>NC_091667.1:29732500-30932500 GCF_042453785.1 Malus domestica | reverse complement strand
CTTATCTCCACTTCTAAATAAACAATTTGTCTGTAATCTAAACTTGGGAGGCATGGGTTCGTTGATAATTAGTAAGTTGTATTTTCAGGATGTGGATTATTTGAAGTATGACAACTGTTATAACCTGGGGATCCCACCAAAAGAACGGTATTGGCTCTTCTTACTCTCGATTTTAATGGCGAGGGAATTGGATTTAGCTATAAATTGATTTGATGTGGTTTCATACATTCCAGATACCCACCAATGCGTGAGGCCCTAAATGCATCTGGGCGCACAATTTTCTATTCGCTTTGTGAATGGTAATCCAGTTTATTGATCTGTGTTATAGTATTTGGATTAGTTAAGTTTATGGAAATCCTGATTCATAAATTCTTTATTTGACAGGGGTGTTGACGACCCTGCTTTGTGGGCTGGAAAGGTTGGAAATAGTTGGCGTACTACAGATGACATTAATGATACTTGGGCGAGGTTATAACTCTTTACCCATTAACAAGGACAGTAACTTCACAGTGTCGGGGGTTATATCATAGTTCTACTTGTGCACACTGAAACCATAATTTGTACTGTACCATCAGAACTGGTTTGTGGTATATGCTTTCACCTTAGAGGACCCTTAAAAGTGCTTCTTAACTTCCAAGTTGATGGTGCTCATATATGCATTTGTCTCAGTAATTGTACAAGAATGTCTCACATTTGTTGTCTATCATTGTTTCTGGCTGTTATTATTTGGCTGCAAGGTCTTATATACATGATCCTGTAGTTTTACTGTTAAATTGTTGATAAAATCGTCAGTGGTCATACTGATTAAGTTGGCTGTTCTTCTGTTGTTAAGCATGACAACAATTGCTGATTTGAATGACAAGTGGGCAGCGTATGCAGGACCTGGTGGATGGAATGGTATAACACGAGCTTTTTGAAACATATTTTTCAAGCCATCAAAGATTTAATTTTCATACTCCATCTTTTTCTTTTGGGCAGATCCGGATATGTTGGAAGTTGGCAATGGAGGCATGACTTACAAGGAGTACCGTGCTCATTTTAGCATCTGGGCTTTGATGAAGGTGCTTCAACTTTTGCTCCTTTCTTCCTCGTTTGCATATTGATCCCATAATTCAGATTGAACTTTCATTCATAGTCTTGTAGAGTTGTGTCAAAAACGAATCTTATATGTGAACGAATTAGTTTAATTGTAGCTTGCACAAGGGGCATCATAAGACATGTTGCATATGAACGGTTTTGTCCTTGGCTCGTTTTCATTTACTTTCTAGTTCTTCACATACTGATAACTGGGCGTTCGGATATCCAGGCCCCTCTTTTGATTGGTTGTGATGTAAGAAACATGACTGCAGAAACATTTGAGATTCTAAGCAATGCGGAGATTATTGCTGTAAACCAAGGTGAGAATTGGTGCTAATTGGTTGAAAGTATAATTTTTCCATATCCGCCTTTTCAACTATGAAGTTTCGAAACTAAGAGAGGAATGTTTTTGTTCTTGCAGATCCACTTGGGGTTCAGGGAAGGAAAGTTTATGTTTCTGGAACAGATGGTTGCTATCAGGTTTTCGCCTTTCTTGTGCTGTACAAAGTCGCAATGATTGCTTAGTCGAAAGATAGATAAAATTAGTATGTCTGCGATCAATTCAGTGCCTATGGTACGCTGGCAGAATATCAACTGTTTGGTGATGATTATGTTTTCCAGGTTTGGGCAGGTCCTCTATCAGGAGATCGGTTGACTGTTGCTCTCTGGAATCGGTGCTCGAAATCAGAGACTATAACAGCTACTTGGGAAGTACTTGGACTTGAATCCGGCATCAGTGTCTCAGTGAGAGATTTGTGGCAGGTGAGGAAACTGACCTCTACGACTTCTAATTTGTTTCATTTTCTTTTTCCTTGTATGAACTTATTTGTTTTATGCTTATATGGTATCCAAATATTTTGCAGCACAAAGAGGTAGCGGTAGACGCGGTGTCGTCATTTGGTGCTCAGGTCGATGCTCACGACTGCCGGATGTACATTTTTACTCCTCGGACCGGCTCGCTCAGATATGTAGCTTAGCCGTAAAATTGTTCCGAAAAAGGCGCTGTCCACCGTTGTCTGCAAGAGTTCATGGCTGTAATCTTCGGGTTTTGCAGAACTTGGCGACGATCTAAGCGCCAATCTGTAATGTATATTGCTCACGTAAAAGTATCATATTTCAGTGTGTATATGATCACGTTCTCATTCGGAACCATCAGCTGTTGAAACAATGAGAAGGATTTTATAAACCCTAACTGCGAAAGTATGTATTGACACCAAATGGAAAACTCCAACATTCATACACAAGTTCAAGGAGCGAAATCGGAAACTCAACTGGAAACGCATAAAACGAAATTGATGTCTCAATGCTTTTGTTTTTAAGTTGAAATGCAATATTCTAAATTACTCTAATTAACGCCAATAGGATTTGAGATTGGATGCAAGGGGGGCAGATACATTGCGCTGGCCAACCAACCTAATCCACATTTGCCGCCTCGGTGCCTCCGTCAAGCCAAGGGGGGAAAGTCGTTATCATTGTCTAGCTTGAACTTGTTCAAGCAAACCCTGCAGGGTTAAACCATTTACAAGGGTAAATCAGGTGCTATCTTAAATATGGCAAGAAATTCTAAAGGGATGTAAATGGCCTTACGTCGCTTCGTTAACTCTGACAGTTCTTGTTGCTTCTGCATTCCCATCGCAGGGACCCCAGGTATAAAGTTCTGAGCATATGAAGCACTAGTATTTACCTGTGGGCTTGCTACAGGTGAAGGCATTTCCGGTAGTGACAGTGAATGCTCAGAATTCCCCAACTTAGACTTCCCGGAAGTGTGAGAGGATTCTTTGGCTGGAGGAGACGCCAATTCGGGCTGAGCAGATTGGTGTACTTCTGACAATGAGGGTAGTTGAGTGCCGGGAAGCAGTGGGAATTCTTCAGGTGAAAAATTAAACTGGTGAGCATTTTCACTCGGGCCTACTTCTGTGGAAACCTCAACTTGGTTCGTCTTTCGAGGTGATTTCATCCTCAGTTCTTTGGCTGGAGGAGACGCCAATTCAGGCTGAGCAGATTGATGTACTTCTGACAGTGAGGGTATTTGAATGCCGGGAAGCTGTGGGAATTCTTCAGGTGAAAAATTAAACTGGTGAACATTTTCACTCGGGCCTGCTTCTGTGAAAACCTCAACTTGGTTTGTCTTTCGAGGTGATTTCATCCTCAGACCGCAATTGCTAGACTCCGGAATCATTCTCCTCGCTCTTGGAGGCACATTTGTGGAATCATTTTGATTTTGCAGTGCCTGAAGCATTTGGGATGAGAAAGCCAGTCAGTCAGTCATCTTTCACAGTCCAAAGTTGAAACCAAAGAGGAAGAAGAAATCAGCAGTATCGAAAACTTAATTTTGAATAAAGAAAAGTTGAATTCGATATACCAGGTTAGGTATATATGTGCCTGTTCCGTGTGATTTCTTTATCACCCCAACACCAAAAGTAGCAGCAGATTGGTATGCGTTTTCTGCCATTTGAAAAATGACATTCCCATATAGTTGAGCCATATAAACCAGGGAATTCCATTTGCTCATATCATCGTCTACAAAAGGTGGAGCACCGTTGTGTGTATTAAAAAACTGATATGCATTTGCAAACAACATGCTATCACAATGTTTGTCGTAGTCCCCAGTAAGGTCAGATTCTACAGATGTTCCAGTACCAAATGCAGGGACAGGAGTTGTCAGATCTGCCCTTTCTCCACGCCCATTCCTATCTAGAGTGGTCACAAAGAAGTTCTCAAGTGCCATGCCTATGCGTTCACCCGGTAGCATTAATACCTCTCTAAGTGTTTGAGCCCCAAGGGAAAAAGCAGATCTTATACGATAGAAATTTCCTGGAGAAGACAGGTAGTTCAACATTCAGCTAACTAGAAGACAGAACCGGTAAGAACAAGATATACGCTAGAATGGAAAGTATGCAATTTGAATAAGAGATTCTTAATAAAGCGCAATCTATATGGATTAAAGATTATTGAAAAGATACCAAATTTATGCGTTTATAAAACATACCTTGTTAAGAAAACATCTTAAATACAAGATTGTCACGTTAATTATGACGGAGGGATATATGGCAAATATAGTCATCTCAAAAAGAGTGAAATAAAACTGATCTAGCAGTTAAAGTGGTCGAATACCTTTACTAACACTACGGCCTAGATTGTTGTTGTCCTTTAGAGGATCCACTATGTTGAGGAACTTAATTGGGAATTCATCAACACTATCTGCCTCTGCCGCTGCTGGATCTGGAAACGCCAGCCTGCACTCTCTTACAAACTCCTCACTCAGGAGAAATTCTTCCCCCTCGTTTTGGGGTGTCACTGTAGCAAATAATACAGATAAAAGATTCTAGTCAAATTAGTAAACAGATCAGTTACACATTCACATATATGAGCATAAATTACCTATGATTTCAGGAAGGGAAGCTAAGGCAACTGGACCATTTATACTGAGAGCATAATTTTCCCAATCAAATGTGCTATAGAATTCCAAAAATATAAGCAGGACCTGTTCACACAATTTCAAAGTCGTATTTGAGCACTTACACATGCAAATGTGACCGCTGAACTGAAGAAACAAAACAAAAGAAATACCTCTAAAGGACCATGGAGCGATGAATGAAAGCGATTGACGATAAACAACACCAACGTTTCCAGTCCATATGCTGCAATCAGGCCATAATGGGCCCCAAGAATTCGACTCTCATAGTAGCACCAAGCTTTGATTAAGATAATACTCTTTTTGAAAAGATGGTCTTTTCCGAACAGTCGATCAACCTGAATAAAGCACCAGGCATGCCAGTTGAAGAGGAGAGTTACAAGCATTAGAATTTTGAAATGAGAGAGAGTGTGTGTGTGTTTACGTGTTAATTTTTGTTAATATTAAGTATTGCCAAGTGTAGATTTTAAGTTTCGTTGGTTTACAACTACAAAAATTTTAAGCTGGAAGGATTCAAACTCAAGATCTTCGACTCATGTTAAATTGTTTGTTGGTTTACCAATGTCCCAAAAAAATTAAGATGTTTGAATGTGGAACAAGAATTATTATGTGAATGAAGAGCTCGAAATGACAACAACAACAACAACAACAAAGCCTTTTCCCACTAAGTGGGGTCGAAATGACAAAAATAAAAAAATAAAAAATCTGACTACATTTACCGAACCATCAAAACATTGTCTATTTATGCGAACAAAGAGCTAAGCAAAGATAGCAACAAAAAATGGGGATAAACCAATTTCAAACCTGCCAACAGATCAGAAAAGAAAGTTGAAAGCATGTAACGTATACAGAAGATTTCAATTGTAATTCAGTGCAAAAATTATAAGTGCAGCTAAGTTTATATTTGCAAAAATGGTACAAAATTAACAAAGCTTTTACGAAAAAATTCAAGCTAGCTGAAGGACAGCTTATAAGAATGTTGGTTACTTCTCTTAGCTACTTATCATTAAAGAGGAAAAACTATAGCTTCATATTATGTAAGGGTTAAGATTTTAACCTGCTCCAGAAAGCACAGTGTGCTGAGACCGGCAGTCTGGTTGAAGGAGATGTCGATTGCCATGTTATTCACAATGCATTTTACTACCTTAACCTACCACCCAAAATTCCAACAAGAACACTATGAAAAAAGTACAGTGGATCCCTCCTTTTAAAGTTAAGAAACGATAATACTTCCCTTATGCAACATGATTGATTTATTAAAAAAAAAAAAAAAAAAGCCAACCGAGGCAGTGAAAATGCTTCCCTTAAATTACAAAAAAAGCATTAAAATAATTTGTCTACCAAACCAATAAAAATTTCACACAAAACAGCAGCAACCGAAAACAAAATTTCAGATAAAAAATAAATTCAAACAGTTTAGGCTTAGCAATAGTTTGAGGACAGAAGAAATAAGTCCAAGAGAAGGTGACATTGAGCAAAGTCGGAAAGTAGGATAGAGGATATCAAGGAGGAGAAGAGGAACAAGAGGTGGAGCAATGGACTTTTGATCTCAATTCTTAGGTCTGAATCTTGAGGTTGTGATGTATACCATCTTTGCCGATTTCTGGTTTTCCCTGTGCACATCCCCTGATCATCCCCCATCTTTCTATTTGAGTGATCTATTTTCCTGGAATGTACTAAATCAACTGGTTCACACAATTTTCTTATAAATGGAAAATAATTATATCACAATTAGCATGCAGTCCATGCGTTTCCAAACTTGTTCACCCTTTCCATATCAGAACTGAAACATTAATGGTTCAGGTTCCTCAGCACGAAATTGACTTATTGTTGAAGTTCTCACAACCTAATAAGAATTTCAACATGGAGATTACATCATGCTCTGGAAATGACACGCAAACTCTAACATAAAATACCCGTCCTACGCGGTCAAGTGGGTCTACATGAAACTATGAAAATGACCTTAGTTAAAAATGGATAGTTTTTTGAGTCATCAGGAAGGACTATCAGACAGTGGGAGCAGACCAATCATGAGAACAAGGCACAAGCCGTATACAATGAAAATAAACTAAAGCTGTCCTTTAAGTGCCAAACAGGTGTTAGGCATGCACACATATGAGTGCTTTTACAGGTGTAGCCATGGTTGATGCGGAACCAGGGTGTGAGGATTGATTGAGTAGATATTTCTTCATTTTATCAAACACTTTTGGCAATCACTACATGTCAAGGTGGAGAAAAATCCTACATAACGAAGGCCAGGAGTCACTCTGAGAGTACCGAGAGCAATCGGGGTCTAGGGTACTAATGTTGGTCTAATTTCGAGATAAGGGGATAGAATGATGCCCTCATGCTTAGCACTATAATGAGAAGAAAAGAAAGAACTGACAGACTAATAGCTTTTGGATATTTTCATTTGAGAAAGTAAAAGGGTAACTAGTCCTTTACGTGAATAACTAAAATAACAGACAAACAAGAATGAGGGAGGAAAATACTAAAAAGGATACGTGTAATATATAAACAAAAATATAGTAAACATGCAGATCAATTATTGGAAAGGGTAAAAGGATCTAAGAGATCTCAACCTGTGCGCGGACGTAGCAGACGTCTTTAATTTGGAACTTGGAGTCCTGTGGTTGGTGATCCTCGAGGATCGCACAGATTTTTAGAGCAAGCATATCTACCAAGTTTGGAAGGCAGAGAGCAGTCAAATCAATATCTCCATCAGGAAGATAGGTCTTCAATGGTACTGAGCCAAAGGAGAAGACCTGTAACGCAAGCTGTTCGACAAGCCCGCATAAATTTAGGGATACTAAAATAGCAGCATATAATAATTGTAATGAATCAATCATAGACTTCCCCCAGCAGAGTTTTCTTATTGCAAGTAGTAGTTAGAAGTTACAAATAGGAATGCCGATCTCTCAATTATATTAATTTTAGGTACACAAAATGAAACACGTGGAATTCAAATGAGTGACAAACAGATTCCAATATGAATGGCCACATAGTTATATATTGATCAAAAAATAAAGCAGAGGAAAACCATAAAAGCATATCCAACACTTCCATGCCAAACCCTAAAAGCATATCCAGCACAAACAATTAATGTACTGGATGCCTAATGTTACGGAAGCTGCATAAATAAGTTCTCTGAAGATAGGTCAGATATTCACAGAACTAGGACCTAAGAAGACAACTTGTAATAAAACTGAAACACAAAACCCTCCAAGATGACGTTGAAAGCGGGACATAAAAAGCTCTATGACGGTAGGTCATGTGGCAGTGGCGTCGGAAGACAAAATCTAAGGAATGACTCTGTACTCTTATAGTAACAGATAAGAAATACCAAATTCTTTATCCAGACATGCTACAATGTCAAATAGTTACTTCATGTTGATGCTTAGAGCTTTAGTTGGCTTTGTTTGGCTGTAACGACAAACCACACTTCCATACGTGTAGCGCAGCACTTTCCGCGCAAATCGGACATCAAATAAATTATCTAGGTATGATGACTATACTTACATAACCCAACTGATAAAGGTAGCAAAGGGAATGTTTCGAAATGCTAGGGAGGGTACACGCAAATAAATCCACGCCCTTTTACAGACTTTAATTTTACAAACATTCTTCCATCTTAAAACATTGAGAATTACCAATTTAGCCAACATACAGAGGTAATCAAGGTAAACTAAATTATGAAGCAGACTTATAGCAATGTGATGAAGTACAATTTTAATTCCATACAAACAGACTTCAAAGAAGCATGGATTGCAGTTATAAAAAATAAAATAAAATAAACGAAATAAAATAAAAAATCTACCATTGCTGATCTCTCTTCGCTCCAAGAAGCAAAAATAGAGAGAAGAAAAATAGGGAGCTGGGGAACTTCTCACCTCAGTTGCAAGACGACCTACAAGAAGCCTCTGAACATAATCAGCAAACATCTTCCTTCTCAACTCAGATTCAACATTTGATTGAATAGTCCACAAAATCTCTTGGGTCCTTTCTTCCAGTAAGGACCATACCTCTGCATCCATCGACCTCGACAAGGTCTTAGGAGAGGAGGAAGAAGATTGAAAATAGGGGGAATATGATAACCTTACTTGACAATCTTCCATAAATGTAAGGCTAAATATAAAAGTTGAGAATTTCAACTCTTCAAAAGGTGAGACTTTCAACTCTTCAAAAATGCAACCTAGTAAACCCACACAAACACTTCCCCAGTGATGATTTCAACAAGTGAATGTCTACACGATTTTAGAAACCTGCAAAACTAAGAATTTTAAAATAAAAAATTGGTGGAGGGTTAGGAATGAGATGGGTTCGTAAACAAAATCATGAGAATAGAGAGAGAAGGATAGACCGGGGCACCTTGAGCAGATGAGTAGCAATGGAAATAGCACACAGATCAGTAGAGCTTATCCAGGATGTGTATTCAGCAGAAGGAGAGAAAAAACAGCTAATTAGATGCTTGAAACTTTATGCAGAGTTTGTCCATATCTGTTACACCCTTGGACTCCATATTTAAAGTCCTTGTAAATGCTGAAGATTATGTATTTTGGGGCTATTTTGACATGTGTGCTATGAGGATAGGAGAAAAGAAATCGTGAAATAACTGATGAAAAACAGAAAAGATTCCGAAGTCCTTTAGGGAAATTATCTGAAGAAACTCTACAAGCATGAAAAGATTTAGAAGAAAAGGACAGAACTCAGAAGTGATATAAACAGTCAAAGAATGGAAAACACTCCTTTTATGAGGAAGCTCCAAGCTCCAAGGCCAACTTAGAAGCAAAAGAGCAGAAGAGAAGCAAAATGATGAAAGGCAAGGAACTCTTGCCGCGAAAACATCTTGCCGCCAAGGGACTCAAATACAATCCAATGGAACGGTCTTAATCAAGGATTACTACCATATAAAAGTTTAGTCTCACTTTTCTCAAATTTTCAGTTTTCTGAAGACTGGATTCTTCTCCATTAATGAGGTAACAAACAAAGATAACTGTAATTGGGTTAAGAATGTAAATTTCTGTGGCTTGCATATATGGTACTCAGCTGTTTCTCACTTTTACCTCTCCAAGTTTTCTACTTAAACCCCCAAATGCATGACCCTCATTAATATCAAATCCTATTTTTCTCCTTCCTGAGTAAAATATTAATTGCACTGGATGCAAAGAGATTTAGAATTTGTTGTCATACCAAATACTTGTCTTCCTACCAAAAACGTCAGTTTAACCTAGGGGCACTCATTAGGCCCACAATCGCCTATGCTACATTGACCACACCCAGTTGCTCCAGCTCAAGTGTGTGCAGGCATCTCTACATTTCTCCTTTAATTCGGGCTCATGACCAGAAAAATTTAGCGAACGTCTCCCCACCCCCCCCCCCCCAACGGGCCCTACAACAAAGTTGGTGGGCCTTCCACATTGTTATTTGATCCCGCTGCAATGTATCTAAATTAACCCATGACTAGGCAAGTCAAGTTGGCCTGAAAATCATCTTAGATTAACTTCGGAGAGCACAGGTGTGAGAAAACAATACAGGTACGTCAGTTATATAAGAAAAACTACGATTGTTGGACATGTACCTGCCAAAAGAAGATGAACAAATGAATTTTCTAGACACCCTAATGTACTACAAAACTGTAAAGCACAACTAGGGTAGTGATATCCAACAAAATAAATTCCTTGTTGGCTGGTGAGCTCTATAACGTACTTAACAATCCTGTCTTGGCTGTAAAGAACAGAAACAGCTCAATTTGGACTTCAATTGTCTTTTCAAACATCCTTTGACCCAAGCTAAAAAAGATTGCACTGAAAATGATTAAAGGCTCCAAAAGGACTTAAAATCACCTGGATATTATGCTTTTAGACAACTCATGCTAAGATCACTCCCATTTTCTCTTATTTACTGATAAGTTGATTTTCAGAGTCGTTGGGATGAAATGGATTTTCTTATAATTTTTGTCTTTTGATAGGTTACGAAACAATAAATCATTTCCAAAATCAGGTGAGACTTAAGGCTAATAGAGAATTCCACTTATCATATAGATCTCTCCTGTAATGTATCCATGAAGCTTAACCAGGCCCTATGGTCTAACGTTTGCCAACAAATCTCTTAAGCTATAGACCACTCCCACTCTTGCACTTCATGGTTTCCAGACTTAAAAGGTGGCCTTTACATTATAGGTTAATATGCAGAGTGAGAGTTAATACTTCATGCACCTCACACCCACGTGGCATTTCGCCAACAAGTTTCCATTTTCGGCTGACTATTATTTAGGAATAATATGCAATGATGCTAACTACGATTGAAAAACTTAATACACTAGGTCTCCCATTAGGTCAGTGATTAAAAAAACAAACTTTTGAGATTTGATTT
Organism: Malus domestica; assembly: GCF_042453785.1. Taxonomy (NCBI): domain Eukaryota; kingdom Viridiplantae; phylum Streptophyta; class Magnoliopsida; order Rosales; family Rosaceae; genus Malus; species Malus domestica. The sequence continues at coordinate 30,921,636 of NC_091667.1, read as the reverse complement.
AAGATTTTGAACTTAGGATTTTACTGAAGCTTAGCCACTTCCTTTTATTGTCCCCTCTCATTTCTATTTCTCGTTCTCTTTTGTCGGTTCTCCATCACAAACTTTTATCTTGGAAAGAAAAAACCACATTCAAAATTCAATTTAAGGGTTCGGTGTAATTCTCTCAAATTAGCAACATGTCTGTGATTTCCCTATTTGGGAAGACGAGAAACATTACGATGTTTTGAGTAACAACTAAACTAGGAAAGCCGCCTACCGAAAAACAAAGGAAACCAACACAACTAAATCTACTATTATGGTGTCTTACAGACACATTAATCTATCATTAACTTGCTTATTGCAAAACCAGCTAGAAGCACTTTTCCAAACAGAACAGTCGCAATATTTCGAAAAAACAATCCAATCTTTCACAATATTCAAAAACTACAAGTGAAATTCTCCAAAACCCAGCTAAATATTTCAACAAACAACCAAATGGGGAAAGCATTCACTGCGAACGAAAACAGCATTAAAGTTCGGAGATTTTTACCTTTCATGGCGGTTTATTCCTTCTCCTACGCTTCATCTTCCTCTTTTGTCCAAAGGCCACTTCTCCGTGGGACCCACCCAACTCAAGCAAGCTTACCCACGCCATCTTCTTCGCTGGTCAAAACTCTAATTTGCAGACCCCCAAAAGCAAAAACCCAGCAAAGAGAAGAAAATGTTCGCAAGAGTGAAGGTGCTCCTCCAATGGCAGTATAATTTCGACGGTGCGGTGGGGCCCACTAACCCAAGCACACGGGACTCCCCAGCTGACGTGGCACAACCCTAGATCAACCATCGAATCTGAGCCGTCGATTGAAACAGGTGTGCAGTGAATAAACCCACATTATTAAAACCCGCCAAAATTAGACCCAAATCCAACCCACCTACTTCCCGCCATGATAACCCTAAATTCGCCGTCGCAACCCAATATTCAAACTTCAATTCAAAGACAACTCTCGATTCCGATTGCGAATCGGAGTTCCAGACTGAGAGGGGTCTTAAATTCGACGACGGCGGACCTTCTTCCGCCACGAAAGCGCCACCGGCCGCGACCTCGGCGTGCTCACTGCCGCGCTGTACAAGAAGTCCAAGGGAAAATTGCGAGTTCTCGCTGCACTGTGCGGCTGCGGCATTCGGTCCGTCCGGTACCTCGTCGAGGCGGAGGCCGATTTTGTTTTTGCAAATGACGCGAATGATGAGAACAGGAAAGTTATCACGGAGAACTTGTCGCAGGTAGAGAGTGGTTCTGGGGACGAGGCGAGATGGGCGGTGTCGCTTACGGATGCAAATCGGGTCATGACGGAGTGTTATCTGAAAAGGGATTTCTTTGATTTGATTGATATTGATTCGTTTGGGAGTGTTTCGTCGTTTTTGAGGTCGTCGTTTAATGCTTTGAAGCTGAATGGTTTGCTGTATGTTACTTCGACTGATGGGTTATGGTCCGACGGTCACCGGCCTCAACAGTGAGTGTCAAATCTGATATCAAGCAAAATGGTTGTTTCAATTGTCCATGATTCCTTTAAAGTTTGATGCTTTATACAATAATTTTTCATTTCTTGACCAATTGATATTGCAGCACTACTTGCATTTCGCATTGATGGGTTCGAATTCGGTATCGTAATCAAATGTAGTTCTACAGTTGAATGAAAAGTTTAAAACTTTACGCATTGAAGGATTTATTGGTTTGTTGCAGACAATTCTGATATGTTTTTCTCTTGTTTACAGAACTTTAGCTGCATATGGAGCTTATGTTCAGCCGATGCCATACTTGAATGAGCTCGGCTTACGAATGCTTATCGGAGGAGCCGTGCGGGAAGCTTCTGTGCTGGGATATCGAGTGACTCCATTGTTTTCATACTATTCATATCATGGACCTATTTTCAGAGTAATGCTCCAAGTCAATCGTGGAAAGCTTCCGGATAACAAGTAAAGGGGTTGTATGATTTTGTATGTTCCTGAAAGCTGTGTGATTTTGTAGGGCTCTTGTGTTGGTGCTGATCAATTGTTGTACATAGTCCGACAGACATTATGGTTTCATCGGTTACTGCAACAGCTGTGGAAGTTGTAAAGAGTACTCATGGGTTGAACTTGGTCGGATCAGTTGCCCCTGCAGTGACTCAAAGGTGTTTGGAGATGTTTGGTCGTATGATTTCATTTTTTTTTACTTCCTAAGTTTTTGTTCTTTCTTTTCACTAAGAAAGATTAATCTTGAACCCTTGTTTTGGTCTGAATTATGATTCAATTGTAGCTTTGGTTTTTGAACTACAGTCACGAAAAGAATTCCGGCCAAAATTAAGCATGTGAATCCCTTTTAAGGAGTAAGTTGAGGAATAGGGCATGTGCCTCTTTACATACATATCTGTCACGTGCTTAAGTTTGGAGGAAATATTCATGGACTGGCATCAAGAACTAATAGTTCACATTTTATCAAATTTCGATACCAATTTCAATATGTTTTTTTGTTTAACGACTAAAGTTATAATTCGGTCATAGGTTAAGGATCAATGTTCCAAATTTACTCTAAATCTTAAATGAAGGCTTGTTTCGGTGTTTTCTAGGTTTCCAAGGCACTAGTTGTTTCTGGCCCTCTCTGGACAGGGCCCTTGCATGACACTGCTTACATTACAGAAATGTTAAGTTTGGCCGAGGAGTGGGGATGGGCAGGCAGTGTAACAGGAACTGATTTGGACAAACTTTTGAACCAAATGGTGGCAGAGAGTGATCCAAAATTACCCTTTGGCTACATCAAGTTGGACGAGGTTCTCCCTCAGTCAAAAACTTTTTACCACTCTTATTTTGTTCCAAGAAGTCATTAATCTGGTGAAAAATGATGGGTTTTCTGTTTTTACCATATCAGGTGGCAAGCCGCGCGAAAGTAAATTCTCCGACGCTGAGAGCCGTGGTGTCCACCCTTCAAGAGGTAATTTTCACTACTCACTTTGGCATGTGAGTGCATGTTTTCCACTTGGAGTTTTAGGAGCTGTTGGGTATCAGTGCACGATGGACACTTGTTGGGTATGGTTTTGCATGTTTGCCAATTGTAGGGAGAGAAACTTGGGTAAGACCGTCTGGTCAGTTACAAATGCATGTTGGACACTCGTTAAGTTTGATTTGTAGTGCATGGTGGGTGGACACTTGTTGGTTATGGTTTTGCATGTTTGCCAATTGGACGGAGAGAAACTTGAGTGAGACAGCCTAGTCAGTTACAAATGCATGTTGGACACTTGTTGGGTATGATTTTGCATGTTTGGCATTTGGAAAGAGAAAAACTTGGATAGGGCAGTTATAAGTGCAAGTGCACGCTCGACACTTTTGGGTATTAGTTACATGTTTGACAGCATGCATGAAGGGCGAGATTGTGTGCATCAAGAGTTGTACCTATTTAGAGTCGAATAAAAACGTTTTGTCCCAGAATTATGCGAGGCCCAATTGAGCAAAGTCTCAATGGCATTGAGTTTAGCAGGCTGTTGGTGTGAGTTGTTATTGGACGGCAGGGAAGGCTGCTGGGTTTGAGTGTTGCTGGACCTTTTCGAGTCCTGACGTTTTTTTTGTTCGACCATATATCTTACGCTGGGTTTCCTGCAGGAGGGATATGCTGTGAGTCGGTCACACATTGAATCCAATGCAATCAAGACGAACTGTCCAATGGAAGACTGCGTTAGAATTGTCGAGCAACTTCATCAGCGCTGAATGAGAAGATGAGTTTCCAGACGCATCGCACTTCCACTAGTGTCGAGACTCGAGGGCACCGCTCAGCCCTGAGACGGATCAAAGAAAAGCAGGGAGCTCTCGTTGGGCCAGTTAAGCATCGTCTAATTTTGTTGTGTGCGAGCAACTCCCGGAGGTGGTATTGCTCAATGAGAGAAGAAAATGCCGTTGCGCTCTGCTCAGGCTAGAATGCAGGCTCACTTTGATAACTTATGTAACATATTAAGAGGGCTATATAGCCAAAATAGTCCCTGAGATTTGTATAACTCATCACTTTGGTCCCTAACATTTCAAATCGATAAAAGTGGTCTCTAAGATTGTTTACCATCCATCATTTTGGTTCTTCTATTAAAAAATTCGTTGAGTGTCCTGGAGCTCTTGGCCGGAAGTTTAGGCAATTTTCAAAACTTCGTAAATCAATTGTTTCTTAACCAAATTCGACCAATAATATATCAAAATAAAGATAGGAAAGTGTAGAATAAGATTATACCTATTTGGAAGCCCAATGGATGCCGGAGATGGTCAGAAATTAGCCTCAAAGTTGACTGGTCTGAGAAAAAATTAGAAAACTCGTCGGAAACTGGGTAAACTTTAAACATTCATAACTTTTTCAATACTCAACAAAATCAAGTGATTCGAAAACGAAAATCATACTTCTCGATGAGACGAAAAGAATGGTACCTTTGTAGATGGCTAAATCGCCGTGGTTTGGCCGAAAAACGGCTCGAAAGTGGCTAACTCGAGACTAAGACAGCCACTCTCGAGCCGTTTTCCAGCCAAACCATGGCGAGTTAGCCGTAAAAAAAGGTACCATTCTCTTCGTCTCGTTGAGAAGTATGAATTTCGTTTTTGAATCACTTGATTTCGTTGAGTATTGAAGAAGTTATGAACGTTTAAAGTTTACCCAATTTTCGGCTCGTTTTCCAGTTTTCCTTCGGACCAGTCAACTTTGAGGCTATTTTCCGACTATCTCCGGCAGCAATTGTGCTTCCAAATAGGAATAATCTTATTCTACACTTTCCTATCTTGATTTTGATATATTATGGGTCGAATTTGGTTAAAAAACGATTGAGTTACGAAGCTTTGAAAATTGTTCAAACTTCAGGCCAAAAACTCCAGGACACTTTAACAGAGTTTTTAACGGAAAGACCAAAATGATGGCTAGTGGACAATCTCAGGGACCACTTTTATCGATTTGAAATGTTACGGACCAAAGTGATGAGTTATGCAAATCTTAAAGATCATTTTGACTATTTAGCCTATTAAGAGTCTGAAAGCTTTAAACTTCGTTTCTCTGAGCATGAAACAAATGGTTTCGACACTTTTCAGTAGTCGAGAACTCATTGCAAGGTTAATGATTTCGACACTTTCCAGTAGTCGTGAACTCATGACAACATTGCAAGGTTCCATATAGAGCAATGGTCTAACAAACACCGATCGTAAATTAAGAACAAATTGTTACATGTGAGAATCGGTTTGTTGGGGAGAATGACTACTCCAAAGTCATATCAATGTAATCGAAAACTTGTAAGCAACGATTTTGCATTACCGTATAAACCTGCGATTGTAGAACTAACCATAAACAAAAATGGAATATAACCCTACTTAAAAGGTGCAACGGGATTCAAAATTGGGCATTATGTCATCCAAGATTTCATTATCATAAAAAAAAACATCCATAAACATTGTAGTTTAATCCTCAAAACGTCTGAACAATAACACGAGAATAACAAAAAAGTCCTACACAACTCAGTCCAGAAGATTGTGTAGCTACTGGGAAACCTCCATCACATAACGAAAGGATTGACATGCTCAAATCAAGTACGAGCAGGAACCCCAGCTCCAGCGGGTCGGGGAGCTTGACCAGGCTGGCCGGGCCTTGGGGCATCATCCTGAAAATCCAAATATAAGAATATCAGGTGAACTAGAATAACGTATCAATACTGTAAGCATCGGCCATTAGCCTCCATAGACATTGAGCTAACATGTACATGCCAAGCACGAACCAAAAGCATGCAAGGAACTTGAAATGCCAAGCAACACAGAATATGAAATAGGCAGCCACATAAAACAAATATATGACAAAACCCATGCTGCTAAGAAAGCCTTATAATCAGTTGCGGAAAAGCATATTGAAGTATACTAACACTACAGCCATGAACATACAGTTTCGAACCAGCCAACGGAGATGGAAGGGTTCCCCAAAAACTTGAGGAGATAAACCTAAATACTACATGATTAAATTATTTCTAGTAACACCACAAATCTAACAGGGGTTAAAGTTCTGGCCTTGACGAAATTAAAATAATTTTCAATCATTCGTTACATCGTCATCAATGAATGAAGAAGCAAACAAACAATCAAGGAAACTTTAACGAAAAACCACATTTTTACACTAAAAAATCAATTCTGGTACTATTCACTTTACCCTTTATTTTGGCCTTATCGTTAAAACTCAAAGTTTTCAAACCCTTTTCATTAGTTTTCCTAACAATGAATTAGCAAATTTTTGTCGGGTCCTATTTCCATGTAGGAAACGGAGCTGCTAGGAGCAGGTTTCATGGGTTATTTGGGATGTTTATGTGTGAAATTGGTTTCGGTAAATAACTGAACAAGACGCAGTACAAGCAATGAATCAATGAGCAGTGTTACATAGAATAACAAACATCCAAAATCTAGAAATCGAAAACGCAAACTCACCCTGCGTCTGATGAATCGCTGTGGCGGCTCGCGGTTCCTCCTGTTGGTGCGCGATCGCACCCTCACAACGTGAGAGTGAATTGCACAGGAAACACAGTACTGCATCTTGGCATACAGCTTAGGCAGAGTGTATTCTACACACCACAAACAACAACCAAATCCAAACATTTACACATTTAACCAATCACCGCGATACTCGAACAAAAACAAACCAATAAATCAACACCAAATCAAGAAAAAACAGAGTAATGCGAGGGTAAATTGGGACTTACGCTCATAGACACAGGCTTCCTGAACATCTCTCACCGCAGCCTGCTCGACGATGTTCCTCACCAAGAATCTCTTGATGGCCTTGTCCTAGTTCATCGCCAATACAAAATTAAACCCAATCAATCACGTATTCATACAATTCGAATACGTATAGATATACAGACACGTATAAATGTATACATTTGTGTGCGTGTGTGTATGCATACCTTAGGGCAGCACTTGCCGCAGTTGGAGCAGCGGATGAACTTGACGTGTCCACGGCCGTGCTTGTTGCGACCTCCATTTCTGCGCTTGAAAGTCTGCAGAGAAAAAAAGAAAAGAAAATTAAGCGAAAGGAAGCGGCGGACGGCGAGATGGATAAAACGCGGCGTTTAGGGCGGAGATCTGACCATGGTGTTCCGAGAGAGGGAGGAGATCTGAAAGTTCAGCGGCCGTCGGCAATGGAGTATGTAGGGTTTTACTCGCTGCTGCAGAAGCCAGAAGGTGAGTGACGTCGGGAAGGCTTCTTTTTTATATGGAGCGCGCCCTGGCGCCCTAGCCCAACAAAACGGCCCTTCGTTTATTGCACATTTGTAATCGCATCCCCAATGTTTTTGTATATTTACGTTTTGATCCCCATAACTTCTAATTAGAAACAGAATTTAATATTAGGGAACTTTAAAGAAAATCTCCCGTTACTACTCACTTCAACGAAAAATCACATTTTTACACTAAAAAGTCAATCCTGGTACTATTCACTTTATCTTTTATTTTGTCATTTTCGTTAAAACTCAAAGTTTTCATACAATTTTCATTAGTTTTCCTTTAATATTAAGTTGGGAAGAAGAAAAATAAAAGAGCTGATGAAAATCAGAGCTGTTATCGTCCAAAGGATCGGACAAGAGTATTACAACGGTATAATGATATTCTTAATCACTTGAAACTTGGAAATGGAAAGTTTCGGGTTTTATTTACTTGGATGACGAGGTACCGGGACCTAATTTTGGTATAATAGCATCAGTATCTTTGGTTGAGATGAGTTGAAATTTGAAGCTCTTTATTTTTGGTTATTTTCCTATAATTTTAATATAACTTGGGGTTTTACGCCCGTTTTCTTCTTATGCACTCTTCCTCTTGTGCGGCAAGAAAAAGAAAGTGCGAAAATCACTTTCCGTTCATCACAAACCAACCGGAAACCCCTCAATCATAACAAGAAGCACATTTCAGCCAGAAAATATAGACAAAAGCTCCAATGACATAAGCTTATTGTATCAAACCACCAAATACTGAAACTTCAAATAACAGAGATTAAATAAGTACGCAAACTCATACACTAATCTGGTTTTCATACACGTGAATACGTGATTAAATAAGCGTCCTCACTTGTCACGTTGGTCGTTTTATTTTTCATCTACTCAACCAGATGCAAATGCGGCCACCTTGTTCGGCTCAAGTGCTTTCTTTCTCGTACACTTCACTGGCATACTTCCAGTTGATGACTTTCCATATGTTCTTCAGATAATCTGGTCTCACATTCTTGTACTGCAACGTGAATAACAGATGCATCTTAATTCATAATTTCATATCAAACGATACGCGAAGAGGATAGCAAGAATGTAATAATACAGACAGCTAACAAGAGCAAACACCACTGACGCGTATTCCACAAAAACAATCATCATCGGACTTGGTAAAAAGTGATGACGGTTTTAAATTGAATAAACGATAAGCTTGTTTGAGGTCACCGTGGCACTTCAGATGCTAATTCAAGAACTGACAGAAAAAGGATGGAGGCTGTGTACAGACACCAAACATTATAGGAAAACAAGAACGACGTCACTTCCTTTGTGTCTGAAAGAGAACCTAACTTTAAACTTCACCACACGGAAAGACCTATCCCCCATAAACAATTCAACTCCAAGGAGCAAAAACTGACTTGTCCTTCACAAAGACAGTTTAAACAACCCTCCTACCTAATCCACTTGTACTCCCGAAGATAAACAATATCTTAGACTTCCAAGGCTCACCAATTGGGCAATTAAGAGAGTGTGTCAATCTGTATTGACTCTTATATACTACACGTACAAACTGATAAGTGAAAATAATTGAAGGATATACATGTTATGAAAATATAGATGATGCAAATCGCCTTTGCTCAAATTTACCTGAAAGTAGTACGCATGCTCCCAAACATCAATACCAAGCAATGGAACCAAAGATGCTCCTTTAGTAACCAATGGGTCCTGTAACAAGTTACTCAAATTAAAGAATATTCAGATGAAACAAAAACCGTAATTGCATGCTGCATATCAGTTAACTACCACGAGTTCTTTGGACAAAGAGATGCAGAACAAAAACCTTCGTAAATCCTAAAGTCATTAAAGTTGAACAACCCTTGAGATGGGGTAACAAGTAAACAAAAAAAATTTCATCATGAGTTCTATGCTGGAGCTAAAGTTTCAGATTAAGTCTAACCGTCATAATCAACAGCCAACAGTAGCCTACATGATTACCAGAAAGAAGATATACCATTCCGTAAGGAACTAATAATGAGGAGTCAATACTACATGTGCTGAGAGGCTATCGTTGTTATCAATGTAAAACAACAGGCAGGATGGATTTGTGCAATTTGAATATCGCTACAAGTAATGTCAAGTATTGAAGTAATATTTTGGGGTTTACCTGATTTGCAGTGGTTTCAACCACAAGTTTCTTCAACTCTTTGTCTAGAGCAAGCCACTGCCAAGAAAGATCAAACGAGCATGTGAACAGGTTGAATATCGATTGAAGCATCTAGTTGAATGACATGGAACAAATACTGTAAAATCAACAAGATGCAAAACTTACCACCCATCCAGAACCCTGCAAAGCAGCGCCTTCTGTGTTGATCTTTTGCACCAATGCATCAAAAGAACCAAAACTCATGTCAATGGCCCAGCCCAGGTTACTATGAGGGGACTCACCTCCACCTTGCTGCCATAAATAAAGCATTACAGTATTAGGCAGACGAACGCTTAATAACAGGCATGTAAGATAGAGAGATACAGAACTATGAACTTACACTAATAGGAGTCAGATTCTTCCAGAAAATTGAGTGGTTGACATGACCTGCGAGAGAAAGGAAATTCCTTTTTGTTAAGATTAGATTATCTTTCGGGCTGCAGGATGATTGCAAATAAGCCAAATCCTGAGATGAACAAGACATCCAAGAACTTGAAACCAAACAATTAAATCAGCACTTTCGATCACGGTAATTAGTATCAGTAGCAGCCTAATTATGGGAAAACTAACACAATGCTACCTAATTTAATTGCTACTTCTAATATCAATCTACTTCAACAAACAATTATAATTCAACAAAATATTTGAACATTTTAATTAATTTAAGCTTTTTTCTTAATAAATTTATACAAAATTTCCTAATCTGAAAATGCAACAAACGAAAACAAATAAATAATTACAAAAAAATAGCAGAGGGATACAGAGAGAGATGTTTGACCTCCGCCATTGAACTTGATGGCGCTCTGCAACTTAACAACGGCAGCAGCGTCGCCCTTGCCGATGGCGTCGTGGAGCTGCTCGAGAGCTTTGTTGTAGTTGGTGATGTAAGCCTGGTGGTGCTTTTTGTGGTGGAGCTCCATGATCTCGCCGCTGATTGCAGGCTCCAGAGCGCCATAGTCGTAGGGAAGGTCGGGCAGCGAGAAGGTCTGCAGGCCGCGAGAATGGGCAAGGATTCTGGGCTCGCTCTGGAACCCTGATCGGAGGGCTTTCCTGGTCACGAGAGCTCGGAGAGCCATGGAAATGCTGCTTGCGATGAACTGAGAGGAGAGAGAAAGAGTGAGAGAGAAGGTGAGAGAAATGTGACGAGCGAGAGTGAGACTGTTGGAGTCGGTAGGTGCAAATCTGTGGTATGGGCCAGATATCTTGGGCCTATTTGAGATCCATCATCAAATGAAAATGATTGGGCTTCTCATTATTTTGTGGGCTTAATCCAACAACTCCTGCCAAGTTTTTAATTTTTATTTTTAATGGAGGCGATATCGGGGTGGTGGAAGGATTGAATTTGTACATCAGAATGAATGTTCGTAACTAACTAAGCTATAAATTATTTACTTTAGCACCCTTTATGTTTGATTCAAAGATGAATTTCTTTTGCATTCAAACCCTATCTCATTTGAACTAATTTTCCATTATATTATATGCATCCCTCACTTGAACTAATTTTCGATGTATCAACTTAATGTAATTCGTAATCAACACGAACACGAACACGAACGAAGAAAGGGCGGGACCGACACCCGTTCGAACGAGAGACAGAAGGGTGAAGAATTTTACACCAATAATATTGCCATTGCTCTCTAACAGCTCTATATGCTGCTACTAGTTCTATCAGGTGTGCAAATGGACGACTGAGTGGTTGCCATCACGCATGCAAATCTTTGTTCGACTTCCATACAGGGCCAATTTGGGGAGTCGAATCAGTTCCTACCCCGCTTCCAGTTTCCGCGGCCACCAGAGGATCCGACTCACCTTCCCCTGCCTGAAACCATTTCAAACGAAAAGAGAGGATTTCACACATAACTTCGTTGTTCGATGTTTAAAAAGAATGATTCAATACCTAGAAAGTACGTCGTGCAATTACAGAGATTAAGGAAACTGGGTTAGAACCTGTGATGGCTGCGTTGCTTCTTCAGCAACCTTTTTCTGACCCTCATGAGTGCAAAAGTACGAATATAAAACCATCCCAGCAAGTGCGACGAATATTCCGAGGATGTTCCTCCAGTCAAATGGATCATGAAGCAAAATATAACCAAATGCCAGCACAAGGCATGTCTTTAGATGTCCAAGAACTTGATAGGTGACAGGAGATGTCTTTCCAATTACAAGAAATGTGCTAAAATTTACCGAGACGGAGATCAGGCAGGACATAATTATGAAAACCTGCAAAATCATAAAGAGAAAACACAATCAGTAATTCTTTTAAAGAAAAGCAGGAACAAGACAAACTGTTCAAATTCTCACCAACACTTGAGTTGTATACTTGAAAGCAAATACATTTTGATTCGTCAAGAACCAATCCAGAAATGGGCCACTGATTAATAAAGTTCCTGACTGATATGGACATGATTGATACAGGAGTTGCGTTGAAGAAACCTTATACTTCTTCTGGATGGTATTGGTCATCTGAAAGAAACTAGTCAAGGTAACAAAATCAGACAGGCGAAACTACAATATAGCCTCCTACTAAGACCTATCATAAAGACCTTAACAAGGGCGTCCCCATCAGCTCTTTATAATGGAAAGTATTCAGCAATATGAACCGCAAGACCTGAACAGCTTCTATGGTACGTTAAATATGTTTTACAAGACGGAAACAACATATACGGGAAGTGCTGGTGAATTCTTTTACTGATAAGGAACATACATGCAACCTTTTGCCTAATGCAGTCAAATTCAGAAGTGGTTCAGAGACCATGCATCGATGACATTAGACAATATTATTCAAGAATTCTTAAGTCCCAAGTATTTTCTTTCTTTAATTTTCCAGTGGCGCATGTATCAATGGTTCATATTATAACACAAACTAGACACAGATAACGGTCAAAAAAAGAAAACTCTATTGAGGATACAATTTGAGCAACGCATGTTGTAATAACTGCAAGAAGAGACAAGATACTTCCAAGAGCATTAAGTTGAACATCAGTGACTGTTGCAATCCCAACACCAATGAGGAGAATAAGGAGGGCAATCTGAATGCTCCTACTGCAATAAGAATTAAAGTCAAGATAATACAAGAACAAGTATAGTCTATAGGTAAGGAAATCAGAATATAAGATTATGGATTAATCAATGTTTCAGACTAAAAGCAAGAATAAAAACGCATAATATATAAATATAACATGATTATATATAGGTAACATTGGAAAACGATTGGCTCTGTAACTAGTTTAATATTTTGGATATGCTTGAATGAATCAGTAAATCAGCATCTTAGTCAAAAGAAGGCTAAACCTGAATTTCTTCGCGAGGAAAAGGGTCTCCAATAGTACAGTGCAAGGGATGATTGCTAGCTTAGTCATCTAGAATGCAAGAACAATAGAGGATTTCAGAATTCTAATATTTAGAAAAATGCTGAAACGCCAAAGTTTTTAGAGAAGCTACAAAGTCAAAATACAATTGAAGGAAATAAATGTACCTGATAAAAGCCAACCGAATTGAAGCCCAGGCTCAGATTTAACAGTCCAATTGAGATTCCATTCAGAATGCCAAACCCCGTAACAGTCGTTTGATCAAGGGGTTTGTGTTCAAAGAATTTCATCTTTAAAGCCGCGTGAAGGGAACAAAAGGTGACTAAAAGATGCCAGCTTGTCAAAGTTGTGGCTGCACAAATATGTATAAGAATCTAATCAGTAATCACTTCCAATTCTGATAAACCAAGTAAACACTAACACAATGGCAACTATCTATCACATGTTAACAATAGTGCACTCCAGTAATTTCTCTTCAAAAAAGAACATGAAGTGGTGGGATTTACCAATGGGACCTTTTTGAATTGCTAAGAACCCAAATTATATCTCCTTACTGTATACTGGTTGAATTATATTTTGATGCTCATTAAAGTCGAACTACAAATCGAAAGCAATAAAATGTGGAATCACCAACAATAACCCCAACCATACCCTTTAAAAACAGAACATACACTTACAATTGTTTCAAAAGCTCTAATTTTTTGTTTCTACTTAAGTTCATTGTTCAATAGCAACAACTTCATCAATTTCATTTGTTTTGCACACGAAACCTTCAAAGCTCATCATTCTTACCAAACTTAGATCTCTAAAAATGAAGGCAACCCAGGTAAATCATCATTGAATGAAATACAACACATGGTCCAAATTTTGAAATACCAACAAAAAATAAGGCAACAATGGAGACTATCCAAAAGTGAAAAGCTTACCAAAGGTGAAACCCAAGGAACTGATGAGGGCCTTGTTGCAAATGACAATGGAGACCGATGAGACCACAGAGAGGGTTAACGCTCCCACTGTCCCCAGCTGAAACCTCTCGCCTTCCCCCATCTTCTTTGCCTCCAATCGAACTTCAACCTGTCCACAAACAACCCCAAAAACTCAAAATCCGTTTTCTCGAATAAATGAGAAGAAAAAAACCGCCGAATATCAGTGAGCTCAATGGGAGTAGCACAAACTGCGAAATGGGCAATCATAGAAACAGAGATTAATGGGTTTAGAGGGGATCGCAGTCTCAAACAACCCCGAAATTATAACAATTAAATATTTTTTCTATGAAATGAAACATAAAATGTTATGCAGAATATGAAGCGAACCCGCTAAGAGTGGCAAAATTTCAGAAATGGGCAATCATAGAACTAGAGATTAATGGGATTTGAGGGGATCACAGAATCAAACAACCCCAAAATCTCAAAAATCCAATCTTTTTACCATAAAATGAGAAACAAAATGCGGAAAATGAAGTGAACTCACTGAGAGTGGCAAAAACTGATAAATGGGCAATCAAACAAACATATATTGATGGATCTTAGGTCACAAAAACCCCCAGAATCTTAAAAATTCATCATGTTTGTCCATTACTCAGAAGAAAAACAATACAGAATAGCAAGTGAACTCACTAAGAGTGGCAGAAACCGAGAAATGGGCAATCAGAGAACCAGAAGGTGAGTTGTTTGGAAGGGATCAGAGTCTCAGATCTGACGGATGGCTGATATAATTGGACGTTAAAGCCCAGTTAATTGTGCTGTCTGTCTCTGTGATTTGCTTGTGGAACTGGACTGTTGGGGTCGGCTGATTAGAGAGAGATGCACCTAACAATATGCGTCGAACATCAGAAATACAAAATTGAGTGAGAGAGATGAATAGATGAGAGATGGAGAGATGGAGAGAGAGGTCTCACAGCTGACAGAAGTGAGTGTGGTCGGTGGCTTTCGCGTCTCTGTCCTTCTCTTTTCTTGCTGGAGAATGATAGAGGACGCGGACGGTAAAAAAAGCTTTGGCCTTGGGTGGGAGTTACGTACGAAAGATTCTACGGATTCTCTCTCCTCATAATTTTCATCTTGGCATATTTGCTTACGGTATAACGGTGGTTTGCATGATCAATAAAAATGGTTCTTCAGATTGAAAATCAATATAAATAATTTCTGAGATTGTCCACCATCCATGATTTTGGTCATTCCATTAAAAGACAATTTTTAAAGCTTTGTAATTCAATCGTTTCTTAACTAAATTCGATTCATAATATATCAAAATGAAGATAGGAAAGTGTAGAATAAGATTATACCTATTTGGAAGCCCATTGCCGGAGATGGCCAGAAAATAGTCTGAAAGGTGACTGGTCTGCGGGAAAATTGGAAAACTCGCCGGAAACTGGGTAAACTTTAAACGTTCATAACTTCTTCAATACTAAACAAAATCGAGTGATTCAAAAACAAAAATCATACTTCTTAACGAGAAGAAGAGAACGGTACCTTTTCAAAGGTTAACTCACTGTGGTTTGGTCAAACAACAGCTCGAAAATGGCTAACCATTTTCGAGTTAGCCACTTTCGAGCAGTTTTCCAGCCAATCTACGGTCAATTAGTAATCAAGAAAGATGCCATTTTCTTCATCTCGTCAAGAAGTATGATTTTTCATTTTTGAATCACTCGATTTCGTTGAGTATTGAATAAGTTATGAACGTTTAAAGTTTACCCAATTTTCGGCGAGTTTTCCAGTTTTCCTGCAAACCAATCACCTTTTAGGCTATTTTCCGGCCATATTTGGCAATCATTGGGCTTCCAAATAGGTATAATCTTGTTCTACACTTTCTTATCTTCATTTTGATATATTATGGGTCGAATTTAGTTAAAAATCGATTGAGTTACGAAGCTTTAAAAATTGTCCAAAGAGTTTTTAACGGAATGACCAAAATCATGGATGGTGGACAATCTCATTGACCATTTCTATTGATTTTCAATCTCAGAGACCATTTCTATTGATCATGCAATCTCAAATACTATTTTGTACAATAAGCCTTTGCTTACTTGCTCTCCGAACATGTATAGAGCTATCAAATTTTTCTTTGAATTTTAATTCTAGCCAATTAATCTTGTTGGTGTACAAAATTAGTGAGGGCTTTGGTACAATAGAAAACGTTAAGTTTATGACCTGCGCTAGATTGCTCCGGTCACTAGTGTGGATAAATATGTAAATGGATAGAGACAGGGAAACAAACACAAGATGTACGTGGTTCACCCAGATTGGCTACGTCCACGGAGTAGAAGAGTTCTCATTAATTGTGAAGGGTTTACACAAGTACAAAGGTTCAAGCTCTCCTTTAGTGAGTACAAGTGAATGATTTAGTATAAATGACATTAGGAAATATTGTGGGAGAATGATCTCATTTTATATAAGAGTTTCTAACTTTATTATGACATTGACACGTGTCGTGTTGTGATTAGCTTCTAATGTTGACATGTGTCGTGTTATGATTGGCTTCTGATGTTGACACGTGTCGCACTGTGATTGGCCTCCTGGTTTGAGGGAAACTCTTCTAGGTCCTTGACGGTATAACGTTGACCGGTGCTCAGTAGTTTCGGGATTGGTCAAGTATGGTACAAACAGTTCTCCCCTAAGTTCCCGAGTGAGTGAAGCTCTTCAGTTGGGGACTTGCAAGATCCAAGCCGCTGAGTAATCACGAAACTTCTAAGTACCGAAGTGTGGTATCGTCTTCACTTGCCTTATCTGTCTCATAGGTAGATGTGGCATCTTCTCTGGAAGTATTCTTCATCCAGCCATGGGTGGTATCTTTAACCGGTGGAAATGCACAAGGTAATGTATCAATTTTACTTTAAGCTTACTTGTAGTTTCAGGTTTGGTCAAGCGCGATACAAACCCTATAGTAGGAGTCCCCCAAGTAGGCCTAGCATTTTGGACCCAACCCGTTAACCCGACCCGACCCAACCCGTTAATATTTGTATTTGGGTGGATGCTTAACGAGTTGGGTCACTAACGGGTGAACCCGTTAACAACCCGTTAAATAACGGGTCACTTTGGGTCAACCCGTTAGACCCATTAACACCTGTTAGTTGAGGATATTTTAGTAATTTTAGTAAAATCTTAATAACAAAAAATAAACTTTATGCAAATAATAATAATAATAATAATAATAATAATTGTTAACGGGTGTTAACGGGTGAAACGGGTGACCCGTTAGCTTAACGGGTTGGGTTCGGATGACCCGTTAACTTAATGGGTCGGGTTCAACCCGACCCAAACCCAATAAACCCGACCCGTTTACAGGTCTACCCCCAAGTCGCCGAGTTAGGAGATTTGCCAAATGAGGTAACAGACAAAGTAAGCAATCAAACTTCCAAGCAAGCAACCTGGATCAGAGGTCCGATTTCGGCTTCCGGTTGATTGTTCTCCTTCTCCTTGTGTCGTAAATAACAACAAGGATAAGGACTTTCGACTTCCTCTGGAGCAAAACATGGACAAATGGACGAATTTTGGAGTAATTCCAGTTGGACGACGTTCGTGAGTCACTTAGCTTGGTCGTATCAAAATTTGGGATTTTTCCATCAAGCGGTTATTTGCTGGCGATAAAATAAAGGAGCGATGCGCGGTGCTGGAAAATGACATTTCTGGGCTTAAAGTGCGTTTTTGGAGCCCAAGATGACCTCGGATGGTTTCGTGACCTTCTGGAGATGTGTTCAGAACGCCCTTATCTTTAAAACAACCTATCTTGGGCCGGATTTGGAGGAGATCTGAGGCTAAAACGTGGCTGGACAAGTAATTGGCAGATTCTCCTAGTTTAATTAGGGTTTTATTTTCTAAGATGTTTTATTATTTTTCTTAGTTTCCTAGTTGGAATAAAAAACCTATGTCTTAGGGTTTGTGGGGGCGGAGCAAATATATTGCTTGGGCCGTCTACAGTTGGAGGTGACGCTTATTATTATTCAACTTCAGAGACAAAGAACTTGGCTAGGGTTCTTGGAGATTTTCTACTTCAAGGTGCTTTCATTCTTTTTATTTGTAATAATATTTTCTATGATTTCAATTATGAATATGCATAACTAATTCTTTTTGCTAGGGCGAAACCTTGAGCCTTAGCATGAATATGTAATTTTTATTTAAATTGCTTACGATTGATTGCATGCGCACTTTGAATTATTGATCACTGTTTTAAACTATCTAATTATCTTGATGATTGACCACCATTAGGATGTTTAGACAAGTAATTGGATGCAATTCGGTCGGAATATCACCGGAGGATTGAGTATTGCTTCTTGTGATTAATAATTGTAATTCCACCTAAAGCGAATATCACGTTCTTAGGGGTTGCATGGTTCTTAAAAAGGTTTTCATAAAACTTCATGAGTCTTGCATGTTCATATTCGATCTGAATATCACAGACGGATTGCATGTTAGATATATGTTCTTGCTTGAATATCACGAGGAGAACATATATTAGGAAAACCTAACCTTCGAAGTAGCATGTGTAAATCGTAAGTAATTGGTAGAAATTCATAGGATTGCTAGGTGATGGTGGAACCCTAGTGCCTTTATAACTTGGTATTTAAAAATCTTTTCTTTGATTATATTAGTTTTTAATTAAAATTCGTTTTTTTTATTTACCCAATCTCAAACTCTATTTTCTCAAGTTTTCATTCTAAGTATTTTGATTAGGAGTTGTTTCTACATAAATTATCCAAATAGTCCTTGAGGAAAACGACCTTGCATGAGCATCTATACTACAATATCCTTGTATTCTTGCAAGTATTTCATGTGATTTTGACCCTATTTGCATAGACGTTAAAAATCCTATCAGCAATCAAACTTCCAAGCAAGCAACCTGGATCAGAGGTCCGACTTCGGCTTCCGGTTGATTGTTCTCCTTCTCCTTGTGTCGTAAATAACAACAAGGATAAGGAAAAGCAAATGGAGAAGAGATGATATGAGATACTTTTGCTTTTGAAGAAGTAACTTTCCACATGCTTATTCTTGAACTGGACTGGAGGGTTTTCTGGTTTCTTCTAGAGTATAAGGCCGACTCAAGAATTTGAGGGTCAAAACAAGTCCATCAAATCTAGAGTACGTTCGACCTTAATGATATGAGATACTTTTGTTGTCAACAAAGTAGTGGGTGTGGTATGGCGAGGTTTTACTCTTTGGTGATGGTGTAAGCGAAAGGTTGTTGAAGCTTCTCGAGTTATTCGGATAGGGCAGCGATGCTGGGTTTGGATTTGATTTAGACTCCTCTGTCTAGGTTATGTGGTTTTGCAGGAAGGGCATCGTGTTGTAGTGATCTGTTCCAGCTCATCATTGATCCTTCTGCTTCAATCTCTTACAGCATTTGTCCCCGATGCAGGAGTGGAATGCAACCTTTGCATTTAAATAGTCCTTCAGAGCACTACTTCTCAGCTACTCATCCATGCATGGCAGCTTAAGTGTAAAGCGTCAATATCGTATCAATTGTTCTGAGGTATTTGCCGAAGGACTTCGTGACCTTGACAACAGTTGAGGATGAGTACTCGAGAGCAATGTTAGGCAAACAACCATGCAAAGATTCTGGGCAATTAGTTCCAGATTGGAAGTTTGATTTTAGGTTCCGACTGATTGTGTTTTTTCTCTTTGTCCTGTAGGTAAGAGCAAGGGCAAAGGAAAAGACAGGGAAAAAGCATGATATGGGATACTCTTACTTTTGACCTTGATGATATGAGATACTCTTGCTCTGGTGTGGCTGGTTTGCATAGATATTATTGAGGGGGAAGAAAACTGAGTATTTCGAGAGACTTCGTTGGGAGTGTCTTCTCAGATATGAGGAAGGGTTGAGCATTTTTGCAGGTCTGCCTGTCCGTGAAGGATGGAGGTCGACATATGTAAGAGTCTCCCTAACAACAAGTAGTAATGATATTCCTTTACTCTTCTTGGTCGTAGCAATGTAGTGGGAGCTGCAAGCTTTACATGTTTTAACTTTGTCAAAGCACTTTGAAAAAGTGGTATGTGGTATCTGGAAAACTAATGTTGCGTGTGAAGATTGCAGACAAGCTTCATCCAAGGAAATTTGGCTCTCGAAGTTCTGAGAGTGGTGCCTCTTCGGTTTTCGAACAAGTAATCCTGTCGGGGATCTGGCTTTCGAGATTCAGAGAACGGTGCCTTTTCGATTTTTGAGAAAGCAATCATGTTGGGAGTTTGGCTCTTGAGATTCGGAGAGCAGTGTCTCTTCGATTTTTTAGAAAGTAATCATGTTGAGAGTCTGGCTCTCGAGATTCGGAGAGCGGTGCCTCTTCGATTTTTGAGAAAACAATCCTGGTGGGAGTTTGGCCCTCGAGATTCGAAGAGTGGTGCCTTTTCGATTTTTAAGCAAGTAATCATGTTGGGAGTTTGGATATCGAAATTTGGAGAGCAGTGACTCTTCGATTTTTGAGCAAACAATCTTGTTGGGAGTGTTTTCTCGAATGTGAGTAAAAGTTGGGCATTTTTGCCAATCTGCCTTGCCACGGAGCATGGAGGTTGACACACATAGGGAATTTCCAGTTATCAAGCTTTGCTTCATTTCAACGTATTGTGTTAAATACACCAATGCCTTCTTCACTAAGTTCTTTGAATTTTTTCTTTTGTTGAAGCTTGTATGTTGAAGCTTTGTGAGTGAATCATGTATGTTGAGGTAGTGCTCCCTTAATTTTCCAAGTGAGGAAAACTTCTCGGTTGGAGACTTGAAAAATCCAAGTCACTGAGTGGTCGTGAGACTTCCGAGTATCAAGGTGCAGTAGCATATAGTAGGAGTCCTCAAAGTCTCCGGTCGAGGGAGTTGACGAATGAGGCATTTCCTTTCTAAGTGGTAGCCCAAAATTCATCCTTCATATATATTTGTTATGAAAGTTGTTAGGTCTAAAAAAGAGGAGGCCTAGGCAATTTTTTTTCGAATTTTCGAATTTCTGAAAGAAAAAAAATATATATATATATATATATATATATATTGCTTCACACTATCTTGATCAAGATAGTGTGAATCTTTTGTGTTGAAGCTTTGTAGGTGAAGCTTTTGTAGATGAAGCTTTTGTGATAGGTGAAACTTTTGTTGGTGAAGCTTTTATGGGTGAAACTTTTGTAGGTGAAGCTTTTATGGGTGGAACTTTTGTAGGTGAAGCTTTTGTGGTGGGTGAAGCCTTTGTTGGTGAAGCCTTTGTTGGTGAAGCCTTTGTTGGTGAAGCTTTTATAGGTGAAGCTTTTATAGGTGAAGCTTTTGTTGGTGAAGCTTTTATAGGTGAAACTTTTATGGGTGAAGCTTTTGTAGGTGAAGCTATTGTGGGTAAAGCTTTTATGGGTGAAGCTTTGGAGTTGAAGCTTTGTAGGTGAAGCGTTTGTGTTGAAACTTTGGAGTTGAAGCTTTGTAGGTGAAGTTTTTGTGTTGAAGCTTTTGTAGGTGAAGCTTTGGAGTTGAAGCTTTGTAGTTGAAACTTTGGAGTTGAAGCTTTTCTTGGGTACCATGAATTGATTTTGCTTCACACTATCTTGATCAAGATAATGTGAAGCTTTTGAGAATTTGTAGTTGTCCTCCATTGATGAAGCTTTTGTGGTGAAGCTTTGTTGGGTACCATGAATTGATTTTGCTTCACATTATCTTGATCAAGATAGTGTGAAACTTTTGAGAATTTGTACTTGTCCTCCATTGATGAAGCTTTGTTGAATTTCCCAATTTCCTTTTTTTTTTTTGGGAAAATTAGAAATTTAAAAATGTGGGAGAGACAACATATACAAATTTTACTTCCACACTGTTGAGTAAGAGATTATGATGCAAGTCACACCTTGTAGTAGTCGAAGGTTTGGATGAACCATATAAATTGAATTTGCTTCGAACAGTCTTGATCAAGAGTGTGTGAAACTTTCTACGATTTGTAGTTACCCTTCATTGATGAAGATTTTGTTGGCACCATAAATTGGTTTTACTTCACATTGTCTTGATCAAGAGTGTGTGAAACTTTTGAGAATTGTGGTCGAACTCCTTTGATGAAGCTCTTGTTGGCAACATAAATTGGTTTTGCTTCACACTGTCTTGATCAAGAGTGTGTGAAGTTTTTGAGAATTGTGGTCGAACTCCTTTGATGAAGCTCTTGTTGGCAACATAAATTGGTTTTGCTTCACACTGTCTTGATCAAGAGTGTGTGAAGCTTTTAAGAATTGTTGTTGCCTTCCATTGATGAAGCTCTTGTTGGCATCATAAATTGGTTTTGTTTCATACTGTCTTGATCAAGAGTGTGTGAAGCTTTTGAGAATTGTGGTTGCCCTCCATTGATGAAGCTCTTGTTGGCACCATAAATTAGTTTTGCTTCACACTGTCTTGATCAAGAGTGTGTAAAGCTTTTTAGAATTGTGGTTGAACTCCTTTGATGAAACTCTTGTTGGCACCATAAATTGGTTTTGCTTCACACTGTCTTGATCAAGAGTGTGTGAAGCTTTTGAGAATTGTGGTAGCCCTCCATTGATGAAGCTCTTGTTGGCACCATAAATTGGTTTTGCTTCACATTGTCTTGATCAAGAGTGTGTGAAGCTTTCTACGAGTTGTAGTGTTTGCATTGTTACAGAGAAGAAAGGTCTGAAGCAGATGCAAGAGGGCTGAATAGCTTGATCTTCGTATGCCATGCACTGAAGTTGTTGTTGGCTTGCAATAAGACTTTGTTGGTGACTATAACTCTTGTTGGGCATAAGTGCTCCCCTAGTTGAGTTGTCAAGCTTGAGGGTTTTTTATTATTTGTGAATGCTAGGAGTTCACATGTACAAGTTGTAACACTCGTCTTCTGGTAGGTGGAATGAATGGTGAGTTGCTTTCATCACTTGGTTGGTGGTATGAATGTGAGTTCCTTCATCACCTTTCATCACATTTCATCACCTGGTTGGTGGCACGAGGATGAGTTCATTCTTCACCTGGTTGGTGGCATGAATGGCAAGTTGTCAAATGATATTAGAGTACAGGTTGTACATTTCATCATCTGGTTTGTGGTATGAAGAAGATTACGGGTGGTATATTTCATCACCTGGTTGGTGGCATGAAGATGAGTTCCTTCTTCACCTAGTTGGTGGCATGAGTGACAAGTTGCCAAATGATATTAGAGTACCGGTTTGTACATTTCATTACCTGGTTTGTGGCATAAAGGAGAGTACGGGTTGTACATTTCATCACCTGATTGGTGGCATGAAAGAGAGTACAAGTTGTACATTTCATCACCTGGTTGGTGGCATGAAGGAGAGTACGGGTTGTACATTTCATCGCCTGATTTGTGGCATGAAGATAAGTTCATTCTTCACCTAGTTGGTGGCATGAGTGGCATGAGTGGCAAGTTGCCAAATGATATTAGAGTACGGGTTGTACATTTTATCACTTGGTTGGTGGCATGAAGGAGAGTACGGATTGTACATTTCATCACCTGGTTGGTGGCATGAATGAAAGTACATGTTGTACATTTCATCACCTGGTTGGTGGCATGAGGGAGAGTACGGGTTGTACATTTCATCACCTGGTTGGTGGCATAAAGATGAGTTTCTTCTTCACCTAGTTGGTGGCATGAGTGGCAAGTTGCCAAATGATATTAGAGTACGGGTTGTACATTTCATCACCTGGTTGGTGGTATGAAGGAGAGTACAGGTTGTACATTTCATCACCTGGTTGGTGGCATGAAGATGAGTTCATTATTCACATTTCATCACATGGTTGGTGAAAATAAGGGCAAGGTGTCGATGCACATTGTAGCAAGTGTCGAAGACACAAAGTATGTTGAACCCTTTCGAAGCATGGTTGGCTTATGTATGGATGTGTTGGAATGTATGATGTTTATGTATGAATGTATTGGAATGTATGATGTTTATGTATAAATGTGTTAGAATGTATGATGTTTACGTTGATTGATGTGAGTGATGCTTATGAATGTTTTGCTATGCATGAAGGGATTCATGCTTTTGATATGTGAACCATGTTGGTTGTAACATTTAATATCACATACTTTGTGTCAAAGTACGCATGTTGAAGATCTGAGTTGGAGTATAAGGGTAGGTCAGCATAGACCAAGTGTTCCAATGCTAGGAACGCAAAAGACTCAGAAGAAGTTGTCTGAATTCTATCTTCTTTAAATATTTGTCGAATGGCTTGTGTGACAAAATATCTCAAGCAGTTGAGAGTCAAAACATTTGTAATGTGTATGCCTTTTTATAATAGCATTTCCTTCAGTACCTAGTCCTCCACTTTGAAAGAGTGAGGCTTGGCCCAATATTCATAATAGTCGACGGAACGTTCACCTCTGGTTGTCTTGATACGAACTTTTATCCCTCTTGTTGTAATGTGCTTGTTGAGAGTAAAAATCCTTATTCTTACCAAGAGACAGATACGTTTGGTGACTTAGCGAGTAGCTAAATGAGGCATGAGATGATGCAATGAGTATCTGAATGGCCAATATCTTATCACTTGGTAGAACTTGACCTCCACTTTCCACTTGTTGATAGGGGTTAACCATATGGGGGTTCCCTTGGTATGTCCTTGCTTCGGCAGATGCGTGGTTGTAAGCATGTGCCATCACTTTAAAGTAAGTTTTCCAAGTGTTGGCATTGATCATGTACTTGAAGAAACAATCACGTAGGCCTGCCGTGAAGGCTTTGAGGGCGGTCTTGTCATCTGTCTCATCGCAGCAAGAATACTCATGGCTGAAGTGACCAGCATACTCTCGTAGTGACTCGTCCGGCTTTTGGCGAATAGTGTACAAGTCATCTGCAGAATGCAAGTGATCGGTCTAGAAGATATGTTGAGAGACAAACAGTTTCCTCAATTCCTCAAATGCGTCTACTGTCTCAGGTGGAAGACGACAATACTAGTTTAGAGCTCCGCCAGAGAGAGTGGAGGGGGAGAGAAGACATCGCTCTTCGTCGGTGTGCATCCGATATGCCATGGTGGACTAAAATAGGTTAAGGTGTTCAATTAGGTTCTTCCTTCCAATATAGAGTTGTAAACCAAGCTTTTGTTTTGTCTTCGCTTGAAGGGGGTGTCGAGGATCCTTCTTGTGAGAGGGTCAGGCCTGGGTTGGTTCCAGTCAGGTATCTCGCCCTGATGTTCGGCCTTCAACTTGTTTACTTCCTCAATGAGCTGTAGGACAAGGGGGTCCTGAATGGAGTCATGTACCATTGGAATTTTCTTTCGTAAGTCTTTATCGCCTTTTGGAAATAGGAAAGTTTGAGCAAGGGCGTGTGGTTTTTTCTTGGACTCGCCATACTGACTTCTAGGACGAGTCTATCGGAATACCTCAGAGTCCCCTTATACCTTTATGTTCCTCTGGGACCTGTCGTTCATTCCCTAGATTGGCAGCTGGCCTGGGTCGTGGGAGGGGACCTAATCTTTCAGAAACCCTTGGGTCATTGATCTTCGAGCATATATGGAGGGGATTATCTCGACGTTGCTTTAGAAAGTCTCGGCAGTCACGATAAATAGCTTTCGATCCTTCCAACCCTCTTGCAATAAGGTGTCTTCCTCCACTTCTTCTGCTTTGGGTCGAAACATCTGGTTTGAGAGAAGTCTCATGTTGATCAATGTTTTGATGATTAGCTCGCTCCTCATCAGGGATACCCATGTCGAAGGGAGGTAACCCTCCGTGTTGGGGGGTACCCAGATGATGGTTGATAAGCTCGCGTGTTTAAGTACGCCTAGTTTCGTGGAGCGTATCAAAGAGCTTCTCATACTGCTTCTGGAGGACCTCATTCTTTATTGCTATCTTGTTGTTATGAGCTTCTAGCTCATTGACTTTAGCTTGAAGAGCAACCCTCTTTCCTTCATTCTTTCGTTGCTTCGCACTAGGTGGTGCAAGAGGGGTGTCATTCTGTGTTGTGGCTTCCTTCGCTCCCCATGTTGGAGAAGGATGCCTGGTCAAAAGAGAGTGTACAAATGGTGGAAACCAGTTTGGTAAAGCTGAAAGTGTCGTTCCCACAGACGGCACCAAATGTTGATGCGCAAAATCAGTGAGGACTTTGGTACAACGGAAAATGTTAAGTTTGTGACTTGCGCTAGATTGCTCCGGTCACTAGTATGGATAAGTATGTAAATGGATAGAGACAGGAAAGCAAACACAAGATGTACGTGGTTCACCCAGATTGGCTACGTCCACGGAGTAGATAAGTTCTCATTAATTGTGAAGGGTTTACACGAGTACAAAGGTTCAAGCTCTCCTTTAGTGAGTACAAGTGAATGATTTAGTACAAATGACATTAGGAAATATTGTGGGAGAATGATCTTCTTTTATAGAAGAGTTTTTAGCTTTGTTCTGACATTGACACGTGTCGTGTTGTGATTAGCTTCTGATGTCGACACGTGTCGCACTGTGATTGGCCTATTGGTTATAGTGAAACTCTTTTGGGTCCTTGACGGTATAACGTTGATCGGTGCTCAGTAGTTTCGGGATTGGTCAAGTATGGTACAAACAAACCTCTTGAATTTTTATAATCAGTCAATTTTTTTCTTGAATTTTAATTTTAGCCGGTTGCACCCTAAACTTTTATAAATAGCCAATTTCCTCCTTATGCTGGATTTTAAAATTTCCATCCAATTTTCCATCTATTTTGATCATCTGGTCAACACATGATGACCGTATGGTGGCATAAGAATGGAAGATTGGATGAAAATTGGATGAATAATTTTAAAATCTAAACACTATGAGGGAAATTGGCTATTTTAAAAATTTTAGGGGGTAATTGGTTAAAATTAAAATTCATGAGGAAATTGACTAGTTATAAAAGTTTATATGAATAATTGGCTAAAATTAAAGTTCGGGGAAATTGGCTAGTTATAAAAGTTCATGAGAATAATTGGCTAAAATTAAAGTTCAAGGAAAAATTAACAGCTTTATACAAGTTTGGAGGACAAACTTGCAAATACCTCTTTCTTATTTTCCGGTCTTTATTTAACGATCACGATTAAATCACTTTAATACTTAATGTTGTCTTATTAGACGAAAAAGAATCCTACTCCCTACTATAGATGGTGGTTAATTCTCCTATCTCCAAATTTTTCTCCTTTTAATCTTTTTTTATCTTCTTATCTGAACGGTTCCGATTAAACAACATCAACATTTTGTATTGTCTTTTTTGAGAGAAAGACAAAAATAAAAGTGAGAAAAGAGGGAAGGGAAATGAATTTAGAGGAAAAATAATCATACTCCATACTAAAGATGATGGTTAAGCCGTCACTTAAAAAATTTTATTTGAATATTCTATAGAAATCTCGAACCAAAAATAGAAAACAAAAAATGAGACTGAATCAACGACCTCTAAATCATATGTGCGACTATATCATGAACAAAGAAAACTCTCTCGATTGGGAATACGGCCAATGTCATTTTTACCGTTGGGAGTCTCGCTTTCTTTGCAAAGAATTTCATGGTGAATGGTGGATTAGAATATAAATTGTTTTGTTAATAGTTGTTACATGTTCATTTGTATTGAAGATTAAATATTTTATGTCTAATTGTCTACTACGGTCCGGCCAAATATCCAAACTTTATGGCACCTAGAATTTTGTAGATTTGAAAAACGTAGCGACTAAAAAGTTACAAGTTCGGATTCTCTTTCGGATTTTGCGTCACGAGTTGGCGGATTGAACAATTCGGCTTTTAGTTTGTGTTAGGTGACTGAAAAGATGGATTAATAATTACAGTAAAATTTAACATAAATTATCTGAATTTCTGAATTTGTTATCACTATCTAGTGAGATACTATTTATCACTATCCAGTGAGATACTGTTTGGTACGCCGACGGAACGGAACGAGACAGAACGGAATGGAAAGGAAGTTCCATGCTACGTTTGGTGTACGTACACTCCGACAAGTTCAACCTTACCTGAGCCATTGCCGATGAGTCCAACGTCATCCCTCACATCTTCCGCCTAATCCTTGCCGTCCCATCCCTCGAGCGACAGCGTCGGCCACGTCCTGCTAGTGGGTGGTCTTGAGGTTTTTGCGGTGGAGGGTGACAATCTTGTCGTGGCACTAGCAGGGAGAAGGAAGGCGGCGAGGGGAAGGTGGGGTTGGGTTCTGATGGATTTACTGAGATTGGGTTAGCCTGGGCTGCTGGGTTTATGATGAAGGAGAAAGAGGAGGCTACATGAGAGAGGGTAGACAATGAAATTAATAAAAAAGAAGAGGGGTATTGTTATCCAAAAAATTATAATTTTGTGTTAAAAAAAAGGTACAAAAAAATTTGACTAAAATCTATTCTACGAAACAATGCATTCCAGATAACTTGACTAAAATCAAGTCCCACTGCTTCCGTCCCATCCACGTGCCAGGTACCTGACTTCTGAGACCTCGATTAAAAATTTACAGATATATTTTTCCAAATTTCTTTTGGTACCCTGTTTTTGTCGTTACTCAATTGGACAGGTGTCCCGGCAAAGAATCCCGAGCAGACCAAAGTCTTCAAACGTCAGATGATTTAGATCATAACAGAGGAACCTGTTCTCTCCGTTTCAGTTCTTCGAGGAACACCGACGAATTTCATAACTCCGTACTCTTCGTTGCTTTGCTTGATGGAGAATTCACAAGAATTATGCAGCACAGAGGGAGATGGGGATGGACGGAAGGCGGTGCCTTCCACTTCTTACACCGCCGCATCCTGCGGCGCTGCGTATCGGTTGTTTGGCCGTCAAGAGTCAGTGCACAATTGCTTGGGCGGCGGTCGAGGTGAGCAAAGATTGAAACTTTTTGTTTTATTTTGACTTGAATTATTGAAAGATTGAAACTTCTAGAACATTTCTGGCATTTGGGTTTGTGGGGTATCTCTATAATTTCCTTTCCATCTTTTGAATTTTTGGGGTTTTGTCACTTGATTATCTGCGAAAAACGAAAATGTTGTGCTTTTTGGGTTCTTGATTATCTTTGATGAAGCAATATTGGGTTGCATTTAGTTTGTAGAATTGATTGGTCAACTTGAATGTGGTTCTGGTTTGTCTTGAAGTGTCGATGTTGCCGGTTGATTAGAAATTAGACCGGCGTTAGATGGCGAGAGTCAACGGATGAGTAAAGGCGTAATGTAGAGGTTGCGGTAAAGAGGGCAGTTGATTATTGTGCTCTTTAGTTGAAAAGAATGTGTGGTTAGTTGCAACTGCTGGAGGAAAAAGGATGACTGAAAGTTAAAGAGGAGAAGAAGGAGGGTTTAAGCGATCCATGGCATTCTTGGAGCGGAATCACTTGCATTTTTTTAGTGTAGGAGAGCGCTGTGTCGCAAAGCTTGCTTCGTGAATTAAGTGCTAGACTTAGGGAAACGGAAGAGCAAGCTAACTTTATTGGTTTCGTTGAGTTAATTTGCATCGTATTGACTCTACCAGCACATTCCTTACAAGAGTCGAAGTATCGTGAATCTGTGATAGAGGAGCAAATGCCATCGTTCCATAATGCAAGGTTTAAGCACAGCATATTTGTGTTATGATCTGATGCATGCAGACAAGTTTGAATCTGGTAGATATATCCTAGGCTTCTAGTTGTGCTCACCCAGTATGCCCCATTGTCCAGTTGTTTGGAATATCACATTTGCCTCTCAGTATGTGTGTACAAATTGCCTGGTTCTTTTCCTGTCACATTTGCTCTTCCTGAAGAGTCTTTTGTAAATAGCAAGGCTTGTTGTTCCCTCG
Source organism: Malus domestica (assembly GCF_042453785.1). Lineage (NCBI taxonomy): Eukaryota > Viridiplantae > Streptophyta > Magnoliopsida > Rosales > Rosaceae > Malus > Malus domestica. The sequence goes on along the minus strand of NC_091667.1, from coordinate 30,892,290 downwards.
TTATTCATTCATGCATATGTGAACAACTTGAATGTAGGAGTTGGATTTTAAGTATCTGAATATTGTAGTGACTGACCCGAGAATGGTTTTCACTTGTTAAAATAGAAAGTATCAAGTTAGTTTACATGAAATTGGCTGCCAATATCACTGTCTTACATCATTTCTTACCTGCAGCGTGTCTTTGCATATATGCCTATCTTGATTTGTCAACATTGTCTTTATTCTTTTCTTCACTGTATCTCTTTTTCTTTTTAGCTGCTGATATTTTGTTGTGGAAGCGGGGGCGTGTTTCCTTTGGCACTATCATTGTTGCTACAGTTTCCTGGCTTGTGTTCGAGCGGTCTGGACTATCATTCTTATCAATTTGTGCAGATGTCTTGCTGATTTTGGTTGTACTCTTATTCCTTTGTGCCAACTATGCTGATTTCAGAAATAAGTAAGAATTTCTACCCTCTTCCCCGGTATTTTATTACCCTAGAATTGGAACTGTTTTCAATTAGGATAACTATCATATTCCCTAGAATTGGGACTGTTTTCAATTAGGATAACTATCATATTCTTTGTGTAGACAACTGCAAACATTACCGGAGCTAGTTGTATCAGAGGAAATGGTTCATAATGTTGCAGCGTCGTTCCGTGTTAAAATCAACAATGTGCTGCTTATGGCTCATGACATCACTCTTGGCAAAGACTTTAGACTATTCTTCAAGGTCAGTATTAATGTTACGATAATAATACAGGAATCGCTGGGTTTGAATTATATTTGCAGGATCTATTTTATTTCTGAAACTACACGGTGTTCACATGCTACTTTGCATCTGTAGCTATTACTGTCTTACCAAGCTACTATATTTTTGACAGGTGGTGGTTTGTTTGTGGCTCTTGTCCGTCATTGGCAGCTTTTTCTCCTTCTTTACGCTTGCCTATATCGGTGTGTGCTTCATCCTCCTGGGACTATCAAATGAATGATCCGTGATGTCTTGTATGGGGTTTTATTGGTATTATTTGGTATATCATGTAGCTATATGCAATGTTTGTATGACAGTTCTCCCTTCCCGATTTTGCTTTACTATTCGTTCAGGTCTGAATACATTCATGTGTCTTGTGACGTTTTATACTAAAGAAAGTTCTTTCGTGGTCGCAGGTTCAATCTTGTCGATAACACTTCCAGCCTTATACAGCAAATATGAAGAGACCGTGGATAGGTGTTGCGGAAAGATCCACCGGCAGTTTTCAAAGCATTATAAAATAGTGGATGATGGTGTTTTCAACAAACTTCCCAGAAATGTACCCAAGGACAAAGATTCGTAATCCGGATCATTTAGATTCAGACGCTTAGTCATCAATATCGTACTGTCAGGTTTGATATTTCGTTATAAAGTCATTGATATGTTGCATACTTCGCTGCCGCTTCCTCATACCAGGCCTGGCATAATTGTCCATTCTTTTCGTTCATGTTCCGTCATCTGTACGCTGCTTTGTAGTTGTGTTGGTCAGGATATGAAACTTGAGGTCTTCTTCAACGAGTGAACATTTCAATTGGCAATCTATGATATGCTTAATTTCACCATTTCGTTGCACGGTACAAGTCTGAAAGTTTTGCATCCAGATACAATGACATAAAGTTCGTTGCGGTTACAAGCATGGACGGAGCCAAAGAAGGCTCACGAGTGGCAGATACCCCACTCGAGTAATTCGTTTGTTTGGTTGCATACTACAATTATATAATCCATATAAGTTAACTTTGAAGAAGATATATGTATCAAATATCCAACATACATTCGTTCTACTTATACTCTATATCAAATGTTATGTGAGCAATAGTGCTCTTGTTCTATCATTCAAATCGAAAAAAACTCTCTTCCACCTATCATGTACTTATATTTTTCTCATCACTTTGCCACTTTCCACTACTATATTGAAATTTTTGTAACATTGAAATTGTGATACATCATCTTTTGAAATCATCCTTAATATTATATTGTGTATAACCATACTATAATAAGGTTTTCTTAGTTGTTTTCGGTTGCCCCCACTAGAAGAAATTTCTGACTCTGTCCCTTACAAGTCAGAAAGTTTTGCATCCACATACAACGACATAAAGTTCGTTGCGCGGTACATGTTAGGCTCTGAACAATTGATTGACCTTGTTCACTGAAACACTGCAAACATCATCCGCGAACCAAACAAAGTGCACCTGCAACGAATATCGAATGAAAATGCCCGTGAGTTTTCAAGAACATTCAATTGATCAGGGGATTGATCGTATTAGTAAGGCCTTCCACAAATTCATCCATGAAAATGTAGGATACAAGCGTACATACCTCCTCTAGGTCATTCACAAACTCCTTAATTTTAGATAAATGTACTATGATTGCTTCATCGAACGGATATCTAGAATAATATGATAGTTAAGAAGAGATTAATCTGTCAGTCAGTCGCTTACAACTTAAATTAAGAAGTGATTAATCTAACAACAAGTCAATGTGATCAGATTTTAAAACTGACGTCACTGGTGTTTTTATTTAACATTTAAAAAAAATGCGTGGATCAATTTGAGACAAAAACAATAGATTGAGGGCCAAAGTAAAACCACCGAAGATTTCAGGGACCAAATTTTAATTAACTCTTCATTTTTCTTCTTCTTCGTTCTCTCAGACACCACTAATCGAACAAATCCAGTCCTCCATTTACACAGGAGCCATGAGCAGGTCCCGATTGGATACAATCCTCTCCACATTCGTCGTGGTGCACCCTCACGAGATCTCAGCTCTCCTCCACTCCTCATCCTGCTTCTTCTTCGTAAGCTCTCCTAATTCTCCAGTCCCTTTGCTAAATTTCGAAAACTGTGTTGTTTTTCTTTCAGCTAGATTTTGATTTCCCAGTGCAGATTTTGTGCGCTTACTTTGTAGTGCTCCCGCTGCGCGATGAGGGTGCAATTTCCTTAGGCCTGTCGAACCTGCCGAGCCTGTTTGTGGGGTCATTGGTCCTCACATCGATTGCCGCACCAGTTGCAACTCTCATCTTCTCTTTGCCCAACGTTTCGAAAGGCAAGGTATGTGTGTATTTCCGCCATTTTTTTTCGATATAGGGAGTTCGAAATTGTGGTAAAGATTTGATTATTTTCATATGGGGTGTCTCTGTAACTTTATAGTTTTGGTTCAAAGGCAAAAGCGTGTAGCTAGTTCATGCCAGATTTTGATATGCGTGTGTTTCCGCCATTTTACGACATGCGCAGTTCGAAATTGTTGTTTTTGTGATAAAAATTGATTCTTTTGATATGGGGTGCTTCTGTAACTTGATAACTTTTGGTTGAAGAGTAAAAGGGTATAGCTGGTTCGTGCCAGGTTTTCGATGTGTTTGTTTGCGTATCGCTCTGTAATAGTCGCTTCTTGAAATTCCAGGCTTTGGTTTTGATGCTCAGGTTTTTTAGTGTATCACTTGTTGCATTCTTCTTTCTATGGCGTGCTTCGTCAGCTGGATCACAAGCTGAGGTGAAGGTGAGATGATATCTCATTAGGGTACAGTTTGTTTCTGATTTGTTTGCTTTTTACACTCTTGAAATATGTTTGTATTTTACTGAATGGTTCCCTTGTGTATGGCTAGGGCTTGGTCAGTATAGACACCGCGTCAGTAAATGACGAAAAGGTTGTTGTTAATCAAGCTGGTACAGCATATTCTGTAGCATGGGAGAACCTTGGCCGGTTGTATGTCTCGGTCAGAATTGCATTGTTCCTCTGGGTATGATGAATATATCTAATTGCTTTTTTTTAATATCTGTTGGGATCTATTTCGGATATGTAAAGTAATTTGTTTATCAAACTTTATGTAGTGATAAAAATTTATGCTTTATTTTGAAGATTGCCCTACTTAATCTAATTACAATTTCCTCGACTTGGGCTAGAATAATCGATGTCATGGACTTTGAGGTATGTATCCTATCCCTGCCACACAAATGTGATTGCAATACGAATTTTTGTTACACTTGTAACTAGATGTGTATTCAGTCAGGTTCAAGATTATTTGGTTTTATTGGTGCCGGTGCCACACTAGGCCAGCTTTTTGGGTCATTGTTTGCGACGGGAATGGCTAGGTTGGGGCCATGTATGTTTTCTTATTCAGTCTTTTGGAATTTGATAGTACCTGCGTGTGATATGTCTTAAACCATGGATTGATTTGTTGCAGTTCTACTGCTATTTTCTGCTTTATTAATGGAGTTCGCTGCCCAGTCATCAAAAGGGATAACCCTGGATTTATCTCATTTCCCTGAGGAATTATCTCCCATCAGGTTAAATCATATTATCAATTTCATTTGGCACTGGAATCTGCAATATTGTTGCATGAAAAAACTAAATATTTTATAAAGCACAGACTAGAGTCAAGACACCGAACTCTCTGTTACAATTTGTAAGCGACTAGATACCAAAGAAGGAGAGTTGGATATCTATAAACTAGCTAGAGCAAGGGACAAGAAGACAAGGGACCTAAACCAAGTGAGGTGCATCAAGGATGAGGATGGAAAGGTTCTTGCTACAGATAACGCGGTTAAAGACAGATGGAAAGGTTATTTTCATAATCTTTTCAATGAAGGACATGAAAGGAGTGCTTCTTTAGGGGAGTTGAGTAACTCAGAAGAGTGTAGAAACTACTCTTTTTATCGTAGAATCCGGAAGGAAGAAGTGGGTGTAGCTTTGAAGAAGATGAAGCATAGAAAAGCAGTAGGCCCAGACGATATACCAATCGAAGTGTGGAAAGTTTTGGGAGAGACAGGTATAACATGGCTCACTAACCTTTTCAATAGGATTTTGAAAACGAAGAAGATGCCGAATGAGTGGCGAATGAGCGCTTTGGTGCCTATCTACAAGAATAAGGGCGATGTACAAAAGTGCATGAATTATAGGGGTATTAAGCTAATGAGTCATACAATGAAGCTCTGGGAGAGAGTCATTGAGCATAGATTGAGGCAAGAGACACGGGTTTCGGACAACCAATTCGGGTTCATGCCAGGACGCTCAACCATGGAGGCAATCTATCTCTTACGAAGATTGATGGAAAGATATAGAGATGGGAAAAAGGATTTACACATGGTCTTTATAGATTTGGAAAAAGCGTATGATAGGGTCCCAAGAGACATTCTTTGGAGGATTTTAGAGAAGAAAGGAGTACGAGTAGCATATATCCAAGCTATACAGGATATGTATGAAGGAGCAAAGACTACCGTAAGAACTCATGAAGGACAAACCGAAAGCTTTCCCATAACTGTAGGATTACATCAAGGCTCATCCTTAAGTCCTTACCTTTTTGCGTTGGTAATGGATGAGTTAACAGGACATATTCAAGGTGATATTCCTTGGTGTATGCTTTTCGCAGACGATATAGTGTTGATAGATGAAACTCAGGAAGGGGTAAATGCAAAGCTTAACCTTTGGAGAGAAGTGTTGGAATCTAAAGGTCTTCGCCTAAGCCGATCAAAGACAGAATATATGGAGTGCAAGTTCAGTGCAAATGGAGGCCAAAACGAGTTAGGGGTGAGGATCGGAGATCAAGAAATACCAAAGAGCGACCGTTTTCGTTACCTAGGATCTATCTTGCAAAAGAACGGAGAATTAGATGGAGATCTCAACCATAGAATACAAGCTGGATGGATGAAGTGGAAGAGTGCATCCGGCGTGTTGTGTGACCGTCGTATGCCACTGAAGCTCAAGGGAAAATTTTATAGGACGGCAATAAGGCCGGCGATGCTGTATGGCACAGAATGTTGGGCGGTGAAGCATTAACACGTACACAAAATGGGTGTAGCGGAGATGAGGATGCTTCGTTGAATGTGTGGGCACACGAGAAAGGATAAGATTAGGAATGAGGATATCCGGGGTAAAGTAGGAGTAGCCGAAATTGAAGGAAAGATGAGAGAAAATCGGTTACGGTGGTTTGGACATGTGCAAAGAAGGCCTACTGACGCTCCGATTAGAAGATGCGACTATGGGACAGAGGTTCAGGGCCGAAGGGGCAGAGGAAGACCTAGGAAAACTTTGGAAGAGACCCTAAGAAAAGACTTAGAGTACTTGGATCTAACGGAGGACATGACACAGGACAGAACACAATGGCGTTCTAAGATTCATATAGCCGATCCCACTCAGTGACTTGGATTTTCCAAGTCTCCAACCAAGAAGTTTTCCTCACTCGGGAAATTAAGGGAACACTACCTCAACCTATATGCTCCACTCACAAAGCTTCAACATACAAGCTTCAACAAAAGAAAATTCAAAGAACTTAGCGAAGAAGGCTTTGGTGTATTTAACACAATACGTTGAAATGAAGGAAAGCTTATTTATTGATATCCCCGATATGTTACAAATATGTACATATACTTGAGTCAAAATAAACAAACAAGAGGGAGCCTTCACAAAGGTTGCTTAGGAGAAGTCTCAGCAGGCGGTAGAGCCCCAGAAAGAGAAGGCACCGGAGGAGGATCATTCGGAGCCTCAGTACTGGACAAAACCCTAGAAGGAGGAGGCATTAGAGGTTGATCATTTGGAGCTTCATTACGCGGTACAGCCCCAGAAGACGAAGGCAATAAATGCCTTTGGAACAAACCCACAAATCTCTGATGATCAAGTAAAACCTGACCATCAGATTCCTTCATCTGGTCAAGCTTCCTCTTCATGTTTGTAGCATAGTCATGTGCGAGCCGGTGCAACTGTTTATTCTCATGCTTGAGCCCTCTAATCTCCTGTTTGAGACTCATCACTTCAGCCGCCAATGATTCAACTTGGCGGGTTCGAGCAAATAGGCGTTGGGCCATATTAGACACAGAACCTGCACACTGAACACTGAGAGCCAGAGAATCCTTAACAGCCAACTCATCAGACCGTTTGGAAAGTAGTCTGTTATCTTTGGGAGTGAGAAGGTTCCTGGCCACTACCGCAGCGGTCATATCATTCTTCATCACGGAATCCCCAACGGTAAGAGGACCAGTAGGGGAGACGAAGGATGGGCGCCATATGTTGTCTGGAGAAGGCGGGGCTGCCTCTTCAACAAGGTTCAAGTCAAAACGACGGTCGGAGGGGCCAGACATTTTCAAAGGTGTTGAAGAGAGAAGAGGTCGGACAAATCAAGATCTTAGAAGTGCAAGAATGGAGCTTCTACTGGTGGATATTCAAGTGTGCTTTGGAACTTAATGTCAGCCCTTATAAAAATCTGCACTCGACGAAGCTTCAGAAATCGAAGAGGCGCCTGCTCAGAAATCGAAGAGGCGTTTGCTTTCTCAAAAGCTGGGCTGCTCAGAGACCACGAGGGTCGATCTCAGAAATCGAAGAGGCGTTTGCTTTCTCAAAAGCTGGGCTGCTCAAAGACCACGAAGGCCGATCTCAGAAATCGAAGAGGCTTGCTTTCTCAAAAGCTGGGATGCTCAGAGACCACAAGGGCCGATCTCAGAAATCGAAGAGGCACCTACTTTTCCAGCCTTGTCAGCACCTGTCACACGCACACTCAGCTTTGCGGAAACTATGGGCATTCTGTCGAAAATTTCTGATGAAGTAGAAAGCACATGAATCGTACTGTTCAATCACCCACTTCCCACACGCAACAGTAGCTCATGGGTACCACAGATAACTTTGCCAAAGTTCTCTGACAAAGTTGAGACACGTGAAGCTTGCAGCTCCCACTACATCGCTCTGACCAAGAAGGGTAAAAGAATTGCAAAGAAACAACACTAACAAAGTTTAAACACATAAATTTTGAAGGTCTAGCTACCATATTATTACCCACAAGGGTAAAGGAACAGTACCACTGCTGGATAATTGGAAAGTCCCGGTGTGTCAACCTCTGTGCTTCGTGGCAAGGTAGACTAGCAAACATGCCCAACCTGTACTCACATTCGAGAAAACACTCCCAACAAGATTGCTTGCTCCAAAATCGAAGAGGCACCGCCCTCCGAATCTCGAGAGCCAGACTCCCAACATGATTACTTTCTCAAAAATCGAAGAGAGGGTAAAGGAACAGTACCACTGCTGGATAATTGGAAAGTCCCTGTGTGTCAACCTTTGTGTTTCGTGGCAAGGTAGACTAGCAAACATGCCCAACCTTTACTCACATTCGAGAAAACACTCCCAACAAGATTGCTTGCTCCAAAATCGAAGAGGCACCGCCTTCCGAATCTCGAGAGCCAGACTCCCAACATGATTACTTTCTCAAAAATCGAAGAGAGGGTAAAGGAACAATACCACTGCTGGATAATTGGAAAGTCCCTGTGTGTCAACCTCTGTGCTTCGTGGCAAGGTAGACTAGCAAACACGTCCAACCTTTACTCACATTCGAGAAAACACTCCCAACAAGATTGCTTGCTCCAAAATCGAAGAGGCACCGCCCTCCGAATCTCGAGAGCCAGACTCCCAACATGATTACTTTCTCAAAAATCGAAGAGACACCGCTCTCCGAATCTCGAGAGCCAGACCCCCAGCAGGATTGCTTTCTCAAAAATCGAAGAGGCATCGTTCTCCGAATCTCGAGAGCCAGATCCCCGACAGGATTGCTTGTTCGAAAATCGAAGAGGCACCACTTTCCCAACTTCAAGAGCTGGATCTCCTTGGATAAAGCTTGTCTGTAATCTTCACACGCAACATCAGCTTTCCAGATACCACAGACCACTTTTTCAAAGTGCTCTGACAGGGTTAAAACATGTGAAGCTGGCAGCTCCCACTACCGTGCTATAACCAAGCAGGGTAAAGGAATAGCATTATTACTTGATGTTAGGGAGACTCCTATATATGTCGACCTCCATCCCTAACGGACAGGCAGACCTGCAAAAATGCTCAACCCTTTCTCTTATCTGAGAGGGCACTCCCAACGAAGCCTTTTGAAATATTCAGCTTTCTTTCCCCCCGATAATACCTCTGTAAACAAGCTATACTAGAGCAAGAATATCTCATATCATCAGGGTTAAAAGCAAGAGTATCCCATATCATGCTTTTTCCCTGTCTTTTCCTTTGGCCTTGTTCTTACCTGCAAGACAAGGAGAAAGAGAGCAATCAGTCAGCACTTGGAATCAAGCTTCCAACCAGGAACTGACTGCCTGGAACCCCTTACCTGATTACTTACCTGGCATTGCTCTCGAGTACTCATCTTCAAAATCTTATGCTTCCAGGGAAGATACCGCATCTGCCTGAGGAACAAATAGGGCAAGTGAGAAGGATACAAGGAAGCATGTGGAGACAAGTGTAACAGCACACGTGCCGATACATCCACTACTCTGTCAAAAGCAAAAGTATCCCATATCAGCAGGGTCGAACGTACTCTAGATTTGATGGACTTGTTTTGACCCTCAAATTCTTCAGTCGGCCTTATACTCTGGAGGAAACCAGAAAACCCTCCAGCCCAGTTCAAGAATAAGCCTGTGGAAAGTTACTTCTTCAAAAGCAAAAGTATCCCATATCATCTCTCCTCATTTTTCTTCTCTTTATCCTTCATGCTGCCTGCAAGATAGGGAGAATGTGAACAATCAGCCGGAGCTCTGATTGCTTACCTTGTCTGTCACCTCTTTCAGCAGATCCCCTAGCTCGGCGACTTGGGGGACTCCTACTACATGGTTTGTATCGCGCTTGACCAAGCATGAAACTACAAGTAAGCTTCAAGTGAAATTGATACATTACCTTGTGCATCTCCACCAGTTACAGTTACCACCCCTGGATGGAGGAAGAGTACTTCCAGAGAAGATGCCACATCTACCTATGAGACAGATAAGGCAAGTCAAGACGATACCACACTCCGGTACTTAGAAGTTTCGTGGCTACGAGATCATTCTCCCACAATATTTCCTAATGTCATTTGTACTAAATCATTCACTTGTACTCATTAAAGGAGAACTAAATCATTCACTTGTACTCATTAAAGGAGAGCTTGAACCTATGTACTTGTGTAAACCCTTCACAATTAATGAGAACTCCTCTATTCCGTGGACGTAGCCAATCTGGGTGAAGCACGTACATCTTGTGTTTGCTTTTGTGTAAACCCTTCACAATTAATGAGAACTCCTCTATTCCGTGGACGTAGCCAATCTGGGTGAACCACGTACATCTTGTGTTTGCTGTCCTATCTCTATCCATTTATATACTTATCCACACTAATGACCGGAGCAATCTAGCGAAGATCACAAAAAGTGACCGTTTTCGCTACCTAGGATCTATCTTGCAAGAGAACGGATAATTAGATGGAGATCTCAACCATAGAATACAAGCTGGATGGATGAAGTGTAAGAGTGCATCCGGCGTGTTGTGTGACCGTCGTAGGCCACTGAAGTTCAAGGGAAAATTTTATAGGACGGCAATAAGGCCAGCGATGTTGTATGGCATAGAATGTTGGGCAGTGAAGCATCAACGTACACAAAATGGGTGTAGCGGAGATGAGGATGCTTCGTGGGATGTATGGGCACACGAGAAAGGATAAGATTGGGAATGAGGTTATCCGAGGTAAAGTAGGAGTAGCCAAAATTGAAGGAAATATGAGAGAAAATCGGTTCCGGTGGTTTGGACATGTGCAAAGAAGGCCTACTGACGCTCCGGTTCGAAAATGTGACTACGGGACAGAGGTTCAGGGCCGAAGGGGTAGAGGAAGACCTAGGAAAACTTTGGAAGAGACCCTAAGAAAAGACTTGAGTACTTGGATCTAACGGAGGACATGACACAAAACCGAGCGCAATGGCGTTCTAGGATTCATATAGCCGACCCCACTTAGTGGGAAAAGGCTTTGTTGTTGTTGTTGTTGTTGTATCTGTTGTTTCTCCATATTAAGTAAATTATGAGCTATTAGAATGTCGTAAGTGATCTTGTCTTGGAATGTTATTTCATGGGTTCAGACATGCGGTGAATTTTCGTGTGCCAATTAAGTTTGAAATTTCTTGGGATTCAAATTATTTAGTGAATTTTCTTTCAAACTATTTCCAGCCCAACTGCAGTTGAACAATCCTGAAAAACTATAAGCTTGCATTCTTTGAAGTAACATGTACAATATACAAGTTGTTATATAACTTTATTTCTTGACATGGTTTCTTTTTTTCATTGTTAGAGAATCTGACCCCGATCGGAAGAATGAGTCTGATGGGCAAACCATGCACAACAAGGGAAATTCTCCCAAGTCCCCTACTCCGGTGGTGAAGCCTCAGATGTGGACCATTTTAGATGGATTTTGGCTTATATTGTCATCATCTTACTTGTTGTATGTGTCCTTGTTCCTGTGGTTGAGTGCAGTTATCTCTTCATTCTTCTATTTTCAGGTAAGACGTCACAAGGTCTAACTTAATTCTAAATTAGCGTCTCTAGCTGATACTATATTACCTGACTTGACTCAAAATGGATTCTTGTCTGCGGATATGTTGCTCTCCCCGTATATTTTTATTTTCCGTTTCTCCTGTTTTCTGTGTCCCGTCTTTCATTCTTTCTGTCTTTCAGCTGATTTTTATCTCTGATTTTTTGTAACTGCAGAAAGTGAGTGTAATTGCCATGACTGTTACTACCTCTCTTGGAAGAAGAAAATTGCTGGCTCAGATAAACAGCTTTATTGCTGTTTTTATCCTTGCCGGACAACTTACCATAACAGTAGGCTGTTCTTCGGAGATTTTGTTTTATAGTTGATATTTTGTCTAGTTTCTATGGTAACTAACGTGAGATATCCTTTGTAGAATATTTTCTTAGCTCATTGCTTGCTAAAAGCGGGTCCTTAGTTAGTTTCATGTATGCAGCTGCTTTTAACATTATCGCTTTTCTGCTTTCCTGCTGAAGTCAATTTAGTGTCCTATCCTGTTATGTTTCTGAAGGAAAGAAAGCTTGTCTCAGGCCTGGAGGAGGATGACTTATGATCAACACGTTCCTATTTCTAGGTGTCACAAGAAAAATTAAAAATTCTGAAAGCAAATTAGAGAGTGGTTATAGTGCGGACTTTTTGGTTTTGGTAGTGGTTATAGAATGAATTTTGCTTTGAAAGTGCAATGCAACTGATCTATGACGTTGTTAAACTGTTTATTTACTGTCATGAAATTCCAACAAATGTTTCCACAGATGTGTATGCTTTGTATCATACATCAATATTGGTATTTGGGTATAATCACTTCGTGTGTTTTATCACAGGGGCGTTTTCTAACTATAGTGGGGGTTACTACAGCTATATGCGCGGCTCCATTTGTTGCCTTCTTAAATTTGGTTGCTATTGCTGTCTGGCCAACTTGGGTAGCCATCGCAGTGTTTGAGACCTTGCGGAAGGTTTGTATTTTCTAACTTCTGAATTGCGATTTCCCTTTCACAGTTTATCTTATAGCTTAATCCAACCATGACGTCTGCATGTAATTTGCTAAAAAATGTTAATTTTATGTAATAAGCATAGGTGAACTTTCTTTCATTTGGATAAAAACGATGGTCAAAATCTCATATGAGAGGAGTGCGAAGTTGGATCTTACAGCTTTCTTTTTGTGTTTCTGTGCAGTTTGTTACTTATGTTCTGACCAGACCAGGTAGAGAACTCCTGTTTACTGTCGTCTCGCAGGATGAAAAATACAAAGCCAAGGCACGAGTTTCTGAATTCTTTTTGACATTTAAAATAATTTCGATTTGATTTCTTTGTCAAGCGTGTTCATCTACCGAGGATTTCTTATTGGTGCCCTATATTGCACTAATCATGTACCGTGAAATTTTAAGCAAATCACCCAACAATTTGAAACATTATTTAACCGAGTCCCTGATATTGCAGGTTTGCATCGATGTGTTTGTTCAACGACTAGGAGATGCTACAGCAGCAGGAATGTACAAGCTACTTTTCAGCACTCTTAACGGAAGAGCGCCAACCGTGTCTCTCTACGGCCTGCCTGTATGTTTGAATTTGGAAGCATTTGCTTTTTTTTTAGGAAAACTAATGAAAAAGGCTTGAAAACTTTGAGTTTTAACAATAAGGACAAAATAAAGGGTAAAGTGAATAGTATTAGGATTGATTTTTTAATGTAAAAATGTGGTTTTTCGTTAAAGTAAACAGTACCGGAAGCTTTTGTTAAAGTTCCTCTTTATTTTTTTTTTGGTTCCGGGTTATTTATCTCGTACAATGATGAACTAATGCTGATCCTCCTTGTTCTTCTCCAGGTCTGTTTGCTATGGATAGTTATTGCGTTTCATTTAGGTCGCCGTCAAGCTGAACTCGCAAAACTCCGGACACATTCCACTTCCTAATGTTTCTTGAACACATTTTTTTGCTGTTTATCTACTGTAAAAAAAACCGAAAATAACATCGAGCATGTTGGCTTGGAGATAGATGTATGATGATGTACGAAATGCAAGTTCTTTCAGCTCATGTGTGAGTAAATTTAGCAATCGAATAGTCACCGTTGGATCACTAGTTCTAAACTGAAACGAAACTGTACTGGGAACAAAACTGCAGTTAAAATTCTTGAAAGGCGTCCGGCGGATTGAGCATTGCCCAGAAATTAACCCGCCGCCTATCCCCTGTACCAACTCTATGCTGCATTGCGTTGATCAACAATGTTTTCAGCTTCTAATGGCATGGGAACCTGTCAATCATCGGCATACCTTCACAATATTAACAAGCAGGAGATTGTAAAAGGTGAAAGGGCAATTGTTCGTTCATGCGTAGAGAACGCCGGAAATCATACAATGCGAAAAAGTATGTTTCAGGGCAATTTCCGGCACCAGTGTCTTCGGACATGGCCCAAATGTTCCTGAGCACACTGTCTATGGTTATAAATTGAAGTTTAAGACGAGAAGTACTTACCGAAATGATCAAGTTCCGCGGAGAGAACACACGCGGTCTCTAATCAAGTTCCTTTCCCAATCTGCTATGTCCTCAAATGCATACTCAGGAAGATTCTCAAGGGGCTCTTTCCATGGATCTTTTTTGGTCAGATAGTAGGTAGCTCCGCTTATCGCCATCTTACTTGGCCCGCAAGGTCTCTTGGAAGTAAGACTGACTGTGTAGCTATCAATTTCAAACAATTCGTTAACTGAAGAAACGGAAAATCTCAATGCCATTTAGACTTCATCGAGGCCTCAATACTTCACTGGAAGTCCGGAACACTAAAACGGCCGTAAAATGGTCCGGCATTGTGCGATTTCTTGATGGAAAGAAGCAGAAATATGTAGAGAAACAAGGACTCACATTCATTCCAAGGAACCAGTATATGTAAGCAACTGCAACAGCCGGAGCCCTTCCCAAACCAGCAGTGCAATGCACACACACTTTTCCTTTTCCCTTGGAGACGGCCCATTCGAGCGATGCAACTGCTTTAGGTAGACCATTCTGCAAGGAAAGAAAGATTATGTTATGCATGTCATTTTAGTATAAATATGGGTCTCCTCATGTGCCGGATTCCAAGTCATCGGTCATCAGTGTGCAGTTCATGCCTGAAAATTGAACACGAGCAATCACGTTAGTTGAAGCAACTGGAATCGATTGCATGGTAGTAAGGTACTAATTTCTCTACTCTTACATAGTACCGTATTTGTTCATTTTCTTCAACGTTTATCCCAAATGTAAAACCTGAAATTCCGGTCACTTAAACTTCACTTATCACCATTGTCCCTAGTCATTCCAAATTCGTAAAAAGACGTCCTGAATCACTAGTCACTTACAAAAAGAAACGTCCTAATCCTCGACAACTTCAGCAACATGTCATTGCTGCTGCTCAAAATCGTGGTAATCTACGCAGACTGATATCTGATGTGATCGTAAGTAGCTAATTATTCGAAGTTACTGCAAAGTACTGAACTTTTCGCATCGCCTATCAGATACAAAAACAGTTTTCTGGACCAAAAAGAAGGAAAAGAAAAGGAAAAACAGTTTCTGCAATGCAGTGCATACTTTCTTCTTGTGACACCCGCTCCTCCATTAGGGGAATAAAAGTTGAACTGGTGCCAGAATTTCTTACAGAAAAGGTGCAATGAAAAGTTAATAGTTACTATCTTAAAGCACTAATCCTACATTTAAGTAGAGATCAAAAGTGTGCAACTGAGTTATAATATATAATCTAAAGTTTGTACACATGAACTAAAGACCTACAAATGCTCCAGTTAAAAGATACGACTATGAGACGGAGGGTCAGAGCAAAAAGGCGAGAGGAAGACTTAAGAAGACTTTGAAAGAGACTAGAAGACATAGAGTACTTAGAGCCAACGGAAGACTTGATGCAAAACTGAGCGCAGTGACGTTCTAGAATTCATTCAAACGACCCCACTTTGTAGAATAAGGCTTGGTTGTTGTTGTAACATAGCCTTAAATTTGGTTTGTATAAAAATTGCATTTAGCGCTTTCAAGTTTCAATCTTTAGATCAAACCACACAACTAATCAGAAAATAGAGAAAAGCCCACAAAAGATAACAAAATACAGAATCATCAATCCATCAAAAGTGAAAAGCAAGCCGAAATTACAGAAATGTAAACGTGGGGAAATTACGAGACTGACCCAGATCATGGTGGTACTCGTAGGGGTTCCTCATCATCTTCTTCATGGCAGTGTTGTACTCCTCCATCGTGTTCTTGGAACTGGAGGGTCTGCTGCTGTGGGTTTCTGGGAATCCACAATAAATTTGTTGGGTTTCTGGGAATTATTGGAACCCATTAAATAATTGCATGGAGACCTTTAAAACGCATCGTTTTCAAGCGGAGCTATGAAGACTGAGCCAAAGCAACTGTTGCCTACACTTGCCATTTCTCTCCAGTACTTCTTCTCCTCCTCCCTCTGGGAACCAGAGAATCATACCATGCAGATAGTTTGTCCAAAATGCTCCTTACAATTCAAATAAAATTCCTAATGTGAGGCCAGTGGATCTTCCAAGTTCCAAGATGATATTTTCTAACACAACAGATTGGTTTGGGATCATAAAATCAGGTTGCTCATGGACCATATTGTTGGTTCGCTAACAACCAAAACCTTTCATCATTCTATTTGAGCATGTGGCTTTCAAGTCTTCACCTTTTGTCTACAGCCATGAAATGGTTGACATCTAATATTATAACTTTTCTAAATCGTTGCATACAGTAGTTGATAAAGCACGGATTTTTCCTGCGATGTTTTCCTCGTGTTTACAACATTATGTGAGTATGACATGATTGTATACGTAAATGTGAGATGTTTGATGCAAGTTTCCTCGACTTGCATGGCAAATATTAAGCTTCACCTGCACACGAGGGACTTTCTTATATATCCCAAGGTGCATGCTTCATGGTTAGATATCGCACATATGTGCCCCGAGATACTAATGAATTTCTAATTAGCTTTTCTATCTCTATTTTTTTGTACATATTATACTCACTTTGGAATCGAAGCAATCTTATGAAAATCACACCTTAACACTTTACGTTGTTTTAAAGTTAACTTGATTTTTACATCAACAAAGACATTGCTAACACCATCAGAAATCTATAACATTCGCTTTTTTCAACTGTTTTGGGTCAACACTAGAACAAGTATTAATTTTTAGTCTGCATGTGATTACACACATATAGGTACAGACGTGCTGCAATTTGATTGTGTTATCATTAAATTAAAGGAAAACTAATGAAAATGACTTGAAAACCTTGAGTTTTAACGATAAAGATAAAATAAAGGGTAAAGTAAATAGTACCATGATTGATTTTTTAGTGTAAAATGTGGTTTTTCATTAAAATGAACAGTACCGGGAGTTTTTCGTTAAAATTCCCTTAAATTAAACCCAAACCCATAAATTAATATAATTTAACCATTAATCAGGAGGGTTGGAGACGGAACCAGATCCCCCTCTGGATCCAATAAAACTGAGTATGCTGAGCAGGCCATCTGGGCTGTTGAAATTTGATCCAACGAATACAAACAGGAGGCCCTTTAAAGTTATAATAATTGTGGCCGTTGAATCATATTTCAACTGCCCGGATCACCTACTTAACAAGTTCAGTATATATGGATCCGGAGGGGATCGGATTCCGTTGGAGACCATCAAGTTAGTGTCAGAAACACTAAAAAACATATGTCTAACAAAACTGGGGTCATTTCACATGAAACTTCCTGCACACCTGCACTACTGTGGCTACAAATCATCAAATCACAATCTAATTTGTCTTGGAAAAAACCTCCAAAACATGACTGTTTTAGAATTAGAGGGAACACATCCAACATGTTTTGATGTTTCGTGTCATATCAACACAAGAATATGTTCTCGAAACCCTACTTTGCAATCCTCTCTAACCTTTTTTTCCTTATATAATTTTCACTTCACAAAAACAATTAGGGTTATCAAACAACAACAAAGAATTATCCTACTAAATAGAATCAGTTGAAATTTACTGCAATTCTTTTATGATTCATTATCATAAGGATTTGTTGTGAGAACGGAAATGTACCTTATTGTTCTTATTAATATTTTAATGATTTTTACCCCTCCCCCTTTTTTGGAGTCTAATTTAGACAAAAAATAGATAGAGAATAGTAAAGAGAAATTCTTTTTCTGATAATTGAACGCCGTTATAGGTACATTTAACATGCATTTTTCTATTCCAATCCTTTAAGTCCTCATACCAAATTGAAATAAAAGTATATGGACGATATTTTTTGGAGTACAAGTTGTTGACTACCTGACGTTCTCCTCTTTTCTTTTATCCAAATTTGAAACTGACAACATAAAATAAACTTATACGGACGAAGTTTAACTTATCATGCAGTAGCAAAAAGAATAATATTATCATCTGTCAATTATCTGCTAAACTAGCCAATGATCTATCCAAAGTCTCCTGCCAATGTACGTTTGTACATATAAATAATCTGAGTCTCAATTATTTGTACACAGTAAGAAAGGGAAGAAAATAAAGGAGGATTAATTATCTGGTTGTGACTTTGGAGCATACTTTTCGATCAATCAGTTAAATCCCCACTAGAACAACACAGGACAGATGTCTGGTCAGTGGAGTGGTATCAAAATCGCCCACTATAAACACTGACTGCTTGATTTAGATGGTCGGTCCCCTTTCAAGAGCATTTTAAGTTGTGGTTTATAGAGTCCATTTAGCATAAGCAAAAGTTACTAAGCTCAAGGTTGTAAAAGATGTTAGGCGTTAGTTAGGTGGCGGACTATAATCTAACTTCTAGGCGGCTAGGCAGGGTCTAAGCGGACTAGGCAGATTTAAGTAAATTTATGATATATTATATAAAAAGTGCCCATTTATACTTAAAAAGCACATAATTGTATTGAGATACATAAATTGATAAATAAAATGATATATAGATCATGAAGTACTAGACCATATTGAAAATATAACGAACACACATATAATTAGTGTTCATTCAAGTATTCAATAAGTCTCTTACATTTATTGACAAAATAAAATGCAACATGAAAGTTATCGATTTTTTACCTAAGTGAGAGTCGGGACCTAGGCGGGCTAGACGGACACCTACGTGGTTCTAGGCGCACTTTTTTAATTTTCAAACACTCAAGAACAAATCGGTGTGGTTGCCAGCCTTCTAGCGCCTAGGGCCTAGGCGGCGCTAGGCGGGGATTTTTAGAACATTGACTAAGCTAGATAAAAATATTGATACACAAATCATACTTTGATCTAGTGGTAGAAATTGTTTAGAATATCGGTATCGATAAAAATGTCGATACACAAAATTGTGAAAAATTGTGAAATATCGATATCGATATCAGTTGTCTTTGATAAAAATAGTGAAAATTTGCTAAAAAAATGTAGACATTTAAAATAAAACTTTAGAGAATGTATATGTAATTTCTTGATATTTAACATGTCGAAAATATTGACGAAATCTATTGATTTTAGCCGAAATTTAAGAGTTTCTCTTATATCTTGTGAAGTTTAGGCTTCACCCCATTTTCTTATCTTTATCTAATTTTTTTCGATATTTCCATGAAAATTTCGACTATATCAAAGAAATTTCATACAATGATTGTCTTTGCTTGGTTAGAAGAAGTCTCATGTGTGATTCATAAGGATGTCTGATCGATATAAACGGTCATCATAAATATTTCACATCTTTATCTGATTTTTTTTCAATATTTCCATAAAAATTCAACTGTATCGAAAAAATTTCAAACAACGATTGTCTTCACTTGTTTACAAAAAGTCTCATGTGTTATTCATAAGGATGTCTGATCGATATAAACAGTCATCCTAAATACGGTTTTCTTTTATTGTTATGTCGAGCACTATTATGGATGTTCATATGGTTAGAGGAAGTCTCAGATCCAATTCACACGAAAGTACGATTGATACATAGTTTAACCTAAATATAGTTGGCTCGTCTGCGATGGTCAAACTCTGATGTGGATGTGTTGTCGAGAAACCTTGAGATGAGAATCAATTGTTACACGGAATATGAACTTGATTTCACGTGTCCTGGTTGGCCTTGGCCCGATAGAAGTGGCTAGTGCCATTATTTGCTTGGTTTAAGTAAATACTTTATGTCATTAATCTTATCTTGTTGCAATTAAAAAAGTATACTTTATGGATTATGCGAAACTTCTTTTTCTATTTTTAATATTATATGATATAGTTAATTACTAGAAAAAGGCAATTGCAAAGAAGAACCCATAAATAGTACTGGATAAAAGAAAGGGAAAAATACATATATAGAAATATATATTTTTTGCATTATTATATTCTCCTTGGAAATATAGTAATTAGACCTGAAAAATGGGCCGTGTTTATCATGGTTGGGTCGTTTTTATGCTACAGTTATCTTAACAGGTTCGTAACAAGTGATCCAAGAACGTTCTAATTCGTTAACAGATTGTGTTATGTCAATCTCTACTATGTCTAGATCTGGCAAACAATATCTTATTTAGTTCTTAATAGATGACCCGATAACAACTGAACACGTTAACGTGTTTTGAATAGGTTACCCGATAACGACCTGACTAGTTAACATGCATACTTAAAATTTGTTATTTTCATGTCATATTAACGAATCGTGTACGAAATTGCCAGAACTCAATAACCATGGGAGAGACTCAAAACCAATTTTCATGAGGATTTTACAACATATTTTGATGATCAAATGATAAATATCTTAATCCGGTTTGTTCTTGGTTTTGGGAAAATAAGCACGGGTGATTTAAAAAGAAACCAAATAGATAAAAAGATCCAAGTCATCTAACATAATTAAGGGCTTCTTCGTGATTGTATTCTTTTTTTCTTTTCTTTTTTTTTAAATAGTTAAAAGTATTTTAGAGAACCAAATCGCTTTTAGCTATATTTTGTAGATAAAATCTAAAGCGTGTTTAGATCGTAAAACCACTTCTAGAGATTCCAAGCGCATTTCTAAGAAGCACTTGAAAATAAATTTTTTACATATTTATAATGAAAACTTCTAACTGAGCGCTTATGAACACACTCATTACTATAAAAGCAATGCAAACAACCCAAATACAAAATGAAAAGAAAAATAAAACTAACAGCTCAAGTGAGTAACATTAACGTAAATCAGCTAAACATCGTTTGTATACAAAACAAAATAACTATCAATTCCGAAAAATAAAATTAACATAAATCCAAAAAGTCTAGCAAGACCTTTGAAACAATATGTAAAATATGTACATTTTTCCATGAACCACCCCAATTTTGTTACATTTGGTGAAATTAAAAATATCAAACTCCAATTTCTAGCACTTTTGCATCTTTTTCTCTGCTTTGATCATGTGCCCCATTGACCACAACACCTCCTCCTCCTTCCCCCTTTAAAAACCCTAATTTGACCAAAAGTTCATGGCCCCAATCCCCTACGTGCAACACTGCGAATGTTCCGATCCCACCTATCAGCCCATACGCTATGGAGTAAGTCAACGGCATCAAAATCAACGTCACAAAGGCCGGAATCGCCTGCCTCATGTCGTCCCACTCAATCTCCACCACTGATTTCATCATCAGCACCCCAACCAAGATCAGTGGCGGCCCCACCGCCCAAGCCGGTATCGAAGCCAGTAGCGGCGTGAAGAAAAACGCCAAAAAGAAATACCCCGCCACCGTCAACGCCGTTAGCCCCGTACGTCCACCCTCCCGTATCCCCGTAGAGGACTCGATAAATGCTGTCACGGGTGACGTGCCCAACAAGGAACCCACCACAATAGACGAAGCATCCGACATGAAAGCAAAATATTGACCCTCGAAATTGCCATTTTCGTCTGAGAATCCGGCGAACCGGGCCATGGAGTAGAGAGTACCGGTCGTGTCTAGTATGTCTACGTATAAAAACGTAATTAGTGCTTCCCAAAAATACCCCTTCCCGATACTCTTAAAGCTTAGTGCCCCGGCCGTACTCTCAATCGTATGTATATCAACCACCTTCTTGAAGTATTCATACGCCGAGTCTCCTGCATCCGTATTGGGAAACGCCGTTACTTTGGTGTTACGGAACCATGAAACGGCCGTTACGAAAACAATCCCGTAAATCATCGCCCCCTTCACATTTTTAACCAAACAATATGCAATAATTACGAAGCCGACCAAGCCGAGCCAAAGCGTGGCGCTTTCCATTCGGTCTCGGAGGCACATAATATCCCCCGAAACGGCACCACCCTGGACCAAACTAACGGTGCCGTTAACTGCTGTCATGACGGGAGCCAAAGATGCCCGCGAGGAAGCGGGGCAGCCTCCGAGCGTCACTAACGTCGATGAACTGTACCCGATTAACCCGATTCCCTGATTGTTCTGCAACCCGATAAACGCCAGAAAGAGTCCGATACCGGCGGAGGAGCTGATCCGAACCGGTTTTGGAACCAATTTCGCGAGCTTGGCGCGCAACCCGATTGCGGAGATGAAGAGGAAAATCAAGCCTTCGATAAACACGGCGGCCAATGCGCTCTGGTAAGAGACATTACCCGACCCATGAAACCCGACGACGGTGTATGCGAAATAGGCGTTGGTGCCCATACCCGGAGCTAAAGCGAGCGGGAGATTCGCGAAGGCTCCCATGATTAAGCAGCCGATGAGGGAGGAGGCGACGGTGGCAACGATGAGGTCTTTTCGGACTTTTTCCAAGCAGGCGGAGTAGCCCGGGTTGACCGGGTCGAATTTGCACGTGGAGTCCGGTTGGATGACCGACCCAGTGCAGTTTTGGAGGGACTGGGTCGGGTCTGAGCAGAGAGGGATGCAGTCGGAGACGGAGCAGGTGCCACCGGAGTCGGAAAGAATGGAGGCGTTGACTGCGAGGATGTAGGCCATGGTGAGGAACGTGGCGGTGCCGGCGCGGAGCTCGGTGGTGAAAGTGGAGTTGCGCTCGGCGAGTTTAAAGTGCTTGCCGACTCGGGTTTTGGCGACGTAGTTGTTGAGCCGAGTTAGGGATGAAGGCGGTGGCGGCGACTCGTGAGCCTCCATGTCCATCGAAGTTTCGGTTGTTTTGTTCCGTTAGGAGAGATTGATAGCTCGGAAGCCTCTGCTAGTGCTAGGGAGTAGGTTGTTTGTTTAGGTAGGTTTATACATTGAGATGTCGATGTGGGGTTGTTTTGTATTGTAATTTGTATGTGTGGGGTTTTATTTATAAATGTGTGATGCTAAAGACACCTTTAAATGTGTGGGGTTTTAGATAAATGGGTGGAGAGATTTTGTGGAAATATGGTTCGGTATACCAAATGTCATAATACAAGTTGTTGAATATTTGAAAAAAAAATTTACAACCACATGTATTATGACAGTTTGTGTACCGAGCCGTGTTCTCGGCGCAATAAAATATTTTCTCAAATTAGTGATGTTAGAGAGATTATCTAATCTGAATTAAAGTTTGCTGAATACATGAGGTGACACTTTGAAAAAAAATTCAACTATTAACCGCAATATCACATAATCTGCAAAATATGATTTAAAAATATAGTAGTCAAAACATTTTCTTATATAAATAAGAATCCGAGAGGGAGAGGGGATCTTTCATGCAGTGAAAAGTATCTCCGAGATCAAATGGTATTTCTGTTGGATAGCGTTGATTTTGCGTTCAAGGTTCGTGCTTGCAACGTTCTGTCATGCATGCAAGTAGGCTTTTTGCAGTAATGCATAGATAAGATAACGGAGAATCCGTGGAGTCTCTTTAGCATTTCTCTTTGAAGTAATGTATAGATAGTCACTTCAAAGAAAAACGTAACCGTAACTTAATTTTCTTCATGTGTGAATGTGGTGTGAACAATATTAGCTGTTCTTTTGAAAATTTGGAGCATCATCATAACTTTTTTCCCAATCGAACTTTTAAATGATTTATGAAATTATTGACCAAACCCACCTAGAACCTATGACCAATCGCTGCTTGTTTATATAACGGCAAAGGTTGTAAAATGTTGAAAGTCAAAGTATGATCCATCCTACCCACATTGATAAAGATTTTAGGACTTTTTAGTTTTTTTTTAAGGTATTTTTCTCAATTTTTACTTGGAATGCGGTAATGTAACAAAATAATTTTGTTGTTCTCTTTTATTATAACACGTAAAGTAATATACCACGTGACTCAAAAATGGAGCCCGCTAGTAGTTGTCTTAGGCTCCAGCACACCCTAAATTTTAAAAGATGAGAATTTTTTATGTTAAAATAAGCATGCCGTGAAAAATTCAAGCCTAATATTGCACGAAACAAAAATTTAACCTACTCCTAACACTTAAATCTCACTCCATACTAGAAAAAAAAAATTAGTGACTTGTGTTTCATGTTCTCATTTTCCCATGATAGTAGGATTCAACCACTACTTTTCGTGTTGACCATCAAAAGAAGAAACCACGTACTGGTTTTGGTTCATAGAATGTGGGAGGACGTAGCAAAGTGGCTGCCGCTGTCCAGTTCCGAATTTTGTCCCCAAATTTTTAAAAAGTGATCGCAGTTAGGGACAAATAAAACACAGCAGTACCTTGAGGTGGAAGTTGACCTCCCCCACCACCCCCCAAAAAATAAAAATTTGTACCACAATTTCCTTTTGATATTCGGTACATATAAATATATACACACACACATATGTATATATGTATATATTACTCACTACAAAAAAAACCACTTGTGAACGAAAAATATTCATCCGCTAAAGTACAGTGGTTTACGTTAGTGGTTTGTTGTGTAACATGTAAGGCGATGGACATTTATCAGACAAAAATTGTTGCACAAAATCGGAGTTTAAAAATTTTAATTGAGGAATTTCAGACTCCGTTGGGCAAGTAGACATTTCCGGAAGACAATGCCAACCAAAACTTGTTACTAATTTAACATTTTTTTTTTCCAAAAATCGTTAAGAAAACTACGGCATGTTTGTTTTTTACGCGGCTTTTATACACAACTTGGATAACACTCCCTAATAGTATTATTTTCCTTTTCACATTATAAAATTAAACGGGATTGGGAATGGGGGGATATTCAATTCTTAACAGCTGATAGTCTTGATTATTATTAGTATTTTGTTTATTTTTTAAATGAACACTAGCAATTAATTTAAGCCTAATTACCAATCGGAATCAAACCTTAATTATCTGCTTAAGAATCTTAGCTGCTTGCTTAAAGAAAATGATGCATCTTGCAAACGCATGCAACAGTGCACAGATGGAGCCAGGAGGCTGGAGCTATATATAATAAAGTGGTCCAATTAAGCAAAGAGAGAAAGCTAGTGGTCAATGTGCAATGATTTCCACCTTTCAAGGATCTAGTAGTGGATTCCACGTTATTGTTTAACTCTTAATCCAAGCTGTTAATTAACCAGTAAAACGCGTTCTATGAACTGATCATGATAGCATGATGAAAGGGGTGGCAATGGAGAGAATTTATCTTGACATCAATATATTATTTTAGGATAGTGTTATCCACACACTTATTTTTATTTCTCACACACCTCTCTCAATTTTCGGTTATCAGGTCGAATGAAATGAAAAAGATCGATGACAAAAAATTAACAAGGGTGTATGAGATGTAAAAATGGGTGTGTGAATACACTTTGCATTATCTTATTGGCACCAGTGATGAAATAGATTATTATCATGTATTCAAATAGTACATTATATTTCGTTAGATATGTAATTGTCACGTGATGTCACTGGTCGCAAGAAATAATCTCTCGTGACAATGGGCTATATTCCAGTTTACTTATTTATATATTGTATTAATTAAACAATGTTAATATTATTAACCACATGCAATAAGTCATATATATTAGTGCATGTTTCAAGTCGTATTAAGGTGTCGTATCGTGTCCGAAACATGCATATGCCACAGTGTCAGTTGTCTATACAAATAATCTTGGGAATTAACATTGACACTCCATAGTTTCTATATTTTTCGAAAGGAAAAAAAAAAAAAAACTCTTATAAGTAATGCACAATCAGATTTCTAGCGTGCTAATAATAGTTCCCATAATCTTGTTCAATTTAATCAGTTTGCAACCAAATTTATTTCTAACTAGAGGGCTAAATGTCATTAGCCATGCACTCTTCCAAAGCTTTATGGAAGACAAATTGGGAGTGAAATCTTCCGTATCGTAATTCATGCAAAGTTACGACTACGTAACATGATTCATGAGAGCCAATACTAACCAATGGCCCTTAAACCCTAATTATTTGAACTGGTGAAAACAGATATTCATCATCATCAAGTGTAAAGATAAGCTTGGTCTTCAATTATTGGGTGACAACTTCACGAGAGCAGTAGTGTCCTAGTTGGTCAGGGCACAGTGGCTTTCAGTATTGAATGCTGCATCTACTTCCATAGGAAACACGACCAGATATGGCAAGAAAAGAAGACTCTGTGTCTCTCATCAGATCAAATTGCATTATATGGTTTTATGTCCTAGCTACCCAGCAGCTCAGAAACATGTACGTACATATTAGTATATGACCAAAAGAGTATAGTAAATGAATCGGGCTCAAGGTTGTGCGAGTTAGGTGTATTCTGAGCAGTTTTTTTATGTATCGAAGCATGACCACGTGGCATTAATGGCAAGCCAATCTTTTTTTCGTGTAGTCCAGATAAACCATGAGATGGTAGAGTACTTTTGGCCTATGGTGGCCATAAGGAATGCACTCATGAGAGGTCGAACTCGAGTTTAGAGTTTCAAACCTTTGCTTGTTTTGCACTAAACCAACTCCTTGTGACTAGCGTTATTACTTTATATAACACGTGAACTTGTTTTTTTTGTTAATATACATTAAAAGTATGATGCATCAACCACATCTTCCACCTTTGTTATAACAGGTAAAAATAATACACCATGTGACTTGTATTTCCAGTAATAAAAATTTCTCGTGTGTTAAAGAAACCCTAAGAAGATGCCAGCTAGTGATGTTGAAAAAACACCATTCAGAAAAGAAGGAGCCCTTTAATTTCCATGCATGCCAAACCGACCAACCTGTTCCGCGACTTTCCACGGGCAAATCATTTTTACCTGCTTCCATCGTAATTAATTATAATAAGATGGTTTATGCAATCAAAGCATGATTGGTTATGCTTCTTAAGCTGGATAGCATTATTTTGCTACTTTCTGTGGGGTTATATATAAATTATATGGAGGTAATGTAAAATTTCCTTTAGGTGATATGAAATTTCCTTTAGATGATCATGACAAGCACATAGGATTAGATTTCGGATTAAGCAGTAATTTCTTTCTTGATATGAAAGGTTGGGTGCCATGCAACCCACCATTTGAGGAACTTTTCAAGGTTTTCAAAGCCCCAGAAAATAAGAGAAATACATTGTACAAAGTTTCCTGCTAAATGTCTAAGGGACACTGATGGAGCACAATTAAAAAATACATGAAGTTTAGTTAGTTTGTGAAAAATGACATCTCATACTATCATTAGTTAGCTGGACCCCCTTTTTTTGCCCACTTGTATAATCATGGCATCTAGGTACTTAGCGAATTAATTTGTGCTTTATTTTGATGATATAATTGTTAAACTTAAATGAACGATTGGTTGCACTTTCATCGACTACGCTTTGATGTATAATTATTGAACATTTGCATACACCAGCGGTTGGTGATAAGTTTACGCATTTTCACACTCTATATATGTGTACGTACACTATCACATTGTATAAGGCAAAGTTCGTTCATACTACATAATTAAGTGAGATGTGCTTAATTTAAGAAACATTTCTTATTCCCTAATCAGAGGAGTTTCACTGAATTTCCCGACCAATTTAGACAAAAAGAAAAAGAAATTCACTTACACACTTGGTATTGGACCCACAATTTCCATACTGTGGCACTTTTCTCTGATTCATCCATGGTGTGGGACTTTGAATGGCCAAGAAGAAGTAAGAGTTTTGTTTATCTTTTTATTTTTTTGTGGCACTCCACAGTCCACACTCTACATCTTATATACACATATCTTTGAAAGCATGCAGCAGGACAAAGCTCTTTCGGCTTTCCTTTGTTTAGTGAAAGGTGATTTGATGTTGAAGTACAAGTTGCTCCAAATATCACAATCTTTCTATCTCTCAAGGACTCGATCCCATTTGTTGCGTCCAGCCACGACCATCCAAATTAAAGATCCAAACTTTTCTTTTTAAACAATATTGGATCGGATCTACAATCCATTATAATCCTAACCATTTTTCATTTTATCAAAGTTTAGACGGCAGATCGTTACCTAGTTTAATTCTAACTCATTTTTTTGTTCTTTCTAATCTGCTCCACTAACTCCAATCCTAAGGTTAGGGCTTGATGCTTAGAACTAAGACGTCTGATAATAACGAAGAGGTGTAGCTTCTTCCTTCAATGTGTGACGGTCGTTTGCTTGGCAACTACGTTTTTCGTGTTTTTTTATTTATTTTATTTTTGGAACAAATGTTTTTTGGTGGTTTATATAATAGCTAAAATGGTTATAACTTATAGTAGCCTGATGGTTACACATGTGACATGACAATAAAGAGAATAAACATCATGGAATTCATTGATTTTTGAGTTCGAGAACTAAGGAAACAAATTAACCCTACAAAACCAATTACTCAAACTTTCAATCTTTTAAGATAAAAGTAGTAGAGCCCATTCACATCAAGCAGGTCAAGTTTCATGCATCCATTGATTCTATACATTTTCAAGTGCCCAATTTTTAATATTTTTTTTTAGTCACTCCCTCTATTTCAATATTAATTATCTTTAAATTAAAGTAAATTATGTTCATGGACCATATTAAAAACAAAAAAAAAAGATGAAAAAAGAGAGTATAATGCATGTGATATGTGTCTTATGCATGTCATATCAAAAGATTAGAACTCAAGAGAGGAGAGACTGAATGATGCTATAGCTTTAGCAAGTGGAGAACCCCCTCATGGCTTATGGGTTGGAGACAATTTAGGATAATTATGATATATTTATACCATCTCTTTCTCCTGTCTTCTTTGTCCATCTCCAATGGGACAGTGGAGAACCAAGTTTTGTTTTTTATTCTATGGTTTTTCTAAAGCATTTTGTATGATGGAAGAAATCATGTGGGCTCGCTCATCATTACCCTCTAATCTAATTGTAATTAGTCCCATTGATGGAACCGGAAAATTTCTCTTAACAAATCTATAGAGAAGATGATTCGAATTTAAATAAACACAATGTCTTGATCAACTAGTTTAATTTTACTTTTGTTAAAACGGAAAAACTTAAGAACATGAATCTAATAATAATGATACTGATAAATGTTTATAATCATTCCAGAAACGGAAAATTTTATTTTAGCAAAGCAATGTACAAAGTACTTTAATTTAGATGGAAGGTGATTTGAACTTAACATAACCAACTAGTTTAACCTACATTTAGTAAAACGAAAATCTTAAGAATATGGTAAACATAGTAATAATGATACTGCTAACTGTTGATAATCTTTTTCCCTGTAATCTCCAAAAGGACAAACCCTAACCTTTTTGATTAATTTGAATACTGAAAAAACAATTCCGAATCGGAATTTGAATCATGAGTCAAATCCCTGTGGGTTACAGGCTTACAGCAAAATACCTGCCGCTATTCCACCAAGGGTCACGTGGCCGAAGCATGTGATCCCATGTCGATTCAGGTAGACCAGATTCTGATTAATGAAAAATGGTTGGCCTCTAAGTTCCTGGACTTTCAGAGGTGGCAAAACAAAAACAGAAAATATGTTTTATCCTTCGCTTCCTCACAATATAATTAAAGGAAAATTAATGAAAAGTGTTTGAAAACTTTGAGTTTTAAACAAAATGACAAAAATATGTTGCAAGTGAATAGTACAATAAGTGACATTTTAAAGTAAAAATGATTAACGTTAAACATAAATAGTACCAGAAATGTTTTGTTAAGATTCCATGTATTAATTTGTGCATTTCTTTTTCTATGCGTCTCGCTCCATTTCGGTGCCATGCAGCATTCAATATTGGAATATGCTAACATGGGGTCATGCCAGCTGCTCCAAATGATGATGATGATGATAGAAGTTAGGCACCTTTATGATGACAACTTGACAAGTCACCAATGTTTAAAATATCCATGAAATTACTGTCAGAGTATCCAAAAAAATTAAGAATTGACATGGAAAGCAGAGGTGAAATGCAAACTTTATCCTATATCGGTGAGATATAGGAAAAATCAATAAACATCGACGATATTTATCGATTTACTATAGCAAAATTGTTGGAATCCATTGCAGATTTCGAACTTTTGATTTTTTTATAGCAAGTTTTCTCTACTTTTGACTAAATTTGAATGAGTTGATATACCTACATATTACAAATTTTCATAATTTCCGTCAAAGACAACCGATATTGATATTAATATATCTATCGGTATTTCCATAAATTTGCATATTGCATTTTCACCTATATCGATATTTTAAATATTGAAAGTGACGCATCGGAGTGAAATTTATCTTATCAGACCCTAACATTAGATGTACTCTGAATCAATTAGTGCATGTGCGAAGGCCATCCAACTCGTATCTATACCTAATGCTTACTATTAGGGTTTGCGTAATAAACTGGCTTCTTATTGAAATGCATGCATGCACTAATACAAGAAGGATGCGTAAAATGTAGTGGTGTGTATCATGGATGGTGTGTTTAAGTATACTTCACCTTGATATAAAATTAAAATGAATAACATAACGGGTATGGTTCGATTTCGATTCGGTTTGACAAGCTCTATTTAGTTTGGACGAATTTATTAGTTGGGTTTGCCTCGTCATCTCGTATGAATCCTAAACCTAAAATTCTACTCCTCTACGTAAATCTATTATCTATCAACAAACTCAACGAGAAACAACAAAACGATGATAAATGATGTGACGAGACGGTGGTAGAGATGGAGGCTTGAGACTGATTCAGATGAGGGAAGTGAGGGAGACTGAGGTGAAGGAGGCAAGGGTTTTGGTATTAGATTTGGAAGAAAAATTAGGTCTAGTTTGGTTTTTACATGGTAAAACTAAGAACCGGGCTGAGATCATGTGAAATCAATTTTTTAGATTTTTTTTCTGGCTCGGTTCTGCCGTGCTTCATCTTTTTCCGGTTCAAAGATCTACCCTTACTAAAATGGGTACTTATAATCAGTGTGTAAATTTTTTTTTTTTTATGGGGTCGATATTTCCATGAAAATATCCAAAAAATCATAGAAAAATATGGAAATGGGGGGTGAAGTCTAAATATCATCTCATATTGGAGAAACTCTTAAGTTTAGGCTAAAATCGATATATATCATCGATATTTCTGACACATCTGTTAAATATCGAAGAAACTCTTATATTTCGTTCAAATTCCTACAGTTTCATTTTAAATTTTTATCATTTCTATAAAAAAACAACCTATATCGATATTGATATTCGATATATCCATCTATATTTCCATAAATTTGAATATCAATATTTCCATCTATACTCGATATTTTAAACATGCTTATAACAACATCATGAGTCCGATAATCTGATTTATGGTATGAGCCCATAAAGGCTAAGCCCAACAAATCATGGGCTTTGATAACAAAAGATTGGAAAACCACACTCATAACAATATGGAGATCACATTTCACTTCAACCTTACAAAACCAATTGAGCCTAGCTGTAACAATAAACAATTACAAGAACAAATTCAGGGCTGTCTCTGACAGTTCGAAAACTTTGTGCCAAATTTTTAAAGAGACCCTCCTTAAGATTGTCTTCCAGAATAAAATTAGGACAAGGAATTGATACTAGAAAGTAATAATTTTAATTCGAAACAAACTTTAAAACTCACAGTGATTATAAGTCTATAGTGAGATTAAGAAATACCTAAACCTACCAATTCCATCTTAAATTAATATAAGTTAACTAGTAAATATATTGCCTTAATTGAAGTTTGCATCATTCTAACCACTTGACTGTGCTAGTGATTTGGGATTTTCTCTTCAATTAACATGAAATTATGAATTAGGGTTAATGGTGAGTGTATGTTATACGCTCTTAACCACTTAAGTTACAAATCTTTTGTTCGAGGCCAGTTGGGTTATGAATTGTTTGTTTAGTCAATTTATTTATTTCCTAAATAATATTTTACAAGGCTGACACATTAAGCAAATCAATCAACAATTGAATAGCTTTAATCATCATTATAAAATGTATTATTACACACGATTTTTTTGGATTATAAGGAGTCGTTGAGTGCTGGTTAGGGGCCATGGTATAAAAATCTTTGACAATTTTGATATGCTAGTTTCAGTAGCTTACTCGTTTGAAAGTATTTTAAAATGGCTGAAAGAGTTTTTGATAAAGAAAACACAAGTTAAGTGGGTGCTAACAGAGCCTCAACACTAATCAGCAACTTAAAGCCATAATTTAAGACCAAATCAATGCTAACAGAGCCTCAACACAAATACAAAGATTACTATCGAGATTGGATTTCTCTGTTTGCCTGTCAAGGCCTCAACAAATTACAAAGAGCAGTATAAATTAAGCAAAGAATTAACACGAACTAAAATTGGAACGAAGAATACAAAGGAAAGAGCTCAACCAAGAGAAAATCCATTCAAGCTAAACGTATTTTCAGTATCTGATATCTTTAGCGACCTCAAAGAAATGAGCAACGTTCTCCTCGGGTGTACCTACTACAATGCCGTGGCCAAGATTCAAAATATGTTTCCCTCTACCGGCTTTCCTCACTGTATCGTTTATTCTGCTGGTGATGAATTCTTTTGAACCGAAGAGAACACCAGGATCCACATTACCTTGAACTGCTATATTTGGTCCCAGTCGCCTTCTACCTTCCGCCATATCAACAGTCCAGTCCAAGCTAACTACATCAACACCTGTCAGAGCCAGCCTCTCGAGCAAACCCCCAGATCCGCTTGCGTAAAGGATTAAAGGGAGATCTGGATGGGTCTCTTTCACAGCATCCACAATTTGCTTCAAGTATGGCAGGCTGAATTCCTCAAAATCCACAGGGCTGAGTTCTGTGGCCCATGAGTCAAAGATCTGAACGGCTTGAGCTCCACTATCAGCTTGGTATCGAATATATTTTGTCATCGAAGTTGTGAATTTTTGAAGTAATGCATGAAGGACCTGAAGAAAGAATTAAAGGTCAACAAAGTTGGAATAAGAAAGATAAGAAGGATAATCACCCCTTTGTTAACAATGTAACAGGCCACAAAAACATCAAATTTTTTAATGATACATCGCAAGAGGGGTTTCAAATGAAGGTGGGAATACCCTGGGAGCTACTAACTAATTGACAAGGTGAAACCATAAGTAGAACTATCGTAAAAATGGATAGAAAGATGGATGCTAAAGGACCATGATATTAACAAGTTAGAAAACAAGATTAAAAAATAAACAGGGGAACAACTTGCATCTAATTTCAGACCTCCAGTCACACAACAAAAAACAACCCAAACAGAAAATGCTGCAACTATCGACAACTCTCGATACTATTAGCCCCAGTAAGTAGTCAATGTTGTATCACCATGGTAGACCACTGAAACACATTTTTAATGTTGCATTTTATGATTATACACCCCATAAAGTTGTGTACACCAAATATAGCAAGCACAAGAGTTACCTTCGGTTGAGAGAAGGCTAATCTCTTTATCTTTGAGAAATGCTTTGATGAACCACCTTCCACAACATATGATGCTAGGGTGAAAGGAGCCCCGACAAAACCTAGCACTGCTGCCTTATTATCTACCTGGAAAAGTGAAGATATCAGTGAGCATACCAAAGGTTATGATGCTGACTGAAGCAAAGAAACCGTTTCAAATCACATCCGATATCAAACTCTACTAAGCTTCAAAATTAAATTACACCATTTTAGCATTTTCAGACTCATAACAACGGTATGCAGTGTTATATATTCAAGGTCCCTGCAGTCTAACATAATATCGTAAGGACTGAAATGGATCCCTTGACACTTTTGTAAAAGATCAGATCTTAGCTTCCAAATTCCATGTGATATATTTTCCTCTTTTTGCTTCCTTTTATAGCAATATTATTAACACCATTGTGGCAACTGGCAAGGTACTACTTTTAGTGAATTACATGTAACTATTCCAAGGTTACGATGAAAGGAAGAAGATAATCAAAGTTGAAACAGAAATAAGTAGGGAAAATGTTAGACCTCTTTTCGCAAGATTGTCAACGCTTCCCCAACATATGGAACTGATTCTTGTGGAACAAATTCTCTTACTTGAACAACATCATCGGCAGTTTGCAGAGGATCAAATATTACAGGACCCTTACCTTTTACAATGTCAAATGGTATATTCATCCCAGAAAGAGGAGTTAAAATATCCGAGAACAAAATGACCTGTCACAACACATGGGAGACTTGTGAGAAAAAATAAACAAGCAACCCAACGGAAGGGGTAACAAGATTATAACAGGTAAGTGGCTAAACTGAAAAACCACCAACACTGTATCCCAGAGTGGCATCTTACTCCATCAGGCTTGAAGACCTTCCAGGGCTGTAGCGAAATTTCAACGACGAGGTCAACATTTTCGGATCTTTCTCGAAAGGAAGGGTACCTCTCGCAGAGAGTTTGATAACTCTGTCATGTCAAAATGCTGAAATAAGTTAGTAGGTGCATGTACACTAAAGTCAGAACTAATTAACAGAGACTTAGATAGTAATCTGATATATGCATAAACCTGCCTTCATGTACCTCCCTGCTTGCCTCATGAGCCAAACTGGGGGTCTCTCAACATCGTCCCCACGAACTGCATTGAGCAAAAGGGGCTCAGCAATGGACGCAACTTGGGCTTCTGCCACACTCACTGAAATGAACCACACAGTGCGACAACTGAGCATTATCAAACGTAACAAATCATTAAGCAATAAGCATAAAATCTATGTGGTAAGTAAAGAACCCAAATTGGAACACACCCAACATCACTTACACCATATCCCACAAAACCCAGCTGGAGAAGCTCCAAATTAAGGACGTGGGCATTATCAAACTTGATTAGCAAGCATTAAGTACACGATTAAGCATTAAACAAAGAACCCAAATTGGAGCAAACCCAACACCAACCAGACCATATCCCACAGAACCCAATCGTCGAAAGCTCCAAATTAAGCATTCAAACGACATCATGTAGCGGAAATACCTCCGACGGCGCAGAGAAAGCGAGACCTGGGGACGCATCTGGATCTTGGAGTGAAGGAAGGGGAGGTGGGGAGAGAGATGGAAGCTATGGAGCCGTAGCTGTGAATGCAAGACATGATTGGATGCATTAGAGGAATTGGATTGGAAGTCTCTCTAATCCGAATCTCTTCGCATCTCTCTCTGAAACTCTGGAAGCTTTTTCTGGTGTTTCTCTCTCTCAGCCAAGGCGGAGAAGAAGGGGGACTCAGAGGTGGATGACAATAACGATAAGAGGAAATTTCCCACCGGTGTTGGTTTTCGCCATGTCACCAACGGTCAACGGTAACGAAATTGAAAGCGTTCCGACCATTGTCGTTTAAAGCCATTGCGACGTGCCGTTTTTCTAGGCTCCCTACTAAAGAACAGCGAGATTTGGGACCCCCCCCAATCCTATCCATTGACAATTGACTCAAGAAATACGTATTCCGTTGTTTTGTTTTCGAAAGCAACTTACATAGCTCAAGTATGCCGTACTATAACAATTTGAATTGAGTCGAAATATCATGTGAAGCGACACTAATATGTATCATTGTGTTATTAAATTGGAACATGTCACTATATGAGTTACATGATTCATGTAAGGAGCGCAAATTAAACTTCAGACATCTTATATGGAGAAGAAAATCGAACTTAGATTCTCTCCTGACAGTGAGAAAAGAGGGACAATTAGTCAGTCACAAATCAAAATCAATGGGGACTACATATAGTTTGTTCTTATACTAAAAAAAAATTGAGACTTTTATCGGTGATTTATTCTAATCTATAAAGAGATGATTTGAACTTGGGTATAAAGTTGCGGCCCTGCGGACACACTGCTCTAGCCAATTAGTCTAATCAGTCTTCCACTTGAAGAATGGGGCGTTGATAAGGATTTCTTTGAAGACCTTTGATCACATAAGAAATGAATGTTTTTCGCTATAACAAGTTCGTATATCAAGAACACAAAAACAAATTTACGAGATCAATTACAAACCAAGGAACAAAAAAGGGAAAAGAAGATGATCAGCTGCTAGACTCTAAGATTAGGGATGGAGAGAGGTAGAGAGGATGAATCAGAAAGGGAAAAAATGAATTCAGAAAATAGTATCTATCGTAAGTTTCCGCTTCGGTGGAGATTTCTCTATAATCTGCTTCTGCAAGTCCATGAATGTAGAACCCTTGTTTGCAAATAGTCTTCTAAGATTGATCACGGAAAGTTCATTAAAGCTAGCAACTGCAAGATCGGCCTGCACCAGGTCATACCTGCATTTGCCACCGTCGATCTCAATCAATCTCACAGTATACATGATAGCACGGTACAATACAGAGCCGCGCTTTTGAACATTCATAAAGGAGTAGTTAACGTATGCATATTTGGACATGAGTACATGCGTTTCCAATGTCTATTCTGTAAGTATTAATAATAAGTAAAACTTCTGTATCAGACAGACAAAGAGCGCTATCAAGGGTGAAGCGGATGAAAATACATACGCAGGGTGGGCGCCAATCAATGCCACAGCCATCATTGTACAGTTGTGAGCAGCGGTTATACCCCTAGGCTCATCCTCGAACACAACACACTTGGATGGCTTCCGATCCAGCTGCAAGTAGAATGACTTTCGTCAGAGAATGATACCAGGAATAATTGGGTAAGCTATAACACGTGAACATATATAGACTGACAGACTGACTCCAGACATGCAGAGCCTGCCTTAAGTGAAGATCCAACCTTCCAATTCAAGAGTGACACTCGTAATCCATACTTTGTAAATTAATAGTAGCAAGTTGCACAATACCTTCATAGCTGCTGAAAGAAACCTATGAGCTATTGAATCCATTCCATCTTCCTCTGTCACAATTGCCTGTATCCGCACAAAGATGAAATCGTTCATATAAGTCGAATCAACAAAAACACATGAATGATTCTTGGTTTATCGTTTACGTCTCAATAAGAAATCAAAAGTGGAAGTTGTGACGGTTCGTGATTATGAAAGCATTCAACTCAGTGGTAACTTCCATCGGAAACATTTCTGCAATTCAGAAGGACATGAACCTGAAAGTACTTCTTGAGTCCCATTCGTTCTAGGGCTTCTGTCATGTTTCTCCGATCAAGACTTGAAACTACAGCACAAGGGATACGAGCTGTGGATACAGCATCTAGCCACTCTTTGAGCCCCTCCACAGGTTCACTGAGCTGAAAAACAAGAAAAGGCCGGTAAGATCGTTGCATCTAACAGACAAATAGAATCCCCTTAAAAAGATTACAAGTGGCTTAGCACTCACCCTGAGAAGATTATCATAGTATAATTGCGAAAACTTCAAAGACAATCTATCCAGTTCTCCATCTGCTTTATCCCACAGTAAAAGCTGAAAGTTTTCGGAAACTTGTGAGCTATAGTCAATGAAAGTATCAAGAACTGATGGTTCATACTATAGAAAATGATCATAAATTTGAGAAGAAATAGATAAACACAATCAAACACAACTTCTGAAATGAACACTAATCCCACACCTTATGCAACACATGATCAGCACCTGCATAAAGCATCCGTCTTTGCAAAACTCCATCTTCGGGAAGTTCCTTTCCTGACCAAGAGTCTAAATTTTAGGGAATGAAAGAAAGGTTTTACAAGCACACAAATCATCACATACCAGTTCAACATATAATCCATGAATGGAAAGCCATGCAATGTGCAAATTAAAGAGAATAAATGGATATGTACCCTCTTCGGAAGCAAGCTGCTTCCAAGCATTTAGTTTCAAAGTTTGAGTATCAGCCTGAAACGCATATTTTACGCAATCAGATCTCCTTCTATTAATTGCACATTTAAATCTTTTCTTGATAAGTAAGACGTCATAAATACGATTTTCCACACTTCATTACATTTTTATTTCTAACCATCAGAACCTGAAACACATAACTAATGAGTGTTATAGAAACTTACCACGACATTGTCAAAAGAGAATATAAGACCATAAGCTTCATCCGGTTTCATGGCATATCGTATTCGTTTAAGGAAACCTTCTTGCAGTTTGTCATTCAAAAAATCCTACTCGGAGTATAAATTAACAGTAGTAAGGTCATAGCAACAGAAAGTATAACCAGTAGATTAAATTCGACAGAATATAAATAACAATTTGTCCACTAGACACATAGCTCCATAAATTCCTTACCACATCAACCTTGAGAGGTCCATCAGGTCTAAAAGTCTCAAAACCTTCTCCATATTCAGCTCCAATTGCCTGAAAACACCGAAAAGCGAAGGAAAAACACATCAAAATTACCACCCAAAAATTAGTTAAAATGGAAAATAATCAAAACCCAGAAGCTCTAGTTTCCAAATACCATAAAAGTTGCAAACTAAGGCAAAACTGCAAATTGAAAACGGAAAATTTCCAAGCTTTATAAACCATATAAAACACAAAAACCCAACAAATAAAGAAAACATGTAAAGGGGCATGAGAAATCGCTACCTCCTGCATGAAAAGCTTGTTGGGTGTGGCAGGAAACCCATTTACGGAGCCATTTTCGTTGAACCTGCAAGAGCTCCTGACCACCCTTTGATACTTCGCCGTGCCCAAACGCTTCAGTCTCTGTGAAATCGAAGCAATCAGCAACAAATTAAAGCGAGAATTGCGAAAGAAAGAGGAAGGCTTACCAACAATTTGAGCTTGGAAGGGAAGGAGGAGTGCGGGTGAGGAGATGGGGATCGCCATGGAAGGAGCAAAGACGAGCTTCTGAAACTGCTGCAGGCACAGTCCATCAGAGACGAATATAGGGAGCCTAGAAAGCCCTTCGAACAAGCTTTTGCTGTACTTACAATTTTTATTGTTTATTTGGTATTTTTTTCATATTTTTAATTTTGTGTAATTATCTTGTTTTTCCCAGGGCCGACTTCAACATTTTTCCAATGAAATATTTGTCATTTTAATTCGCACAAAAAAGAGAATATCTCTAATTTTCCTTCTTTTGTTTTCTTCCCTTTTATCCTCATTTCACCAAACCCTTTTTCGGACAACGATTGTCTACCCTCTTCGTGCTCCTCTGTTTGTGTGGTCACGGTTAAACAACGTTAATATTTTATATTACTATTGTTTTTTATCTTTTTATATCTATAAAAAAACAATATAAATATTGACGTGGCTTAACCGTGACCACACAAAATAGAAGAGCATAGGGAGGGCATCGAAAGTAGAGGGCAGACAATCCTTGTCCCCTATTTTCTTCTCACAGGGGAAGTTTTGCTATGCCTTAAACGAGTAACGCTACTAAAACTATAACGAGTAACGCTATTAAAATTATGTTTTGATTGTAATTATAAGAAAAAATCTCTCCTTTATATATAAAATTAGTAACCGAGGCTGCCAGCGTGTTCAGAAATTTGATGAAATGTCCCAAAACCCTAGTGCCCTTGCTTTCGCATCTTCATTTCGTAGATTAGGAGCTCATTTAAAAGCGTTTTTAAAATAACTGAAAATGTTTGTATTGAAAATATTTTTGGAATCAATCCTTAGTAAAAAATGCAAGTAAATTCAGAAAAAACAGCTAAAGATTGCTAGAAGAAGCACCATTCTTCTAAAAAGCAATTCATGTGCTTTTGTATCTAAAAATATTTTCTCTAAAAACATTTTCAGTCACTTTAAAACCAATTCTAAATGAATTTTAGAGTGGTTTAACTTTGTCACATATAAACATTTGTATTAAAATGGAATTTTACGTGCACGATTCTAAAGTGAGAGGTTAAATTTACCACGTACCAGGAACATCATAAATACGATCATAGAGATTCACAATCAAATGCAGTAAATTTGAAACTTCTTGTTACATAAGTGCGAGGCAAAACATTCTCGAGACCATATTATGAGCACAAAACTTCTGGGTCTCATGTATTTCACATCAAAAAGTGAAACCTTTTCAACTCTACATAGGAAATTAACCACCCCTTTGTTACTAACTTACTATACGATAGCCAAATGACTTGCCTTTGAAGAAACAGGTAATGGGAAAAAGGTAATCTCAGAAATGACGAGTCGAACTCGCTCTCTTGCCACGCCTTTCGCTCACTCGCTTGAGTCGGACTGAATCACTTTTTTTGTTTGATCGATTGGAGGCGCTTCCATTACCCCCAAAAACGATCAGCTAAAAAAGGCGATTTCTTAGCTTCCGAATCCTCAAAATCCATGCACCATTTTCCAGTTCCATGAGGTGAACTCATGCACCATTGGCCTGTTTCGGGAGGTAACAAAGTTTAGAGAATTAGCAGGACAATGTTGAATAAGAAACAAGACCGATACAATCGGAAGTGATTTTTGCACTCTTATGTTCTCCTCCAGCACTCGTCCCCTTTTTACTAACAATTAGGGTTAAAGAGGACTAAAGGACAAGAACAAGCAGAGTAGTGCAACAGGAAAACGGAACTTTAACGAAAAACTCTCGGTACTGTTCATTTTAACAAAAAAACCACATTTTTATACTAAAAAATCAATCCTGGTACTATTCATTTTACCCTTTATTTTGTCTTTATCATTAAAACTCAAAGTTTTCAAACTTTTTTCATTAGTTTTCCTAAAAGAAAAACTAGGAGTGTGAAAATCACTATCCGCTCAGCTTCAGACATGAACACACACATTGGGGGGAGAGAGAGAGAGAGAGAGAGACCTGGTAGGTGTGCCAAGATCCAGTTGTAGCAGAGTTAGAGACCTATGGTAGGTGTGCCAAGATCCAGTTGTAGCAGAGTGATCCCAAAATACATGAGAGCCATCAGAATTCTCATAGTCTTCAGAAAACTGTGGCTAAACCATATTATGAACAATTAAAACTAGATATATGATGATTAAAGTATAAACCAACCAGTAATGCGTGACCAAAATTGTATTCTGAGATTTAAGAAAGAAAACACACCTCACCAGGCTTCCCATTGTTCCCGACAGCGGCCGAATCTGCCTCATCATCTACCTGCAAGTTACAACCAATGACCTCGTCCTTAATTCAGTTTACTAGGATTTACATATTGAAGGCTGTATTTTGGCATTGCTAACATGATATCATTTGGGGATTAGAACGGGAATGTCCCAATGATGGTAGTTTAAACCAATCACGTATTGTCATTATTTCCATTTCCTTGCCGAAAAATACATTATTGGCATGAGATAAAACTACAGTGGGAACCCCGTTATAGGTAAGTTTCTCCCCAAGTGATCATGCTAAGAGCCAATGCTACATAAACAGTTGGTAATTTCATGTCAGTGAATTTACCTTAAACTTATCATTTGCTTCTTCAAGTAAAGCTTTCAGGCAAGCCTTGTCGATCTTTTCAGCTTCGGCAACATATGGCTGTCTCTCCTAACAAAACAAGACTCCAAATGAACACAATACAACACATGAATCCCACAATATAACAACTTGGGAGGACTCATAAATATTAAAGATCCAATCTTTACCTTGTCGGACTTGTTCTTCCATGCCTCAAACCCTTCTCGATTAATGGCAACCCAATTTCCAGCCTTGCTTGTCTTGGTAAGCTCTTTCCTGATAAACCCACAAAATAAGGGTTTAATAAAAACACAAGTGATTCCTAAAAAAGCACTTGAAAGTCCTATCATGTACTTCTTGAAAAAAACTTACAAGTACATATGCAACCCATATGCATTTTAAACTTTCTCCTAAACAAAGTTGTAAGAAGTGTTTTTGGTTTAACTACAGTTAAAATCACTTCCAAACAAGTCCGGCTTTGTTTGAGATTGTTTACCGAAGGATTACAAGTGCTCTTGATTGCGTTCAACAAAAATACTTAAAAGTGCTTCTGACTCGTATAGAAATGATTTCTATTAAGCTAGTGCCCAATATTTTTGCACGAAGCACTAGGAATTTCAATAAAAAAATCAACATGCTTCTAATAAAAACACTTCTATCGAAAGTAATTATGAGTGTAACTGTTTTCTAAATAAGCAATTACAAATAACTGAATCAATTGAGAAAAAAAAAACTTACAAGAAGAAATGGCAAGGGGCCCTGATTACAAGCTGGTCCCAAATGCTCTGTTTCTTAACATCCACGCTAACGCCTCTGAACCTCTTCACGTTATCGTTGAATTCACACTCGTGCATCCCAGCCAAAGCAATGGGGACGGAAGCCCCACAGGAATTGCTACAAACAATTTATCAAAATCCCAAAATATTATCCAAATTAAATTACAAAAGAAAATCAAATGTAATTAAACCCAAATAAAATTAAAGAAAAATAATGCATTTTATGCCGCACCATTTCTGAAAGACACTTCCATCGGGAGCTCGACGGATTGCACGAACCCTCTTCCGGGTCCTTCTCGGATTCCCCATTGAAGGACCACCCTGCAACTCTGCAACTTTTGACGTTAAATTTGCAGGTATTTTATAGGACTCGCGTAAATTAGTGGAAGAAATTGCGCACATAAGTATGCATTTTGTGGGCCAACCCACTTGCAGTTTTTTTCCAATATAGAGAAATTTTTAATTGTGACGGGAACATAAGTGGTACACCACGTGTTTTAATAGAAGTTGTGAAAAATTTTATTTCTTAAGTTATTAACTTTTTAGCACACATATCCATCATTTGTAAAGTGACACGTGATGTACCATCCATGTACCGGTCACGTTGAAAAATCTCTCTTCTCCCCACGTGTTGTGGTCCCTAGGGTAGAAGCGGAGTGTACGTTAGTGTAGTTCTATGTGGATTGCCAACTTGCATGCGGGTTTTGGGCGGGCGGGGTTGCTGTAAAATTGAAAAGTTACCTGAAAAGAGAGGTAAAATACATAAAGCTGGGAGGATCCTCTTCAGATTCTCTTCGTGAGGATCTTAGGGATTCTTCAATCATATTCGTTAATCGTATATCGTACGATAAAAAATTATTAAAATTTTTTTATATTTAAAATTGAATATAAATAGTACCTGACAAAAATTAACCGCACGATGTACGATGAACGAATGTGATTGAAATATCCTGGAATTCTCACAAAGAGACTCCGACGAGAATCCTCACTTTACAAAAAGTACGTTTCCCGCGGTAATCTTAGAATGCGCGCAAAGTGGAAATGGCGGCATGGAGCACTATGATTTTTAACGACAATTAGTGACTAGTGTGAAAGCACAATGCCACGATGCCTTTTAAAATTTTATTATTATTGAAGAGATAGGACAAGT
Source organism: Malus domestica (assembly GCF_042453785.1). Classification (NCBI taxonomy): domain Eukaryota; kingdom Viridiplantae; phylum Streptophyta; class Magnoliopsida; order Rosales; family Rosaceae; genus Malus; species Malus domestica. The sequence goes on along the minus strand of NC_091667.1, from coordinate 30,849,589 downwards.
TCAAAGCTATTACAATAACTTAAGAAATATGAGTGTTTTGAACTTAGCATGCATGAGTAGTGGTAAATTAAATAATGGGATTATGATTTGGACCAAAAAAAGGCTTCATTGGACCACTTCGTCAAGCATTTGATAGGAGCATGTCGATTCTTGCCAATATCCGTTGAAGACTTATTATGTAAAGGCTTATCAAGGGTGGCTATATAGAAAGATAAAGTAATGTTGAAGATTGACAAGACTTGTCCACTAAAGCATATTGAGCATTTGGGGTGCACAATAGAGTCACACACAAGAAATGAGAAAAGAAAGGCATGGGTGATAATAAAAAAAAATAGAAGAAGAAGTAGGAGGAGGTTGTAATTAAGTTTACCATAACTGTTTATAAGGTCAAATACAATATACATAGGGTTTTTGAAGTTATTGAGGTTATGAACAACCAATGATCCTATGCTGGCTTCGTCGCTGCGTATAAGTGGAAACCTAACACTTTATCTACTAGGATAATAGACCATATATGACACAATGCCTTATATAAATCAAAGAATTTACAAACTTTTATGAATATATGTTATTGATGTTTTGAAAATTTTGGACTTAGATCAAGTTCAAAGTGATAATAACACCTCATTTTTCACTAGTAAATGAGAAACTTGTCAAGAATGAGTCATCATATTTTATCCTTTTATAGTGAATGTGTCGTCTTTGACTATCGATGCATGTACAATAAGCATAGCACTCGAATGGACAAAATCTTATTGGCATGTTTACTTACTAGAATTAGATACACTAAGAAAAAGATGATTCAAATTCTCAACTTCTTCCGCATTTACTAAACACTTAAAGAATCAATATGTGAGTCTCGCTTTAAAATTAGTAATCAAACACCCTCAAAATTGAGAAGGGGAATCAAGCAGTGGGAGTAGTTGATTTGATTCGCATTTGTTACTTTCTTTGTCTACAAGCTTTATGATTCCCTACTGTCCTCAATCCTCGTAAGTAAACATATCATCTATATACATACACAACAACCAATGATCCTATGTTGGCTTCGTCACTATGCATAAGTGGAAACCCAACACTTTATCTACTAGAATATTAGACCACATACATCACAATAACTTATATAAATCAAAGAATTTACAAACTTTTATGAATATATGTTATTGATGTTCTGAAAAATTTGGACTTAGATCAAGTTCAAAGTGATAATAAGACCTCATTTTTCACTAGTGAATGAGAAACTTGTCAAGAATGAGTCATCATATTTGATCTTTTTATAGTGAATGTGTCGTCTTTGACCATGTTTACTTACTAGAATTAGATACACTAAGAAAAAGATGATTCAAATTCCCAACTTCTTCCGCATTTACTAAACACTTAAAGATGTGAGTCTCGCTTTAAAATTAGTAATCAAACACTCTCAAAATTGAGAAGGGGAATCAAGTCGCGGGAGTAGTTGATTTGATTCACATTTGTTACTTTCTACAAGCTTTATGATTCCCTACCATCCTCAATCCTCGTAAGTAAACATATCATCTATATAAATACACAGCAACAACGACCAAGTTTTATCTCACTAAATAAGATCAATTGTTTGAATTCTAAAACACTAATGCGCTCGGCTTTGCGCCAAGCCTTCTGTATCTATATAAACCCATGTGAATTTAAGTACAACCTAAGAAATATAATTACATGTACAAGGTGAAGGTATTTTATTAAAAAACTTCACTCCAATCCATCAAACAAAGTAAAATAAATGTCCAGACTCACTGCATAATACATATTAATAAAATCACCTATACAGACTGCCAAACAATAAAACAACACCTCCAAGACAGACATAGGCAAAACCATAACTCAAAGAGCAAAAGAACTGGATAGAAACTGTTAAACAATCTAATGGTGTCACATTGCATTCGAAGTTTGCATCTTTTTCTTACTCGGCCTCGACAAGGGAAGCGAAATCTGGATGAACCCGAATTTCTTCCTATGTGCTAAAACCGGCTTCTGATCATTTCCTTCCTTCTCGACTTTCGAAGGAAATGTTAAATCCTCCCTCAGAGCATGAAGCATTTCACTCAAGGCTACTCTGTGAGTGTCAGTCTGGCCGCGATCCACTTCCTTTGTTGCCACAAAATCTTCGGGGAGAACTTGCTTCCTGCTAAGTACATCTCTCATCGAGCATGTTGACCTTAAAACTGGCTTCGGGCTATCATTTACTATGACTGACTTGTTCATCTCATTCATCGGAGAGTTCAGGTTATAATCTGGTGATCGGAAATTGTTTAGGTTGTGAATGTTGTAGGCTGCTGCTTGTCCCTTCTGATGGTGCTCGGGTCCCCAACTCTCAAGAGCTTCTTCGGCAGCAAGTTGCTTTCGATTAGCAATTTCTACTTTGTTCAGAGCCTCCTCCAAGAATTGTTTGCTGTGTTTAACTTCTTCCGTTGCTTCTCTCAGCTTCCTCAATATAGCCAGTTTAGAAGTATGAGCTTCATCGATTTGGCGCATGGCATCCACTAGCTTCTTCTTGAACCAGCCCTCAGCTTCTTGAGCTTTCGAGTTTAGAGGAGATTTCATCTGGGAACTAAAACTCATTTTCTCGGGCTCTGGAAGGACGTACCCTGACGAGCTCCCGCCACTCGTTAAAGCCTTGATTTCAGCAAGAGCAACGGCCTCTGCTGCCTTTGCCGCTTCTTCCATCTTTTTAGCTGCAATCCACCTCATTTCAGCAGTCTCCATAATGTTCTTGGAATGCTCATTCCTTGACATTGCCCCAAATGCTTCAAAGTTCGCAGCTTCCACTATTTTACTAAACTGCATATGCTCCCTTGAAACAAATGCTGAATTGCCAAAGCCACTCTTAGTATTTGTTTCTGCATCATCGCCTATTTGTGCCTTCACCTTAATGTTCTTCATCTCCTCCTCTAGTGACGAAACCCCTGCAAACTGCGAAGTCAGCCTGTCCCGGGTCTTTTCAAGTAACACTTTCTCGCTTCGCATCTTCTTATTCAAACATTCGACGGAAGATTGAATCACCCCAAGATCACTGATCGTTTTACCGAGGTTCAATTTTGCTTGCTTCAACTCCATCAAGATCAGATCAGGAGAATTCGGGTAGGGACTCGAATTTCCCATCACGTGTTCATGGTTGTTTCCCGGAGTCCTATAAATTTCCTTGTTCATTTCTTTGATGGCAGGGGATGATAACATGTGTTCTTCCAAATGGGAATCTTGCGGCGAGACTGTCAAGCTTTTCAATGCCTCTTTCTGCAGCTGTCGCTTGAGCTCTTCCACAATCCTTTTTGTTGTTGCCAGTTCTTCAAGAACATCAAGAGTCTCCAGTTCTTTCACAATCAGATCCTTCTCCAACTCAGCTGCCTGCTCCTCCACTTTCTTCAGGTCAAATTCCTCAACCCCATTCTGCTTATCACAATGTTATTGTACATGTGAATTAAAATCACCTCAACACCCGAAAAACTTTGGAAATGCTTAATAATTCAAGAAGCAAACATGATCGAGAAGCAGAAATTATCATAACTAAGTAGGATATATGAAGAAATATGTACTATAATGTACATAGTATATAGATCTCGTTAGTTATTCTCTGGACAAGACGTTGGTTCTTTACTAATATTAAATGATGAACTGTCAGTATAGTATCGCAACAATTTTGGTAAACTACATGTCACTACAAAAAAATGTCGACATACATTGTCTACGTTATTATACAAATATCGAGATTATCAATACAAAATATGTGAACAGCACCGAGAATTTCTGCATTTCATAGGGTATCAATGTAACCAGAATTTAAATATAAGAATGCAAGAAGGTAGACTTACATAGTTTTCTCCGAGCTTGTAGAATGGTATCCAAGACCCCCTCCCGCCAAAACGGGTCACAGCCTCCTCGACCGACCCGAAAGGCGGGGACGTATCAATCACTGCCCTTAAACCCACCCTCCTTATCCCCGGCGGACATGGGGACCCGGGAGCTCCATGTCCATAACCCGAACCGTTGTTAAAACGGAACTCCGTCCCGGTTTCGGGCCTCATTTCGTTTATGCCGGGAGTACCCGGAACCGCTTCGGCGGCCATTGCGGAAAGCTTCGAAATTGTTGAAGCGCAGTTCTTCGCAGCAAGACGAAGGCTTTAAAAAGGAGATTTTGGGCAGGCCCGTGATGGAAAAACCAAACATTCTTTTTAGCTGGTGGTGGTGGGGGACCGAGTTGTGACTCGGTCGGTACAGCTGGGTCCACTCGGTTAGTAAAGCTTTGCAGTGGAAACGGGAAAGAGAGGACCTTTTTGGTTTTCAGTGTGGGTGGGGATTTTTTTGACCAAAAAAAAAAGTGTGAGTGGGGTTCAAGTGATGGGGGGTTATTATTAACGACGTGCCGAACGAGAGAATGGCTGGAGGGAAAATCAGTTGAATTGTCTAATTTATTAACGTTATCGTTCATTAAAAAAAAGTTTTACGATATACTAATGTTTATGTACTTCTGCAAATTAGAGATCTTACATTCACTCTCAATTTTAACTTTCTTATAAACTAAATGTATTTTGTAAATTAACAGTTGTTTTAAAAAATAGTTGAATTACGTTTCACATGATGATGGCAAGGAAAATGCTGAAATTCATTTGTGAGTCTTTTCGGCTTTTAAAAAGGTGAATTGACGGAGTAAAACCACTCACTAGTCCCCTTAAAAAAATTATTAAGATTGTACCAATGCTAATTGAAGAGTTAAATGATTTTGAATTTGAAAATTTTGGCATAATTAATTTTTAGAAAATAGACTATACTTAAGGAAAACTAATGAAAAGAGCTTGAAAACTTTGAGTTTTAATGATAAGGACAAAATAAAGGGTAAAGTGAATAGTATCATGATTGACTTTTTAGTGTAAAAATGTGGTTTTTCGTCAAAGTGAACAATACCGGGTGCTTTTCGTTAAAGTTCCCTACAATTAATCATGATGCAAGATCGTAAAAGCAAATGAACGGAGAAGTTCAAATGAGAATTGAGGATTTCAGGTGAGGGAGGGATGAGGATTTTTATGACACAAATAGTATAATGTTATGTGTAAAAATATTATAAATGATATTATATAATCATCACGAGAATACACGATGCTACAATAGCGATACACTCAAGTTATAAATTGAGAGATTTTTTAATGTACCAAAACATAGTATGGTACACCAAATGTTATTATATAAGTAATTGGATACTTGAAGAAAAAAAAATTGTCCAACCACTTATATTATGACAGTTAGTGTAGTGGCTATATTTCCGGAACCACCCGGAAACTCGAATAAGTGGCTTTGAGGACCTTCGAGGACCACCCAAGTCTGGACTGTGGTGGAGGAGAAGAGTAGCAATGATTGCAGTTTATACTGCAGGTTCTACAAAATAGAAGGAGAAAGAAGAAGACTTTTTTTTTAATGACTTAGCCAAAACGAAGTCGTTTTGAAACAAATTATTTAAACAAAAAATTAAAAGCACAACGACATGAGAGACCATTCGGATCCCGGGAGAGAGCATTTAGTAGTAGCACCATTTTTAATTCGGGAGCATTTTTGCTCACCACCATAAATTATGGTGTATGCTTATCATACACCTAATCAATTGACAAGTGTCATTTCACTTAATTCTAATTAACTTTCACATTAAATGTTAATTTTTCAATTTTGAAAAAAAATTAAACAAAATTAAATGAAATGACACGTGTTAATTGATTAAGTGTATGATGAGCATACACCATAATTTATGATGTGAGCAAAATGCTCATTTTTAATTCAGAGTTCAAAGCATTTAAAAAAAAAAAAAACTCAAACGACTTTTAAGTAAAGTCAGACACCAATTCCAACCCAATCCCATTTTACTTCTTCACTTTACTAAATTATAATTCCTTTTTTTTTTTTTTTTTTTTGGCTAATCCTCATTCCCCATCCTGGAAAGGTAATCCATCTAGTCCGGGAACTGGGGTGTTGAAATTTGATTCAACAACTACAATTATTATTACTTTTGAAGATGTCTCATGTTTGTAACCGTTTGATTAAATTTCAACGGCTTGGATCCCAGACTAGGTGACTTAGGTGGAAAGGGAGAGGATCCATTTTCCCCCACCCCATGCAACCATCAAAGACTACCACTAGCAGCGTAGCACCTAGTCTGACATTCGTGAACAAATTTAATTTTTATAGTTTGTAATGTTATTTGCACAAAGATATAAATGAAATGTTGTAATCTGTTGTGTATATTGAAATTTCTCGATATTAAAATTTTGGATCCGCCACTATCAATGAGGACATAAAATGTGGTTGTTGACTAGTCTCTTTTTTGTGCTTTGGATCGTGAGCGTGATTTGCGGTTTTTGGGAAAGTCATTACCCAGTAGAGGTGATGATTGACATTTTAAAGTTGATGGAAACTTCGTTTTGGTTGGTAACTTTACTTTTTTATGTTGTTTCTTTTTCCTCTTTTTGATTTTCTAAAATTATAATACAGTGACTTTTTCCCCCTTTTTATTTGCTTTTGTCGTAAAAGTAAAAGCGATTAAAGTGAAAAAAAAATCAATTAATGCATTCACTTTTTTTTTTTTCTTTTTCAAGGTTTAAAGAAGGATCCTGCACATGGCAAACAATCATATGGTGTGACAGTAATTTTTATTAATTATGGAAATGGAAAATTAATCCTCAAAACAAGTCATTTGGACTTGAACTTAAAAAGCCCATATCAGATTGGTACTCAAGTACCCAAATTATGATTGGATGGGCCTTTTCAGTTCACTTCAATGATCCAATTGATCACAATTCACAAGCCCATAATACTTCCTAGGCTCGACAGCTCTAAACCCCTCACTAGAAAATAGAAACACGTACTACAACACATTAAAATAAGAGGAAAACTAATGAAAAGTAAAAAAAAACTCATCTTTTAACGAAAAACCATTTTTAAAAGTATAGTTAATAGTACCAGTTAAAGGTAAAAATGTGATTTTTCATTAAAAATGAACAATACTGAAAGTGTTTTGTTAAAATTTCCTAAAATAAAAGATTTCAAAAATGATTTTATGTTCGACCATTCGCATAAACATTAGAGTAAGAGCCATTAAAATGTCCATATCAGCGATAAGAAAAAAAAACAGCTTTAGTATTTTCTAACCTACATGTCAATTCCTACGTGGCATGACGTGAACTGACATCAAAAGTGGTTGCTTCAAATCTAATTTTAGTGATTAATAAATTTTCTTTACCATTTTTGTTCTAAAAACACTTATTACAATTATAAAAAATAAATAACAGTTTAAATTGACATATCGCGTAAAAATATATTTTTTTAAAAATATTAAAGTGCCACATAAGCCTTCATATTTAAATTTGATGTTTAAATTTAGATATCTCTTTTAAAAATAATCTGGTTGAATAAAAAATAGAGGGTCATAGGTATGTGTAAGTATTAATGCATAGCCAAGTGGTTCAGCTACCGAATTTTAGACTTGCTCATCTTCGAGGGACTAAAAGCATCTCCAACAAGCATGTGTTTAGCTATTTAAGTCTAAACATTACAATACACCTTGCTTCAAAGGACTAGTTATACATCAATCTAAAATATGTTTAGTTAAGAGGGAAGAGAAATTTAACAAAAAGTAAATCCTCCAATTTTCACACTTTCCTGATCCACGCCTAAAAACTTGAAGATAAAATGGTTGGGTAGCTCAGTTGTTGGAAATGAATTCGAAGTCCGTCTTAGGTTCGATTCATGACATTGGTGAATTACACAATGATGGCTAGGAGAGGCTAAAATGCCTATGTGAATCCTCTTAGCCCCCAAAAATGTGGTCTGCAATTGTGGAGAAACTACCAGTTGATTCCCATTTTAAGAAAACAAAAGGCAAAAATTAATGGGTGGCTAAACTAGCTAGTGTTGTTGGAGTGACGTTTTAAAAGTGGCTATGTCACATCCTGGCCCAAGCCCCCACCACATCCTGGACTCGACTTTACCGTAGCACGATATTGTCCGCTTTGAGCCCCGACCATGCTCTCACGGTTTTGTTTTTGGGAACTCACACGAGAACTTTCCAATGGGTCACCCATCTTGGGATTGCTCTCGCGCGAACTCGCTTAACTTCGGAGTTCCGATGAAACCCGTAGCCAATGAGCTCCCAAAAGGTCTCGTGCTAAGTAGAGATGAGAATATATATATATATATATATATATATATATATATATATATATAAGGCTTACATGATCCACTCTACTGGGAGATGTGAGATGTTACAATCCACCCCCTTAGGGGCCTGACGTCCTCGTCGGCACACTTCCAACCAAGGATTGGCTCTAATACCAAATTGTCACATCCCGGCCCGTGCCCCCATCACATCCTGAGCTAGACTCCGCTGTAACATGATATTGTCTGCTTTTGTGGTCACGGTTAAGCCACGTCAACATTTTATATTGATTTTTTTTATAGAAATAATAAGACAAAAAGCAATGGAAATATAAAATGTTGACGTGACTTAACCGTGATCATAAAAATAGAAGGGCATGAGAAGAGTATGAAATGGGGAGGACAGACAATCCAAATCCAAAATTAAATACGTCTAACATAACACCGTAAACCACACGAATTGCTAATTATAATTAATTCTTATCAACAACCACATAACATAATGTCATCAAAAAAATGTACAACTAGTACTTCTAGCACGATACTCTATTAATCATGTCAGTTCATGGACCACATCCACAGTAATCCACTACTCAATGAGTTAATTTTTTGTTTGGTATGAATTAATGTCACACTTTCACGAAAGATTTTTCAATGTGTCGGAAATACGGTCAGGGACACCAAATGTAATAATATAATTGGTTGGAAATATCATTTTCTTTTCTTTAAGTTTCCAACCAATTATATTATTACACTTGATGCAATTCCAAGCACATTAAAAAACCTTCTCCCCCTTCACATTCAATTGAACATGAGTCACATATACCAAGCTAATGAGTAAAGAATGCAATAAAATATGCATACCCTTGCATAAAAATAGTAAAGCATAATTGTCTTTGTCGTCCCAATGATAATTTCTTGCAACTTGGAGTAAGTAATTAAACGAAAATCCTATGTATGATATGGAGTATTCTAGATTCCAGCGTGTTTGAATGTTAGAATTTAGATTGGTCATTGTATCTCTGATCAAAATCTAACAATGAAAATTTTTAAAACATAAGACACTCCGAAACATACTTGAAAAACCTGGTAATAAAAAGGATGGTATGTAGTTCATGATCTAAGTTCGGTTGATTACGCATTGCAAAATGGATATGGTTGCTTTCTTGCTTGAATACATATATTTGCGTGATCGATTGTCGTGAGTGAGTCCCAACGATTTCATCATGCATGCAGTGACCAGGTCACCAGGAAAACAAACTTAAGAGAAAACAAAGCATCTTCTTCCCTTGTTTTTGGTGGCAAAAGGGTTCATAGTGGTTTTAAAGCCGTGGGACATGAACTCATAATTTAGGGCACAAAATCTGGTAGGATTGTTGAACATTTTAATTAGAGCACATCAGCAGTAACTACACATGCACATTAGGAGGTCTGCTAGCTAAAGTTCACGTTGATTGTACGAATTTGATGAATGTTGTTCCCAATAAAGGAAATACTTGTTAATGCATCAGTGTCATACCCATAATTTTCAAATAATAGTGTCATAATATAAAATAAAAAACTTATTTTGACTTTTTGTCGAGCATCTAGTAGTCACCGACCAATCCCTGTCAATATATGCTGAAAGTTTTTGCCAGCATATGTTGACAACTACTATTATTTGTAAAGGTTTGTCGAGAATGAATGTAGGATACTGTACAATAGTAATGTTGAAAACTGCCAAGGCTTTTCAACTAAAGTATTTCATTGACCACATATAATAGAGTCGCACACAAGAAGAGAAAAAATGAAGACAAATATGATAGCTAGAAGAAAATAGAAGAAGAAGAAGTAGGAAAGGAGGTTGTAATTTAGTTTGCCTTAGGTGTTTATAGGGGTCAAATACAATACACAACCAAATATACATGAGATTTTGAAATTGTTGGGGTCAAAGACAACCAATGACCCTATGCTGATTCTGCCCTATGCTGACTCCGCCATGCATGTAATTTATTACCTAGAATCGACGCTGTATAAAAATTGTACAAAAAGTTCCTGTTTACTTAACAGACACAGAAGAAGGAATTAATCAAAGAGTTTGGAAATGGGGGAAATAAAGAAAGAGAATTGCATTAGTTAGTTCTTTTTAGTTGATATGATTTTTGATATTTAAGGATATTAGTTTGATTACAAATTTCAATGAGAAACTCATATGCTTCTCACCAATAGCACTAAGTAAACATGCTATTTTTTATATTTTAAATAGCACAAGTTCATGCAATTTTATTTCTATTTTTCTAATCACGTGTGTTACATGATGAAAAAGGAGTCGCAGGAATTCATTTCGTCCACTTATTTCCCATCAAAAGCCAGCAAATGCAGTTTAATATGGATTAGACTGTCTATTGACCTCAATTATTAGCATCATTATAAATGACATTATCTGTGTGACTTCCCAAGAGACATTGTTCAAATTGTGCATAAGGCAAGTGGCCTCAAAGAAAGATAAACCTTAAAAATTGCAACGATAGACATGTTTTTTAAACAGCACATGTGGAAGTCAATTTAAAGTGATTGGTTGTACGCTGGATGAGTTGAGTGAGTGATTTGTTGTTGCCTCATGTGGAGATCAAATTAAGCAAGCTCAAGTCAAGCCTTCGGGCTAGCGGGATAGACCTCACCTTTATTTGATAAGTAGCAAATTACCTTGGCGTGAATGGCAAAGAACCAGCACAACCAGGCTTCCTCACAGTTGTAGCTACCATCAAAACAACCACTCAGGCCGAGTCGCATATGAACCGCGACAAACTCTCATTTATGATACAGAGCTCATCCCTAACCAGATCCCACACTTTCTCAACTGTTTTTTTGTTATGGCTATCGTTTATTTATGGTCCTGCTATATCCATGTCATCACATCAAATAAAATTCTTCCAAAAATCTATTTATGATAATTTTGGTAGTTGCAAATGTGCAATGCGTCAATAATATTATTTTAACTTAATAAAATGCCACATATATAATTACTTAATATTATAGTTTAGTAGTACTTCTTTTTATGGACAATTTTATATTTGAATTTCGTAAATGGGGAGTTCGCAACTAATTTTTTCAGTTAACACATTAAATGACTCACAACTTCTTGTGCCGTAATATTATTAAACACTCTGATGGTTTGTTTGAGATTGTTTTGAAAAGATCAGATGCATTTTTAGATCATAGAAACACTTTTAGTGATACTTCTTTAATAAACATTTCCAAGAAGTATTTGGGCTTTTAATACATTTATTTATTTATTTATGTTTTTTTATTAAAAAAGATTCTAGTTAAGCATTTATGAGCTGAAATGCTTGATACAAAAATACTCTCAAATAAACTCTAAAAAGCTTAAGTATGAAATTTTTATTTTAAGTATGATAATCTTTTTGGAGAGACAATAACAATTCTTTTAAAACAATTTCAGAAAATAGAAAAAAATTATATAATATCACATTATTTTGAGAGATATAATCTCACTAATTTAAGCTCATGAGGTTTATGTCCCATATAAGAGACAAATTCCTGAAATCAGCATCAATTGTGGAATATGGTTTAGTATTTTTGTTTTGCGTGCATCAAATGTGGAATATGGTTTAGTATTATTGCTTTTCTGCATCAAATTGGAATATATAACATTATATGAACCCTACAATATGTGGAACCTTAAATTAATTAATACTAGACGACTCACATTCAACTGCAACCAGTACTCTACAAGATATTCTATTCAATTCAATATCATCATCAGCTACCTCGCTGCTTCTTCTTCGGATCTTGAAATTTCAGATCTGCCTCTCTTGCTAGCCAAGTAGCTAAGCCAGAGACAGTCAGAACCCAAAAACCAGATTCAAAAATGGTGACTGAAAACAAGTGCGTTTCCTCTAAGATTGTCTCCAAGGAAGCATCCGTGGCCAACTCTTCTTGCAGGGTTTACTATGGAGAAGCTGGTGTTATCCCATTCAACTGGGAGTCACAGCCGGGTACACCCAAGCACAAGTTTTCAGAGTCTTCTCTTCCTCCTCTCACACCTCCTCCTTCCTATTCCACTACCCGTCCCAGCGGCTTTAAACACACCCAGCAAAACCCTAGCTCCAAAACAAAGTTTTTAGGCACCATTTTTTCTAGGCTTAGGTCATTGAGGAAAATGCTCAAGGCACCCAACATGTCATCGCCATTGCCATCTCTATCACCATCATCATCGTTGTCATTGGCATCATCACCGTTGTCAGCATCCTACTCATCATCGTCATCGTCATCGAATTCTTCATCAGGCTTGAGAAACAAAAAGGGTCGAAAAAATCAATGTTTTTCGGTTTCGAGGATGCCATTAGAGAATAATTATGGGGGAGATTATTATGATCATCATCATCATCAAAATTCTGGATCACCTACATCAACTTTATGCTTTGAAGGTAAACGCAAAGGTAATATTTCTACTAATTTTCATGGGATCCGAGGCTGCTAGCCTGCTATTCAGTGAGGAAAATGAAATTTGCGTGTTTGTCCACTGTAAAACCATGAATCGCCGAGGTGCTGCTGCTTAATTAGAATTTTCTGTATGGTCGTGTTAATTAAATCTCTTTATTTTTAGCATTAGATTTTAATTAATTCTAGTAGCGTGTGGGCATGCAGTTGCAGTGTGTGGACTGCCATGGCCAAGAACATGTGGATGATTCCATTGATGTCATATCTCATGATCAATATTCCAACATAATGCATGTGAAATTCAGTTTTCTATGATCATTTTCCATTATTTGATGTGATAATTTATAAAGAAATATTACACAACGTAGCTTCGCAGTAATGTTGATTTTGAGTGCTTAAATTATTTGACTGCAATTAATACTGTTAACAAAAAAGATTAAAGATGTCAGATATCACATTACTGATAATTAAGAACCACTGTTCTCGAGTCTGGACCATAATTTGTGTTTTTATCTAATTCTGTTATTATCTCAATAATTATCTACTTATCTTGTATTATTATCTCATGCATCTTGATTTGTATTAATCTAAAAACACGAGACAATCTAATAACCAAAAATAAAAAATTATTTATCTTGTAAATCATCACTGTCGTGTAAGTTGTTTCAATCTCCTACTCTGATAGGACTTCTCTACATGTTCATAAAAGTGAAACAACTCTGTATTATTAGACATATAAAACTTTTCAGTTACTTCCACTTTTGCTAGCGCTCTGGAGTAGGTACAGTTGCTGGTTCTTAATATACGCGTGATTAAAGGGAGCTAAACCAATAATTTAAGAAAGGGCTGCAATTAAATAAATTTTACAAAAAAAAAAAAGAAGAAGAAGGAGCTGCATGTAATCTGAATTTATATTATTATTAAAATGAATAATATAAATTCAGATTGTGGCATCTCCTGCCGTATAAAATATGGAACCTGCGGAATTGAATACAATACAGTAGTCCTGCTAGAACTGTTTCTGTTTCCTCGATTCACGTGGATATGTCAAATGAAAATGGGAAAGAGATTTCTTCGGATCTTTTTTTCTTAATCCATCAAATTTGAGGATCCAGATCATTGAAATTTGATCAAACGGTTAAAGTTATTATAATTTTTAAAGTAAACATCTGTTTATAACCGTTGAATTAAATTTCAATGATTCAAATCCCCGAACTTAGTGGATTAGGAGGAAGCAATCCATCCCTTCCCATGAAAATGAAGTAATCAAAACAGTAAATATTTTCCCTAAAAACGTAAATTATCTTTACCATTACATTATTATTTCTTCATGTCCTTTAATAAATTTAACTTTTCTTGGGGTGATGGGAGTGTTACACGATCTTTTAAGGGGACTAACTGGCAGTTTGACATGGAAATCCATCATTCTGGAGATTAGAAAGGCATATGGATGCATTTTAATATTCTCTGACTACCATCGTGTTGGATGATTTGTTAAAACGACATGAATTTGTTGACACTTGAGTTCAAGTCAAAATGCGGATCACCCCTTAAACCATTAATGATAAAGAAAATTTAGTAATTTATTAGTCAACCAAAGTAAAACCTTTTTATATCATACTTTATTTTCTTAGCGTGTTTCGTACATGATTTTCTTGGATCAAATTTTAAGATACATTGCTCTTCAGTAGACCATTTATTTGAATTTGAACCTTTTTTTTCTTCTTCAAGATGTATTGTGTTATTACCGTACCTTTCTAACTGAGATTATTAAGCGCGACTTTTAGTATTATAACATGTGGGGCACATACTAATCTTATTATTTTGCTCACCACGTATTTTTTTTCTCAAGAGTATAGGTCAAAATCATTAATTAAAACAGTATCTCAATATAATGTTTTTCGTGAACAGGTCATCCATTAAATGAACCATTAAAAAATAATTTTAACTGAGTTAAACAGTCTTTGTCAGTTTGCTTAAGGGTTCGGATTCATATGTCTCGTTAAAATGTGACTTGTGGTTAACACGACATATGAAAGAAAAATATTTTTTTTACCACATCTAATTGTGAGTGATACAATTAAATTTTGGAAAGGAAATTATGATCGTTTGATATATAGGCATGGTCATAAAAAGTTGCGAAATTGGTTGAAATAAGTATCTCAATTGGTAAGATTATCAAAATTAGATAACTATGACATTATCAATAAATATTTATGGCATTGTCGATCACATTATTCACGTATTGACGATATATTGACAAATTGATGAAAAAAAATTATCATTTTGGAATTGTATTTTCGTCAAAGCAACCAATATTTTGAGAAGTTTTGATTTTTATTGGAAGATCTGAGGTGGTTAGAAACACTGCTCATGCTAAACTAAACTTAAATCAGTCGGGCAATTCGGGCCTTTTTAATAGAAGGTTGCGCTAAGATTATAATTCCTTTAAATTTGCCAAAAATTTTTGGGCACGTCCATTAACGTTTTGTTAAACAGTTTTTCGTTTTGCCCATATAAAAACAAGTTAAAAATTATGTATGCCCCCCTCTAAAAAAAGTTTTCAAAATAATAAAAAATAAAATATACATTATAAAATAGTTTTTTTAATAAAAAAAAAAAGAAAATGTATGCCCACCACTAGTGTCACCATCGCCAACACCACCAAGAGGAACTGGTTCAGGATTCAAAATCGAGGTGAGCTAAATTTTAAAGTCAAATTATATTAGTCGAGAGATTTTCAAAAATTTCTGCGAGGCCTTATTTGTTTCAAAATTTTAAATTACCAAAACAAAGGATTAATACTTCAATCCCTAATTTTCTCGAACAGATTGATAAAATGAGCCCATCACAACCACGTGAACTATCTTTTCTAGTTGGGCTACAACGCAAAAGTAGTAGTTGGGAGAGGAAATTTTCGGTTGGCTCAGCCGGTGCTAGATCTGTCTCTGATCACCACCACAACATTCTTCATTGTCTCACCCTCATCACCAACCGTGATCATTTTTAATACTCACCACCATCACTGCCATCATGCACCACATCCTCCATCGACATCACCCTTAACCATGGCCACGACCACCTCCACCATTTCACCATCAACTGACACCACCGCCACCGTCTCACCATGACCATTACCACTGCACTTTTTTCATTACCACCGTCACCATCACTAACACCACCATGACCACCATATTATTCATCGCCATCACTCCACCACCACAGCCATCCATCAGCACCTCCAACGTCTCACCGCTAAAGCCACCACCACCGCCCCCACCCCATCACCACCACAAACACCTCCGACCACTATCGCCACCACCACCATCACCACATTCTTCACCCTACTCACCATTTTAGATATTGGTATCATATGCATTTTCAACGTTTTCATTCTCAAAATTCATTTATAGAATAAACTATCAGACACATTCTCAAATCAGAAATCCTATTTGTCTTTTTTGTTTTATAAAACAGTTCTTCAAAATTATTTTGCAAAATGTTACCATACGGGCCCTTTTATTTTTTTTAATTGAATCTAGTAGGTTGAAAATGCTACACTTACTACATTTTGTATACCATGTGTATTACCTTTCAAATGCGGTAAGTGTAACATATGCCATTGGGTTTTTATTTATATATCAATGTCTTAAACCACAGTACTTCGTTTGGTGGTGTGTAGATAAATATCTTGCTTCTGTAATTATTATCACAAGTGTTTTTGCTAGAAGTATATTTATTATAAGGATTTTTATCACAAATGATCTCTAAAACTAACCTTCACCATCAAGATGGTTCCTGAAATTGAAAATCGATCAATGTAGTCCCTGAAAATAGGTTTCACAAATCAATGTAGTCATTCCGTCACAATTTTGTTAAAACTTCCGTTAAGTGCTGATGTGGCACATAAATGAACCCCACAAGATTTACTAGTTTTTATCACAAATGATCCCTGAAATTGACCCACACCATTAAGATGGTCCTTGAAATTAACCCACACCATCAAGATGATCCATGAAATTGAAAATCAATCAATGTAGTCCTTGAAAATAAGTGTCGCAAATCAATATGATCATTCCGCCACAATTCTGCAAAAATTTTTGTTATGTACTGATGTGAGTTTAATAATTAATTAAAAAAATTGTCTAAATATCTTTTCGCACTATGAATTTTCTTTTCTTATAGTAGGGCCTACTTGTAAGCCAATTTATCTTTTTGCACTATGAAGTTCTCTCTTTTCGCAACTTTTTTTATTAACTATTAATATTTTCTTTAATTTAATTAGACTTGTGTAACCCATTTATGTGTTACATAAGCACATAACATAATTTTTGACAAAATTGTGATAGAATGATTACATTGATTTGAGACACTTACTTACACGGCTACATGGATCAATTTTCAATTTTAAGGACTATTTTGATGTCACGGGTCAATTTCAGGGACCATTTTGGTGTCACGGGTCAATTTCAAGGACCATTTGTGAGAAAAAAATGAACCGATCCGTTTATCGTACGTACATCGTGCGACTATAAATCATTTTAAATACTTTTATTTAAAATTAAATATATATAGTATTTGACAAAAACTGACCGCACGATGTACGATGAACGAACACGGTTTGAGGATCCCCAGGAACCTCACTCGAAAAAAATGGTTTATTGGGCCCATTTATGTGCCACATTAGCACTTAACAGATTTTTTAATAAAATTGTGACGAAATGACCACATTGATTTGCAACACCTACTTTCAAGGACTACATTGATAGATTTTCAATTTCAGAGACTATCTTGATGGGAATGGTCAATTTTAGGGACCATTTGTGATAAAAATGTTGGAAAATTTAATAATAATAATATTATATTAAATTTATTAATTGAATGAAAATTAGAGGTGGAGCCTTTTGGTAGAAAGATGTGTTTACTAAAATGAAGAGTTGCAACTTTTGACTCTTCATGAATAGTCATGTGCTTTCCAAAGAGGTATATCACATTCTATAAATAGGGAAGCCCCCTATAATCACAAAATAACTTTTCATTGTTTGCATAATCATACATAGAGTGCACTAAATATTAGAGAGTCTCATTGAGTCCATATGAGAGAGTTTTCAACACAATCGTGGTTCATGGAGACTTGTGATTTGGAGTGTTACTATTACAAGGATGTGATCGTTGCATCTTGGGAGATATGCGTCGATCAACCATGAGCATCGTAGTGGGCCGTAAACTTGTCTTAAGGACAAAGTGTCCAACACTTGCCCCAACCATATTTTCTTTGTTTTTCTAATCCATTATGTCATGTTCATTTAGCATTGGTTACTCATGTGTATGCATTAATTTTGATATATAATTGCATGAATTATTTCTTAAATTTTTATGTGATTTAATATAGCAATTAGACCCTAATTTTTTCAACAATCTTAATACAAGTATGCACATAATATTCGTGCACCATTTAATCTGTGTGAAATGTTTGATGGTGTATTATGAAATCTGGGAAATCATTCATGTGGGTTCCGTATTGATGATTCGCATATATGTTTATATAACTGATGAAATGCCTCAAAATTCATAGAAGACTCGAGTGGTGTGTATACACATATTTGTTTAAATTTAAATTTTATATTTTTATGGATCTGTTATCTAACTCATGCATTAAGATTTGGACCCTGGCTGATAGTAAGCGAAATACATGGTGTTCACACCTTTCTGTGAATGTAGTCTTGTGTTCCTTATTGGCAAGCTAATAGATGCAACGATTCGAAGGATAAAACTGAAAAGATCCTTGGTCTTGCCTGAAGTCAATCTTTCTTTCGAATAATGACAAAATTTCCAAGATTGGATGTAGAGGACCAAAGGACACGACTAATTTTTTTAAATTTGGTAGAAAGACATGATCACTTTGTATGGTTGATTTGGTCCTTTTTCAAGCTGCAATTATTCGGTTACAAAGATGGTGTTGTTTGGGAAGGGCTTTTTTGTTTCAAGATTCTGTGAACATCCATTAGACCAAGCAAGGCAATTCAATAATGCAATGATGTATTCCTTACAAGCAACCATTTGTTTTCAAAACGAAAATTAAGTCGTTTTGTTTTAGATGTGTGTTACCTTAGATCATAGTGCCATCATTTGGCTTTGTTATTTGAGTAGATGCACATATCTCTGGGTGAAAAGCCATCATGTGATGTTTGTTGCAGAAACTGCACACTTCCACATTTGCTTGAAGAGACGCTTCATGCATATTATTGTTTCATGTAAGATGATCACAGTGATCATCATTTGGTGGTTGATAGTTATCTCTTGGTGAAAAATGATAGTGTGTAAAGGGCATAGTTTTCACTGTTAATTGCCTACAAGGAAACAAGCAGAGTTTGCATCTTTATTATAGACACTGTGCTTAACAAAGGAAAAATAACTACTCCCACAAAGGGAAGTAAGGTAAAGACAATTACTTTCGAGAAGGGAGGTACATGGGAGAATAATGTTTTGACTTCGATGTGTGACAACTGAAACTGGTGTTGTCATTGATCAAAGCTAGGTATAGCCATGTGTTAATGCACAAAACCGGAGGTCTTGGAACAACGTAAATCCGACCGTGAATCTGCAAGAAAGTAAATAACACAAGATGTATCGTGGTTTACCCCAATGTTTGGGTTACGTCTACACTGATTATTGTATTTCTTTGAGATGTTGAAGAGGGAGAGAGAGAGCTTCTCTGTGAGGATGAGAGCTCTGAGAAGGTGAGGGTATGGCCTAAGAAATGGCCTCTGAGGGTGAGAGTGAAGCTCTCCCAATTGTGAGGGTGATGAGCCATTTTATAGAATAAGGACTCTTCACTTATTACATATTTGCCCATTCCTTTATTACATAATTACATTTGAGTCCCCCGAGTATTTATACGAGATCTAAATATGGAGGCCCTAAGTATGGTACAAACAGTAGTCCCCCAAGTCTTCAGTCAAAAGAGTCTTTTGGCTGGAGACTTGAAATTCAGTTTATGTGTGGGCCGAAGTAACAAGATGTTGTCTAGAACTGATACCCGATATGAGGCGGTGCTCAACGTGAAATGATGCTCAATTAGAAGTAGCACATGTTGCAAGGCTGCTCGGTTTGTGGCTTATGTTGCCTTGGTTGGCTCGGTTTGTGGCGTTTGAAGGTGAGGGAGTCCCTTTTATAGAATAAGGGATCGCTTCTCAATACATAAATATGGGCTAGAGTTGATGCTCGCGGCGAGGTAGTTGCTCAGTAGGCGGCGATGCTTTCTAATGATGGTGAGGGAGTCCCTTTTATAGAATAAGGGCTCGCTCATCAATAAATGAATAATGGGCTAGAGTTGATGCTCTCTAATGATGGTGAGGGAGTCCCTTTTATAAAATAAGGGCTCGCTCCTCAATACATGAATAATGGGCTAGAGTTGATGCTTGCGGCGATGTGGTTGCTCAGTAGGCGGCGATGCTCTTTAATGATGGTGAGGGAGTCCCTTTTATAGAATAAAGGCTCGCTCCTCAATACATGAATAATGGGCTAGAGTTGATGCTCTCTAATGATGGTGAGGGAGTCATTTTTATAAAATAAGGGCTCGCTCCTCAATACATGAATAATGGGCTAGAGTTGATGCTCGCGGCGAGGTGGTTGCTCAGTAGGCGGCGATGCTCTCTAATGATGGTGAGGGAGTCCTTTTATAAAATAAGGGCTCGCTCCTCAATACATGAATAATGGGCTAGAGTTGATGCTCGCGGCGAGGTGGTTGCTCAGTAGGTGGTGATGCTCTCTAATGATGGTGAGGGAGTCCTTTTTATAGAATAAGGGATCGCTCCTCAGTACATGAATAATGGGTGCTCTCTAATGAAAGTGAGGGAATCCCTTTTATAGAATAAGGGCTCGCTCCTCAATACATAAATAATGGGCTAAGTCCCCCAAGTATTTTTCATGAGGCCCAATATATGGTACATAGTGTAGTCTCCCAAGTCTTCGGTCAATAGAGTCTATTGGCTGGAGACTTCAAATCCATGTATGGACCGAAGTGGCGGTTGTTTGGAGGCGATATTTGTATACCCTGCACTGAAGCTTTGTAGGTGAAGCTTTAAAGCTGTAGCTCTGTAAATGAAGCTTTTGAAGCTAGAGCTTTTATAAATGAAGCTTTTGAAGCTAGAACTCTGTAAATGAAGCTTTTGAAGCTGGAGCTCTGTAAATGAAGCTTTTGAAGCTAGAGCTCTGTAAATGAAGCTTTTGAAGCTGATTGACATGAGTGATGCTCATGAATGTTTATGTATGATTGACATGAGTAATGCTCATGAATGTTTATGTATGATTGACATGAGTGATGCTTATGTATAATTTTGGAGTACTGGGTGTACTTTTGATCACCTGGTTGGTGATAATAACGGCAGGGTGCTGATTAAATTTGGAGCCATAGGGCCTGGCTCTTTTGGGCATATGGGCCTTGGCCCTCCATATAACATTCCAGCCTATTATTTTGGTCTTGACGTTTTTTTTTTACCCTCTGATGGGGTTTATACAGATGTCTTCGAAAGATAAGAAAAATAAATTACATCATTCAAAAATAAATCCGTCCCTCTGCTCAATGAGTCACGCCTATAATTCCCTTTGTTGCATGCCATCACCACCGCAATTATGTCTGCTTCTTTTTATCTTCTTTTGCTTTCTGCTTTTACTTTCTCTTTTCCCTTTTGCAAATGGCAGACAAGAATGATTAATAGAATTAATAATAAGAAAAGAATCTTGTCTTTTGCTTTTCTTGATCTCCCCGCTCATTTTCTGTCCATTTCACTTGGCAGACAAAAGGAATCATAATAATAGGAAGCTTATCTCCGCTTTTGCTTTTGTTTCCCACTTCGTTTCCTGCATGTTCTCCTATTTAGCCATGCCGCAAGCTTTATTAGACTGATTGATAATCTTATAGTAGAACACAGAGAAATTCAATGTTAGACCCAATCTTATTGGATGAGTTGGTGACAGATCCACAAGCGCTATGGCCCAACTTTTTCCGATCCCTCCCAAGGTAGCAGTGTTTAGTCGTGAAGCACATCCCACCGTCCAATTAACCTCAACCAAAAACAACAAACGTCTTTCTTTTCAGTTGGATTCCACAATCAGGAGCTGGATCATCCGCTATGAACGAGGTTTTTCTTTCTGGAGATTAGCTTAGGGTTTGTTAAATTAGAAATCGAATTTTCGCCGGACTCATAACCTCCGGTCAGTTCTAATGCTGGCGAAATGAAGAAAAGCTTCAGGGCGAGGAAAGGCCGTGACGGCGAACTTCACATTTGGGCCGTTCGAGTATGACGTCATCATCCAACATAGACTTCTGACTCGAACCACAACCACAAGAGGCGAACCACCGTTAAACAAGCTTACGTCCCTGTTCGTCGAGCTTGACAAGAACGATGACAACTTCGCCGACTACAACAGGCTTGCCAAAGCTTTCTTCAAGGAGCTAAACACGTTTAAGATTTCACTCCTAAAGAGCAAAGCCGTCGTGGATACGAATCTCCGGGAGAAGCACAACTTCAACGAGCTAAGGGAGGAGATTAATTGACAGATTATGCAGGCGAAGGCTGACATTAAGATGTTGAAGAAGCAACTCGAGGAGAGTTAGATCGAAAAAAGGCACAAGGAAAAGTGCGGATCGATCAGGAAATTGATTGCTGCGCAGCCGCCGCGGTCTGAGACACTCAAGGTCATATCAGATTTGGAGAAGGAGATTGCAGCATTGGATGCGGAGAACACCGTTAGTTCTCGCATGCTGGA
Organism: Malus domestica; assembly: GCF_042453785.1. Taxonomy (NCBI): domain Eukaryota; kingdom Viridiplantae; phylum Streptophyta; class Magnoliopsida; order Rosales; family Rosaceae; genus Malus; species Malus domestica. Next base: position 30,827,209 of record NC_091667.1, on the reverse strand, counting down.
GCTGAGAAAGAAGCAGTTTGCTCTGCTCTTGCATGTGGTGGATGAGAAAGAGAGAGAAATGAGAGATTTGGATTTGAGATGGAGTATTGTGTTTGAGTTTTTCTCTTTCTCTCTGTAAATTGAATGGGTGTGTCTCTGAGTGTGGGTGTTGGATTGTTTGGTTCCTGGGTTTTCTTTGCAGATTCACGACGGAGGTGAAAAAATGAAAGAGAACTGACACAACTTTTCGTATCGATTCCCTCAGACGGCGCCAAATGTTGATGCACAAAACCGAAGGTCTTGGAACAACGTAAATCCGACCATGAATCTGCAAGAAAGTAAATAACACAAGATGTATTGTGGTTCACCCCAATGTTTGGGCTACGTCCACACTGATTATTGTATTTCCTTGAGATGTTGAAGAGGAGAGAGAGAGCTTCTCTGTGAGGATGAGAGCTCTGAGAGGGTGAGGGTATGGCCTAAGAAATGGCCTCTGAGGGTGAGAGTGAGGCTCTTCTAATTGTGAGGGTGAGGGGTCTTTTTATAGAATAAGGGTTATTCACTTATTACATATTTGCCCCTTCCTTTATTACACAATTACATTTGAGTCCCCCGAGTATTTATACGAGATCTAAATACGGAGGCCCTAAGTATGGTATAAACACCATGAGAACTCGATAAGTTTATAGGCTAAATGCAAAGTGCAAAACATGTTTATCTGGGAAGAAGCTATAGCGATACTTTAAGGCATAACAAGTGAAGATAGATAAAAACAAAATATCTTCAATGGTTTCTATCTTAAGTATGATATTGAGTAAATTTCCATTCATGTGGGGGATTGTTGGAAAATTTAATAATAATATTATTATATTAAATTTATTAATTGAATGGAAATTAGAAATGGAGCATTTTGGTAGAAAAATGTGTCTACTCAAATGAACAGTGCAACTTTTGACTATTCATGAATAGTCACATGCTTTCCAAAGAGGTATATCACATTCTATAAATAGGGAAGCCCCCTATAATCACAAAATAACTTTTCATTGTTTACATAATCATACATAGAGTGCACTAAATATTAGAGTCTCATTAAGTCCTATGAAAGAGTTTTCAACATAATCGTGGTTCATTGAGCCTTGTGATTTGGAGTGTTACTATTACAAGGACGTGGTCGTTGTTTCTTGTGAGACACGCGCTGATCAACCATGAGCATCAAAATGGGGCGTAAACTTGTCTTAAGGACAAAGTGTCTAACACTTGCCTCGACCATATTTTCTAGGTTTTTCTAATCCATTATGTCATGTTCATTTAGCATTGGTTACTCATGAGCATGCATTAATTTTGATATATAATTGCATGAAATATTTCTTAAATTTTAATGTGATTTAATATAGCAATTAGACCCTAATTTTTCCAACAAAAAACCCTTATTATAAAGACGTTGAAATCATCATTAAAATTCCAAGTGCTTCATTTTTATGTTTTAAATTAAAATCTCGACTTTACGAAAGGTAAAAAATTTATTAAATAAAAAAAAGTTACACCTACTCATGGACATAAAACTTAAAGAAAGCTGAAAGATGAAAGATACATGAAACTAAGATGAAGAAGAATTTATGTCACAGCCCATCCCGAAATTCATTTATCAGTAATGTAAAATGACAGCTTTATCCTTGGACGGGAAAATGGTAGTGTGTATGTGTGACATATTGAGACTTAGAGATTGTTATGTGGTCTTGAATTGGTGACCACGTGGATCACACACACACCACACTCACTCATTCTTTCTTCTTCCCGTGCTCTCTCTCCTCTCTCATACTCTCTCTCTCTCTCCCTCTTCTTGTACGGACGAACACTAAGGACCTCTCAAACCTCACAGATTGAAGAAGAAAATGGTACCATTGTGTTCGTGAGGACCCTACGAGTTCAAAGGTATCAATTTCAAGTAAGGAAACCTTCGATTTCACGTGAAAACCCTAGCCTCGATTTTGGTCACTATTCATGTGGACGTAAATATGTTGGTTTCAGGGAATTTCAAGCTCATAGAGAGCTTTATGAGGTCCTAAGGAGGCTTAGGGTGGTTCGTTGGATAAATTTGGACGTCATGATAGCTAGTTTCGAAGTTGACCGGATTATCAAGCTTCCTCACGTAAACTCTAGTGAATTTCAAGGCTTTAAAATGGTATAACGTGATTCTTCATGTTGTTAGCTTTCCAATGGTTCAAATTTCATGAAAAATGGTTAAGAAACGAGCGAGAATAGACGTTTTAAAGTTTTACCTAGTTTCCGAAGACCGACGACTCGCCGGAGAAGATTGACGGCATATTCCATCAGTTTGGACGGAATATGCTGACGCCGTCAGTCAGTTTTAACGGAATTTGTTAGATTTTAACGGAATATTCCCTAACGGCAGTTAGGGAATCCGTCAGTACGCCTGCGCGTGGGTTGTGCGTGAGACCGTGCCCTCCCCGACGCGTGAGCCATTGAAAAATTATTTTAAAAATATCATGATGTTCGTGAGGTTGTGTAGGTCACGTTGGTATATTCAAATACCAAAATTGAGCAATGTATGAGAAGTTATTAGCTAGTTTTGCCTATGTGCTTTAAAATAACGTTTTTATAGTTAATTCGCATATAGGTGAGACTTATCCCGAGGACGAGCGTATCCACGGGCGACTCGGGGGTTATGACCCGTTGACATACTAGTGAGTGGACTTTTGTTTTCAGTATATATTTATTTACTTGAAATATTTCCCAGAAATGCATTTTTAAGGAAAGTATGCTTTGAAATAATATGCCAAATACTTTTATATTCTGAATATGCATTTTATGGTTGCATATATATATAAATGTGGTGTTGTGGACGTACAGGTAAGTTCAGGTAAGTTATGTTCGGTTATGTGAATCATCGATGATGTGATACGTGATTGAATAATGTTGAGCTTATAAAACTGCACTTAGGGTGATTGTGATTTAGTCAGAGATATGAAGTACATGCCTGTTTATTTATGTCACCTCCCGTACTATATACTCATATTGGATCCAACTTAAGTGCATAGTCTTGTTGTACAGAACTTATTTATGGTTCCGACTCATAGGTGATGAGCGATTTATCGCCCGGCTATTATGAGAGAGTAAAGTTGAGCGTAACTATATTACACCCAATTTTGTCGTACAGACCTTTTTAGTGGTTCCGACTTATGTGCAGTATATTGTCGTACAAGTCATTGTAGTGACTCCGGTTAGATTGACCTAGAGCTATAAATTACAGCCATACAGACTACCACAGGGGTTTCGGCTAACATATCATATTTCTATGAATTTATTCTTATCTGAATTGCTTACTCTGTTATATATTGGCATGTCATATATTTGAATATGATTATGTGAAGCATGAATTGAATTGGTATGATTTCATATATATATATATATATATTATGTATATGCTTATATTCTGATTTTGGGAAAAATTATACATGTTTTACAGCGAGGGGTTAGATATGTTGATAAAGAAAATGATTTGTAAAACATTTGTTTTTGCCCACTCACGTTTTCTATTTTGCGTCCCTCCAGGTTTTAAGTAAGCTTGCTGTTGGTGGCTTGAGGACGTCGACGGTTCTGACCTATCTAAATAATAGTAGGACATTCCTGGTACTGTATAATTAGTACTTGTCCTACTGGACTGCACCTAGCTTAATATGCTCTGATTATGAGTGTTTACTGTTGTAACTAACTCCTATCACTTCTTGTTTAGTAGTGCACTCTAGTATTTCAGTTTTTAATTATTCGTATAATTCTTATCTTTATTGCTTCCGCACTATGCACATGGCTACGTCACTCTCACGTGGCGGCCACTACGTCTCGACTCCGGTCGGAGTGTGTCAGTTTGGTATCAGAGCCTACGTTTAGCAGTCATGTATAATTCTTGAATATTCTAATCCTTGTGATGTCTTATGTCAGAACTATGTTGTCTCGTAGAGAGCCCCATCAATCAGCTGAATCTAGTTTCCCTGATATTGCTCAATTAGGGGAAGCTATAGTTTCTGCAATTCAGATTGCATTCCGTACTCCCCAGATGACACCTCTTGAGACAGTTCATAATCTGAAGTTGACTTACTTAATTTGAAATGAAGGTCATGAGGGGGCAGAAAAATGGCTTAATCATGTGGAGAAGACCTTTCAGGTGATGCAGAGTTAGGGGAATCTTTCTTTTGATAAGTGGGTCGAGACGACTACCTGGTTTTTGGGAGAACAACCTGCATCCTAGTGGAGACAAGAGTCTTACCAGTTGACCCTAGCAGAGATTATGGATTGGGGAGTGTTTAAGGATCTGTTTCGGAAAAGGTTCATTCCTCCTGCGTATATCGATAGTAAGAAACATGAGTTTACTCATCTGAGGCAAGGAAAATATCCGCTAATGAGTATTACAGGATGTTTACTGATCTGTCGAGATATGATTCGGAGGTTGTTGCTAATCCGGTAGAGATACTTCGCCGTTTCAGTTTGGGTACTAAGAAGAAATGGCGTTCCATAGCGACGTCGACTCACTATGCCTTTTACCAAGAGTTTTATGAGATTCTACTAAGGATTGAGGCCTCAGAGAACATGCCTAGTGAAAGTGAGGATGAGGAAGGAAAGAATGAGGGCCAGAGACGAGATGACAAAGGAAAAGGGTAAGCATTTCAGGGACCCCGCAAGACCCAGATTTTAAGAGGAGTGGTGGTAGTTCCAGCTCTTCTAGCAGAGAATTGAGTACTAATATGCAGAGGAAAGGTGGTAGATTTACCGGAGGCCCTAGGTTCCAGAGGCAGAGAGATTTTGGTGGTTCAGGTTGATCCGGTGCTCCCTTATGTCGTATGTGTAATAATTGGCATTTTGGGAAGTGTAGAAGAGGCAGCAATGGATGCTTCACTTATGGTCAGATGGGTCATAGGGCTGGTCAATGCCCTTAGAGTCAGCAGAGACCCCAACAGCTTTTCTTCCCACCATCTGCACCTACTCAGCACGCTTCAAGATCTACTGGTTATACTCAGACTGGACGAGGATGTGCCTACCACTATCAGGGTGACGCTGCTCCCTACACCTCATGACAGTAGCAGTACTTTCAGGATCCTCAGTATCAGGGAGGATCTATGTCTTATCAGTCACATTCAGCCGGATGATCTCAGTGGTACCAAGGGGGATAGCCCCAGCAGGGAGAGATTGCTGCTAGTAGTGCAGGATGTTTGAGGCAGTCGGGTCAGCAGAGGCAAAGACGTGGTGTTCATGCCAACAGAGGTCGTGGTGGACGACAACATAATCAGGGGCGTATCCACAACATGTCACTGCAAGATGCCCAGAAGAATCCAAATTGAATTATGGGTACGTTAAATATTCTTGGTCATTTTGCTAGAGTATTGATTGATTGTGGTGCTACACATTCTGTTATTTCTCATACATTTGCTCAAGTAACACAACCTCATCCTATACCTCTAGGATATAATTTATAATTTTCTATGCCTAGAGGGGATATATATTTTATGGATTGGGTATATCCAGGATGTCTAGTGGTAGTAGAGGACATTATTATGCCAGCTAATCTTATGTTGTTGGATATTATGGATTTTGATGTGATTTTGGGCACTGATTGGTTGCACTATAATCGTGCCAAGATAGATTATTATGGGAAGACAGTCACATTTCATTGTCCTGAATTACCTGAAGTTACATTTGTAGGAGAGCCTAGTGGGGTGAGGCATGGTATTATTTTAGCCATGAAAGCAAAGAGAATGTTGTCGAAAGGTTGTCAAGGATATTTGGCTCATGTGGTGTTGAATGATGATGCTTCTAGTAGTGTGGAAGATGTTCGTGTGGTCAGATATTTTCCAGATGTATTCCCTGAGGATTTGCCTGGATTGCCGCCAGATAGAGAGGTGAAGTTTGTTATTGATCTGCTTCCAGGTACGAATCCCATATCCTTAACTCCTTATAGAATGGCTCATGCTGAATTAAAGGAATTGAAAGTCCAATTGCAAGAGTTAGTGGATAAAGGTTTTATTCAGCCAAGTACTTCACCTTAGGGAGCTCAGTTTTATTTGTGAGGAAGAAACATGGAACTTTGAGGCTGTGCATTGATTATAGGCAATTGAATCGGGTAATCATTAAGAACCGTTATCCATTTCCTCGTATAGACGATTTATTTGATCAACTCAGAGGTGCCTGCGTATTTTTTAAGATTGACTTGAGGTCGAGATACTATGAGTTGAAGATTAAAAATGAAGATGTCCCTAGAACCGCATTCAATACTTGATATAGTCATTATGAGTTTCTTGTGATGCCATTCGGGTTAACTAATGCACCAGCAACTTTTATGGATTTGATGAATTGAGTATTCCAGCCATATTTAGACAGGTTTGTTATTGTCTTCATTGACGATATTCTGGTATACTTTAAGTCTAAGGCTAAGCATGCTAGACATCTGAAGTTGGTGTTGAGCAGTTTGAGGGAACACCAACTATATGCTAAGTTTAACATGAATTTTGGTTGAATCAAGTGGCATTTTTGGGACATGTCATTTCTGCTTAAGGCATTCAAGTGGATTCTCAGAAAGTGGCAGCTGTAGAGAATTGGAAGCAACCTCAAACCGTCACCGAGGTACGGAGTTTTCTTGGCTTAGTAGGCTATTATAGACGGTTCGTTAAGGATTTTTCAGTGATTGCTTTGCCATTGACGAGGTTGATGCGAAAGGATATTAAGTTTGAATGGGATAATAAATGTGAGCAAAGTTTCCAGCAGTTGAAGTACTATCTCACTCATGCTCATGTTCTAGCGCTTCCAGATGATAACGATAATTATGAGGTTTATAGTGATGCTTCTCTGAATGGTTTGGGTTGTGTATTGATGCAACATGGTACAGTGATTGCTTATGCTTCGAGACAGTTGAAACCTCATGAGAAGAATTACCATACACATGAATTTGAATTAGCAGCTATCATCTTTGCTTTGAAGATTTGGAGACATTATCTTTATGATGAGAAATGTAAGATCTTCACAGATCGTAAGAGTTTTCAATATTTGTTTATTCAGAGAGATCTTAATCTTCGATAGTAGAGGTGGATTGAGTTACTTAGTGACTATGATTGCACGATTAAGTATCATCCTGGTCGTGCAAATGCAGTGGCGGATACACTTAGTAGGAAGACTCCAGTCAGACTTAATGCCATTTATGATTGTCACGTTCCTCTTCTAGCAGATTTGAGGTCCACTGAAGTGGAGTTAGGAGTGGAAGATTGAGAAGAAGCTTTGCTTGCTAATTTTCAAGTTAGGCCAATTTTAATTGATCGTGTGCTCAAGGCTCAGATGAATGATGAAGAGACTCAAGAAATAGTTCAAGCAAGGAACTAAGGAAAAAAGAAAGATTTTAGAATTCGAGAAACTGATGGCATGCTTATGCAGGAAAACAGAATGTATGTGCCGAATAATGCAGAGTTAAAGAAAGAAATTTTAGATGAAGCACATATTTCGGCATATGCAATGCATCCAGGAAGCACTAAGATGTATCATACCATTAGACCATTTTATTAGTGGCCATTTATGAAAAGGGAAATTGCCGAATATGTGAGTAGGTGTGCCATTTGCCAACAGGTTAAAGTTGAAAGAAATAAGACGTTTGGGTTGATGCAGCCACTTCCCATTCCACAGTGGAAATGGGAAAATATTACTATGAATTTTGTGTACAAGCTCCCTCGTACACAGAATGGTTATGACAGAATTTGGGTGGTAGTTGATCAGCTTACGAAGTCAGCACATTTTATTCCAGTGAGGGAGAAGTATTCGTTAAGCCGATTAGCTAAGTTATTTATATCGCAGATTATGAAGTATCATGGTGTGCCAATTAATATTATCTAGGATCCATATCCCAAATTTACTTCCAAGTTCTGGATAGCATTCCAAGAAACTCTTGGTACGAGATTGCTTTATAGTACGACATATCACCCTCAGACAGATGGACAATATGAGAGAACCATTAAGACATTAGAGGATATGTTGAGATCTTCAGTGCTGCAGTTTGGAGATAGTTGGCATGATTGTTTGGATTTGATGGAGTTTGCCTACAACAACAGTTATCATTCAAGTATTGGTATGCACCATTCGAGGCACTTTATGGGAAATCTTGTCGTACGCCTCTATGTTGGTCAGAGGTTGGAGAAAGAGTTTTAGTGGGCCCTGAGATTGTGGATGTGACTACTTAAAATGTTCAGGTAATTAAGTCTAACCTGAAAGCAGCCCAAGATTGACAAAAAAGCTTAGCAGACAAACATGCCACTGATCGGAAGTATGATGAAGGTGATTGGGTATTTCTGAAGCTATCGCTTTGGAAAGGTGTTGTACGATTTGGAAAGAAAAGAAAGTTGAGTCCTAGGTACATTGGACCATATATGATCACCGAGCGAGTCGGTGAGGTTGTTTACAAGCTTGAGTTGCCTCCAGAGTTGTCCAAGGTGCGCGATGTGTTTCATGTTTTGATGCTTCGACATTATGTTTCAGATCCTTCACATGTGATTCTTCCTCAACCGTTGGAAATCAATTCGGACTTGACTTATGATGAAGAACCAATGACTCTTTTGGATTAGAACGACAAGGAACTAACGAACAAGACAGTGCGTTTGGTAAAAGTGTTATGGAGAAATCATTCAGTGGAAGAAGCTACTTAGGAGACAGAGGATCGGATGAGAGAGATGTATCCACGCTTGTTTTATGATTATAGTGGATGTATTTGTTATGTATAATTTCGAGGATGAAATTTAATAAGGTGGGGAGATTGTCACAGCCCGTCCCAAAAATCATTTATTAGTAATGTAAAATGACAGCTTTATCCTTGGACGGGAAAATGGTAGTGTGTATGTGTGACATATTGAGACTTAGAGGTTTTTATCCACGTTGATCACACACACACCACACTCACTCATTCTCTCTTCTTCCCGTGCTCTCTATCTCTTTTCTCTCAGACTCTCTCTCTCTCATTCTTTTTGTACGGACGAACACCAAGGACCTCTCAAACCTCACAGATCGAGGAAGAAAATGGTACCATTGTGTTCATGAGGACCCTATGAGTTCAAAGGTATCAATTTCAGGTAAGGAAACCTTCGATTTCACGTGGAAACCTTAGCCCCGATTTTGGTCACTATTCATGTGGACGTAAATATGTTGGTTTCAGGAAATTTCAAGCTCCTAGAGAGCTTTAGGAGGTCCTAAGGAGGCTCGGGGTGGTTCGTTTGATAAATTTGGACGTCGGGATAGCTAGTTTCGAAGTTGACCGAATTATCAAGCTTTCTCAGGTAAATTCTAGTGGATTTTAAGGCTTAAAATGGTATAACGTGATTCTTCATGTTGTTAGCTTTCCAATGGTTCAAATTTCATGAAAAATGGTTAAGAAACGAGCGAGAATAGACGTTTTAAAGTTTTACCCAGTTTTCCGGCGGCCGACGACTCGCCTGAGAAGATGACGACATATTCCGTCAGTTTGGACGGAATATGCTGACGTCGTCAGTCAGTTTTAACAGAAACTGTTAGATTACAACCCATCGACATACCAGTGAGTGGGCTTTTGTTTTCAGTATATATTTATATACTTGATATATTTCCCAGAAATGCATTTTTAAGGAAAGTATGCTTTGAAATGATATGCCAAATACTTTTATATTCTGAATATGCATTTCATGGTTGCATATATATAAATGTGGTGCTATGGATGCACAGATAAGTTCAGGTAAGTTATGTTCGATTATGTGAATCATCGATGATGTGATATGTGATTGAATAATGTTGAGCTCATAAAATTGCACTTAGGGTGATTGTGATTTAGCCAGAGATATGAAGTACATGCATGTTTATTTATGTCACCTCCCGCACTATATGCTCATATTTGATCCAACTTAAGTGCACAGTCTTGTCATACAGACCTTATTTATGGTTCCGACTCGTAGGTGACTAGCAATTTATCGCCCGGCTATTATGAGAGAGTAAAATTGAGCATAACTATATTACGCCCAATCTTGTCATACAAACCTTTTTAGTGGTTCCGACTTATGTGCAGTATATTGCCGTACAGGTCATTGTAGTGACTCTAGCTAGATTGACTTTGAGCTATGAATTCAGCCGTACAGACTACCACAGGGGTTCCGGCTAACATATCATATTTCTATGAATTTATTATTACCTGAATTGCTTACTAGATTATATATTGGCATGGCATATATTTGAATATGATTATGTGAAGCATGAATTGAATTGATATGATTTCATATATATCTATATTATGTATATGCTTATATTTTGATTTTGGGAAAATTATACATGTTTTACAGCGAAGGGTTAGATATGTTGATAAAGAAAATGATTTGTAAAACATTTGTTTTTGCCCACTCACGTTTTTTGTTTTGCGCTCATCCAGGTTTTAAGTAAGCTTGATGTTGGTGGCTTGAGGACGTCGGCAATTTTGACCTATCTAAATAATAGGAGGACATTTCTGGTACTGTATAATTAGTACTTGTCATACTGGACTGCACCTAGACTTAATATGCATTGATTAGGAGTGTTTACTGTTGTAACTAACTCCTATCACTTCCTGTTTAGTAGTGCACTCTAGTATTTCGGTTTTTAATTATTCGTATAATTCTTATCTTTATTGCTTCCGCACTGTGCACATGGCTACGTCATTCTCACGTGACGGCCAGCACGTCTCGACTCCGGTCGGGGTGTGTCAATTTCTATATTTTTATGAACCATTCTAAATTCTTATACCAAATGTAGTTTAAACCTTTTTAACTGTCAAAAAAACATTTTCAACTCTTCCAAAAACAATCCAAACATGCCCCCATCATATTGCTAAGTTTCTGTACTAATGTAATTGTATACAATAAGAACATGAAAGTTCAATAGGGTATTATCATATACAAATTTTTAGGGTAAATTACATTTTACCTCTTAGGTTTGGGGTCGATTTTAATTTCTTATAACATCTTTAAAACATTTCAATTTTATACATTTACGTATCATTTTATTTCAATTTCATACAACAGTTAAAAAATCTATTAAGTTAATCGTTAAGTGATGACGTGGCAAATATGGGGTTCCCATTTGTGCAGACGTGGCTGCCACATTTGTGCCACATGGCTAAACACTTAATAAAAAAATTTAAAAATTTAAAATAGGGTAAATTACATAGTAGCCCCTCAGGTTTGAGCTTTATTGCAATCTCATACAACATCTTTAAAACGTTTCACTTTCATACCTCAAGTACTATTTTATTTCAATTTCATACAACCGTTAGATTTTCCATCCATGGATCTGTTAAATGCTGACGTGGCTGCCACATATATGACACGTGGTTGCCAAATGTCTGCCACGTGGCAAATAAAATAATTTTTTAATTTTTTTTTAAAAAACCTGAAATTGGAAGGAAAAAAAAAAAGTCCGAACCCAGAAGAAGAAGAAAGAGAAAGAGAAGAAGAAGAAGAAAGAGGAGGGAGGAGAAAGAAGAAGAAGAAGAAGAAAAAAAAAGAAAAAAGAAAGGGGTCCGAACCCAGAAGAAGGAGGAAGAAGAAGAAAGAGGAGGAGGAGAAGGAGGAAGAAGAAGAAGAAGAAGAAGAAGAAAAAAAAAAAAAAAAAAAAAGGACCGAACCCAGAAAAAGGAGGAAGAAGAAGAAGAGAAGAAGAGAAGAAGAAAGAGGAGGAGGAGGGAGAAGAAGAAGAAGAAGAAAAAAAAAAAAAAAGGTCCGAACCCAGAAGAAGAAGAAAAAGAAAGAGAAGAAGAAGAAGAAAGAGAAAGAGAAGAAGAAGAAAGAGAAAAAAAAGAAAAAAAAAAGAAAAGGACCGAACCCAGAAGAAGAAGAGAAGAAGAAAGAGGAGGAGAAGGGAGAAGAAGAAGAAGAAGAAGAAAAAGAAGAAAAAAAAAAAAAAAGGTCCGAACCCAGAAGAAGAAGAAAGAGAAAGAGAAGAAGAAGAAAGAGAAAAAAAAAAAGAGGAAAGGGACCGAACCCAGAAGAAGGAGGAAGAAGAAATAGGAGGAGGAGGGAGAAGAAGAAGAAAAAAAAAAAAAGGTCCGAACCCAGAAGAAGAAGAAAGAGAGAGAAGAAGAAGAAGAAAGAGAAAAAAAAAGTGGCAGATATGTTTTTTTTAAAAAAAAAAATTAAAAAATTATTTTATTTGCCACGTGGTAGACATTTGGCAGCCACGTGTCATATCCACGTCAGCATTTAACAGATCCATGGATGGAAAATCTAACGGTTGTATGAAATTGAAATAAAATAGTACTTGAGGTATGAAAGTGAAATGTTTTAAAGATGTTGTATGAGATTGCAATAGAGCTCAAGCCTGAGGGGCTACTATGTAATTTACCCTTTAAAATAATTAATTAAAGAAAAGTATATTAAAAAAAAGGTTAATCTCAGTTTACTACCCTGAAGTTTTGTGGTTTTCAACATTTAGTACATGAAGTTTTTTCATCCTAGGGTCATAGCTTAAGTCTTAATTTTGGAATAGTTTCGTACATCCGTTAAGTTGGCTGTTAAGTCAACAGTTGATTGATGATGTGGTGCCCATATGGACAATGATTGGGCGCCACGGGTCAATATGGGCCCATGTAAATATTAAAAAATAAAATAAAATTAAAAAAAAAAACTTTTCTTAGCATCATGGCCCACCCTTTCCGACCCCCTTTCTCATTCTCCTTCCCTTATTCTCTTCCCTGCACCCATCTCCCCGCTGAAGCTCCAACCGAGTAGCACATCTGGGTCCCACTTCGCTCACTACTATTTCCGAAAACCGACCTCGACTCACGACGCAGCCACTTCTTCGCGTTAGAAAATTAAAAAAATTAACTTTTCTGGCATGTCCCCTACCTCAACCCCCAACCCCTTCCTTCATTTCCCTCTTCTGCACACCCTATCCGCACATCCACCCTCAATTCCCTCTCCCAAACCCTCCAAGTAAGCTGAAGAACCCGATCATCCATCTCCTACATAAACCTTAAACCCTAAAAACTAAAATCCTCATTCCAATGTCACACAAATCCTTGGATTCACATCACTATGTCGATTCCTACGCATTCCAACTCCATGGTTGGAGACCTAGCATACCTCTACGCCTACCTCCAAAACCCTAGACTCCTTTGATCCCAAATCCAATGGCCTTCTCGTTCATACCAAGCACCCATGCCTCTCCAACAAGACGACTTTTTTTTCTATCGATGCCATCGACATGTCCCGGTTAACCTTAGTCGACGACGACAGGACGATCTCTGGTGGACACCATACTAGGAATGAAAGCTTTCAGTTCATCGCAAAGAAGCGGCAGCGGCGTGGGTCGAGGTCGATTTCTAGCAGAAGTAGTGAGCGGAGTGGGACCCAGAGGTGTTGCTCGATTGGGGCTTCGGCGGGGAGGTGGGTGTAGAGAAGAGAAGGGAGAGAGAATGAGAAAGAGGGTCGGAAAGGGTGGGGTGCCCAGAAAAGTTAATTTTTTAATTTTTTTTTTAACTTTAAGTTTTAATTTTAAATTGTTTTTTAATATCTATGTCGGCCCATATTGACATGTGGCGTCCAGTCATTGTCCACATGGAGGCCACGTCATTAATTAACGGCTGACTTAACAGCCAACTTAACGGATGTACGAAACTGTCCCAAAATTAAAACTTGAGGTATGACTTTGAGATGAAAAAAACTTCATGTACCAAATGTTGAAAATCACGAAACTTCAGGGTAGTAAACTAAGATTAACCCTAAAAAAAAAATAAAAAAAAACACCCAGAACCCTCTTCATCTTCCCCACCAACACGCCTCCATCTCCTCCACCCCCTTTGTCTTATCCACCTAAGCACCCCCTTCTGACACACCTCGACCGAGATCAAGGCATGCTGGCCGTTACGTGAGAGTGACGTAGCCATGTGCACAGTGTGTAAGCAATAAAGATAAGAATGATACGAATAATGAAAAACCGGATTACTAGAGTGCACTACAAAACAGGAAGTTATAAGAGTTAGTTACAACAGTAAACACTCATAATCAGAGCATAATAAGTCTAGGTGTAGTCTAGTAGGACAAGTACTAGTTATATAGTACTAGGAATGCCCTACTATTATTTAGATAGATCAGAACCGCCGACGTCCTCAAGCCACCAACAACAAGCTTACTTAAAACCTGGGAGGGCGCAAAACAGAAAGCGTGAGTGGGCAAAAACAAATGTTTTACAAAACCATTTCATTTATCAACATATCTAACCCCTCGCTGTAAAACATGTATAATTCTTCCCAGAATCAGAATATAAGCATATACATAATATATATATATATATATATATATATATATATATATATATATGAAATCATATCAATTCAATTCATGCTTCACATAATCATATTCAAATATATGCCATACCAATATATAACAGAGTAAGCAATTCAGGTAAGACTAAATTCATAGAAATATGATATGTTAGCTAGAACCCCTGTGGTAGTCTGTACGACTGAATTCATAGCTCTAAGTCAATCTAGCCAGAGTCACTACAATGACCTGTACGGTAATATACTGCACATAAGTCAGAACCACTAATAGCCGGACGATAAATCGCTAGTCACCTACGAGTCAGAACCATAATTAAGGTATGTACGACAAGACTGTGCACTTAAGTTGGATCCAATATGAGCATATAGTGCGGGAGGTGACATAAATAAACAGGCCTGTACTTCATATCTCTGGCTAAATCACAATCACCCTAGGTGCATTTTTATGAGTTCAACATCAATCCATCACATACCACATCATCGATGATTCATATAGCCAAACATAACTTACCTGTGCCTCCACAACACCACATATATATATATATATATATATATATATATGTAACCATGAAATGCGTATTCAGAATATAAAAGCATTTGGCATATTATTTCAAAGCATACTTTCCTTAAAAAAATGCATTTCTGGGAAATATATCAAGTATATAAATATATACTGAAAACAAAAGCCCACTCACTGGTATGTCAACGGATCATAACCCCCGAGTCACCCGTGGATACGCTCGTCCTTGGGATAAGTCTCACCTATATGCGAATTAACTATAAAAACGTTATTTTAAAGCACATAGACAAAACTAGCTAATAACTTCTCATACATTGCTCAAAATTGGTATATGAATACACCATAGTGACCTACACAACCTCAGGATCATCCCCAAATTTTTAGATAAATTTTTCGAGCTCCCACGCGCCGGCAAGGGCACAGTAAAACGCGCCCCCCACACGCGGCCATATGCCAGACACATGTAATGGAAATGGAACGGAGTTAGGAATATTCCTCAGAATATTCCGTTAAAACCCAACAGTAACCGTCCAAACTAATTGACGGCGTTAGCATATTCCGTGAAAATTGATGGGAGATTCCCCTGTCTTCTCCGGCGAGTCGCCGGTCGCCGATGACTTCGTTGGTTTCTGGAAAAAATATTAAAATCGTCCTAACTTCTTCATTTTTGCACCATTTTTCATGAAATTTGAACCAATGGAAAGCTAACAACATGTAGAATCACGTTATACTATTTTTAAGCCTTGAAATCCACTAGAATTTACCTGAGAAAGCTCGATAATCCGGTCAACTTCGAAACTAGCCATCCCGACGTCTAAATTTATCACCCCGAGCCTCCTTAGGACCTCCTAAAGCTCTCTATGAGCTTGAAATTCCTTGAAACCAACCTATTTACGTCCACATGAATAGTGACCAAAATCGGGGCTAGGGTTTCCACGTGAAATCGAAGGTTTCCTTACCTAAAATTGATACCTTTGAACTCATAAGGTCCTCACGAACACAATGGTACCATTTTCTTCCTCGATCTGCAAAGTTTGGGGTGTTCTTGCCCTTGTCTATACATATAGCAAGGAGAGAGAGAGAGAGTGAAACCGAGAGAGAGAGTATGGGAGAGAAAAGAGAGAGGGTAGGGATGTATGTGTGGTCCCAAAATGTACACCAATCATAACTAAGAGAACACTTAGTTCTAATTAGATCCAATAAAAGAGGAATATAATTAATTGGTCCAAAATCTTAAGTTTAAACCACCCCATCCCATAATAATTCTCAACATCCAAGGATATTTAGGTAATTTCACACCGTCGATAACATAATTAATGTACATCTCCAAGACGGGCTGTGACACCTTCTTTCATCCTCTATAACCCACCATTTACCCACCCGAGCCACCCTTTATTTGATCCACTCCTCCATCTTCAATTCCCAACAGCATTCCCCCCCATTCCCAATAGCACCAAATTGTTCCTCTTTTAGAACACCTCAATCTGCAACCCAATGGCCTCCTGGTACCGCGAGAAAGCTGATGATGCCGTAGAGAACGGCTTATCAAACACCTTCTTAGCCTTGAAATTCGACGGCTTGAAAGAGAAAACCCTCATGTCCAGGCCCATAGCCAGCCCGAAGTAATTTCCAACCCCGCTTCCGGGGACTGGTTTCGGGTGATAGGGAAATTGGGGAGAATGCCCATTGTTGGAGTCGTAACTCCTCCTTATGGAGACATAGATGAGGGTTTTGAGATTTGGCTGCGGTGAAATCTTAGCAGGCCTTGGAAGATCAGAGACTAGGGTTTTGACATTTGAATTTTGTGGGTTTGTGTGATTTGGGGTTCGATTAGGGATTCAAAATCAGCTGAAACAAACGCACAGACTTCACTCGGATTTCAATTTGCGAAATTTAACAGCTTTTTTCACCTGCCCACATTTCCCACCATTAAAAATTGGTAATTTTAGGGGATGGAGGGGTGGAGCCATGGAGGGGATGAAGGGGTGTCGGGTGGGGAAAACGAAGAAGGTTCTGGGTTTTTTTTTTTAAATTTTTTAATATACTTTTCTTTAATTAATTATTTTAATTATTTTAAATTTTTATTAAGTATTTAGCCATGTGGCAGCCGCGTCAGCACAAATGGGGATCCTATATTGCCACATCATCACTTAACTGTTAACTTAACAGATTTTTAACAGTTGTATGAAATTGAAATAAAATGATAAGTAAATGTATGAAATTGAAATGTTTTAAAGATGTTGTAAGAAATTGAAATCGACCCTAGACCTGAGAGGGTAAAATGTAATTTACCCAAAATTTTATCACAAAAATCATGTTCTCTTGTTTGAGTTTAACGTCAATCAATCAAAGAATCCACAATGATGTATATATTACTACTGGCGGAGTTAGGATTTGTGGGGTCATGCTTTTGACCAAAAAAAAACTTCATTGGACCATTTCGTCGAACACTTTAGGAACATGTCGATTCTTGCCAAAATCTGCCGAAGGCTTATGTCAATATACGTCAACAACTACTATAATATATAGAGACTTGTCAAGTGTGGCTATAGGAAACTATAGAGTAATGTTGAATACTGCCAAGACTTTTTAATTATTAAAGCATTTCGTCGAGCATTTAGTGTGCACAATAGAGTCACACAAGAAAAAAAGAAAAGGAAGACATAGATGATAAAAAAGTTAGAAAAAGAAGTAGGAGGAATAAATTGTAATTTAGTTTGCCCTGGTGTTTACAGGGTCAAATACAATATACATATAAATATATATAGGGTTTTTTAAGTTGTTGGGATTTACAGACAAATAATGACCCCATGTTAACTCCGTCATTGAGTTTAACGTTGATGATCCAAGAATCCACAGTGATGAATATATATGCCTTTAACCTAGCATTTTTCCCAGCTAGCTAGCATGCATATATTTTGTAACGATAAGGGCAAAGTCTAGTGATTAACAGTGATCCAGTCATCCACAGATTTAACCTATTAAGGGTATATAAATTGGACTTATATCTAATTTCCTCTCCTTAGAATAATATAAAGATAAATCTATTAAGGATGCAGGGGACCTGGAAATGGAGAAGTCTCAGGTTTTATACTTGTGACCCGTGGAAGAGATCTCATGCTATCATAGATTAACAATTTAACTAGATAACAACATTTTGCAACCAAAGTTCATGCACACAGCTTACTTATATTGGCTTTCTTGATATGGCTAGTAGCTACCATATACATATATTGACCTAATTATTTAAAAATTTGAAACGAATGTCGGTATAAAGAGTTGAAAGCGAAAATGAAAACGTGAGGTAGCATTAGCCAGGCTTCATCACATCAAATCAAATTGCATCGCATATGGAAAAATGTTTGTGTGGATTCAGAACATCGTTACATGGTATTATAATTACACTTGTTAAATTTTATTAAATGAAATAGTAATATCACGTGACAATATTCTAGTTAAAAAAAAAAAAAAAAAAAAAAAAACCCATCGTGTATGACCACGAATGCCAAAAAACTAGAGTTACTCTTTATCTGAAGCAACTTTAAACCTATTGGCATAAGAAAATGGCGGATAATAAAGTTCTAGGTTTTGGTGCAGAGAGATTAGAGAGTGAAAGTGTGAGAAAGTAGGTTGGGGATGAGAGAACATCGGGGCGACTTGCGAGCCTTAAAATACGGGTCAAACAAGATTGTAAGATGGTGCCATTTTCTTACAATCTAAGCAATGCAGATATATAAATTTCACATTTCACAATTCACAATTCACAATAAATTAAAATATTAATCCCCTCCAATTCTTTATTAATTCCCTTCTCTTCGAAATTATTCTTTCTTTTTCGTTCCCTCCCTTTCACCACCCACCTTGACATAACACTCCTCACTCCTCAAATTCACAACTAAGAATTTGCCCCATCTACTACGGACCACATATATATTAATACTATTCCTCATTCCCCTTGTCTTAGTAATTAGGTCATTGGAAATTTGGCTTAAGTATTTGTCTAATCTTCTCATTTGTTGCTTAATCCAACGATTTTAATTAGATTGCACTACTGTTGTAGTTACATGCAGCTTTCATATATATATATATATATATATATATATATATATAGAGAGAGAGAGAGAGAGAGAGAGAGAGAGAGAGAGAGAGAGCTAGTCAATCGAGAAACTATTTCAACATTTTTGCAAGATTTCATAGAGGGGTTTCAACGGTTCAATATTAATGGATCAAGCACCAATATTATTTTTAGCTTAACCACATGCTAGTAGGTATGCAATTTTATTACAAAAAAACTTCGATACAATTAAAAATAATACCACTGAATACAAGTTATATATATTTTTTTGTCAAGTTTATGACGTGAGATTTTTTTTACATTCTTCAATGCAATTCTCCAAGCATGAGTGTGCCCATGTTATAATGGCACGCAACTCGAAATTAAGGCATTAGATTTCTTCTTAAGCTAACTATTAATCGAATGAAAGAAAGAAAAAAACTCTGATGGCCGCCGGCTTAGCCAGACGAGTCATTGAACAAAGTATACAATCATTGAAGCTGTTGACAGCACTAGTTAAAATATGGACAACGCAGCATTTGGATAGCTGAAATAGACAACTAGGTTAGATTAATCACAATGCATTCCTTATATGAAAATGTAGGTAAACTCCGATAGATACGTCGCAATATATAACTTATCTTGAAGGGTGCCTAGTCTTTTTCTGTGGACATCACTGATGTGTTGAGTAATCTTATAGAGTTAGAGAGCTCCTTGAAGTAGGAGTTTGGGATATGACTGACAAGGGGAAGGAAAAAATAACTTTCGAGATGAATTAGTTCTTCGTCCCAACAATCAAACCCCATTTGTCCTATATTCATTTATATATGACTTCTAATGTATATACTTTTGATTTATCCCAATTTTATTGTTGTATATGTGATTCTTTTGCTTGTAAATATGACTCACTAAATTAGACAAGGAATGTATATAACTCACTTCGATTAATTAATCCATCTAGCTGGATATGCCTGAAGGGGAAAGAAAAAGGGAGTGCTTGAACTAATTTGCTGTTGATCCATATGTATTAGCTAGTTGTAAAGAATGGGAAAATCAATGTTTGACAGATTATAGTTCTGACTAAATCATATGGGTCTAAAGTTGGTCTTAGCCATCTTCAAGTACAAATTGCGGTTTTCACACGGTGATGCCGATATAAAATTTCGTTTTCAAAACAAGATCCCAGATACAGGCTTTTTAATCAAAGGTGCGTTCTTGATATTGACAAGGAGCTAACATGCCTATTACAACTTAATAATGAGATATATCTCCTGAATTATAAAACGTGAAAGAGAAAAAAAAGTTTGGTACCGAAACATACTGATATAGTTCCTGATACATTAACATTGTTGTTATACATATATTAAAGAATAATAAAATAGAGAGGAGATATTTTATTTCTCTAATTTATTTCTCAAAATAACTTTTAGGAGGAAATTAAGTTTCCTTACCCTTATGTATTTAGGCCTGCTTGTTCAATTAGGATTGATTTATTTCTTGTTTAAAATTGGTTTTCTATCTTGTTTCTTATAAATACTTTATGGAGAAGAATAACGAATTATGAGTGTGTGTTTTTTTTTTGGTCAAAGTGAGTGTGTTTAGCTATACATTATATTATAAATATATGTACTGTAGATTGATATTCGGTATCAACAAATAACAGTTGTACTCTCTAATTCTAAACACTCATGTGGAGCTAGCTAATTTACATTTTCAATAATAGTTTGTCTTAGGTTATTAATTAAAAACATGTGTTATAAGATAATTTGTGTTCAACTCTCAAAGAAAAAAGAAGGGGAAAAAAACTAGTTAGGTCTTTCCTGAGAATGAAGCAAGAACCACATGCAGGCATGAAATCAAATGGTTGATTCAAAAAGTCAAAACACATTTAAGGAACCACACGTGAGCGCGAGAGGGCTAGCGGTCACAGAGTTCGCATTTATGCTTTTCTTCCCTCCCCCTCTCACTATTCTCTCTCCATTGATGCTTTTATCTCAGACTGAGAGTGCTCTATTGCATTCTGGAGAACTATAATTTCTGGAATCCTCGTACATCAACCAAAGAAATACTTATCAGCACCAACAAACAAAAGTTCCTCAGCTTTCTGCTCCCCTTCTTATAATCTGAGTCAGTAGTTTAAACTCTCTTAACACTCCAACCCCTTTTGTCTCTTAATTTGTTTTATAAAACCATATTAACAGTAGACCACTTTTTATATAGTGTACCTTGCCTTTGAAGTTCACTCATTAATTTGTACCCCCCTATATTATACTTCCTTCTTCAACCGTTCCTCTCTTTCTCCTTTAGCAACTCCACCACCCTGAGAGAGCATGCCTGAATGTCCAGAGAAAGGTAATAATTATTTTTTCCTATAATTGCAACGTTTTCTATGGGAACTGACTTCCACGCAAATTTTTCTCTCCTTACACACCTGTTTTTTCCTAGCCTTCGAAATGAAGAAATCAAAAGAATATATAGGAACGGAAATAAATAGGAATGCGCAAAAGGAGAAAAGAGTTTGCGGAATCAATTCTCTTTCTATATTTGTATTATATGTGTCATCACAATTTTGTTTATGCGTTAATTTTCTGCTTCTAGGGAGGAAGTTGATGAGTTAGGCAAGAAGTTTAAGAGAGAAACTGATGCTTCTTCCCATTATCAAATGGGAAGAAGACACATGTTGGGCCCTCCTGGAACCCTAAACACCATCACTCCTTGTGCTGCCTGTAAACTCCTCAGACGAAGGTGTGCACAGGAATGCCCCTTCTCTCCTTACTTCTCTCCCCACGAACCCCAGAAGTTTGCTTCGGTTCATAAGGTCTTTGGTGCCAGCAACGTCTCGAAGATGCTCATGGTAATTAAACTAAAAGTCCTAATTCTTATTAAGTCATCATTATGCATTCATCATGTACTTTCAATTTCGGAGAAAAGTGTTTGATACTGGTGCCAACTTCATCTTGTCCATATTTTGTTAATATTTGGTTTTTATGAAATAAATCCTAATCCTTCAATTCCCTCACTATTTTCGTTAAAAAGAATATTTGGTTTTTATCGATAATATATATCTTTTAGATTTCTCATCCTGGATTTTTATTTCTTGGTTCTTAATTACCTTATGTGTCGTGCACATAATTATTTAATCAGGAGGTGCCGGAGACTCAAAGAGCAGATGCAGCAAATAGTCTTGTTTATGAAGCAAATGTGAGGCTACGAGATCCGGTGTATGGATGCATGGGTGCAATTTCGGCTTTGCAACAACAAGTTCAATCTTTACAAGCTGAGCTCAACGCAGTAAGGGATGAGATACTTAAATACAAATACAGGGAAGCCAATCTCCTTCCATCTAATTCTCATCATATGGCTTTGTTCTCTACTTCCGGGGCTGTTTCTGCTGCTTCCTTGCCCCAGACCCCACAGCCACCCCCACCGCCGCCACTGCCACCTCCTATGCCTCCTACTTCATCTTCTTCTTCTATGTACACTAATCAACAAACCAGTGCTGCGGATTATAGCTCCCTTTCAAGTGAAAATGTTTCCTTCTTTGGTTAAACTTTAATTTTTAGACTGAAATTAAGACATCGATCCCATTTAATTTTCTTATTATGATGATTCTTCAAGTGGAATAAAATGATGATAAAATATAGCATGCTACTTATTAACTTTAATTTCTACCAATTTTTATAGTTGATATACGATTTCTTGGGAGGTTTTTAGTTTCTTAGTTAATGTCAATCCATTTTAGGTCCTTATTTTGTCGCCAGATATTGTTGGTTGTTATGTTCCTTTCCGCATGCTACTTATTAACTTTAATTTCTACCAATTTTTGTTCTTCTCCGTAGATATTGGACGAAATATAGCATGTATCCAAATTAAAACTCGTCCTCTAGCCACCAAAGTCAAACGTGTTAGTTTGTTCTGTTGTTGCACATTATTCATGGTATTATATGTTGAACATGCAGAAGTACCTCTCTGCCATGTACCATGTTTTTGAATTTACTATTTGATCCTTGTATATCTTAGTAAGAACGCGATTTTAATGAAATCCTACTACATGATATATAAAATATGCTTTATTACATGTTGTATACCTCTCTGCCAACCAAGGATCATGAATTATTGTTAATTTGAAGAAATTAATATTGAAGTTGGGGGAGGAGACAATTAAATTAAGGCTTATGAATTGAAATCCTCAACATGTCACATTAGAAACTCTAATGCGAATCTTGTATATGTATCTAATTTCTACCAATGGTGCCGTTATTTAATATTTACTACCCTTATATTATAATGGGTATGAGGGTGAGTCTTGGCGAAACGGAAATGTTGCTCCTTAATTTGTCACTGAAAGGTCACGGATTTGAGTTGTGGAAACAGTTTATTTGCAAAAAGCAAGGGTAAGGCTACATACGATAGATGTTCCCCTGACCCTCGCAAAGCAGAAAGCCTTGTTGGCTTGGGGTCGCCCTTTTATATGGGTACCGGAATACTGGGAATAGTAGTAGTGGAAGCTTCATTGTTCTTCCTTATTCTTGGATAATTTGTGCATTATGCTAGTTGATCACTAATTTGTTAAAAATATAATAAAGAGTTTGCATAGTAATTGGGGTAAAGATCATATTTCATCAGACAATTCTGGATAAATTATGGTTTCTATTTTCTGAGTAAGATTTTAAGGGCCAAGGTGGTAACCCTGACCCAGCATGATGAGAAACTGAATAATTAAGTATTAGATAACTCATTAATTTTGGGTAGAATCACCACCAACCGATGGCATGGCATGAATGGTAGCATTTGGAACACCGCTAAAATGGAACTTTTGTACTGGAAACGCTGTGAAACAATTTCATAGCTCTCACAAATTAGTTTAATTTTGATTTTATTAACAGTTATCTGGTTGATGGAGTAGTGGTATATAAAAAAATAGGGTTCCTGCTCAAAAACTAAAGATTCTTTGATTTATTGCACGATGATAAAATTGAAGGTTGTGGGATTTGCTACAATAATGAATCCTACAAATATTTGAAGCCTCATTGCTCCGTGAAATTATCATAAAATCGAAATTAAATTAATTCCTGAAATTATATTGTTATAAGGATATCAAATTTTCTGCACCCAAAATGAGTGTGGTCTCTCTTTGGCTTCGATCATTGACTAACACCTGTTTATAAACTTAACTTTGTTGTAAAAATTTAATATGCGTCAGCCAATAATTGGGATCATAGAGATGCCACACTCATTTTAGGTGTAGAAGATTTGATCTCCATTATAAGACGCTACTTCAAACAACCAAGGTTATTTTGATCAAAATTAAAAGAATTGAAAATGGGGTTGTCATTTTATTTTTTTCAATAGGAATAAGGTGCTTTATTGAATCACCATTAGATATTACATGAACAGTGCAATAGATAACCATAGAATATTCAAAGCCAAACACTAAACCCCAAGGACATGTTTACTTAACAGAAATGAAAAAAAAAAAAAAGAAGAAGGAATCAAAGATCTTAGAAGTAGGAGAAGTAAAGAAAGGGAATCATATCAACTATTCCCTATTATCGAAAGGGAAGTTTTGTAAAATGAAATGATCAGTACTATAATCACACAACGCGTACACATATATTGCTATTTAGTAAAGTTACAGCATTTTGTCAAGTAGATGTATGTATTTGTTGGATGGTCAATGGTCTTGCCAGCTATATTAATTTCTCAAAGCAGTTTTGTTTCCTTGGCGTGTGGATTTCAACCCAAGTGGAAAGTAGGCGAGGAACCTGAATCACATAAGCAAGATTTTCATTAACAATTTTTATTAAAGACAAATATATACACTTGTACTGAATTAGCTAGGTATCCCTCCTTCAAGATTATAGAACCAATTAGATGTGATGGAATTTGGTCTTATGTCATGGTTGCTTACAATAATGGCATCTTACTTTGTCTTCATACAACTCCCTTTGATTCTCTCCATTGAAAACTGTCGAAATAACTGTCATGATCATCTCTTCTTCCCTTCGTTCCCCAAATGTCATCCATGCCCTCCTTTAATTATATAGCATGGATGATGTCAACGGGCATTATCAATTGTTTTATGTACTAATTGATTAGAAGTTCACTATTGAGTAAAGGTGTATTATTACACTATGTTTGGATGAAGAAATTTAAGATTACTAAGGAATTTTAAAATGACGGAAATTTAAATGATGGAATTTTATTCTATAGAATTTGTGAATTTTCTTGTTTGGGTAACCTAAAAGAACAATGGAATTGAATACGGAATTTGTTGTTTTTAAACCCTCAATCTTAGAAATTGGAAAATAACACCTATTTATATGGAATTTAAACTTGAGAATTGGAGGTCCCAAATTCCAAGTTTTGTTTCAATGCGGAAATTCTAAATTTCTATATTTATGAATCCAAACAAGGGAATTGATGCATGTCAATTTATAAATTTTGTCTTTAATCCAAATTTCAAGTTTATTTCTCTCATCCAAACATAGTGTTAGGGTTTGTTTGTATTTCCCTGATATACATATATATACATGAGGCTCATAAGAGAAGGGATCTCCATTTTTTTTTTTAAATGGGGATTAGTTGTGGAGCTCACACCATATCGAATTTCAACGATCCGAACTGTTTATTTTTTATGTTATACCTCTTAGACTATCCTTGCAAAATAGTAGCCAAATCGAAAATATTTGTGACATGTAATTGAGTATAAAGAAATTAACGAACACTTTGTTCTATAAAAAAAAATAAAATTTCTTTGTGATAATTAAAGAGGCAAATGGTTTTGGATTGAATTAAATTCCTACAAGGATGATCTATGAATTGAGACTTATAAAATAGACAAATTTTCTACTCATTTTCTTTAATATTTATTTTTTTATTGTTTTTGTTTCATTAGAATTTTATTCCACTTGATTGTAATTGATTCTTATTCAATCGGCAGGAACAAAATTAGGGACGAATAAGCATAATAAGGTGTATAAACAGAACTTCTGTTTATACACCTTATTTTGCTTATTCAGACGGACCAACTAGACTAATTACGACATCACATTGCTTCAATTGTTTGTCTCTTGCCTTCAGCTTTCCTCAAATTAGCTTCCGCTGTTTCAAGAGTTTGTTAAGCTTCTTGTGGATGGATCGTTGAAGTTCGATGTAGAGTGAGTCCCACTTAATCTTATTTTTATAAAAAAAAAAATGAGGATCCCTTCCCTTAAAGGCCTCCTACACACACACACACACACACAATACAAGCCCTTTAAGGAAAGGGATTCCCATTTTTTGAGAAATTTGGGATTAGTTGTGGGGCCTCACCACATCGAGCTTTAACGATCTGAACCGTCTATTTTTCAAGTTGTATCTCATAGATCATTCTTGCAAAATATTAGCCAAATCAGAAATATTTGAGACATCTAATTAAATTCAAAAAAATTGACGAACACTTTATTATAAAAAAATAAACATTAAAATTTCCCGTAATAATTAAATAAGTTTCTCGAATCTGTCAATATGCTGTGATGTGAGTACAGGATTCCCAAGGTCTAAGATCTATAAATTTGCTTCATAATCTATACATAATCTCTCTCATGAAGTCACTAATTGGGTCTTTAAAGTCACAGTTATTTGACTATATATGTTGGAAGAAGTAAAGGATGATTATGGCTTATGGTCATTGGTAACAAAGTTTCGATCAAAATTTAATTGGTTCCTAAATTAAATATTTGACCAATGTTTCCTCTCTCTCACAGAGTAGCACATGTTTGCTCTCAAATCTCGAGGGTAAACCCTAAAGCAAATACTATCCGGCTGTAGCCATGCATTAAGGAATAATCCGTACAAATGTTTAATTATTGAGCTAAAAGAAATTAAGATAACAAAATTATGAAACTCCACTTGTAAAAATTGAAAACTAATTAGAATACACAGTTTTGACAGCTTGTATTTTAATTTTAACATGTTGGAGTACCTCCTATGCTGAATTTTAAACAAGTGCACACATGACTTTGGGAAGTTAAAGAATATGATTATATTTTTTTGGACTCCCATGGCATTTATGTGGGTTGACAATGGAACTAAATTAAGCAAAATTGTTTAATGCGATGCTTACTAAACAGCACCATACAATTCCACAATTACAAACTTATTCTTCAGCCCCTAAGGACTGTAAGTCTTAATCCCAACACTCTAGTCACGATGACTAAATTAACTTTGCAAATTGAAGAACTAAGGGGACCATGAGGAAAAGATTGCCCCACCCTCCGATGATTTTATAATTGTCAATAAAGAAGCTTTGCTATGAGTCACCTCCAACAAACGTGGAGCATTCTCCTTATAATTCTTTGCCAACCGCCCAAATCACAAAAACATCATCTCAGATCTAAACAACATATGCTAAAGTCATGACCACAACTACAAACATGAAAACTCTCTCCTCGACAAATCGAGAGAACAGCCACAACCACAAAAACTTTCATTGACAAAGCTAGAGTGACCACAACTGGAAGCAAAGAAAGAAAGAGATAGAAGAGATAGAAAATGATTCCCGAACCAAAGACAAGGCGGCTAGAGTTTTTGTTTGCGAATCGGATTTTTCTTTTAGTTTTGAATTGTTTAACCAAAGTTGTTTGATACTTTAAACCCTACAAAAAATAAAAACTGCCACATTAATGCTTATAAAATGAACGTGATGGTGCATAAAACTTTCGTTTGGAAAATTGTAAAACGTTGTTAATGACAAATTTCCAGATGATATAAGATCATTCAATTAAAAATGTGACATGCATATGCATGTTTGTGCAATCTTAGCAGACTCGTATGTTGGCTACAAATTGCTAAGTAAAATTTGGTGCAGTCACGTGCTAAGAAAAGTTGGATAAAGTCAACTAAACAAGAATGTTATCTCTGAAACCAGTACTTAATTAGGATGATTATTAGTTATTAACAAACTATCATTGATGGACTTTATTGTTAGCAAAAAATCTATTGTATTTGGATAGATTGGTAGTATCATTAGTCATCTTTTGGTTACAGGCTAACATCATTATTCATTGCTAATTAAATTGCTTCTGAATTTATTAAACATGTATAACTAGTATTAGTATCTCAATATGTGAAGGGCCAAAAATGAAAACCCAACCCAATTGTGGATCCAACCAGATGACCGTAGCTCTAATATTAAAGCCCACAAGTGAGAGCCCATTTTGTTTGACGCTCTTTTTCCTATCCCAAAGTTGTTACACATGGTTTCTCCCTTCTTTAAAAAAGGGGACTAGCTAGTAGTGTCGCCATGGTAGTCCATCTTTTCGGGGGTCAGAAAGACCTACAGAAGCATTTCAACCTTCTCTGGTTACCATCGTCCGATTCATCAGCGGCAGGAATTGAACCAGAATATGCCTTGTGAAATACGGGTCTAGAATTCATCATTTTTTCAGGAAACTTGTTTTTTTTTTCCTTTTTTTTTTCTAGGTCAGCATGTTTGTTATGTTAATTTTTTTTATTTATTCCCCACGACAAATCTTATTTCGAATAAAGATGCAACTTTTGTTTCATGATTTTCACTCTTGAATTTCGAACCGTCTCATGCTTGTCCTGTGTATTCCTTAGAATGGAAATCCATCTTACTCCTAAGACATAATTCAATTTGGGTGAATCACGTTATAGCTTACGCATTGTCTGCGCATAATAGCGTGGTTTTACTGATTTTGCTCAATTTTTTGCATCTAAATTTTCCTATGTTAACTTCATAATCTAATCAACCAATATTACTGATGTCAAACAAAAGCGAAATTCTAACTACTATTTTTCTAAGGTAAGAAGATCTCCTGAAAACATAATTAATTGATTGTAAAGCCATGCGTGCAACCATTCTAATCAAACGATGGGGTTAATCCTCCTGCAATTCAATCTAATCTCGCCAGCCGGTCCAATGAGGGGGTTGATGGTTCCCATCTTGATCATTGCTGACACAAAGTCGTTAAAGAAGGATTCCTGGTGTTCACTATACTCACGTACGATGGAGTCAGTTTTGCCTCCACTGAACAACTGCTGATCGGAATGGAGGAGTCCTTTTTTCTGGACAAGGTTTTTGTAGTAGCTGTTGTCGAACACTATCGGGGTTTGAGCATCAATCGGAGCCAAATGATGATCCCCTGAGCCTTTGGCTTTAGGGCATTTTGATCTTCTTTGTTGTGCTAGATCTGTGTCTATGTTGGTTTCATTGTATATCCGCTTTCTGAAGTTGTGGCATTGTGCTTGCCCAAGTGTATGAGCTCCTGCATTTTACGTAAAGTAATTAGTTTTCATCACATTCAGGTCGAACCGGCTATATGGTTTTGAAAAATATGCGAATGTGTCGATCTAATGAAGCAACTACCAGATAGAGCAACCAAGTCCCTCTTGTTGAGTGCAATACCACTGAATCTAAGGATGAGCTCCTTTAGGTTAGCCCTTGCGGTGGGTATGCTGACATTAGTAACAACTGGGTTTGTAGCCCTAGCGTCTTTTCTTCCCAGTTGAATGCCCCAACTTGGCCCGCCAAGCTGCAATGTACGCATAGTATGCTCATACAACTAGATACATGAATGGAAATTATGACCATGACGCTTTGAAAACAGAAGTAATATTAGATCAAGAACTATTTGGTATGTAACTTACCATGACAACAGAGTCTCTAGCAACAGTGGCCACTATGTCAGCACATGATACGGTGCCGGGGCACACTTTCTCTACTGCAGACTTGACTTCATCAATGACTTCAAATCCCCTTGAAGAATTCTTATTAGGAGGTACATTTTTCTCTCCAATAAAGTTAGGCGCATCATCCAGGAGCACCGACCCATCACATCCCTGCACACCAATAATATTTATTTCTAAGACAAACCAAATTAAGAAAACAAGGAATAACTACCACGTTAGTAATAATAATGCTATAATCTGTGACCAGTTTGTAAATTGCTCAATGCATGATACCGTTCAAAGTTTATGCACAAGGATGACGGAGAAGATTTACATTAACAAAACAGTCATGGAAGAAGAGGCGGAGGAGAGAGGCTCCCATTCGAGCCTCTTTTTTTATTGCGGATTCGACTATGGATTTCACAGTAGGGAAGAGCTTTGGGCAAGATGATGCATAATAAGTTGTTGAGAGTCCATCACTTTTCACTACGTCAACGTGCACGATTAGGAAAGACAAGGTCACAATGGCCATGAAGGAGTAAGAGGAAGCCATTGATCTCATATATATCTGTTCTTAATTTGGTTAATCACAGAAGGGTTTGGAATTGGCCCAAGCACTCTCTTGTGCTTAGCTATGTCGGATAGGTGACTCTTCAACTGGGGCAGTTGATTAAATCAAATAAAAAAGTAAAGGAAAATAAGAGTAGTTTTTGCTTCTAGTGAAATCAGCTTCCAGAAGACAAGTGTATATATATGATTGATAAATTCAGCAGATATGCATGGATTTTACTTTCGTAATATCTGCTTAATTAGTTACTTATAGACTCAGTGTAAGTGTACCAACTCAAAGTCATCCTACAAAAGAGCAGTTTACTAAACAGTCTTACTATACATCTGGTAGTCCACTTATTACTTACAAAATAGAGTACTTCTGCACACATATTGGCTTCAACAGGGGACACGTGGTTTTTTAACATAACAACCTTCCGACTGAAAAGTTTGACCAATTTATGTTTAAAATCTCTTCGTTGGTGATTCGTGAAATTTTTCTAGTCTTTTTTCTTTTAACTGATAGAGAGTTGGGTTCTGTCTTGAGTTTCTTTTCCACCCATTCCAATCTTGAATTCCGAGGTAGGTACATCATGAAAGTTTGCGTACATCATGAAAGTTTTTCTTTTGCACACAATAAATCTGTAGAAATATAAGTTCAGAGAAAGAACACAGTAAACATAAAACTATAATATTGATGGAAGTCACTATTTCTTCATTGCTCATAATCGAGTATAAATATACAAGTCTGCTAGGTTAACAGAGAGTCCTAAAGGGACTGTATAACTCCTAATACAAGTCCTAACGTGATTACAAAGCTCCAAGATAAGGTGATAATACACAGGAGATAATTATGCAAATTATGACAAGGTTGTAGACGTAGAGGACTCTTCGATAACAAAATCCACTACACTTACATTTTCTCTTGCCGGTTTAAAATGTTCTCTATGAAGAGTTATAAACTTTTCTCTCTTCTGAAATTTAATTATTTCATGTTTTTCCAGAAGCTAGATGTGTTAATCGTTGTAGTCTGTCAACTTTGTATGGGGATAAATACGGTTCAAATTCTGTTACCTATTTGGGTTAGATTAGGCTTACTTCTCCTAGTTGTATTTCTATCTTGCATGCCAAGTAAACTAGCTAGCTTGCACTCAAAGTCACTGACTTGGACATGTATTTGTACCTTTAGGGATCATCATTCAGTTCTCTAAATTCTACGTAGTATATTAGAGCTAAAGGCGTACCTTTTATACATAGCCTTATTGTTTTCAGTAATTTCTTATGAATAAGTACAAATATTATTGCGTAAGTTAGTATGTAGAAAGGGAATGTAAATATGTGTACTTTATTGTTTTCCTTATGTAACAAGGATTGTATGTATTTATATTGAGAATTATGGAATACATGAGAATTAAACCGTAAAATTCTATTAATATATGATTGAAAGCAACTTATCTTGGAAGGCTAGACACTTGACATGAATATTTGCTTATCAACAGTGAAGAATATTTATAGTGGACCTTAACAAGATGATAAGGTCATTAGTTATACTTTTTAAATAAAATCTCCCCAAAACAATTTTATTCTTAAGACATATGCCTGTAGGCTGAAGTCAGGCTTAAGTACCCACGTACTAAGCTTGATTAGGTTTCCTATAATTCTTCCTAATCTCCCCATGAGATCCAGTGAGGGGTTTGATATCTCCCATCTTGATCATGGCTCTCGCAATCAGAACTGAAGGTATCGTAGCTTTTGCTGTAGGCGCGCACTGTGGCATTGGTGGAACCACCATCGAAGAGCTGCTCATCAGACTGGAGGAGACCTTTGTTCTTGATTAGGGTTTTGTAGTAGTGGTTGTCAAAAACTGTAGGGCTTTGAAGATCAAGTGGAGCCAAATTATTGTTTCCTGAGCCATAGGTTTTTGGGCAGTTGGATTCTTTTGGCAAAGGATCTGTCCACGTTGGTCTCGTTGTATATCCCGGGCCTGAATATGGTGCACCTTGCTTGCCCTGTTGTATGGGATCCTGTTCAATTTTATGCGTCGTCCATATAATGGTGAGGACTGAACATTTGGATGATTTATGTGGACACCAAATGTTTATTTTGTGAAGAAGTTGAGGTTCTATCATAAAACTAATTAGCTATACGGAGAGTAGTTTAAGTTTTTTTAGGCGTCTAGGAACAATTCTTGGGGTGTCCATCCAATCTTATACCCTAAACACTACTAGGAAAATTGACAATAGTGAGTGAAATTAGTTTAGAATCGGGTGGGGGTGGAAGGCTTATCATGAGTAGCTACCGAGGTGAGTAAAAGGTATATCGGTGCTTAATGGGGTTATTAGCCATTGATAGGCCTTTTACACACCATTTTTAATTTTGTACAATTAATATCAGTAACTATTGTACCATATATTAGGCCTCAATATTTGGGTATCAGTACTTAGCCTATGATGTAGAGGAAAACCCTTATTCTATAAAAGGGACTATTCACCCTCACTTTAGGACGATGACAAATCCTAGCTTCTCTAGCAACAACAATGTAACTCTCATTTTATATAGTGAAACGGGATCGACAGTAGTGTGGACGTAGCCCTAACTCGGGATGAATCACGATATAATTTGTGTTCACGGGTGGGCTTAATTTTACAATAAGTTAGTAATAATGTGGTTCAAATTCGCTTTTGGCAAGAAACAAACATAAGACATCTCACTCACAAGTGAAGAGAAATATTACTAGACCATAATACTAAGTGGTAAGTAGGTTATACAATTAAGTTAATAAACTTACCATGGCAACAGAATCTCTGGCAGCAATGGCCAATATATCAGCACATGACACCACGCGGAGGCATACATTTTCCGGTGCGGACTTTATATCATCAACCACACGAAATCACCGTAGAGAATTCCGATTGGATTCGGCATTTTTCTCTCCAGTAAAGCTTGATGTGTCGTCAAGGAGCAACGACCCACCACATCCCTCGAAATTGGCAGCAAGGGCAATTGAGACTTTACCCAATGAAGAAATTAATTAGTAACGTCAAAATGCAAGTCTTTTGATGTAGTGGGTATATTGAAGGGAAATCCAACGATAACCTTAAATTAGAATCTACTGGCAAATCCTAGAGTCCAGTTGGACGAATTGAGAAGGGAGTCTCTGTCGCCGTCTCCGATCATCGTCAAATTTTGTGAAAAAAAATTGAAATTATTGTAAATAGTATTATTATAAGAGTGATTTGTAAATTTAAAAGCAGTATCCAATAAGATTTTGAAGATCTTATCCTATCATGATTGTATTACTTGAAAAGCAAGTAAAATCATACTTATGGCTATGATCGATAGGGTGTGTGTGTGTATATATATATAATATTTGCGGAATTTAGTATATCTCAACAAAGATAAAAGCGACATATTTCAAATTTCAAACAAAATTCTCAAATTCTTCCAAGGCCATTAGTTGTGCCTTCTACACGAAAACCCAAATACATACTAAAAACAAAATCTCCCCAATATTTTTTTTAATTCTAAAGCCATATAGGCTATATTCAAATATAGGGCCTGCAAGCTTAGTTGGGCTTCCTACAATTCTTCCTAATCTCCCCATTGGATCCAGTAAGAGGTTTGATGTCCCCCATCTTGATCATGGCCTTCGCAAAGTCAGAACTGAAGGTGTTGTAGCTGTTGCTGTAGGCTCGCACTATTGAATCGGTGGAACCACCATTGAAGAGCTGCTGGTCAGAATGGAGGAGACCTTTGTTCTGGATTAGGTTTTTGAAGTAGCTGTTGTCAAAAAAAGTAGGGCTTTTCAGATCAAGTGGAGCCAAATTGTTGTCTCCTGAGCCAGAGGTTCTTGGACAGTTGGATTGCCTTGTTTGAGCCAAGGAACTGTCCAGATTGGTCTCGTTGTATATGCGAGGCCTGAATGTTGTGCACCTTGCTTGCCCAATTGTATGGGATCCTGCTCAAATTTTACAAACCCAAATTGGTTAAGAAAGGAATACTTGACAGCCAGTGGATTTCACACGCATTGTAACTTCTTACAGTGCGTAAAGAATTATAAAATACTCAGTTTTGAGTGCAGATGGCTAAAATAGGAATGTCAATTGCTACCATACTTGATTACAACAATAATTATTGAGTGATTGTTGTGGACTCCAAAGGATTATATCTGGACACTTAATTCTAGTGACAATTTGTGGGTGTCTAGAAAAGCAAAAGTTTGAAGTGTCTGCATGCAGAAATTAGAATCACCGGAGAGAATGTTCATCGGGAAATAGATACCGGATAAAGCAACCAAGTCTCTGGTGGAAAGGCCAAGAGCATTGAATGTAGAGACGAGCTGGTTTAGGTTTCGGGTTGGAGGGGGGATGCTGTTGTTAGCAGCAGCTTGGCTTGCAGTCCTTGTGTCTCTTCTTCCCAACTTAACGTCCCAACTTGGCCCTCCAAGCTGCATTATGCATCAAACAAGAACGTAATTGGTTAAATTGGTTAACTTGCTGAAACATGAAAATTTAGAATGATTAGCTAAGTATAATAAGTTGACTTACAACGGTAACTGATTCTCTGGCAGCAATGGCCAATATATCAGCACATGACACCACGCCAGGGCACGCGTTTTCTACTGCGGACTTTATTTTGTCAACCACGTTAAATCCCCGCGCAGAATTCTTATTAGGAACTGCATTTTTCTCTCCAGTAAAGCTCGATGTGTCGTCAAGGAGCAACGATCCGTCACATCCCTGTCAATTGGCATCAATGAAAAAGAACTAGTTAAGGAAGGTCATTTTAGAGTACACATTTAATAACCAATGTGTTTGAATACAAGTTCAAAGACATGATATATAATACTTTAAGACATACAATTTTGTTGACCTTTTGGCTCACAAATCATTGTGTCACTTTTTAATTTATAACTTTGAAAGCTACTACATAACCAAGTTTTTATTTTATTTTATTTATAATTATTTCATGTAATAAATTTGAAAATAACATTAACTTGAATGCGCATACATTAACAAAACAGTCGTGAAAGTGGAGACGAAGAAGAGAGGCACCCATTCGAGTCTCTTTTTGTATAGCGGAATGCACGGTGGATTTCACAGTGGAGAAGAGCTTTGGGCAGGAGCTAGAGTAAAATTTTGTTGAAAGTTGAGCGTTAGTAGTTCTCATAAGCATAAGGAAAGCCAAGGTCAAAATGGCCATGACAGAAGAGGAAGCCATTGGCGCTTAATGCAGTGTATATTCTTAGTGAAATGGAGAATGTAAAGCTAGCTTGCGTTGAAAACAAGGACAAACATGGTGCTATTTATATAGAGGTCTTCTCAAGCTAGTGACTTGGGTCGGCAGGTGACCTAACACGTAGAATTTTTTGTGCATGGCTTTTGATTTTTCTAAGTTTTCAAAAGTAGTAAACAGAACAGTAAATTACAGAAAAGTGATTTTTACAAAGTAAAAGCCAATTAGAACTCGTTTTTCCTTTTTGGGGTTCAATTAATCAAATTAGGATGTTGAAATTAAGAGCTTTAACTATGTATGTACCAACTTTCGTTTGCAATGCGGCGGCGATCTGCGAGTCAGTGAGTTTAGATACTTCACTACTTTAGATTATGAAAGTTTGTTTAATGACTTACATGCACCCCTCTAAAATTAAGGATCCATTTGATAATCATTTCAGTTTTTATTTTTTAATTTTAGCTTTCATCTTTCATAATGTAAAAAATGAAAACTAAAATGGTTTTTACCAAATATAATATTACCAAATTACTCGCCGATTGAGTTTAGGCAATTTTGCTAGAAGTTAGAGCAGTGTGCAATCAATGTTTAATATCCACAAAATTGTCGATATTTTCATCCAAATATCCGAAAAATCAAGGATAGATATGGAAAGTGGGGGTGAAATGCAAACTTCACATATATCGGCGAGATACAGGAAAATCAATGATATTTACCATTTATTACAGAAGTTTTGCAAAAATCCATTGCAGAGTTTGAACTTAAGAATTTTTTTTTTTCAAATTTCTACTAAATATGAATGAGTTGGTATACACACCTCATTGTGAATTTTCATAATTTCCGCCGAATACAACTGATATTGATATCAATGTATCCATCGATAATTTATAAATGTGCATATTGATATTCCTACCTATATCAATATTTTAAACACATGTGTGCAATCAAATAAACTATTCGAATAAACAAAATATTTATTTGTGGAAAAAAATATTTATTTTTTACGTTTTGCAATAAAAAAACTATTCGATATTTTCGTACAAGAAATGCAAGCTTCACAATTTTCTAAACTTTCTTCATATGGCTGGCTAGGAAGAAGCTTTACTTCAATAATTCGATTGGTGTCGAAGCGCATGCACTGATTTGTCAAATTCCTTTTCATTTCGCTTTTAGTCTCTCCCCCAATATGAATAACTCGTTATGATAGAATACTTTTGTCTAGTATTTTTCATTGAAATTCAATGTCTGGCTCCGAAAAGAGTCAAAATCATCTTAAATATATAGACCCCAAAGCATCTTTTGGCAGGTAAGCTACTACTGAAAATTTGAGTATGAATATTTATCCTTTTCATTGGATAGTGTTTCTACTTTGTACGCGACAGGAACGTGTATGTGTGTGTATATATATATATATTAGCTTAGAGATTGCGATCAAGATGGTATTGAACTAAATTATTAATTTGACTGCTAATTGCACATATTGCATCAGAGTATTTTTGCTCACCAGCATAACCATGGAAAGCATACATTAAAATTTAGGGTGGTGGGCAAAAATATTTCCCATATTGCACGATTATCATTCCTTAAATTGAGTACTCAACCGTATGTGTGTAGGCAGCATTACTCTTTTTAATAAGTTGTTGGTATGTCTATTATACTTCATTTTCATCAATAATCTGACATCTAAATCTAATTAGTCGATCATTAATTAGTGTTTGATATGTGTCTCTTTTTCAATATATAATGCATGTGGCAAATACAGTTACCTATGCATACTGCCATACAGCTATATTGGCAAGATGGGTTATGTTAGTGTCCACACAATATGTTTTTAATTACATATTAATGTCGATTATAGATTATTTAATAATGAAAAGTTAATTTATCAACCTAGAATCCATGACATCTGCCAGCAACCATGGATTGCAAAGTTTGAAATGAACACATATATGGCATCTTTTTTAATTACCAAGTAAAATCATTTATCTTAGAAGCTAATTAAGCTCTACGTGGAGGACTTGGTGTTGGTGGCGTTCAATATAGTGGTTACTAACCACTTCTCTGTATACACCTACTACTACTAGTATACTACATGTGAATCGGACTTTTGATGCAAGAATAAACGATTTTCTTTCTTGATCACACACACTAACCCAATCGCGCCTCATCAAGTTCATAACTAATTAGTTAATTATTATTATGATCCTTGACTTTTCTGCTTTGTACTTTCTGGTCGTTGAAATTAGTACTGCAATCATATTAATTTGACTGGGAGTGGTAAGTAGTGGTTTAAGTAATGCCTTGAAGTGCTATTAGGGGGCATTTGTTTGCCCTCTTTAAAGTTCACTAGACTGTACAAAATTAAGGGTTAGTCCAATCCCATGTTTGTTCTCAGCAAGGATTAGCTTTAGTGAGACTAGCTCTCACCCGCCTCAACTAAAGGCAGGACTATCCGGTCTTAGCGAGTACCCCCGAGAACCATGGGACTAGCTAAGACCATCATCTCTCTCATAGGGGTGGGTACTGTTTGGTTCGGTGAGGTTTTGAGTGAAACCAAAATCGAAAACGAAATTTTTTGCAGTTCGGTTCGGTGCAGTTTTGAAGCCAAAACCGAAATGAAACCAAACCGTTTGGTTCAGTTCAGTGCGGTTTCAAATGGTTTCCATTTGGTTTTTAAGAAAAAATGTACAATTTGTAATTTAACATATTAATAAGCATTTCCCAGTAGCAATAGGAAAAAGACATTTGTTATGTAAACAATTAGCATGTTGCATGCAATTGTGATGTTAAAATATGTTTGTGCAACAAAAGGGTGTCCCATACAAGGTATAACATAAAACAAGTTGAATAACTTTGAATTCATTAAACGTGAGTGAAACTTTCATACTAGAATATGTGATATCATGCTTCAAATGAGTGGACTTCATTAGATCATTGTTTGACTCTTGATAACAAGATTAATCCACCCTTGTACATATGTGTGTGTGTGTGTGATGGTATAAAATAACAAAGGTCCTTCAAGTTAATGAATGAAAGAAAGTGATGAATGATGATATTCTAGTGTGGTTGAGTCCATACTAAATGTATGTATTCTAACAAACAACCAATTAAAACATGAAATCTAATATGGACATTTAATTAAATGTTTATTAATATTTGCAGTTTGGTTTGGTTTCGGTGCCGTTTTCAAAAGCCAAAACCGAAACCAAACCGTTTTCTATGTTGTGTTTCGATTTCAAAACCGCAAAACCAAACCGTTCGATTTGGTTTGTGTTTCGGTTTCAGTTTTCGGTTCTAAGTGCCCACCCCTACTCTCTCATCCTTGGCCTGCTCGACGACTACTCAATGCCACTTCTTGTGACCTCCGACCACACAATGCCGTTAACTTTCCAATTCGACTATCTCTTTCAAATACGTTTCACAACCAATTTTCATATAAAAAATATACCAAACTAAAGCTGGGAGTGAAGGGATTCCGTTTCTACCTGAATCGAGGCCAAAATGTGGTCGGAGGTGGCCGGAAATTGGCCCGAAAATCTCGGCATGTTTGGGTTTCTTTGAATCCATGACAGATTCGAGCATGCAAAGCTTCGATCTGTGTCTAGGGATGGAGAGCAATTTGTTGGTGGTGCTAACCTCATCCAATTCGACGAGGTTTGACAGGAAAACACAATGGAAAACCTACAACTCGTTGGAAAAAATGTAGATGTGAGGTTTCGTCGAATTACACAAAGCTAGAGTGAGGGAGAGATGAGAGGGAGAAAGTGGAATTGAGAGGGAGTTGGACAAAAACAAGAGAGATAGAGACTGGAATTGAGATTTCTAATCTGAAAGAAGAAAGGGTGGGACGAAGAAGGGAGAAAAAGAGGGAGAGAATGACAGTGAAAGAAGGAAAAGAGGGAGAAAAATATAGGCTAATAATAAAATATTAATATTTATTAATTAAATAATATAATATTATTTATCC
Source organism: Malus domestica (assembly GCF_042453785.1). Taxonomy (NCBI): domain Eukaryota; kingdom Viridiplantae; phylum Streptophyta; class Magnoliopsida; order Rosales; family Rosaceae; genus Malus; species Malus domestica. The sequence continues at coordinate 30,787,917 of NC_091667.1, read as the reverse complement.
TGCTTTTTAGTCCGACAGTGCACCAAACGCTTTACTAAGTTAGTCCAGCTTAGTCTATTCTAAGCCAGTCCAGCTTAATCCCTTAAGTTAGTCCAATCCGAGATAATCCGGTGCAACAAACGCACCCTTAGTTCTTTGTGATACCATTGAGATCATTGAATCTTACTTCTATTAGGGCTTGATGAATTATTGTATGTGGTCCAATATTTTCGTGGATGGGGTGTTAGGTTTATATCTATACGTTTTGGGTTTGAAAACTTTCCCCATCCCCTAAGTTATTGTAATAGTTTCAAACTTTTCCCCTTAATAATAATAATAAAAGGCCCGAGGAATTATTGACACACCCCAACCAAGAATGTCCACTTGGATTCTGAATCGAGTTGTGCTGGCCGACATCCTGAGGGTGATGAAGCCATAAAGTGTAGTGATATGAAAAATGTGAATAAGTTTAAACCTAAAAGTGCCTAAATATAAAAGTGCGCATGTCAGCAGGAATGAACTCATTTCACACGTGATGTCAGAGCATAAATAAAGTACAGTAATGTAGGATGAGAATTATACCATAGAAGGTAAACTCCAATACCAAGATTTGCCAAGAGTCATTGTCGATACGTAAACTTAGCTATTAAAACCTGGAGGGGCAAAAAATAAGGGTGAGTGGGCCTAAAAAATAAAGTTTTATAAAAACCTTTTTGAAAACATTATAATCCCTCGCTGTAAAACAAGTATAGTTTCCAAAATATACATAATACGTATAGTATGAAAATACTTACCAGAGCCAGCAGTATCTCAAGAATGACATACGTCACAAACTTTCGTAAATTAATCCATAACATCCGTAGTCACATATTCTCACATAAATAAACATATCATATCGAGTGCTTATCGACACATGCTGACACACGAATACATGCAGAGATATCCACTTACACCTTCTATTTTTCACCCCTCCACGACTTAGTTAGCTGAATTCTCTGTGGCGTACAAGGGATCTCTGGCGGTTCTGACATTTTCCTAAATAAATGTAGGAGCTTATTTCCGGTTGTGTAATAAGTACCTTAACTAGATTCGATTGCTCTACTTATGTCGTACTGTCATCTATGCTCTGACTACTTATGTTTTATGGGTTTTTTCCACTACTGCGCGCTCTCTTTATTAGCTTAAATAAATGTTAGCTTTGGTTTAAATTTATCCATATTTTATGCATCACTTTCCTTTTGGTTAAGTCACCTTCGGTTGTCTGCCAGTATGCCTTGACTCAGGTCGGGGTGTGTCAATTATTGACCAAACAAAAGAGAAAGTTGTTTGCCCCCACTAGCTTATTGTAGTTTGATCATTTCAGAATTTTTATTATGAGTATATATACCATGTCACATATTATAACAACGATATGTTTATATATATGTCTAATTAAAAAAATAAATTTACGTGTAATAGTTTGAAGAGAATAATAACATTACGTGATTATTATTTAATTTGTCGTGTTTGATTCTTCTTATAGCTAAAAGTGAAAAAGAAAAAGAGAAGCATAATCCACATGATGTAATATAAACTAAAGATCGAAAGTAAAAAAGTTTACATATTGGCAAATAAAAGTGGACTAATCATAATCCATATTACAACGTACGGTAGTCAGTATACATGCACCAAACATTCTAACTTTCTTTAGACTTGTAGTCCAAGTGGAGGAGTGGGAATTGCTGTACCCTCCACCATCTTAAGTACACAACCCTCCTCCACTTCCACAGACTCCCTTTTGTAGATGTATTTGCAAGATGCCCACAAAAATGCCCCTAAGTTGAGAATAGATATGACCATAAGAAATCCGTAGTAATAATCCAAGTGACAGTCATTCAAGTTATTCGCAATCCAACTTTTACCCCCATTCCTCCTGGTAATTTTATCCACCATAGTTACCAGAAAGCTATTCAAGAAGTTACCAACCCCAATCCCACTTGTGAAAAAAGTTGTCCCAAGACTCTGCATGTCCTCCGGAGACTGATCATAGAAAAACTCTAATAACCCAATTGCATTGAACACATCAGCTATCCCTAGGAGCACATACTGGGGCAGCAACCAAAAAATGCTCATGGGTACTATTTCTTTAGGCCCGTTAACATGGTGCACTCTAATCACATACATTCTCCTAACTTCCACAGCATAAGCAACTGCGATGGCTATAACTTGTATCATGAATCCAATGCCAAGCCTTTGGAGAAGTGTGATTCCCCTAGGGTTGTTAGTTCTAGCACGTACAAGTGGCACAAAGTAACGGTCGTACAGAGGCACCGAAAGAAGCATCGAGAGGGTCACAAAGCTCCCCAAGGAGGCTGCAGGGATTCGGAAGTGTCCGCCTAAGCTTCGGTCGAGGGTGGTACCTTGTTTGACAAAAAGAGTGTTGATTTGTGCCCAAATGGTGCTAGGAATTAGTGTGACAAGCCATATCATGGCCATTCCTACAACAAGCTTTGTTCCTTCAACCTGAGTCACAGTGCATGGTGCCCTTATTGAGACGTCTGTGTTGTCGTCATCTTTTACCGCAGCCTTGTCCAAAAACCTATTCAAACAAGAATTAATTCGTCCGATTAATAACTTAATATATCAAACTATCTTACATAATTTTTTTTCTAGATATTTCTTGTCCCAAGTGCTAATGAGAGGAGTTGTGAGGTTTTGTTTGGGTTTAAGTCTCTGAGACAATTAGTGGTGGATACTATGATGCCATTCCATACATGAAACAACTTGACTGGAGAGATTGTGACCATTCGAAGAAAGATACCACAAAAGTAGTGTTATGAACAGTGCACATGGGAAAATTTATTAGAAGGAATGGCTAGAAAAATGTCACAGAAAGCCACCATTGCATTTGCACAGTAAATTTCCTAGTTATATATGCACATAAAATTAGTGGGCGGCCGGTCCCCCCTTCACATTTGTTCATTCCACCAATGCAGAGCTTTAAACTTGGAGGAAAGGCTACAGAATCGATATCGGGTCTGAATCTAATTGATATATATGTCCTTAGAATATTCCATTCCAGATAGAAAAAGGGTAACTTTTTCCCCAAGCTACAATTACTTCACAATTTGCAATTAAAGCAGTAAATTAGTGGACCCGTTCTAGAACTATTTTAGTCTTTAGATTTTAGTTTTATTTATTAAAAAAGATAAAAATAAATAAAAATAAAAAGAAGGGGAAACTTAAAGCTAATTTTGTGATTTTTCAAAATTTAGCTTGATTTTGAAATCAACTTTAGTTTTTTTCACAAACTAAAATTGATTATCAAACAAGTTTTCAGTTTCTAACTTTTTTTCAAAAAAAAAAAAAAAGTGAAAAAAAAAATCAAAACGAAATTGTATCCCGCGTCCCATAAGTAATTATGAACTGATAATAACAGTATTGATTAGATAGCTTACCTAAAAATTGGAGTGTGGTACATCTGGCGTTTTCCACTATTAACGTAATATTGTGGTTCAAACTCATGAAGCTCAGATTGGTTGCTAGGGAGCTGAAGATTCCTATTTTTATAGGCAGCAATGGGAACTTGAATGAAATCTCTTGCAGGGCTTTTGGTCTTACTAACTTTGTGCCTATACATTGGGGTTCCAAAATAAAAGATGAACAAGGATAACACGAGACCGACTGTGGGGATGCCATACCCTAACCCCCACCCCAAGTTTTCCTGAATATAAACAAGGCCAAGAGTTGCAACTAGGGCACCCAAGAAAGAGCTGAACATCCACCAGTTGAAAAATGAGGCCTTGAGCTGTTTCTCATAGGGGTCAAAATCGTCAAATTGGTCCGCCCCAAAGGTGGATATGTTGGGTTTTGTCCCTCCAGAACCTATGGCTATGGTGTAGAGAGAAATGTAGAAGAATGCAATCTGTGAAGTAGAGGCCTTGTTGCAAACGCCATTGGTGCAACCTGGTTTGAAGCTTTTGAGTGAAACAGCCATTGTCAGAAGCATCATTCCCTGTGTTCAAATAATTCTACAAATTAATATTGTTTTACATGTTGGTTGTCGTCTTTAAGCCATCGAGGTACCAAGTTTGGTGTTTTTACTGATGAATACAAATAATTTCATAGCCTCTTTCTGTCAGTTAGTAGTTCAGTTTCCATCAACGTTGGAAGCATTAATAAAACAGAATATTATCTCCACATATATTATCTGTATTTTTATAGTTTATCATATATATATGAGGTTAATGCAAATCATTAGCATGTTGAGAAATGAGATTAGTAATCAAATGAGCCATGCATCGGCCCCACAAGGGAAAAGAAGAAATCTTATTACCCTTAATAAAATATGATCCAGAAAGATGGTGTAGTCTCCTTAACGTAACTCTAGAGTTTGTGGAACAGTCGTCACCTTAACCATAGTCAAGAAACAAATTTATTGAAGCAGAATATAAAACGTTGAAATTTCTTAGATCAAAATAATTTTTATTTATTTTGTTACAAGTGATAATTTTAATCAAAATAAGGATGGGAGGTCGAATTCGGTACCGTAACTACTGGATTAAAACGATCACATGCAGAATAAACTTTCTTAAAGTAGATAAATATTAATATGAATTTACCATGACGTATATGAGGGAGGAGAAAGTGAAAGTCCAGAAACGACCCAAGTAAGAGTCGGCTATGTAAGCCCCAAGAACCGGTGTCAACCATATTGCTCCAGACCAATTATTGACATTCCTGACTGAAGAAACTGTGTCTTCATGAAGTTGGGTGGTCAAGTAATTCACCAAATTGGAAGCTATTCCATAGAAGGCCATCCTCTCAAATGCTTCGTATCCTGAAAGATTGCATTTAAGATTTGGTAGTAACAAATTAATTAATGAAATTTTTGTATAAATTAAGCATGAAATTGTTATGATAAATTACCAACAAGGAAAGAACAAGCTTTCCATTTTCCAGTCTTGGAGGCATGAACAGGGCGTCCCTGGAGATCGACCGTGCCGTCTCGGGTGTAACCAGCAGCTTTGGCTTCCATCAGAGAGTTTGATGAGAGTGATAACTGAAGGAAGAACTATATGGCATAAGAACTTAGCTTAGCTAGCCAAAATATAGCTGAAACAATATATTATACAAGAAGGGGAAGTGGTAAATCTTATTTTATAGCCCTAAAAGGTGTATTGTAATTGTAATGCCACGTCATCAAAACCAAGTGGGAGTTAGAGAGTCTTGAAGTGAGAGCGTTTATGCTGTGAGATGATATTGTTGATATATGTATTGCTTTGATGGTAACAGGATGATACACAAGGATCCAAGGCGCTGCTTAATTAGGTACAACTACTAATACAAAATACCCAGCTAATTTTATAAACACCCAACTAATTCATTCGCTAGCCAAATTAATTCTAGTAGCTCGTGCTTGAAGTAGTCTATAAATTCCCTATTGAGTAAAGTATGTAGTTAAGGAACATCGAAATTGTTGAGAATGAAGTCCACATAAATAAGAGGAGGGATTTTGCATGTGCTTATATGTAATTGCACTATTTCCCATATTACCAATTGGTTTTTTTGTGGAACCTCAACTTTCTTCATGGTATCAAAGCAAGTTATGTGTGACACCTAGCGGCCACACGTGCTCTACTTCACCCAATCTGTATTGTCCACGTGTTAGGCTTGAAAATTGGTCACACGTGAGGGAGCATGTTGAGAATGAATCTCACATTGATGGGAGAAATGACCATACATGTACTTATAAGTAATTGAGTTACTCATCATATTGTCAATTGATTTTATAAGGGAACTCCAACTTTTTTTAGAAACTATTGTAGTCTTTTTTTTTTTTTTTGTAATTCATGTGTGACTAAGAGCATTTACCTTTGCACTCAAGATTAAGCTCGGCTCTCCCTGCCCCCACTATAGCTTCTACATGAAAAAAATATGTGGTCCTTTTTCCCAACATGGGAAACACATTTGAACTCATCAAGAGAATTAACAAATCGCCTTATCCTTTAAGTCTAAATTTTAATTGAATGGATGTGCTACCTACACACTCATTTTTATTTTTCTCATACCCTTTTAATTTTTAGCTACCGAATCGAATGAATTGAAGAAAATCAAAAGATAGAATTTACAAGTGATGTGTAAGAAGTAAAAAAAGATGTATGGATAGCATATCCCTAATTGACTTGTGCCCCCATCTCTTTGATATTTTTGGGATGTGGTCCTAATAATTCTTAATCCTTATTCAGGAATTGTGCATATTATTCACTAATGCAAAATGAAAATTTTAATTAATCAAGATCTTAATAAGGAGTTTTTCCCTCTCAAACCCTTTGAAATCTTCATGAATGGCTTTCAAGACCAGGAATTGGAGTTTTGCAGCGCCTAAATTTGAAGTGATACCATCACGAACTTATGAAAATCGAACTTTAAACCTTAATTTCTTAAATTAATATGCCTAATGGCGCTAATTAGTCTACACAACTATCTCAAGAGTATGTTCAGACCCACTAGGCCGGTTCAAAGAGATATTAGAAGAATTTCACACATCACACTGATAGCACACTCTTTTTTATTTCTCGCACACCTCTTGTTAATTTTTATTTTTTTATTTTCTTCAATTTATCCGATCTGATGGCCGAAAATTAGAATGATATGTGAGAAGTAAAAAGAGGTGTGTGATAGCACACCTCATCGCACTATATGTCCACTTATATGTAAATTTTCCATTGCTAGTTTATGGCCTTCGGAGTGGAGAAGGAAAGGAAGACAAAGAACGCAGAGGGTGGAAAAGGATAGAACTGATTGCCTCATTTTTCGTCTTTACATTTGGTTGCCAAATTTTCCAGAGAGGGTATAAGGTAATGATTCCATACAGTATTCCCCACTTCATTTCGAGTTACACTCGTGTACGGACTTTGTAGGGGAGAATAATTGTTAGTGCTCCAAATTATATTAATTATATTTTTTGCACTTCTTAAAATGTCAATAGCAGCTCTCCTAAAAAAATTTATATATATCGTTTCTTTTAATTTTCTAAAGGTTTACGACTTTTTATTGTTTGTTAAAGGAATTATAAAAAATAAAGAATGAAAAGAAAAACAAGGTAAGATTTGAGAAGGGGATAGAACAAAAGTTCACAAAACTATGAGCTCGTTTAGAGAAAATATTTTTGAGTTTCAAACCGCTTAAAGTACTTTTTACAAGAATCGTCAGTTAGTTGCTTCTCTTGAAAAAGACTTCAAGTGATTTTCTTAGATTAGTTTACATTTTTGTCACTTAATACTACAATCTAGTAGTATTCTCTCTTCACTTATAAGTGAGAGGTTTTAGGTTCGATTCTCGTCAAAAGTGAATTTGAACCACATTATTGCTAGTCCATTATGAGACTTAGTCTACCTCCTTCCTTTGTGTAGATAAAATCGTTTGCTCAAAAGAAAAAAAAAACAGGTTAGTTTACACTTTTTTTTTAATAGAAAAAGACTTCATTAAAGAGAAAAACCCCTAAGACAACCAATTCAGGTACAATAAAAAAGAAAGGCCTGACAGACCTCCAAAGAAGAGTTCTATCCCAAACATTAGTTTACACTTTTAGGTTGAACCAAAAACATTTTCCGTTTGTATTCTTTAAAATGTACCCCTTCTCTTTTATTTTTCTTTTTCTTAAAGAAAACCAAAAAAAGTCCATTTGTTTATATATATCATCTCAACCATCCATTTTATAAGGTCATGGTTGCATCTTGCATGTGAACCCCACATATAAACTTTTTGTTTTTTTTAACCAATAATATTATCTACACTAAATAGGTGTAAGAGTGGAATAAGCCTCACATTAGGCTAGCCATAATAATGTGGTTCAAATCGACTTTAGTGAGAATCGAACGTAAGATCACTTATTTACAAACGAAGAAGAATACCACTATACCGTAGTACTAAGTGACAACCCCACATATAAAATTTAAACAATATTACTTTGTAAAATTCACATAATCAATCGTAAGAAACATATTGTTAAATTTTAGCTTAACCACAGAAACGGAGAAGCCATGGACGTTACGTATATATGGATGCATACATGATAACTTGTACATTATAATTGATTCGACTACCAAATTTCCATGTGCATCAAAGTATACAATGCATCATTTGACTCATATAATCACATTGAATTCTTGTCATGGGACAAATATTATTGCTTTTGACGAATGGTTGAGATCATGACTTCAATTCCTAGAACCCTCGACAGGCAGAAAACATATATAGCCTTTTTTTTTTTTTCTGGTGGTGCAAGCCTTTGATGATGTGAATGCTTGACAATATATGTGTATGATGATTTTATCTTGCATGTTATGTCATGTATTTGTGCGATGGTTTATGTTGAACTATTGGTAAGTATATATAGCTAGCCATGAATTAGGTAGCACCCATGTTTTATTTATTTATTTTATTTGAGCGACATTCTTATTAATTTAAATTATAATTAAAAAAAATATGAACTTGAGTGCTGAATTGAAAAACATTATTCTAGTCAACTTAATTATACTTAAGGACCCTAATTTTGACCGACTAATATTTCTAAGTTAGAATTTAGACGTCGGTGCCGATCTTTTCGGAATCGTGATGTCAAGAAATGAGAGATAATATTCTTTCATCGCATTGAGATCAATGCAAAATGATAATGCAACACTATGTACTATATATGCATGATTTTATTAATTTTTTTATTTTTTATTTTTTAAAAAATGAAAATAAAAACAATAATTTTTTAGTTTTCAAAATTTAACTTGATTTTGAATTTCAATTTTAATTTTGAAAACAAGTATCAAACAAATTTTCAATTAAAAGAAAAATAACTATAAAAATTTAAAACTGAAAACTAAAATGATTATCAAACACGCCAAGACAGATCGCAAATTGGTATTGGCAATTTACCTGTCCAAATAGCACTGGAAATTGAGGTTTTAACTGAATCGTCCAACCCAAATCTAAAATTGTTTTGTTTTGCATGTCCTACACATTATTGCATATTTGCATATGCTTCATCATTAAAAGCATCACCATGTATGTCGTGGTCCATCATATTCATAGTACTTTGGTTGAATAGTGTATTACCCTTGTCTGAGGTTATATATGTGATCGTAATGTTAGCTATATTCATTCAATGTACCTCACTTTTGTAATATTTCCCATAATTATTCCTCACAATATTAACGATCTTCAACTACACAAATTATGGTCTGATTTGGTATTGAGGTGATTCTGAAAAAAGCTGGTATAAAAAAAAGCTAGGAGTTTTTTTTTGTGTTTGGTAAACATTCAACTTTAATTTTTTTTCACAGTTTTGAATGAAAAAAAAAGCTAAAAACAAGAAGCTGCAAAAAACTCAGCTTTGAAAAACCGGTTTTTTTTCACATATGTTTTACATAAAAGTTTACCAAACACTATAATACTACTTTTTTTTTCAAAAGCATTTTTACAAAAAAATTTACCAAATACTCTATAACTTTATTTCACAGCCGCTTATTCTCACAGCACAGCAGAAACAGTTTTTTTTCAAAGCACATCAATACCAAATCAGCTCTAAATGCCATTACCCATTTCTTACATTTTAGTTTATACGAACGATATTCTGTGTGAAATTTATCTAAACTACATATTCAAATTTGAGTAGAGAAAGAAAACTACACTGCTCTAACTTGATTAAGTCCACGTCTTCTTATAAAAGGAAATTGCTGCCTAAATATGTGAAACTGACATTCAAAAAATAGAAGTTTATTAAATATCCCTTCAAAAGGCGACAGACCATCGCTTTAATCTCTTTTTTCCTCCTTTCAACTCCAGATGATCATCATATACGTATTACTCTTTCGTTAACTTTATCTTAACAACGCCATCCGGACCATTCATTCAGCATGATTTATGAGCAGGGAACTTTTGACAAGAACAGCATTTTAGTTTGCAAGGTGAAATGGGGTTTTGTGAAAATTGACTGTTGCATGACATCGAGGGTAAACAGCAACAGCAACAGCGACAACCCAACCAGATACAATCAAACCTAGCCACACCCTAGATTCTATTAGCTCTCAAGAGCCCCTACCTAAGCAAATGGAAGTCTTTTCTTGTTTAATTTGTGGCCAGAACCTGTCTTTGCAATTGGATGTCTATTGACTATAACCTTAATGCGGGACAAGGCTATTGGCGTCCTCAAAGGCTAAAACCCCACCATTTAAGGCGGTGAATTGATGTTGAGCCTTCATCAACTCATCCAGTACAAATGTTAGATCATATAGCCGACTAGGTCTTTTAACTTTTTGGAACATACTTACATTAACATTTAACACGCTTCACTAAAATATTAGACTACATGCACTTTAGTGTACTTAAATTGTACAAAATTTCATAATCGAAACTATTTATTTTCTTAAGTATCATTATTAAAATATCATATGTGCAACAGATCAATCAAATTGGAAATATTGAGATATATGTGTGTCATAAATGCTGTCAGTTCATGAGGATGCTAATTGTTACTAATTAAAACAGTCAATTTGCTCAATATATACTAGTATATGCCCACACAAAAAATGTGTGAAATTTTTTACTTTGGTTGTTAAAATTAAAGGAGAGAGGAAGAGAGAGGAAGAGGGTTCATGAATGTAGTTTTAGTTTTTTTTTTTTTTTTTTTTTTTTGTGGGTTTGAGAAACCCTATTTATTGTTAAATGGACGATCTAATTATAAAATGTGTACAAGAAGAATACGTTAATCACAAAGAAGCGGTTGAAAGATGACTTCATTATCTTAGCCATCCATTTATACTTCTAACAGTTTGAAAGATGACTTCATAATACAGTGGCTAAGATATTATATAAGTTATATAAGACAGTACAGTATTCCAGTTTCTCTAAATTTATATGAAGTATATATCAAAGTTTTGTGGGTGACAGTGATGTATCTGCTGCCAGTTGGGCGCTGCATGCAGCATTTGCAAATTGCAAAGAGTAGTCTCAATAATAGGGCAACCTATTGAAATTGGTCCAACATCGCTGTTCGACCCCACAACAACAACAACAACAAGATCAATGAACTTCTTTGGCTTCCTACAGCAACAGCCGCACGTCCAGCCATTTTTGTATCCATCATTCATTATATTCATGTAGTTACAAAAACGTACGGACATACCGAAAACAGCAGAAGTTTATGTGAAACAAGAACTCATAAGCATTCAATTTAGTTCGAGAGTTGTCGAAACGAAATGATAGAGTTAGGGTTAGGGTTTACATATATATTGACGCGTGCATGCATGCAATCAGAGAAAGACAATTTGGCTTGAATTTGGAATCTTTATCACGTATTCAATCGCTGACGAAAATGCCAAAATGATGTCTAGACATACCGGCTAGCTTAGCTACGTAGACTCTAGTCTCTAGGACCAGAAACTTAAGTGGACATGATGTATATGTGAGCAGAAACATTTTATCGTGCAGCACTATCATAAAAGAAAAACCCAACGAGAAAAGAAAGGGGAAAAAAAAGCTCCTTCTGCCTTTCAATTCTGGCAAACAAAGAAAAACAGAAGAATATGCCTCAAATAGGACAATGAACAGAGCCATTGGATTCATCTGCTACTCTTCCACTTGGCATATGGACTTCTGTTAAAATCCAGTAATTATGGGCCTGTTTTAGTAAGGAAAGAACTTCGGGTTTAGGGGAATGCCATGACCCATTAAGCTAGAACTCCTGAAAGAGGTACTTCTTAAGTTGGGTTGGGTTATTGAAGTGTTTGACAAGTTTTAGTTCCCTTGGGTCAAGGCGAGGATATTCTGTTTTAATATATATTAAAATGTGAACATTCAACCTAACATTATTTACGATTAAAGATACAGTCTGATTATTTTGATGTGTGATTCACACTCTCAAGTCTCAATACTTACAAGGCAGTTTTGGAAGGTGAAGTGTAACTTTGGACGGTGACATAATTGACATGAAACTGCACATTTTTTAAGACTAGTTGGTGAAGAATTGATTTAAGACAACTGTTTTTCTAGCACGCGGTGCTGAACTTTGGCTCAACGCTCCCAAAAAAACCTTTGAAGCGTGCGTGATGAAACCTCTACAAGACTACGCAAGACCAAAGGTCTCTCAAAAGATGGACATTTCAACCTGCAGGGGCCCTTCCTTGAGCTAAAAGACATAAATTAGACTAAAGTGGAACGTGTGTACAGTCACAAAGCCAAAAGGTAGAATAATAATTTGGAAAAACGAACCTTGTATATAATTGTGTGTAGAAAAAGTAGCGAAAGCAAATATCTATCCGTCTAGCTTTACCTTTAGTCCCTTTAAACCCAATTATGGATTGTTATTTTACACCAAATATTCCCTCCTTATCAAAGCTTGTTAATTTGCTTGAGTTGTGACTTTGTGTGGTTACTAGGCATGAAAAAATGTCGGTTATATATGTGTGTCTCTCTTATACTAACCTAGCTGCTACTGCTACTGCTAGAGAAAACTGTAACATGGCTTGTTAATTTGCTTGAGTGGTGACTTTGTGTGGTTACTAAGCATGAAAAAATGTCGGTTATATATATATGTGTGTCTCTTGTACTAACCTAGCTGCTACTGCTACTGCTAGAGAAAACTGTAACATGGCTTCCAGTTACAACTTAGTCCTGCTTATCTTGGTCTTTGCTGGTGCATTTCTCGAATCCAATTGCAAGCTCACTAAAAATTTCTACAAATCCAAATGTCCAAAAGCATTGTCCATTGTGCAAGAAGAAGTTATAGCAGCCATAAAAAATGAAACCCGTGTCGGGGCTTCCTTGCTCCGTCTGCATTTCCACGATTGCTTCGTAAATGTAAGTATATACCATCATTTAATGTGCTCATTGAGCCATTCTTTAACTGAAGGGGGATGGCATAATTTCTTTGTTAAATCTCAGGGTTGCGATGCGTCGGTGCTGTTAGACGATACTTCAAACTTTGTTGGTGAGAAAACAGCAGTTCCCAACAACAACTCCATTAGAGGATTTGAAGTTGTTGATGGAATTAAAGCTAAGCTTGAGAAAGCATGCCCTGGAGTGGTCTCCTGTGCTGATCTTCTAGCTCTGGCTGCCCGTGACTCTGTAGTTTATGCAAGTAACCTATCTTAATTTCTTTCAAAAAAATGCACAAGCATAATTGGTTACAAACTTTTAGCCAAAAATATAATGCAGCAGACTCTAAACAGACAAGAAACCTTTCAGTGTCTCTCAAGTTTATAACCAGTTCATTTGTGCATATTTCCCTAATTTCGTCCACCAAGTTCTCAAATTTGAAGTAACACTTTAATTAATCTTCTTCATTGGCATCTATTTTTACATGGAAATACTTGGATTTGCAGTTAGGGGGTCCTTCATGGAAAGTTCGTTTGGGAAGAAGAGATTCAACCACTGCTAGCAGAAGTGCTGCTAACACCTCCATTCCTCCACCAACTTCCAACATAAGCGCTCTCATTTCAAGCTTCTCAGCACAAGGCCTCTCGTTAAGGGACTTGGTCGCTCTTTCAGGTTCTCATACTATTGGCCTTGCAAGGTGCACATCATTCCGCTCACGTATCTACAATGAATCCACCATCAATGCTGCCTTCGCCAAGTCTTTGCAGGGAAGTTGCCCGAGGAGCGGAAGTGACAACAACCTTGCAAGCCTTGACCTCCAGACCCCAACACATTTTGATAACTTGTACTACAAGAATCTGTTGAAAGAAAAGGGACTTCTTCATTCAGACCAGGAGCTCTACAATGGAACTTCTACGGATAAACTGGTTAAGAAATATGCAAATAACACCTTTGTATTCTTCAAGCATTTTGCCAAGGCTATGGTCAAAATGGGAAACATTGATCCTCTTACAGGAAGTCAAGGCGAAATCAGAACCAATTGCAGAAAAGTGAATTAAAATTTTACAACATGGAATCATACAAGTGTGTAACTAGTCTTTTTTTCTACGACAACAGCAAGGTTGATGTGTAGCTCTGGGTCTTCGAACAACAACAGCTGCCAACTCTACTCTCGCATAAAGTGAAAAGAAGGAACCTGGCCACTGCTTTCTTATACCTAAGTTGTCTCTGAAATTCTCTTTTGTTCTGAGACAAGTTGTCACTCAAACTCTCTTTTGGCAAAATGCTTTTTGTTCATTTTGGCATTCGTTTTGTTTGGTTAGTACAGAGTTTCGGTCACGTGTGTGTCATTTCAAACAAACAGAGGAGGAAATACCACTAAACCAATAGTCGACTGGTTAAAATAAGACCGAAGGGAAATAAAATCCAATTTGATTCGACAAGCGGAGTAAGGGAAAGAAGTTATAAGTCACAAAGAAGTTCCGGATGGAAGCCCTTCGTTGTTAATGGTGTCTCTATTGCATGGCATTTCCCACGACATTTTCACAAAACAAAGGGGGAAAACAACCATGAGAAGATACAATTTAATTGGAGAGTGCAACCCGTAATTAATTTAATTGAAGAATTGGTCAAAATGTAATAATTTATCATATGGCTTGCACTTCAAGCAGGCTTAACCTTTACATGGAGGTGGATTACAACACAAGGTAGGGTTTCAACTATTATATAAAACCAAACTCCAAAATCGTTGTACATAAAACCAACCAAAGAGGAGGAAACACCACTAAACCAAAAGTTGGTTAAATTAGACGAAAGGGGATTAAAATCCAGTTCGATTCTACAAGCGAAGTAAGGGAAAGAGTCACAAACCGTTTCGTTGTTAATGGTATCCGTATTGCATAACATTTCCCCAACATATTCACAAAACAAAGGGGAAACAAAATATGAAATCAAAAGGAAATAGACAAATGGTGAGGCTTAAGTAGGCAGAAATCCTAAATGTAATTCCAAGAGTGGACAACCATTGATGCAGACTAGCCTAACTGACTTGAGATCTCACCGCAGACTTCCAGATTTGCTACAGTCCAATTGATATCTCGAGATTCCGAATCTTTTCCAAGACAAACCATGTAGTCTGCAAAATCAGGCAGCATGATAACATAATCATTACTAATAAATAGATGTGTGCTTGTGCTTGTGCTTGTGTTTGTGTTTGAGAGAGAGAGAGAGAGAGAGAGTACCATGATAGGAAGTGCAACACGGCTAAAACATGTGGGGAATCCAGTAAAGAAGCCAAGAGGACCTCTTGATTTTAGAATTGCAAGGGCACAATCCAGAGAGCTAGCATATCCAGTTTCTTGTCTGACTATGCGAATGTGTTTTGAGGGTAAACTGCATGCTGCAGCAAAGAATGCTGACAAAGCACTTGCACCTGAACAAAAGAACACAATCAAAATTACATAACACGTAAATACAAGAGAGAAAGGGAAAAGATGGAACTGAGATAAAATTGGCAAGGGGGAGCTTTTACCCAATTGTGCTTTTGCTTCACTAAAACCACAAGACTCCCTGAGATAATCAAGGCTTGGATTATATGATGCGAGCATGCCCATGTCCAACCACATCTTCCTCTTCAGAAAAGGACCAACATAATTCCACATTTCTCGAAACAAAGCTCTCTGGGTTGCCATAGTACGGACAAATGAAAATACGTATCTGTAAATAGGAAATCGTTCGGTTGATTGATGACAATTATACCCAAGATACCCAGAGTATAATGGAAAATTGATCAATGCTCCAGTTGCTCCAACAGCCAACCCACAAGCAGCCTCTTGACAAAGAGTGGGTGGCATTCCCTTGTTGGTAGCAATTGCTTTATTTCTCAAAATCCTAGCAAAAAAGGCCAAACAATCAAAAGTTTGCAAAGTTGTCCACTTCTGAATCTAAAACCAAATAGTTGATGCAACATTAATCCATCATATTACAGAACAAAACATGCATATGCTACCATCATGCCTCTTCCTACTTAAAATCAATTGCTCAAGAGCTGGACGAAAATTTATAAAGAGAAATCCCAGATGGCATCAGTCAGTCCTCAAATCAACGGGAAAAAAAAGGATTACATGAGCTCAAGAGAAACTCAAAAGATATCTACACTTCAATCTCCATAAAACAACAAAGCTTGTAAATTCTTGAATTAAATAACAAACTACAACAACAGTAAAGAATTTACTTTGAGAGGAAAAAATTTATTTACTTTGAGGGTTCTAGAAAACTTACTCATACAATCCCAATTGCTGGCTCACCGTCAACACATGAATGTAAATCGCCCCGGGAAGAATCTGCAAACAACAACGAAATCTAACAACATTCATAAAAATGCATGTTAACAAAAATGATTTAAATGCTCACAAATCATAAATCTCTGCTAACCCATTTCAATTTCAACATCACAATAGAAATCCCAACTCGGGAAATTTAATTTTTTTTGCCAAATAAAGATAAATTGCAGAAGAAAACGCAAAAAAAAAGCTTCCAACTTTCTGAGGAAGCGAACAAAAGGAAAAAGTTGGAACCTTGGTATAACCGTGGAGCATCGGAATCTGGCGACACTGAGCATACATACAGCTCTTGGAGTAGTAAAGGGAAGCCCAGGAGCCCGCAAGAACGCCGATAGCTCCGCCGTTGAGGAAGGGTTTGATAGAGGGCCAATGCTGCCGCCACCGTGAACAGATGAAAAGGGGGTTCGAGGGATCAGCAATGTCGGCTTTGTCCTTCCTCTTCTGGCGGTGTTCTTCCATGATCAGACCCAGCTCCTTGTTCACGAGCACGTCTTTTGGGATTCCAATGGCTGATCTCAGCTTCTCCTCCATGATCTTTTGTGGTGTTCGCACAGATGCTCTCTCTGTGCTTCTCTCCCGCCTTAAATCCCTTCTAAGGCCATTTTCAACCGATCTGTCAAAAAGGTTATAGGGCTAAAAATAGA
This sequence comes from Malus domestica, assembly GCF_042453785.1. NCBI lineage: Eukaryota > Viridiplantae > Streptophyta > Magnoliopsida > Rosales > Rosaceae > Malus > Malus domestica. The sequence goes on along the minus strand of NC_091667.1, from coordinate 30,771,104 downwards.
TTAATATGATACGAAAATTATCTCTAACTGAAGGCTAGGTCAAAAGGTTTGTTGGTCTTATTGGGCCAAAACCCCTAAATCAGGCCAGTAGGCTAGCCATTTCCAGCCAACCAACTAACCCTCCAACACCAGAATGTCAAGCTTGACATTTTGTCAGCCCTCTAGTGCCAGAATGTCAAGCTTGACATTTTATCAACCCTCCAACTTAGCCCATTTGAATGTCAACGGCTACTTGGCATCAGGATGATGCCAGCTAGCAATAGCTAGCTGACGTCATACTGCCGTCAGGTTATCGTTGGAATTAAAATAAAATTTCTAATTTTTTTTCGTATAAATACTTAAGTTATTCGTATACAATTTCTCACATACTTTTCACTTTAGCGACACGTGTCACTCGAAATCTTATCCGAAAAATTATTGAAATTACATAAAGATAAAAAAATATGGAGAATTACTCATGTTAGCGATATGTGTTACTTGAAATCCTATCCAAAAAATTATTGAGATTATATAAAGATAAAAAAATCCAGAGGCTTATTCATTTGGCGACAAGTGACACTCAAAATATGTCCGAAAATCTTATTTTAATATGGTAATTTAATTTAATTAACCATATATTAATTCAATTAAAATAATAACTCTTTGACCCCCTCAAGTAGAGATGATTTTTTGTCAAGGGGCTATGTTTAGCATATGGCCCTTTGGCCTTTTATGTTGAAGATAGTATAAAATATGATTGACATTATTCATTAAAATATAATTTATTGCAAGGCTATAAGGCTAAAGGGAACCCTTTGACCCTCTTTCGGTTGGAGATGGTCTAAGTTCTATATTATTACTATATTCGACTCTGGATGACCTCGCCCTTGTATTTATTTAGGAAATGACTATTCATTCAGTCATTTTTACTTTTATACACTTTTATTAATTTTTTTTTACCATTAATCTTCTTCCATTCATCAATTTGATGATCGGAAATTATAAAAAGAGTGTGAAAAGTAAAAATAAGTATATGGATAGCACTACATTTATTTAATATTTAACCCTCATTTAATAGTTTTACTATTGACGTGTTAAAAAAGGCTAATTTGTACTAGTCTTACGTGAAAAATTATTAGTGATGATACTCGCCATGATCGTTACATGCATGATACTAATTATGCGGTTAAATTTATTCCCGATTTTAGTCTAAACCGAACTTTTCATTTAAAGTTTTAACATATGATTTCTAAGTCCAAAAACTACTTGCGCTACAAATCTACTATGCACTCAAATATTATAAATGTTTAGGGCATGCACTGATAAAAGAAAAAATTCGTAACCTTATTTTGCGGTTAAATTTATTTCGATCTTAGTCTAAATCAAACTCATTTAAATTTTCAACATCTGACTTATGAGTCCAAAATCTACTTGAGCTACAAATCTACTGTGCCTCAAATATTATAAATTTTTGGGCATGCACTGAAAAATTTAAAAAAAAAAAAAAATTGGGAAGTTGGAAAGATACACCACCATTCAAGTCTGTGCATTATATAATGTCAGTATGTCACCAACATCCAAGACCAACTCAAACCAATAAGGCTCTCTGCCTTATGAGGGTTGGAGATGGCACGTCTATCGTATGCAGCCTTACCCTTACTTTACAAAGAGATGGTTTCCACAACTCGAACCCGTGACCCTTCCAAAACCAGAATATAAAAATCATCATGTAACAAAGTATTAACTACATTGGAAGAGGCATGAAACTATCCAAATTACAGAGAAGAAAAAGATGAAGGTTTAGAAGGAAATCAAATCTTGTATTAATAGTTGAACAGATTACAGAAATTGAGAGAAATTCACAATTTACACTAGCCTACAAAGTAACTAACTCTAACCTTCTAACAAACTCTTCCTAATCCAACTACAACCATTCAATCATAAACCAATCTCCACCATACATCTGTTACAGCAAAGATGCAAAGCCATGCATGTAAAACTACACATTTAACAGTTATGCTTCCACTTGCATAATCAAATCAAATCAAATCGGATGCAAAACTTAGTAGGTTAAAGAGACGCTACAAAAAAGGGTCGACAGGGACCTCGAGTGATGGTTCCAATTGTCACTTTCGTGGAACCTTTACACTTTCTCATACTTTCTTTCATTTACTTGCTTAACCTTCCTCTCTTCTTCATCTCGAGTTGACTGTACACAGAGATAAAAGAATTCTAACTATCAAGAACTTACAGCGATGTAAATTGGCGAGCGGTGGTAGTTACATCAGAATTAGTCGGTTGCACACTCTTGTGACTATATAGAGAACACCATGGGTTTTGGCTCCCTTGCTTTCTATACGATGCACTATATAGCTCTTCCATTTACTCTAATCAACTGAATCGACTTCCTCTTCTGACAGTTCAAATGCATCAATCTCTGCGAAATATTTTCTCTTTTGTTCAATCTCATCAAAAAAAGCTCTCTGCTTCTCGCAATCCTCTTTCCCAGCTGGTACTGCACGCTGCTTCTGTACACACAAATTTAAAGTGAATAACTATAAACCCAGAGCTTATGGTAAAATGGAACTTAACTTATTTGACCACAGGCTGTCTAGATAGGAAAGTAACAAGAACTAGCTGTTTCAACAAACATAAAACCTCCTAGAACAAACTAAAGGTCCCTTGTAAGTTTGAGGATCGTTTAAACAAGTGAAACGATAAACAGACCATATAACATTAAGTGGAATATTTCCCCTCCCTTTTTGTTTTTTACTAGCATAGAAATAAAAACTAATAGATGATAAAAAAAAAAGTTAACTCCAAAAGTCTGCTGCCGGAATCAAAACACTGAAAGAGAATTTCTCTCTCAAAATGTAGCCCAAACAACTCAACCACACAGTAAAAAACCAATAAATCTTGCCATAGACATACTCTTTGGGTGTCAATACAAAAACATGTTGTTTGATAGGCTTGGGTATATATATAAATTCTAATTCTGATAGCACAATGTTGTTTTGGATTGATATGAAAGCACAACAGAACTGATCAATTTATTGTAGGAACCAGACCCCAAGTCAGATAAAAAGTAGCAGTTTCTACCCGAGACTACAAAAAAGTTACCATGTTAATGTAACAAACCTTTTGGTGAGGAGCCATGGATTCCTTGGACACACTGTTGCATCCGCTTGCCTTTGTTTTTTTCCTGTTTCAAATGGGAAGAAGACATACAGCAGCATTAGCAAAACATCACACGACATGGGAATGACATGTCTCAAATGAGTTCAAGATAGAATTTCTCATATGCATCAATCTATAACGATACCAATACACATGGAATATCAAATTGAAGCATGACAAAGGGAAAATCAGAATGGTAGAGTATATGGTCACACTAAGAAGCAATAGATCGTGTATTTAAAGCTTACTCATTTACGAAACGCAGGGTGTTGCAACTTATGAGTTCCTCAGCAGACCACTAGAGTGATATGTTATTACATTACTCTTAAAATCAATATCGTATTATATTCATGTACTGACAGTCTACAATTTTTTGATGAACAACTTCTTATAGCAAGGCAGCTAAACTTTTCACAACTCCAAGCAATGACATAGTTTCCACCCTTTATTTCCGCAATCCATAGCACTACAAGGAATTAGACACTTACCCAGCATTCCGGGTCTTTGGTGCAGTAGGACAACTCCAAGATCCGTTGTTTTCCTTCCCTTTACCCTCCCCTTTTACTGCAGTATGTCTTCGAGTATACACTGAACAAGGCTCAAGAGCCTCACGATCGCTGGTACCTAAACTCGAAAATCCAAATATACCCGTAAGGTCTCATCCACACAGATCTTTCAAAGAAAATGCATAGATGAAGTATATTCACAGGAGTTAATTAACTTCCTATTGAAGCATAGCATCAAGTTCAATTCAAGTATTCAAACAAAGCATTCAAAATACGCACTCAAATGCAAACACAGAGCAACACATTTCAACTAATATCAATAGATTCAAGGTACGATTAAGGATCGAAACGGACAAATTCCAAGCGACCTCTTGTTCTTCTAGAAAAATCCAGAAACCCTAGATTCCCAAATTGAAATTAAAACCAGAACAAAACAGAAATCGCAATAGAAAGCGGAGAAGAGAAATTACCAGAAGCGGAGGACGAGACGGGATGAGGGCGAGGAGGAGTGGAGGGAATCGGAGGCGGAACTACGGAGGGCTTAGGGTCTAAAGCGGAGAGGAGGTTCCCGGTGACGGAGGCGAGCTTGGGATTCTGGCGTTTGAGCTTGACGGTGGAGGCGGACGAGGACTGCGAAGAGGTGGCAGTGGCTAGGGTGGTGGAGGAAATGGTGTTGGTGCAATCGGAGAGAGGGTTTGGGGCTCTCAGTCTTCTTCTGGATGGCTCAGCTTCCATTTCTTTTTTCTGCTACTTCATAATTTGCTTCTTCTTTCTTCTTCTTTATATATGAATGACTCAGTGAGTGAGTTGCGAGCACGGAAGAGTGTGGCGGAAGCTACTTTTGGAGTGGCCGGAAAATTCTGTTTCGTCGTCCTTTCTTTACCGAGTTACGAGTTAACTCGCAACTCGTAAGTCGGTGTTCCGGGTTATGGGCATAATCAAGGTTGGGTTGGGATTGCGGCCCATTAAAAAACTGGGCTGAGTTCCTTTTTTTTTTTTTTTTGTAGAAAAATCTTTGGGCTGAGTTGAGTTGGTGTCTTTTGAGTCATTTGAACCGAAAATCGAGTAGAGCCAATACCAAACCGAACCAAACGTTTGGAAATATTTAGGGCCTGTTTGATATTCTACTTAAAAAAAATTATAATTCTTAAAAACACCTTGGATGAACTTCTCTCAAAAACAGTTTTTTTTACAACCCAAAAACTTGTTTGGTATCTAACCTGGAAACTATTTTAAATCTTCAAGGATTTAGGCTATATAACCCAAAAACTTGTCTGTACAAAACCATTAGGTGGTAGTGGCTGAGGGAGGATATTAAGGTCTGTCGAGATCCGAGAAGCGACCCAAAAAATAATCACCAAGACCCAATATCTTAACGACTTGATTTGGAATTCTCAATTTCACAATTCATACTATGAAGTCATGTTGTCTTCAGATGGGTTGCTAATTTCAAATATTGCCATTGAAATTGAGCAAATTGAGTTTGAAATAAAGCTTTGGTAATGGTGGGGAGGTGAGTTTGGGGCTTGCGGGTGATTAGAGTGAGAGGACGATGGGTCAGGGATGGTGGGAAGAAAATATCTCAATCATTGGAAAGATTCATGTCACGGTCATCGGAACATCTCTCTTAACGCCGGAAACATGTCTCTCATCACCGCCAGTTACTCTTAGTTGATGTTTGGTGTCATTGGCCTCAACGCCAAGGTCCTGCAGATGTTGCAAAGAATGAAGAAAAAAAAACAATAAAAACGTACTTTTGTTGTTCTCATATTTGAGGCTAGTTTTTGAGTTATTTTTTAGTTCAAGTTTTGCAAAATAGACTTACCAATCAAATTTTTGAGTTGTGAATTGAGAAATAGTTTTTGAGTTAAAAACTTTGAACTCAAATAGAATACCAAACAAGCTCTTATGTTTTTTGGGATTTTTATTTCAATGGTCTTTGAAATTGTTTTGACTCCTCACTTTAGTACTTTGAATTCAAAATTGATCAATGTCGTTTTTAAATATAAATATGTCACATCGATGTGGTCTTTTTTTTTATCTCAATTCTATCAAATAACTTGTTAATGTGATGACGCGACACATATGTGTAGCTCATGTGGCTTTGGTTAAATGATTGAGATTCATATAAAAAAAAGTGAACGAAAATCATAATTGATTAATTAAAATCTTAGGGTTAGGGTAATTTTATAAATTTTAGAGGGTTGGTGAAAACATGAGATATCTCCAAGGGTGTTAATTAGTATCTGAAAATATTTCGCCAAAATAAACAATTCGGACGTGTCCCAAAGATTTGCACTTTCTCCATGAAATCCATTGGCCTTGATGGTTTCGTCGGCAAATTCACATTTTCTTTGGTTTAAATAATCACACATGTGCTTATTATCAGCAGATTCCATACTTTTGTCTCTAACATGGGCAGTTAGAGCAAACTCAAAACAAACAAAACCGGAAATTATGATTTTCCCAAATTCTAAGATAGTTTTCTAGGTGAGTATCTTATATTCGGATTATCAATCTATTTCTGATATAATACGTATAATGTACATAGACTCATAAAATATCACCACATCCTTTCATTGAAAATTCAAATTCCATTCAGACAAATACATTGAGATTATGAATTTATTTTTTGTTATAATCAAGGTTCTAAAAGACGTTAGGAGCTAGTCGGGTGACAGTTGGGGCCGCCTATTTTTTGTTATAATCAAGGTTCTAAAAGACGCTAGGTACTAGTTAGACGGCAGGTTGGGGCTTAGCCACTTAGGCGGCTAGGCGAGGGCCTAAGAGAATTTAAATAAATTTATTATATATTGTATAAATAAGTGTCTATTTATACTTAAAGAATCACATAATATATTGGGATACATAAATTACAAAATAAAATGACATATGGATTATAAAGTATTAGAACATATTGAAAACACAGAGAACAAGCATATAATGAGTGTTTATCCAAGTATTCAACAAGTTCTTTACATTGTATTGGCAAAATAAAATGCAAAATGAAAATTACCAATTTTATATCTATGTGAGAGTTGCGACCTAGGCGAGTTTAGGCAAGTTAGGCGGGCACCTAGGCAGGCTAGACGGACACCTAAGTGGATCTAAGTGAATTTTCTTAATCAACAAACGCCTAAGGACTAATTGGAGTGGTATCCAACTGCCTAGCGCCTAGTTAAAGGCTTAGGCGGTGCTAAACGGAAATTTTTAGAACAGTTGTTATAATACATGTAATGTGCATAAATTCACGAAATATCAGCACATTGTTTAATCGAAAATCCAAATCCACTTCAGACGGACGTTCATATTATAAATAAATATACTAGAACATTTCGTGAAACTGTAACCGCCACGCTGAAAAAGTTATATGCTTTAGTGATCCGACACTTTTGACTCTTAAGCATCTAGATTTTTACCGCAGAAGTCCAAATGGCAACAGTAGTACAGTACACAAAGTGGATAAAAAAGGGCAGACATGCACCACACCACCGAAGATTTAAAAAAACCGGGGTAAGTGTGGCATTTGGTTTACATCTTCCAGTGTTCCAAGCAAAGAGAAAACCACGTAAACCAGGGGCCACACCAAATCTGAAAGTCAAAAGCTCTGCTTATCGTCTTCATCTGTACAAATAGCAACCCTCCTTTGCTTTCCACTTCATTCCATTCCACCTTATAAACTCACTCATAGGTTTCACTTTATCAGTTTTCACAGACGAAGAAGCAACAGCAATCGAAATTCAAATGGAGGCAATTCAGTCTTGGGTTTCAGAACACAAGCTTACAAGCATTGGTGAGGACACCCAGCACTCTAATCTCCCTCTCTTTTAATATTAATGCTCGATTAAAAATGTTTTTCTAAAATGTACTTTGTTCATAAATGCTTTTAGTAAAAGCACTTGTAATAGAACCTACATTAATGTTTTTAACAAAATTGTAAGTCCTTTCTAAAAAGAAAAGAAAAAAAAAAACTTAAAATGTTTCATGCATGTACTTCATGCAAAAAACACTTCAAACGATATTTTAACTCATAAGCACTTTGAACATTTTTTTGCAAAACAATATCATCATAAGCGCTTTTGGTGATTGCGTTTATTTTAAAAGTAATTTCAAACAAACTCTAATATGTTTTAATAGTTAAGTTTGTTAAAACAGTGTGCTTCTCTTTGCAATACTGCAGCCAAGTTCGAAACCCCCTTCTCTAGTTTAAATTAGATTAGAAGGGAATAATAACAATGTTAATCTCTTTGGTTTGTGTTATCATTATTACAGGAGGAATATGGGCATCGGCAGTTGGAGCATCTCTAGCCTATTCACGAGCAAGAACACCCCTCAAGCCAAGCCTTAGGCTTATACATGCTAGGATGCACGCACAGGCCTTGACCCTGGCTGTCCTATCTGGTGCAGCAGTCTACCATTACTATGTGGACCATGAAGCAGCTGCCCACCACGATGGAGAAAACTAATGCTTCTCCAATAACCACCTGCCTAAGTCAGAGCTCCATTGCATAATTCGACATTATCTTTTTAGTTTCATTATTTTCTCTGTTTTAATTCCTTTCCCTTTTACTAGTTGTTGTATTGTACATCATATATATAAGGAGATCTTGGTTTATTGACGTATTTCTCATGTAAGTTTGAATCTCTTTTCCTTATTATGATAAAAAATAATGATTTTCATTAGGAAGATGATTACGAGTTTTGGGTACAAAAAAGTGGTCTTGTTTAAAAACCTTCCTTAAAAACTGCTGTAATCTTTAATCCCTTCAAAGAATCTAACAACGTCAGATGATCATGAATCACAATGGCAGAGCTAGAAATTTTTCACCGAGTGGGCTAGGTTAAAGATTTAAATTTATAAACAAAGAAACTTTATACTATATTTTTTACAGTATCAGCTAGCTCAAGAAGAGGTCGCACTTGGTGCGATGACAAGTGCCTTCGCCCATGAGCGGTAGGTCTCGGGTTCGAGACTTGGGAGCAGCCTCTCCATAAATGGGGGTAAGGCTAGCCGACATTCACCTCTCCTAGACCCTGCGTAAAGCGGGAGCCTTGTGCACTGGGTACGACCTTTATCAGCTAGCTCAAGAAAATTTTCACAAAATGAGCCAAAGAACTTTCGTTATTCAAACAAATTCAAACTTGTACATGTACAAGAAGCGATGAGAAAAAAGATGTGAGAAAAAGAGATGGTTTGTAAACTATATTATATAATTAAACCAAGAGAATTCAAATAAGTGACTAAATATAAGGTAGGTTATATTCAAAAATTCATAAAAATTACATGTAAAATTTTATTTTCTACCAAAATCCCCCTGGGCTACTGCCCAGGATAGCCCTTAATGTGGCTCCGCTGGTGTTGAATCATGATTGATCCGATCATTTTGGAGCGTGGTGTACAGACCAGCCAGGCTAGCTTAATTTTTTTAGAGCAACGAAATGTAGACTAATTGTACAAGTATATTAGTTTTAATTAAAGTAGTTAATGGTACATGTTTTGCCTTGCACATATTTGCTGTTGTAAGGTTGTAAGGCTGGAAAGTCCTTTTCTTCTTCCAAACATTCTGATTCCTTCAGTTGCCATTTGCCATGGCATTATTCTTTATACATCTTAAATTTAAATGCACTAATTGACAACAAATTAAAAATAAATTAAAACGCACTCAAAAGAAGTAGCCTACCAACTTCACAATTTTCCCTAATTAACCATAAGACCCTCCAACTTATCATTTTTAAGTGAGCTTCCTTTGAACTTTCAAGGTTAGTTTTGGTCAATTCACTCAAAATACGAATAGTGCAATATTCTACTTGAGGCGATCATGGTCGGATGGTTGTTCATATTAATCTACAGCAAGGGAACCGGAAAGCCTTTGCCTTGAAGTTTTGTACGTTTAAAAGAATAAGAAGCAGCAGCTTCTCCTTATTCTTCTTCCCCTACTTATTTTCCTGCGTTTTCTCAAGGTTTTTGTGATACACAAAGGATGATATGGACTGCTCCATCTGCACTTCTATGCCAGTTATGTTAAGGCCTCCGAGGAATACAATATGTTTGACATGCTATGAGGGAGCTAGGAGCGTTATCTCCTTCATAAACAAGCTTCACATTGCTCATGGATCACCTGATCAAAAACCTAATCTGTGTAAGGCAAGCTATCTGGTTCCCAACTTTTCTCTTTCTATGTCCTTTATACTAGCCACACTTTGAATTCTAACTTTTCATTCTCTTCATTGGCATAATTACAATGAGTTACACACACATGTGCGTATTGGCTCGTTTGGAAATGTGTTTAAATTAAAATATTATTTAGCTTTCTATTTTTGAGAAATTGTTGTGGTTCATAAAATATATAATTAGTTTATGTGTTATAATATGAGTTTATATTTATTTATACAACATCCTCGTGTTCTAATACTACACAATAATTTTCTGGTACTTAAATATGCATTGTTATTTTTTCGAATACAAGATGTACAGCGTTGTTTGTTTGCAATTAGAATAAAAAATGAAAAACAATTGGGCTTTATTTATCCTCATCTAACATGGGACTTTATTTCTCAATTCCGGCCCACTAATTAGGATGAAAGTATTAAGAAATATCATAGTAATATATTTGGTAATATATTTACCTAATATGGTTTAAGTCAAATCCCATTTAATGTGGGAGACGATCTTTTAGCCATTGTTGTAGGGTTAATTAGTTGACCTAGGCTTGTATATATTGCACTTTATAGTTTGTCAATGGATACAGACGAAAAGCATTCAATCTATCACTTGTCATAGCCTTCCAATCTAACCATTTGAATATTCAACCATTTTAACATGGTATCCAGAGCATAAGGTCCTGGTAAGAGCATAAGGTCCTGGTGCCCGACTGCTTACGTTTTCAACTTCGATTGTATTCTCAAACATCATGTCAGTCACAAGACTTGAAACACCAACCATTTATCAAATCTAGAAGTCCATCGCATCTCTCACACAACAACAAATGTCATATGGATTGACCGAATTTTTTTCAATCACTGCTGCTGTTCAAAGTCGACCAAACCATTGCTCCTACAATTCCAAGAATCTCCATTGTGAATTTTGTGATAAAGACGGACATACAGTTGACATCTGTAGAACTCGGAAATATCACTGCAATTTCTGTAACAAAAGGGGCCACACTGAAGACAGATGCAAATTTAAAAATGGAACAATGGTTCCTAATAATGGGGGGAAGCAAGGCAGCAACCATGACAACAAATCACACCAGCACGTGTCCCAGCCTCCACCGAACCCATTACAAAGGCTCTCAACAGAGCAGCTTCATCAATTGGCCCACTTTTTGTCCATAATGAATTTTAAATTTTAAATAATACATTTAGTAATAACAATGTTTATGCAAATTCAGCAGGTCTGTCTTCCTGTATTGTTGCCTCCGTTAATTCTGTATTTACTCAACCTTGGATTTTGGATAGTGGGGCTACCAATCACGTCACTTCAGATTCTTCACTTTTCACTAAAACCAAATCTTCACTAATTGCCACCGTTAAATTACCCATAGGCTCTTTGACCACAATTACTTCAACTAGCATCATACCATTCAATTTAGATATTGCATTAGACAACGTTCTATGTGTTCCCTCCTTTCACTTAAATCTCATGTCAACTAGTCAAGTCACTAACTCTCTAAATTGTTGTGCCATTTTGTTTCCCACTTTCTGTATCTTGTAGGACTTGGCTACGGGGAAGATAATTGGATCGGATAAACAACATGATGGTCTTTATTACATGTCGCTGTTGCAACGGACACCTCTCTCCTGTCACATTTCTCATCCCTCAAATTTATGGCATATGCAACTTGGACATCCTTCATCAACTCGTCTCAAATTAGCACTTCCCTCGTTGCCTTCAAATAATATTTCTTTTGATAATAATTGTACTATTTGTCCCATGGCCAAACAAACCAGACTTCCATTTCCTTTAAGTTCTATATCCACTCATGCACCATTTGATTTGTTGCACTATGATATTTGGGGTCCTTATAAAGTTCCTACGCATTTAGGGTCTCATTTTTTTCTCACCATTGTCGATGATTTTACTAGGTACACATGGATTTTTTTGATGCAACATAAATCTCAAACTCAATACCTTTTAAAATCGTTTATTACTTTTGTTGATACTCAATTTCATGCAAAAATCAAAGCAATAAGGGTTGATAATGGGTCTGAATTTTTATCCATAAATGATTTTTTTTTTCAAACTAAAGGCATTGAATATCAACGCACATGTATCTACACTCCACAACAAAATAGCGTTGTTGAATGTACGCATTGTCACAATATCATTGTTGCACGTAGCTTACGTTTCCAATCTTAGGTACCCCTTTCATTTTAGGGCGATTGTGTCTTCACTGATGTCTACCTTATTAACCTATTACAATTTCTTTTGTTATCCAACAAATCCCCTTTAAGTTATTATATAACCGTCCGCCATTTTTTGGTCACTTGAAAGTTTTTGGTTGTTTGTGTTGTGCCACTGTTGTTCGCCCTACACAAAAATTTGATTCTCGTGCTAAACGTTGTGTCTTTGTTGGATACCCTACTGGTCAAAAGGGTTACAAATTATATGATCTAGAAACTCAAATTTTTTTTGTCAGTCGTGATGTTCAATTTACTAAGACCATTTTTCCTTTTCACTCTATGACATCCTCACCTATGATCCCAACTTCCCCCCATTTTGACTGACCATGCCGAGCCTCTCCCATTGCCAACAGCCCCATCTCCAAGACTTGTTGACACCCACTTTGTCAACCCACTCGCACCCATATATTCCTCTAACCAGCTTCCATCACCTAATCTTACCCATCACAACCTTATAGACTACAGTCCCCTCCACCTAATCTTACCCCTTTACACCTATCTCGCCTAGGGCCCTCACCACCTACTCCTCATTCTCCTGACATGCTCCCATCAAACATCACTTCCCCTTCCCCACAAGAAACTCCATCACACATTCCCATGTTGAACTGCCCTCGTCCACCTGACGCATCTACATCTCCATCAGACCTCTCTCATCCACCTGATGCGTTTACCTCAGCCCAGTTACTATCCCCACCACTCCCACGCCAGTCTCTCCATCCTAAGCAACCTCTATTATGGCATAAATACTATCACGTTACCAACCAGGTCAGTCACTCTCCCTCAGAGCCTCGTCATTTCTCAGGTACTCAATATCCTATTTCTCAGTTTATTTCTTATTCGCGGCTTTCTTCTGCCCATTGTGCTTTTCTAGCTAACATTACAGGCCTCACTGAACCCACTTCTTATGCTCAAGCTATCCTTGATCCCATTGCCATGAATGCAGAATTAACAGCTTTGTAGCAAAACAATACATGGTGATCCCTTGCCTGTAGGTCACAAACCCATTGTTTGCAAATGAGTTTATAAAATTAAATACAACTCTGATGGCACAATTGAGCGGTACAAGGCTCGACTTGTTGCTAAAGGATACACTCAAATTGAGGGCATCGATTATCAGGAAACCTTTTCTCCTACTGCCAAACTCATCATTCTGCATTGCCTCCTTGCTGTTGCTAGTGCCCGTCACTGGTTCATTCATCAATTGGACGTTCAGAACGCTTTTCTCCATGGTGATTTGCATGAGGTAGTTTTCATGGAACCTCCTCCTGGTATTCGCCGACATGGGGATAACATTGTATGTCGACTTAAAAAATCTCTATATGGACTCAAATAGGCCTCTAAAAACTGGTTTCCACTTTTTCAATCACCATTCAGAAAGCTGGTTATCAACAATCAAAAGCTGATTATTCTCTTTTTACCAAGGCTCAAGGTACTTCATTCACTGCAGTTCTTATCTATATAGACGACATACTTCTTACAAGAAATGATCTTCAAAAGATGGAACAACTCAAAACATTTCTTCTCACACGCTTATGTATCAAAGATCTTGGTGATTTGAAATATTTTTTAGGCACTGAATTCTCTCGCTCCAAGAAATGCATTTTCATGTCTCAAAGAAAATATGCATTAGATATTTTGCAAGATTCTGGACTTACAGGTGCATGCCTAGATAAGTTTTTGATGGAACATAATTTGAAACTCACTCCCACTGACGGGGCATTGTTAGATGATCCAACCAAGTACAGAACACTAGTCGGACGACTAATTTATCTTACTGTCACTAGGCCTGACATAGTCTTTCCGGTTCGCACATTGAGTCAATTCATGCATGAGCCTCGCAAACCTCATTGGGATGCAGCTTTACAAATTCTCAAGTACATCAAAGGTACGCCTGGTCAAGGTTTGTTATTCCCTGTATCCGACAATCTTGAGTTAAAGGCCTTTTTGTGATACTGATTGGGGAGGTTTTCGTGCCATAAGAATTTCAGTTAGAGGATATTGTATTTTTCTTGGAAATTCTTTTATCTTATGGAAATCCAAGAAACAAAACAATGTTTCTCAGTCATCTACAGAGGCCGAGTATCGAGCTATAGCCAATACATGTTTAGAGTTGACTTGGTTATGCTATATATTGCAAGATTTAAAGGTTCCGCAAAAAGTTTCCACACCATTATTTTGTGACAATCAAGCTGCCCTATATATTGTAGCTAATCTTGTTTTTCATGAGCGGACAAACCATATTGAAATTGATTGTCACATTGTTCGAGAAAAATTGCAAGCTGGCTGGAATGATTAATCCTTCACATGTACCTACACTGTAATACCCTAACAAATTTAAATATATGAATTTGATATTCATAATTATGAATGTGTGGAGAAAATCGAAGATAAATTGATTTATGGTCATGAAAATGTAATAGAGAAATTTTGAAATTTTGTTTGCGGAATTTATGCTGTAAAATTTTATCGATAAGTGGAAGTCACAATTAATATTTCCAAATAAATCTTAAAACCACGAACGCATAAGCGAAAGCCGTTTGCAAGTCCGGATTATAACGGTATAGTTACGGACGTTTGAAATCGTTTTACTAAACTATAGATTATATTTAAATTAAATGAACTCCCACTTTGTGGGAAAGAATCCCAATCAGGTTGTGTTGTTGAATGAAGGAACCAATGGTTTCGGCACAATGAGATTTAAGGAAGAAATCAGGGACCAATCAGGAAAAGGAGGAGAGAGGAGGGAACCAATGAAGAGAGGATAGAGAAACATTCCTCCACTCTCGTCGACCCGCTCAACCACGGCCAACCCGGTTTAATTTCGGCCAATCTTCGTCATTTTTAGGCGATTTTCACCCATTCACCACCTGCAATCTCTTCGAAAACTCCCCATCTACCATATTCGCCCAAATTTAAGGGTTTTTAAGTCTAAAACCGTGTAAAACATGTGTGTGACCGGTGGAGTTTTGACAGCGATCCCACCGTTCCGTCGAGTCTTACCACCCACCACCACCCATAATCAACTCCCCTTGGACCAAAGACAAGACCTAACTAGTTGTAGGGGCGTTGGAACACCAAGGAGAATCGAAGCTCACCTATTATAGGGTTTTTGACAGGTGCAAGTCAATTTGGGGCCTTTCCCGGCCAAATTGAACTTGGCCACATGTATAAAACTTGCTCTACTCATTAAGATCTACATGCCTGTAAAATTTGAGAATTTTTAGAGTTGGTCGGAATTTAGGGATTCCATCCGCCGGAAACAGCCGTGTGCGGCGGCGCGTGGATAGAGGGTCAACGCTATCTTTTTACGCAAATTTTTCGATTGTGAATTCGTACTTGGTATCCAAATTTCTGTGGTTCAATTGCTTGTTATAATACTGAGTAATGCCACCACTTGAATAATTTCAGAAAATGGGTAAGAGATTGATTTGTGCACTGCAAAAGGCTTGATCTCGTTCAAGGGTTCTAACAGGAGAGTTAGATGCAGCCTTAAAATAACCGAGAGTAATTCTTTTGGGCAAACTTTCTAGGTATAGAAAATTGGTTGTTAATTTTTAGTAAATTAACCTTATGTTTTTAGTAAATAAATTTGGTTATAGATCTTGTGAACATGGGTAGTTAAATAAACATGAGTCATTTTGGCCATCATCGTAATTACTCTAAAATAAATGATCCGGAATCAATGTTTCGGAACGGGGTGTTACAAATGGTATCAGAGCAAATGATCATACCTTACAATGTGAGATATTATGGATGGTTGTGGATGTGAATTGTATTGACATTGCAATATTTCACAAGTTCTATGATTAATGAGGAAATTATGGGGAATGCATGTATTATGAATCACCATGAATGAATTGAATGAATCGAATTGAATAGGAGTAGAAAAATTTTAAATTATCATATTTCATGTTATAGCTTCAAAGATGAGTGTTTGATTGAAGTCTTGGATTAATCTTTAATTGAGTTGATATTAGGTTATGCATTTTGAAAAAATTTGAATGTTAAGGGAATTGTGAAATTGTGACAAGTAGATGGAAAAGTCGTATTATACCTGTGCAATTGAGAAATATTGAATTGGGCGAAAATGGCATGTGGATGATGAATTGGGTGAAAAGGCCCGTGGATGTTGAATTGGGCGAAAACAGCCTGTGGATGATGAATTGGGGCGAAACAGGCCGTGGATGTGGAATTTAGGCGAAATGACCCATGGAATGTGGAGAAATGGTTGAATGGGCACAAATGCCCAATGTTTTCGGGGAGAAGCTCCATGTGTGGGCTGCAAGAATGAGTTATTGAAGTGATAAATATGTGTAATGTGTATTGGCCAGGTATATTACAATCTTTTCCAGTCTACTAGTTATTTATTGGGATAAAAGAAAATTGTGAGTAATTGTGATTTGAAATTCCAATGATTTTGGCTAAAATTTATGATATTTGTTTTGCTAATGATGAATATAAAGAAGAAAAAAAATTCTAATGTTTGATATCGTCAGTGAGTGTGGCAAGAAATTTTGATGAAGAATCATGGTAACGGATGTGTATAGCCAATGAGGGTAAGTGGCTTGCCAATGATTGTGGTTATTATGCTAGTATATATCTAGCCAATGGTAGATGTGGATTGATAATCTGGTATTTATTAGCCAATGAAGATTGCAGCTTGGTGTTTGATATTTATTTTTGCCAATGTGTATGGCTATAATTTATGATATTTATTCTGCCAATAAATGTTGCTGGAAATCTGAGTATATGGGTGAGAATCATGATGATTTATTAGTTGATTTCTCTATTTTGAGCTTGGATAAACTCGGAGACTGAGGTTATGATTTTATTCGCTATAAATGGAATGGTGGGAGTAGTTCTAATCCATTTTCGTTAATCAATGGTGGAGATCATTATTTTGCCAATGATGATTATGGCTAGAAATTTTAAAATCTTATGACCAATGATAATTATGGTTGAAAATTTTAATATTGATGAAGTCATGATGATTTCACAAACGAGGATGAAATCACAAACCGATGCTATGATTGGTTTAATATATAGTGGTGAAAGAAGGAAAGGAATAACTGTGACCTAGCTTTTGCCCAGTTGTGTGACACGTATGATGTTTTTCTTGATCTTGGACCCCATTTTTTTACGTTTGAGGAAAAATAGTTGACGGGGAAAGCTTGTAATTACAAATTTGGTTGGTTTGGTTGCCAAAGTCAAGAGTTGTCTTTGTTTGGATTCGATATTGTGGCCATAACTGATGACGCATGCATATTTTATGGCTATATGATTAATATGGTTAGTTTGGTTCACGTGAGGATATGAATGAAATCATAGAATAAGATTTTGATTTCGTTCAATATTAACGGTATTGTGGATTGGTTTCAAATACCTTATCCTTAGTCAGTGATTGAAATCTCGGGGACAAGATTTATTTTAATGGGGGTCTAATGTAATACCCTAAAAAAAATTTAAATATATGAATTTGATATTATAATTATGAATGTGTGGAGAAAATAGAAGAAAAATTGATTTATGGTCATGAAAATTTAATAGAGAAATTTTGAAATTTTGTTTGCGGAATTTATGTTGTAAACTTTTATCAATAGGTTGAAGTCACAATTAATGTTTTCGAATAAATCTTAAAACCACGAATGCATAAGGGAAAATCGTTTGCAAGTCCGGAATATAACGGTATAGTTACGGACGTTTGAAATCGTTTTACTAAACTATAGATTATAATTAAATTAAATGAACTCCCACTTTGTGGGAAAGAATCCCAATCAGGTTGTGTTGTTGAATGAAGGAACCAATGGTTTCGGCCCAATGAGATTTAAGGAAGAAATTAGGGACCAATCAGGAAAAGGGGGAGAGATGAGGGAACCAATAAAGAGAGGGGAGAGAAATATTCCTCCATTGTCGTCGACCCACTCAACCACGGCCAACTCGATTTTAACCCGGTTTAATTCCAGCCAATCTCCGCCATTTTTCAGGCAATTTTCACCCATCCACCACCTGCAATCTCTTCCACAACCCCCCATCTACCATATTCACCCAAATTCAAGGGTTTTTAAGTCCAAAACCATGTAAAACCGGGTGTGTGACCGATGAAGTTTTTACGGCGTTCCCACCGTTCCGGTTAGTTTTACCACCCACCACCATTAATCAACTCCCCTTGGACCAGGGATAAGACCCAACCAGTTGTGGGGGCGTTGGAACACCGAGGAAGGAGAATTGAAGCTCACCCATTCTAGGGTTTTTCGACGGGTGCTAGCCAATTTGGGGCATTTCCCGGCCAAATTGGACTTATCCACAGGTATAAAACTTGCTCTACTAGATCTACATGCCTGTAAAATTTGAGAATTTTTAGAGGTGGTCAGAATTTAAGGATTCCATCCGCTGGAAACCGCCGCGTACTGCGGCGCGTGGCCAGATGGCTGATACTGTCTTTTTATGTAGATTTCAATATTTGTACCATACTTTGGGCCTCCGTATTTAGATCTCGTACACATAATACTCGGGGGACTTAAATGTAATTATGTAATAAAGGAAGGGGTAAATATGTAATAAGTGAGGAGCCCTTATTCTATAAAAAGACTCTTCACCTTCACAATTAAGAGAGGTCAATTCTTAGGCCTGAAGCCCCCCTCACCCTCTCACATCCCATCTTACATTACAGAGGTTCTCTCCCTCTTTAACATTTCAGAGAAATACAAATATCAGTGTGGACGTAGCCCAAACCTTGGGGTGAACCACGATACATCTTGTGTTATTTACATTTCTTGCAGATTCACGGTCGGATTTACATTGTTCCAAGACCTCCGGTTTTGTGCATCAACATTTGGCGCTGTTTGTGGGAAACGACACAAAAAATTACGTCGGTTTCTCTTTCAATTTTTCACCTCCACTGTGAATCTACAAAATCATAAAAACCCAGAAACAGAAAAGATCTAAATCTCAAACCTTCTCAGAGCCCCCTCTCTCTCTCTCAACTTTCATCATGTTTTTTTGATAAGCCTTTTGATTACTCTCTGCCTCCAATTCTAGAATTTGATGAAACTTCTCAATTCAGAGGAACGTGAGGCGTGGCTGCGTGGCAGCCTCCAGGCCATGCTTAAAAGAAGGCCTTCTCCGCCCACTATATTACGATAATACCATTTTACATTTTGTCCCGAGGTTTCTAAGTCCAAAATATATCCAATCCGTACCATGCAAGTGTAAGCGAATCAACTAGAAACGCGCTGCAGTACAACTTCAGTCAGGAACCAAATCTCCAGATCTCCTCCTAGCGGCGCCATTGTCGAAGTTAACACCCTTGAGCAAGCCAAGCTCGCCGAAGACGTTAGCGTTTGCTCTGTCATCGTCTCCGACCCGCTCCACAACCCGAGGTCCGTCCACAACGAGATGATCGAGCGCTAGTTGGGGAAGGAAATGATCAGGGAGAAGATTATTGCCGGGTACTTGCCGAATGAGCTTGGGCTGATCACGGATCTCGCATTGCTCCACATCAAATCCAACAGGTTCTATGGAACTGTTCCTCACAAGTTCAACCGCCTCAAGCTGCTGTTCGAGCTCGATTTGAGCAACAATCGGTTCGTTGGAAAGTTCCCTCGGGTCTTTCAACAGTTGCTGGAACTGAAATTTTTGGATCTGAGTTTCAATGAGTTCGAATGGACGGTGCCAAAGGAGTTGTTCGACAAGGACTTGGACTCCATTTTCATCAACCACTTCCCCAAAACATGTTTTTCAAAAAAAAAAAAGTAGACATGCAAATCTGCAAAGATAAGTTTACATACTCTTCTGGGTCCATGATATACTTGATGACTTACTTTTGTCGACCACATGGAAAAAGTCATACTTATACTGCCAAGGTGCAGGCTTATGGTGCTGCAATCAGGATGGGTTATCTTCAACAACCCATTTGGACAAAGGGAATAACTTTTCGCATGTGCTAGCATACTTTGTCGCACTTATCCAACAAAAAGAAAAGAAAGGCCATCAGACAACTCAACCACTCCCACAAAAGTGAAAAGCATCAAGAAAAGCAGAAAGTGAAAGAAAAAAAAGAAGCAGACATAATTGCGGTAGTGATGGCATGCAGAAAAGAGAATTATGGGCGTGACCCATTAAGCAGAGGGTCGGATTTATTTTTTAATGATGTAATTTATTTTCCTTATTTTTCGGAAACATTTGTATAAACCTCATCAGAGGGTAAAAAAAAAGACAAAAAAAAGGGCAAAGCCCAAAATAAATGGGCTGGAATGTTGTATTGAGGGTAAAGGCCCATAAGCCCAAAATAGCACCAACCACGTGACCAAAAGTAGTCCACTACTACAAAAATTATTCGGCACCCTGCCACTATTATCACCAACCAGGTGACCAAAAGTACGCCCAGTACTACAAAAAATTATTCGGCACCCCGCCGCTATTATCGCCAACCAGGTGATCAAAAGTACGCCCAGTACTCCAAATTATTCGGCAGCCCGCCGCTATTATCGCTAACCAGTTGATCAAAAGTACGCCCAGTACTCCAAAATTATTCAGCAGCCTGCCGCTATTATCACCAACCAAGTGATCAAAAGTATGCCCAGTACTTCAAATTATACATGAGCATTACTCATGTCAATCATACATAAACGTTCATGAGCATCACTCATATCAATCATGCATAAACATTCATGAGCATCACTCATGTCAACATCCATGAGCATCACTCATGTCAATCAACATAAACATTCATGAGCATCACTCATGTCAATCAGCTTCAAAAGCTTCATTTACAGAGCTCTAGCTTTGAAAGCTTCATTTACAGAGCTCTAGCTTCAAAAGCTTCATTTACAAAAGCTTTAGCTTCAAAAGCTTCACTTACAGAGCTCTAGCTTTAAAAGCTTCACTTACAGAGCTCTAGCTTCAAAAGTTTTATTTACAAAAGCTCTAGCTTCAAAAGCTTCATTTACAGAGCTCCAGCTTCAAAATCTTCATTTACAAAAGCTCTAGCTTCAAAAGCTTCATTTACAAAAGCTCCAGCTTCAAAGCTTCACTTGCAAAGCTTCACCTACAAAGCTTCAGTGCAGGGTATATAAATACCATCTCCGAACAACCGCCACTTCGGCCCATACATGGATTCAATTTGAAGTCTCCAGCCAACAGACTCTATTGATCGAAGACTTGGGGGACTACATTATATACCATATATTGGGCCTCAACTGGACCTCATAAAAAAATACTTAGAGGACTCTAGCCCATCACTTATGTATTGAGGAGCGAGCCCTTATTCTATAAAAGATACTCACTCACTTTCATTAGAGAGCACCTATTATTCATGTATTGAGGAGCGAGCCCTTATTTTATAAAAGGGACTCCCTCACCTTCATTTTAGAGCAACGCCGCCAGCTGAGCAATCGCATCGTCGCGAGCATCACTCCTAACCCATTACTTATGTATTGAGGAGAGAGCCCTTATTCTATAAAAATGACTCATCACCATCATTAGAGAGCATCACCGCCTACTGAGCAACCGCCTCGCAACGAGCATCAACTCTAACCCATCACTTATGTATTGAGGAGCGAGCCCTTATTCTATAAAAGGGACTCCCTCACCTTCAACGCCACAAGCCGATACAACCAAGGTAACATAAGCCACAAACAGAACATCCTCGCAACATGTGCTACTTCTAGTTGAGCATCGTTTCAGATTGGGCATCGCCTCATATCGAGTATCAGTTCTAGACGACATCTAGTTACTTCGGCCCACACATGGACTGAATTTCAAGTCTCCAGCCAAAAGACTCTCTTAACTGAAGACTTGGGGGACTACTGTTTGTATCATACTTAGGGCCTCCGTATTTAGATCTCGTACAAATACTCGAGGGACTTAAATATAATTATGTAATAAAGGAAGGGGCAAATATGTAATAAGTGAGGAGCCCTTATTCTATAAAAGGACTCCTTACCCTTACAATTAGGAGAGGCCAATTCTTAGGCTTGAAGCCTCCCTCACCCTCTCACATCCCTTCTCACATTACAAAGGTTCTCTCTCTCTTCAACATCTAAGAGAAATACAAATATCAGTGTGGATGTAGCCCAAACCTTGGGGTGAACCACGATACATCTTGTGTTATTTACATTTCTTGCAGATTCACGGTCGGATTTACGTTGTTTCAAGACCTCCGGTTTTGTGCATCAACATTGTGAATTCATACTTGGTATCCAAATTTCTATGATTCAATTGCTTGTTATAATACTGAGTAATGCCACCACTTGAATAATTTTGGAAACGGGTAAGAGATTGATTTGTGAACTACGAAATGCTTGATCTCGTTCAAGGGTTTGTAGACAGTCTAACGGGAGAGTTAGATGCAGCCTTAAAATAACCGAGATTAATTCTTTTTGGGCAAACTTTCTAGGTATAGAAAATTGGTTAATTTTTAGTAAATGATCCGGAATCAATGTTTCGGGACAGGGTGTTACATACACGTTTTTAGTTAGCAGTTATATTTACAAAGGCCTTGGGAAAATATCAATTGGTGACACTGTGCAACAAGTTAAGACTTCATAATATTCATTCTCCAACTTAAGGGGGAGTATTAAGAAATATCATAGTAATATATTTTGTAATATATTTACCGAATATGGTTTAAGTCAAATCCCACTAAATGTGGGATACGATCTTCTAGCCATTGTTGTAGAGTTAATTAGTTGACCTAGGGTTGTATATATTGCACTTTATAGTTTATCAATGGATACAGACGAAAAGCATTCAATCTATCACTTTTCATAGGATTTGGATCCTCTCCTGAGCCCAAGGAGAGGATCCTCCTGACCAAGCAGTGTGGACTGTTGGATTTTCATTCAACGGCTATAATTAATATAACTTTAAAGGAATCCTCTTGTTTGTAGCCGTTGGATGAAAATCCAACAACCCACACTGCTTGGTTAGGAGGATCCTACCCAAGGCAAGCAACCTCAACTAGAAAAATCACAAATAGTCGAAGAACAAACCAAGTTATACTTTGGAAAGAAAAAAAACCGTGTTCCAAGTTCTTTAAGCTCAAAACTTAATTATGTTAAGAACATGTTATGCAATCTGAATAGTGTCATTTTGTGATGTGCTGCTAATTTCTTTTCTCCCACAGACTCTCGAAAATGTATCAAAATGGGTACATAATATGAACGAAGTGTCCGAAGAACTCAATGAGAAGATTAGACTCCTAAGTGGGTTTTCTGTTGCACTTAGAGATAAAATCCACACCGACATATTGTTGCAACCTGGTGATGATGGTCCTCCAGTCCCTGCCCATAGAGCCTTATTGGTGACTGATCTCCTTCTCTCTTTGTTTATCAATTAATTAACCAGTTAATAACATATGTGATAGGATTTTTACCATCTATGCAAATAAGGGCAAAATCACATGAAATACTTGCAATAATACAAGGATGTGGTAGTATAGATGCTCATGCAAGTTCGTTCTCCTCAAGGACTATTTGAACAATTTATGTAAAAAACAATTCCTAATCAACTACTTAGAATTAAAACTTGAGAAAAGAGATTTTGAGATTGGGTAATATTAAAAACGAATTTTAAACAAAAACTAATATAATCGAAGAAAAGAGTTTTAAATACCAATTTATAAAGGCACTAGGGTTCCACCATCACCTAGCAATCCTATGAATTTCTACCAATTACTTATGATCTCCACATGCCACTTTGAAGGTTAGGTTTTCCTAATATATATTCTCCTCGTGATATTCAAGCAAGAACGTATATCTACCATGCAATCTGTCTATGATATTCAGATCAAATATAAACATGTAAGACTCATTAAATTCTATGAAAACCTTTTGAAAAACCATGCAACCCCTAAGAGCGTGATATTCGCCTTAGATGAAATTACAATTATCAATCACAAGAAGCAATACTCAATCCTCCAATGATATTTCGACCGAATTGCATCCAATTACTTGTCTAAACATCCTAATGGTGGCCAGTCATCAAGATAGTTAGATAGTTTAAAACAGTGATCAATAAGTCAAAATGTGCATGCAATCAATCATAAGCAATTAAATAAAAATTACATATTCATGCTAACGCTCAAGGCTTCGCCCTAGCAAAAGGAATTAGTTACACATATGCATAATTGCAATCATAGAAAAAGAATAAACGGAATGAAAGCACCTTAAAGTAGAAAATCTCCAAGAACCCTAGCAAAGTTCTTTGTCTCTGAAGTTGAATAATAATAAGCGTAGAGAAAAACTGTAGACGGCAGAGCAATATATTTGCTAAGCCATCGCACAAACCCTAAGACATAGGTCTCTTATTCCAACTAGGAAACTAAATAATAATAAAATAGCTTAGAAAATAAAATTCTAATTAAACTAGGAGAATCTGCCAGGTAACTGTACAGCCACGTTTTAGTCTCAGATATCCTCCAAATCCCCCCATGATAGCTTGTTTTGAAGATCAAGACATTTTGAACACATCTCCAGAAGGCTACAAACCCATCCGAGGTCATATTGGGCTCCAAAAATGCAATTCAAGCCCAAAACGTCACTATTCCAGCACTGCACATCGCTCATTTATTTTATTGCCAGAAAATAACCGCTTGATGTGAAAATCTAATATTTTGATACAATCAAGCCAAGTGACTCACGAATGTCCTCCAACTAGAATTACTCCAAAATTCATCAATTTGACCACGTTTTGCTTCAGAGGAAATCGAAAGTCCTATATTAGAAATATAATTCAAAGTATCAAAATTCTTCCAAAATATGAACCAAAATATACTAAGAATAGGGTTAAATATATAATATAAAATTCACTTATCAATATGTACATGTAAAGTTGTTTTACGAGGCGGTTAACCTTATTTTTCAAATGAGGACACGTGGTCAATATTGATGACATTGTTGATACTGTTGTAAACCATCATAGGTTCTTGAAGAAGAAGATTATACAGATACAAGAAAGAATGAAGAAAGAAAGATAGAGAGAGAAGTAGAAGAATTAGAGTTTAGAGAGAGAAATCAGTTATTCAACTGTAATATTCTTTTCTTATTAGTTACAATGATTTGTTACAAGCTATTTATAATATCCCTTTGGTAGCTTACACTCTAAGTCACAACATAACCAACTCAACTAACTTCATACTCATTTGACACTTGTCCATTTCATAACCATTGGATCTTAGTACTCCTAACAACCCTAAACTTACAGTTGTAAAGATGTGATCGATATAGTTATCAACATGTCATCGATATATCGTACGCGGTGCAGTTAACCACATATGAATGTATTGAGAAACCAATTCTAACTTTTACATTTTGGTTGTTAATGTCATGTATGTAGGCAATAAGATTAGAAATTTTTAACAACATTCTAGACTTAGATGGATGCAAGGCTCCACCAAACGACACCATAAAACTGCCCGAACTGAACCATGAAGAGCTCGAGTCTCTCTTGGAATTTCTGTACCATGGGGACTTGTCAGAAGAGAAGATGAACAAACACATCTACTCCTTGTCCCTTGCAGCTGATAAGTATGGAATCTCGTACTTGCAGAAGCTATGTGAGCGTCATATGCATAAGTCTTTGAGCTCAGCCAATGCTCTTGATGTTTTAGAGGTCGCAGACGTTTGTTCCAGCCTAACACTGAGGGAGAATGCCTTGGAATACATTGTTAAAAATATGCATGACATAATTTTCTCTGCTAAATATGATACGTTTGCACTTAAGAATCCACATCTATGTGTACAGATTTCTAGAGCATCATTGATGGATGACAAAAGAAATTCAGTTGTAAGGGAATGTTATTGATTGATCATGTTCTTATGTTATTGATTGATCATGTTCTTACTATTGTGCAAGTATTTACATCTAAATTGACCCAAGACTTCTCGGAAAAGTATTTACGTGTGTACTGTTTACAATTTTTCACATCTTCAAATATTGCTACAATATAGTTTTTAACATTTTTCGTTTTTGGAAAGACATTTTAGGATAAATCACCAAACGTATTCTCAAATTGTTTTATTTCATATGCCATTTGTCACTTGCGGAAAGATGGAGGATTCAAACTCAAATGCCTAGGAGAAGCACATCCGCAAACCAATGTGATTATACCAAAATAATCTAAAATTCTATTTGTTTGTTTTCCTTTTAGAAAACAATTTTTAAACCCTTTTTTTGAAACATTTTACATACAGTTGAGGTAGTGGACTAAGCCTCACAATAAGCTAGCCATAATAATTTAGTCCGAATTCACTTTAATTTGGTGGGAATCAAATCTAAGTCGTCTCACTTATAACTGAATAATACCATTAGATCGTAGTACCTACAAACATTTTTTGAAACTTTAAACCTAAAACATACATCGACCCTAATATAACTCAAACAATAAACAGAAGCCCACAGATTAGCCTACAAGAAAAACGGAAAGATGGAAACCTTAACTAATACAAACCCTAACCCGTTAATTACCAAAAAAAATAGGCAAGATAAAAACCCTAACCCTAGTCTACTCAAAAGTCAAAACGAGGGTGTCGAATAGACATAGACGATCAGCCCGAAGACATCTGGAGGGGTCCACTATCGTTTTCCAGAATGATGATCTGATCTGTGAGAATGAGGGCTACTAATGTAGAAGAGGTCGTTAAGTCTTATGGCCTTACATGCACATTGAACTGGAATGAGTGTATGATGACAGTGGCTCCAACAAAAGCTAGTCGCGACAGCACTATCTTTGATCGGGGTTATAGCGCTCTCATGGCTGTTGCACTTAATGCCCACAAAAATGGTTGAACCAATAATGTAAGGCACAGCTGCTTTCGGAGTTGCTTTTGTATATCCACAAAAGGGGATGGAGATGAGTATGGATGATTTTGAACGCAAGTACAATGATTTGATGGATAAACTCGATGACGAATGTGAACTTGCTAGAGAATTTTTCTGCGTGGCCTTTTATTCGTCAGAACATATTATTACTATTGCTCATACAAGTGCAGCAAGCAACAGATGAAGTCGCGGATTTGGCATTACATTTATCTAGGGGTTCCTTTATAACGCTATGACTCTCGTGCGAGATGAATATAAAGCAAGACTAGCCTTCATGGAGAAGTGCGAAATAGACAAATGATCAGGGTTTAGTGAGAGAATTTATCATATATGGCCAAAATTTACACTCTAATTTCATAAATGTCAGTTTTTATTAAACTATCACATATATCCAAAATTTTACTGGAATAGACCTCAATACCCTCAGGGGACGTTTGTTGCGCCGGACTATCTCGGACTGGACTAGCTTCAAGGACTAAGCTGGACTGGCTTAGACTAGACTAAGCTGGACTAACTTAGTGAAGCGTTTGGTGCAGTGTTGGACTAAGAAGCGGATAATAACAAATTCTAATATTATATTATTTAATATATAAATTATTAATATTTTATTATAATCTCGGTGACCGGAGATGACGAGGAGTCTATCGGGAGTGGTTGTTGAGCATGACGAGGACGAGAGAGGATAGTCTTAGCTAGTCCCATGGTTATTGGGGGGTCTCGCTAAGACCTCTTAGTGAAGGGTTTTGTCCATGCTAGTCCCCTTTAGTCTCATTAATGTTAGTCCCAGCATGAAACAAACACAGTATTGGACTAACAGCTAGTCCAGTCCAGTCCAATCCCACTTAGTGAGGGCAAACAAAGTTAATAATAAACCTAACCCAAAATCCAAACACTATTAGATGAATGAACATGTTTATTCAATTCCACCTGTTTATGAATGAACCTGAATTCATTTCCAAGAAAACTTGCTGTTTGACAATTCCATCCACAGCTCACGGTCTCATCTCCACCTCCCCATCAATCAGATATTTTGTTTATGATTTTGGTTTTGCAATAAAAATTGAAATTTGTTTGTCTACATGCAATTCTGATGGGCTTTTGACAAAAGGTAGAGCTCCTAATGATCAGTGAACAGATGGCAACATGCCATCCTTGCTCCCAACATGCCATCCTTGTTAGGTTTTCAAGGCATACCGAAAGTATAAGAACAAAAACTAATTATTATTTTAGTTTTTTTAATTAAACATTTCAAAACAATATAAAGGAGAAGGATAAGCACAGGCAGAGAGGTGGAGGGTTGCGGCGGTGGGGGAGACTTTGGCAACAAGTAAGCAATTTTGTTGTGAGTTTGAATGAAAATGAATTCCAATGATTTTAGGTGTAGTGTAATTTGATAATAATTTTTAGGGTAGTTTGGTCTATTTAAGCATGTTTTTTGCTATAATTGATAGTTCTTATAAAAACTGATATTTATGAAAGAGTGGTACTAAGCCCACCCCATTGTCTTATCTTCCCACCCACATTATATTCCCACCCACTATAAAAGGGTAAATAATAACATCACTCTTTTCCTACCCACCATTATTCCAATTATAACCCTTTAAATATCTTTATGTTCTTTAATTTTTATTTTCTGTAATATGTATATATACATGTAAAATATATTTATCTCAAGAAAAAAAAAACAATTATGGTACATATTCAACAGTAATTCAAACAACAAACAAGAATCCATCAAGGCAGACATGGAAGGTCCACAGTCACCTCTTTTCTGGGTCAAGCTCGAAGAAGGTGGAGATGGCAAAAGAGGTAATGGTACATATATATATCACCATAAAAAACCAAGTCATAGTGCCAATTAATGATTGAATATCAGACTATGGACAAGAAATATGAGTATGTTAATGCATTGTTGCACTTTGTACATGTGCAGTGAGAATTACTTTGCTCGCTCCCTTATTCTTTTTGTTGGATTGAGGGTTGTGTTCTGAAGATATTTGAGAGAGAAAAAGGAACCGAAATGAGGCAGATTGACCTTCAAAGACGGAACTCTCGCCACTCGCTGCAAAAAAAAAAAAAAATCAGACCTCCAAAACCCCAACAACACCACGACCCCTAAAATTTTAGGCACGCCAACACCTATGCCCTACCCTATGCCACCCTTCACAACACGGTCATAGCCTCATAACCTGTCACATCCTAGACTTAACTCCGCCATAGTACGATTTTGTCCGTTTTGGGCCCTGGCCACGTCCTCACGATTTTGTTTCTAGGAACTCACACGATAACTTCTCAGTAGGCCACCCATCCTGGGAATGCTCTCGCTCGAACTCGCTTAACTTCGGAGTTCCAATGGAATCTAAAGCTAGTGAGTCCCCAAAAAGCCTCGAGTTATATGGAGGCGGGCATGTACATATAAGGCACATCACCCCCTCTCCGTTGGTCGATGTGGGATGTTACAATCCACCCCCCTGGGGGCCCGATGTCCTCGTTAGCACACTTGCACCGAACGACTGAGTGGCTCTGATACCATTTTGTCACATCCTAGACTCGACTCCGTCGTAGCACAATATTGTTCGCTACGATTTTGTTCGTTTTGGGCCCTGGCCACGTCCTCATGGTTTTGTTTCTAGGAACTCACACAAGAACTTCCCAGTAGGTCATCCATCCTGGGAATGCTCTCGCTCGAACTCGCTTAACTTCGGAGTTCCAATGGAATCTGAAGCCAGTGAGTCCTCAAAAAGCCTCGTGCTATATAGAGGTGGGCATGTACATATAAGGCACATCACCCCCTCTCCGTTGGTCGATGTGGGATGTTACAATCCACCCCCTAGGGGACCCGATGTCCTCGTCGGCACACTCGCACCGAACGGCTGAGTGGCTCTGATACCATTCTGTCACATCCTAGACTCGACTCCGTCATAGCATGATATTATCCGCTTTAAGCCTCGGCCACACCCTCACGGTTTTGTTTCTGGGAACTCACACGAGAACTTTCCAGCGGGTCACCCATCTTGGGAATGCTCTCGCTCAAACTCGCTTAACTTCAGAGTTCCAATGGAATCCGAAGTCAGTAAGTCCCCAAAAGGCCTCGTGCTATATGGAGGTGGGCATGTACATATAAGGCACATCATCCCCTCTCCGTTGGTCGATGTGGGATGTTACACAACCACCCACCTGCATAGCTCCACCTATATATTCCACTTCATTGTTCACAATCTCCATTCCGCCGGAATTAGATTAAGGCTGTCATCCGCCATGAGAGAAAGGGAATTTAAAGAGGGAGGAGGAGCTAGCATCGACGCCACCATTAGGGAGGCGTGCGGGTGTGGACTGGTTGGGCTTGTACAGTAGGGTGGATTTTTTAATTTTTTTTGTTTCTTGTGGTTCTACTATTTCAACTAATGATGATGTGGCAAAATGTTAGTAGTTATTGTTTAAGTCCTTAAATGTCATTTTATAAGATGAGATATTTGTCATTGATATTTATATTTTAAAGAAGGTGAAATGATAAGACAATGGGCTGGACTTAACGCCACTCTTACGAAATTAGAGGGTAAATATTGGTTATATATGAGAAATTCCCGTTTAGTGATGTGTCGTGCCGCTCCACATGCATATCTTGTTGGAATCCATTGTCCCACATTGGACAGAGGGAGAGAAGAAAATAAGTTTAAATATAATTACCCCACTCTAACTAACACCGAGGTCTTTTGTATTAAAACCTCACACTCAACGAATTGAGCAGGTGCCCAAGTGAGGATAGTATCGGTATTGTTGGAGTGGGCCCGTGGCCCATCTACCTGAAATTTAATATGGTATCAGAGTCAGGGGACGGGCCCGTATTGCCATGTGAATGGGTGGGTCCCCTTTGGCCCTGCGCAAATGGATGAGCCCCGACTTGGCTCCACGTAGGCCAAGAGATGCCACGTGAATAGGTGGGTCCCCATTGGCCCCGCACTAATGGGTGAGCCCTAACTTGGCTCCACGTGGTTGCCGATGTGTGGAACTCCACGTGTGACCCATAAAATGGGGTCTCACATGCGGGGGAGTGTTGGAGTCCATTGTCCCA
This sequence comes from Malus domestica, assembly GCF_042453785.1. Taxonomy (NCBI): domain Eukaryota; kingdom Viridiplantae; phylum Streptophyta; class Magnoliopsida; order Rosales; family Rosaceae; genus Malus; species Malus domestica. The sequence goes on along the minus strand of NC_091667.1, from coordinate 30,740,147 downwards.
CATCAGATAGAGGGAGAGAAGAAAATAAGTTTAAATAGAATTACCTCACTCTAACTAATACCGAGGCCTTTTGTATTAAAACCCCACACCTGACGAATTGAGCAGGTGGCCAAGTGGGGACAATATCGGTGTTGTTGGAGTAGGCCCATGGACCCGTCTACCTGAAATTTAACATATCTACCCTTAAAAAATCCTTTGAACCACGTTTTCCATTTGAGGTTATTGGCTGCTTTCTTTGTATCCTAGTAAGCAAGTATGCAGTTCTAATTAGTTTGACTTGATTTAACAATTGGAATATTTGCACTCTCTGTCTTTGGCATTCACTGTTTCATAAGCATCTTCTTTGAAAGGAAAATCTATTTATGTAGGTTATTTAATGAAACAGTTTTACTGTGTCAATAGTTCAATCTTTTAAAAACCCATATTGCATCTGCAATTAGGGTTAGGGAATGATTAATTTTGTTAATTATCCTTTGTTTTAATGGCATCCAGACACTCAAAGACGTGTCCGGGTGGGTGTTAGAATCAATTGAAGAAGTTAAAGCACAGAAGGAGAAGATGAAATTCCTTTGGGCCTGCATATGGACAGATGTTCTTGCTTGCAGTGACTTACTTGTCCATCCTGGTGATAAAATCTCAATCCGAGCACATAAAATCATATTGGTAGCCCGGCACTCTCTATGCTAGATCTGTTAATATAATACCCTACTGCATACAAATATATTCCCTGATAAGCTACATCATTATCCAAGAAAGCGAAAACTGATGTGATCATCATCAAACATACCTAGGTAGCTATATATAGCAACCGAATCTTGATTACTCATTTTCGGTATTTTCGCTCCAGTTTTTTATAGCCACTGCCACTGCTTGCTTTACTGCATGAGCGTCAATGCTTTCACCTTCCTCTTCATTCTATACAATATTAAAGCGAATTTACCTTATAGCTGCTGTCATGAACAAGTTTATATATAATCCTCAGTAATTATTTATATATATAGAGAGGAATTGAATTGTCTTACTTCTCCTCCAACTGCCTGTAACCTGAAACTGTCTGCACAGGAAACCCTAGCTTCAAGCACATTGAGACCCAAGTCTTCGAAAGCTTCCAGAACAGACACAAGCAAACCTGGGCAACTCTTCCCAGAAAACACATTTATCAGAAATCCTTTTTCTAGGGTTTCCACTGTAACCTGCTGAAAATATAAGGACATTTACAAATTATAACAAATTAAAAATCCCATTATATATTACCACCCATACAGCTAAAAAGGACATTAATAAAATATTAATCATAGCACCCGATATGGAAAAGGGTCAATTCAGTTTGTATAAGTACCACAGGCAATGAAGTTTGGTCACTTGATGATGAAGTAGTTTGTGCATTTGCAATATCTTGATTCAGTCTTTCCACCTTTTGTTTTAGCTCTTCAATGTACTTGGAGGCATCTACTATGATTGAGGTTTTGTTTAGCTGTGACACATGCGCAAACCAAAAACTGTACTGTTAGAGATGTATACTTTTGATATCGATCAATAATCAAAATGTATATGTACACACACACATATATCCGTATATAACCAATATATATGTATACCTATATATACACACACAAACACACTCTCGTAGATTTAGATAAGTGTCATATAATTACATCAATGCCATAACTGACGGCTTGGTACTTATAATGAAGTTCCAAATGAATTGATCTCTCTCTTTAGATATATAGACGTAGTAAATTACACAAATAGATAATTGAATTTTTATCAATATAATTCTAATGTTCGATCCTCAGTTTTAAAATCAAGATAACATACATAGAATATTGAGATGTTCAGAAAACGAATATATATATCGGAGGGGCAGTCATGAGAGACACACACATATACACAAACTGTAAGAACTTTTAGCTTTTGACAACTCACAGCATACTACTTATAATATTGTTTCAGTTTTCTCTTAATAAGCTTAACAAACCACGGAAATAAATTGGTTCCGAATATAATCTTAACAGAAATGTTCTCATGGCCATCAGGCAACAAGGAAATATATATATATATAGTCACTCACTTGTGGATTTGATATCAAAAGTGAAAATTTTTAATCTCAACCTTTGAAATCAAATTCAAAGGTGGGTGACCAAGAGAATGAGATTCATAATAATAATTCCCCCATCAGTTTAAAAATCAAGAGAGTGGTGCAGAAATGAGATATTTAACAGGGGGACCCATTTCGCCCAAGTTGGTGCGAAACCGGAAAGAAGAAGCGGTTTTTCTGGCAGCCAACATAAAACGAAACCAGTTGCATGTACTTTGTGTTAGTGAAAAGAAACAATTGTAGTTTAGTGTATATAAAACTTCGAGAATTTAGGCCAATAGAATAAAGGGAAAGCCTGAGAAATGAATGCAGCAGGGGGAATTACAGCATGAGAGTTAGTTATAGAACGAAGAAGTTGCAGCTTCTCATAGAGTGCTGCCCTCTTGTGCTCCCTAGAAACCATGGAAACTGGAAAAAGTAGGATATCGGATTCGATATATATTTCAGATTTCCCAGCTTTCACTTTCGCCTCTCTTCTTTCTTTTCCTTATACAAGTCTCTGAGAAGCTCTGAAAGCTTTTTATAAGAGGGAGATGAGCTCTCAAATCTATATGATCCTGTTTGCTTCCCTGCACATGACTGCCTCAGTTTTTTTTTCTTTTCCCACAACAAATTAATAATGTACTATAGATAATATATTCTGGCTGCAATTACTGACATGCCCTCGCTTTAAGGAAATAACATTTCTCGTTAATCCTTGGGATGATTAATTGCACATAATTAATCATTTGTCTTCTTATTTATTTAGTACTAATGGGCTTCTTAAACCTAAAGTTTACTTAATTTGTTGGGTATAACAGTGCATTTGACCAAATTGTTCCAGGAAAAATCGAATTCAACGTGACTTATTCACTAAACAAATTAATTTAACATGAAACAACACATATTCTTCATATCATGTATATACATGATAAAGTGGAATTCAGCAATATTGCTGAAAAAAATTCAGATAAAATAACTTAACTACTTATAAATAAGATCACATTAATGTCTTTGATTAAAGAAATGCATACCAAGCCACGTACTACCTAAACTGATAATTTATATGAACTTTCCAACATTATCAAGCTGTTCAGCATAAAATCATAGATCATATCTGCAAAGTTGCTAATGATTAAGATTATACAGTATATATTCTTCTAGTTTCTAATCAAATTATATAGCCAAGTTCTTTATATATACATGTCTTCGACAAAAAATATATATATATACATGTATTATAATTACTTATCTTTGCATATATATTCTGTATATAATTCATCTGGCGATAAAAACAGTAATAGTGATATTGAGAGCGATCAGTTTCACATGCATGCATGTTTTTGGAGTAGTCTGCAAGTTGATATACAGAAAGCTAAGGCCACTTGATATTAAGCTAGAAAACATTTAGGATCGAATATAAGCTTGAAAACAAAAGAGATTTTATGTCTTTCATTCATTCTGAATATTCATTTCACATATATATGTGTATGTGTATGTATGCACCAAAATTATGAATTGTTAGTGAATAAAGATGCGAAAATGATACAGAGAAAGGGGTAGAAAGGGAAAAAAAGAAGTGAAGCGCGGGAAGAAATGGGGGAATCATGAGCACGTGATGGAGATATATAGAGGGATCGAGGTGGGAGTGGCAACTGTGGATTTGTGGAATAGGCCAACCATCGAGCCATCGAAACAAGTGCATGAGAAGAGAAGCAACAAAATATGATCGATACATGTTTAGTTTGTGAGTTTTGGAATGCCTCCAAACACACCTCACGGGGTTTATTTTAGCTTAGCCTCCTCCCAAACACACAATCCCCCTCCCCATCTCCGTTTTCCCTTTTGTCCTCTCCCTTTCTCTCTCTTCGTCTCTCTACACGTGCCATGTCTACCTTCTCATCATCTCTAGCTAGCAAATAACCTTCTAGTTCATATTCATTATACCTTTTTCTTGACAAACGATGAGATAATCAACATTAAATAGGATGATTCAAATTTGAGTGTAAGGAGATATGCATATATACACTCTGCCCAAATTCATTAAGCTCGTATCTGCTCATCATACCCCCTTTTAATTTAATTAATTTTTTTGAAACTCATATAAATATGTACCATGTATATGCAATCATAGATTCATAACATTAAGTATTTATGCATGGGATAGTTGATTTCATCATGTTCTAACTAGCTACTTGTTCTTTGTACTAATCAATCATGAACCAAAATCTATTTATAATTTTATATCCATTCCAGGACCATATGATCATTTTGAGTGCAACTTGCAGGTCAGATTAAGTTATATATAATTGAATTAGCACTTCTTTAACTTTTGACAATGCATTTGCATATAAACTTATAAAAATTAGTCAAATATTTCCAAAAATATATTTCCTTCCATGGACAGGTAGATGAGGAAAAAGAACCTTAGCTTGCACCAAATACCAATAAGCATGCAAGTAAAATTCCAATTTCCATCTGCAGTCAATATATGTACTTTTTATGTATCACAAGACCTTTATATTTATGAATCAAACATATATTGTCACTACGTGTATATATGTATAATTGTAAATGTACATGTATAGGAGACTTAAGAGCAAGAGTTTTCCCTAGCTAGTCCTTGTTCGTTCGAGCATTGTCTCCATTCGCCACAGAGACAAATCACGTACTAACTCTATTCACATGTGTGCCCATTAATCATTACAACCAAACAATACTCTACATACACATACCCTGCTCCCAACCTTTGTCCCTTGCCGTCCATAAATTAGGGTTTCCTTAGCTTATTTTTAATTTTTTTTTAATTTCCAAGAATTAGGGTTTCCCTCAATTATTTTCCCAGATTAGTTTTGGTTGATCATGGCGCATGTGCTTTGATTTTGTATATGTAAACAGATCCATCATAATTTTGATTTGATTTCTCATGCATCTTACTGATCAGGTAGTACTGGGTTAATTGGTTTTATCTCCATGAAATGCACTACTTGTAATACGCTGGAAGGCATGAATCAAAATACTGAGCGTGACCTGATGCTTATCGATATGATAATATACTGAAGAAAAAAGTAGGAAAAAACAAATTAAAACAGATAAGCAATAATTTGTCCTGATACCTTTGAAACCTATTAGCTAGCATTTCTTCATCAAATTGAAGTGACTGATTTCGTTTTATTAATTTGTTCAGTGCTGTCCAATTCTTGTCAGGTTTTCCGTAGCCCTTTTTTTCCCTTAATAATCCCTAAGCATTTTACATTTTTATTTGATTTGGAAAACCTGTTATGAGGATATATGCATGCAATTTCTACTTGGTTGATGATAATGAATTGATTCATTCCGATTTATTTTACAAATAAATAGAGGGTTACGCAATGTTAGTTTATCGGAGTAGAACGATATGTAGGACACAGAGGTTCACCCTCAAACCCGAAGGCAAAGGATCTTAAGCTCTATCTTACCATCCCTCAAACCCGAAATGCAAAGGATTTTAAGCTCTATCTATTTTATCATCAATTTCGAGGGTTATAAATTAACCTATGATACGTACTCATCTTAGGGCTTGTTAGTTGCCAAAAAGTTGGAGGTTGCTGCAAAAGAATCTTTAAGGATTTGATTGTTCTCATTCACATGTTTCATAATGAAGGGAATGCTTTGGGGTATAAACCCGACTAAGACAAATATGCTTATATTTTATCTTATGTGGTTCAATATCATAGTGAATATGTTGTTATGTTTCTACTTATGTGACTCAGGTTCGAAACTCTCTCATTTATTAAATTATTGTAATAGTTTTGGCCCCCTCCCCTTAATATTAATACATTTTTAAAAAGCTTTTATTTTATTTATTTTTAATTAATTAATTGATCAACATAGGACATATGTACGCGTTAAACTCTGTTGTATTTGTGAGATCACAGCAATAATGAAATTGTTAATTGTTTATAATAATCTCAATTAGAAAGTGATATGTAGTTATAATTATGGTGCACTACTCATGACCTGTACGCGTTTTGGTGTCTATTAGGTATCCAAAACATGCGACAAAGCAAATCAAAATAACAACAAAGAATTGGAACCAATTTAATTAGGGCATGCACAATCATGCAATGAAAGTATTACTTTATTCAGAAATGCTTCTCGTGACATTCCATATTATTTGAAAATGGAATAAAAATCTCATATAATGACAAGCCTTGCCACAATCACCACATAAAGCCATCGTTTTGCAATGCTTGACAACAAATCTGTGCTCCTTCATAAGGTTCCAAAATTTTGTGATTCACTTAAAACAATAACCCAATAAATTGTTACTGCCATAAACAAATACATAAACATTGTGTCCAAGAAATATTCTTTAGTGTAGTAATATGTATATAGGATTCTTGTGACTCTTGCTAGCAAAAAACTCACGTGAGTTGCACTTTGGGAACGTACATTCACATGCAAATGTCAGTGGAAACAAAATTTATTTGATGTATAAAGTTGAGTGATAAGGGCCTCTGTTGTTCATAGAGAGAGAGAGAGAGAGAGAGAGAGTTCTTGTAGGCAATTGAAGAATCTATATGCAAGGATATATAAATATATATATATATATAAGTAACAATATCCAAAAATTTGGTTAGATATATCAAATACATACACATTTACATATACATTCATTCTAAGTTGCAGTTAACTAAATTTGCAAGCACAATATATATTGGGAATTGTTATTGGCACTCTAAAAATCTCATTCTACACTGCAAACTTTCTATATTTAGAAAGAAAAATACACTAGTGAAGAGTGTAGAATGAGATTTTTGGAGTGCCTATAACAGTTCCCTATATATTAACGGTAACAATAATAACGACAACATATAAATCATATATCAAGTGCATGTTCACATTTAGGGAACAGTAATGACTCACAGAGACATTTCAACCTACCTCTAACCACCATCATGTAATTCACCAACGATACAGTTAATTGCAACCTAAAATATCTCTTTACATATGTACTTACATAAATGATTAATTCATTAAATAGATTGAAGAAAATGTCATTTTCATCCTGCATGTATCCCCGACACTCGAGAATAAAAAAGGTCGTTGTCCAACGTCGTCATTTTAGAATTTTTAGCTTACAGTTACATAATCCCTACAAATTGCTTTACTGCAATAATCTTGTTATGTGCAGAGAGAGCACCCATGACCCTTGTTATGTGCAGAGAGAGCACCCATGACCCATGCAAACAAATCGGCCTAAGACTTCATACAGCTGTATTGCTTTGTATTTTTTTCAAGCCAAAAAATTCTTCTGCCAAATATTTTAAAATGATATCGGCATGCATTGGTTTCTTCTTAAATTAATAACCTTTATTCTTTCGTTTGTGTAATACATGTTCTTAAGAAATTAAGTTCTTATATAAAGAAACAGTATGTTGGTTGGTCACTGGTTAATCGATCTATTGACTTATATGCATGGTAAGCCAAAGCAAAAAATTAACGACAGATTAAGATGTATTGAAAGTCATTTTCAATCGGATAGTGCTACATACATACATTTTTACCTTCTACACACTTTTGTTAATTTGTGTTCACTGATCTTCTTCAATTCTTTCAATCCAAAAGCAAAAAAACGAGAGAGGTGTGTAAGAAGTAAAAATGGGTAGATAGAACCACCCTTACAATTTCTAAATAAGAATCTAAATTTGGCGTACACTTTGATATAATACTCAAATGCTTCTTTTGGTGTGCGAGATTAGATTGGAATTTTATTCTTTATATTAGAGTGATTTTATTAACAGGGGCCAACAAATACAAAAGCGTGCCCGTTCCCCTGTAATAGGCTCGAAAAATACGGTTGTTTGTGTCTTCTAAACACGAGCAACCGATCCAATGCCTTTCACACATTTTTAATGATCAATTTCTTGATCTGGAGAGAAATTAATGCAACTAAAAAATAAGTTAAAATTCCTACACAGCTACCGCAAGAACTAAAAAGCATACGGCATCAATCTGCCACAAAGAGGATTATGCGACACCCGGCATTAGATGCGTGTACAATTAGGCCTTTACTAAACTAGTGAGGCCACATCAAACCATCACTACAGTAACGAGGCCACATCAACTCGCGACACCAAGACATCACAAACGTGAGAAGTGGGGAATATCACAAAAATTTAAAACCTAACTAATCTGAAAAGGAAACCACCAATCAACTCATCTCCATAATAAGGGCAATACCGCTTCTGAAAATATCCATAGCATTCATTGAAAGAGCCCCCAGACTGATACTATATGAGGCATGCAATCCATATTGCTTACTTTTTTTTCTTTTCTTTTTTTTTATCGAAAACTGAATTTTTATTTCTGTAAAAATAACAAAGTACAAGAGATTTGGAGAAGCAATGGAAGCCTCATTAAAAACCTCCAGAGAAGAGGGAAAAAATAGTACTTCGCCAAATTGCTCCCCACTTACATTCAATTATCATTCTCCAAATCTACTTCCAAGAAAGGAGCAAGCCAAATTGGCTCCTCCTCCACCCATGTATGAAATCCTTCATTATAAAGTTCAAATTTTGCTAACTCATGAGCCACCTTATTTCCTTCGCGTCGTTGCCACTGACATGAAAAGTAAGTGAACCTCTTCTTTAGGGTATCAATCTATATTGCTTACTAAAGAATACTCTTTGTCATCGAAATACCAATATAAGTACTATTATACCCTTACCTGAATACTTGAAAGAAAATATTCAAAAAGAAAAAAAATATGGACATTAAAATAATTCCGCACATAAATTTTTTTATCCACCTACATATGATCAAAATATATCTCTAATTAAAAATAAAAAAAAATAAAAATACCCACGTGGGTTTCTCTCTCTCCCTCTCTCTTTTACATTTCTCTCCTTTCTATATATAAATAATCATTTATATTTACACATACTGTACATATATTTAAGGTTCAGTTTCAATTTGAATCCCTTGTGGTTTACGGCATGCAATATATTTTGCCTCTAATTTTTTGAAATAGAGGTGAATATAGTGAACATAGTGATAAACATATAGAGCTTAAACTATGTCTATCAAGTGCCATATATAAAAAATAAAAAAAATACAGTGAAGTTGCAGAGGTCTTACGTCTCCGGATCATATGTGGTTTAAGTGATAAGATTAGTCAGTCAGACGTGGGTCTGAGTGATAAGATTAGTTAACCTAATTATGTGCCCACGTTTGGTTTTATATCTTACGTCCAGAGACACGAGATCTTAGTGATAGGATTAGTTAACCCGACTTTCTCTAAAGATTAATTATCTTGAAGGTGACATGAAAATAATTATGGCGGTGGCCTCGTGTGATTTTCAAGGACTTGAAATACGTACCCATCATCTTGGAGTCATCATCTTGAAGGTGTCACATTATTACTGATATTGTCCACAACTTGTTAATTATCAAGTTTTATCACAAAAAACTTCGGTATAGTTAGATTGAGGTTAGGTCTACGGTTAGGATATTTAAACTCTTCTTTTCTCAGAGGTATGGTCGAGCTATTTCAACATGCATCCTTACCTGGGATCCAATTAGTGGGTCATATACGGGAGATCCACACATTGGCAACTAAGGGGGCTCACCCTACACGCGGGGCCAAAGGACCCAACATCATCGCGTGGGGCCAAGGAGACCCACCCATCACGTGGTGCTATGGGCCCGCTCTTTGACTCTGATACCATGTCAAATTATCAGAAAGACAGGCCAAAGGCATGCTTCCAACAACACTGATATTGTCCTCAACTTCTTAATTACCACCTACACAATATGTGGGGTTTTATCACAAAAAAAAGCCTCAATATTAGTTAAAATGTAGTTAGAATATTTAAACTCTTCTTTTTGCAAAGATATGATCGATGTGAAATATTTCAACGGAGGTGACCTACGTATCAATCATGACAAACAATGGTCTATGTATAGCATCATTATGCATGGCCTTAAGTCACAGAGGGCACCTAATTGTTCTCTTTCGAGTTGCAATCAACCCCACCGAGTCATTGATCTTGACCCAGATAACAAAATAAAAAATTTATAAAAAACCAAAAAAAAAAAAAAAAAAAGAGGTCACGGGGTCGGTTGTAGCCATCGAAGATGACATAATTGCAATTACAATGATGAGAAATAAAATAATTTGCAAAAGTTGTATGGAGCATAGCAAATTAGAGAAACCTGGATCATATATCATATGTGTGTGTCCCTAGCTATGTGTGTTATGTGTCCCTAGCTATGTGTGTCTTGTTCATCACATGTAAATTGGAACCTGCAAAGATCCTCCCAGCGATGGCAGAACCAGATGGATCTGTGTGTATATAATGCATATATGTATAAAGTCTGATTCTAAGACAACAAGGCTCCCAGCTTTGAGAGGGTTGGAGGGAGGGGAGAGACGTCTATCGTACACAACTTTACTCTTGCTCTGCAAAGAGGCTGTTTCCACGATTCAAATCTGTGACCTTTCGGTCATAAAGGAGCAACTTTTCTGTTGCGCAGAGGCTTGTCCTCATATAATGAATATGTATATATGTATATATTTGTACAAGCAAAGCAAGAGACATCTCAGAAGGAAGGGTGTTTTCAACTGTTAGGTTGCTGTCTTTTTGTTGATTTTTGGATACTGTTTCAAAGGCACAGATTGTTGGCTCTCTTACTGCTTCATGTCCTCTTTTGGCTTGCAAATTTTCTTATGCCCCACAAGCTTAAGTAAAAGCCCCACAAAGATAGGAGACACTACTGAGATTTTGGGTTGGAGATTGGAGAAGCAAAAAGTAATAAGTTTTTAGCCACCTTGTAGAGAAAAGGAAAATTCTACAATGACACTACACATAGCGTCAACCAGGTGAATGAATGACTAAACGTGTGATTAGTAATTCAATGGATGAAGATCAAACAATCAATGATCTCAATGTATGCTATGCTTTGGTCCATACTAGAAAATTCCCAAGAGAAATGGTTTGTGCAACGGCCAAACTGTCATATGACAATTGGTGTATTGATCTATGAGTTATAGTATGAGCGGATGACACAATTGATATGCATGGATCTAGGATTATAACATGAAAATTAGTAACACCACATGGTGTGGTACGTGGATATGCCGATCAAACTCCAAAACAATAAGATTTATTGAGTGAAAGGAAGTGTACACTTTCCTTGCTTTTATTCAGTTAAAAAGCCTTATATCCTCTAGATATACTGGACAAGGCACAGAATTTTGAACATGGATTATGAATGATTGAACCCGCAATGATATGTGATGTGAATTCCTTCAGTAAATGTATAGTGTAGACAAAATATGTCCCATCCCCATTTAACACACTTTAGGAAAAGTAGCCAACATCCTTTCATCAGCTCATTACATAAAACAAAGCTGATTAGTGACCTCACTATATCAATCAGAATGTGTGGAAACCCAAAACACGATGAGTTGAATAGCCTGACTTCAGAATAGGATTTCCACTTGGTTTTCCTCAAAGTTGGGAGAAAGACTTGCATGTAACGGTTTCATACCCTCTTCCCCTGCACCTCTTAACACGGAGTATGAAATCCGGTGCAGCCATACAGTTCAATACCTTTGTATCGGTGGGTGTTGTTGAATAGTTGTGAGCCCCAGGGTCCTTAATAATGAACTCAAGTCAATTCTGCCACTTCACCCTATACACAGCCTCTTGAGAACACCGCATGTGCCCGAAAAAACTCTGTGATCAAAGAAGCCAAAAATCCACCAGAGTCGATTGCACAATGATATTTTGTTGTCAGTCAATGAGATCAACATTCTTTCACAAGTTCATTGAACCAATGTGGCAACATGAACTTTGTGGGTTTCTCATCTGTAGCCTGTATGTACCTTGATGCTATCGAATGTACATGGCAGTTCCGCCCTTGGAGTTTTATCATCCAAAGATTCATTTACTCTTAGATGCTGCCACTTCTCTTTATGTTGATCATATACACCAGACCTGAACATTTTGTCCCCCTACTTGACATGGTTATACAAGAAATATTGAACAAATTGTTGACATTAATCTTTTCTATTCAGCAAGCTCATCCATGCATCCCCCTTTTTTCTACCAAATTCACATCTTGCAATACATTACGCAAATCTGGAATGTAACCCATGGATTTAAGCTTCGCTCTCAGCTCTTCTAAATTTGCATAAATATCATGCTTTTCTGGATGTCGTTGATCCCCTGCATAAAATTTGTGGATTCTACCATTCACAGAAATCCAACTACAACCTGGTTCCTTTTTCACGCCTCGGTCTTTCATCACATCTCTCAGACTAAGTCCATCTTCATAACTCCCTGTCCTGATATAGGTGTTGTACAGAAGAACATAGGTAGCTGAGGATTCTGGTGTAACCGAAAGAATCTTCTCAGCTGCAATCTCCCCCAACTCAACATTTTCATGTACCCTACATGCTCCCAACAAAGTCTGCCAAACCATTTCGTCGGGCTCAATTGGCATTCTTTCTATGAACTCCATTGCATCATTAAGACGGCCTACACGACCTAAGAGATCAACAATACAAGCATAATGTTCCATCTTTGGCACCACCCCATATGATTTTTCCATTTGATGAAAAAGATAGTGGCCTTCATCTACCATACCACGGTGGCTGCATGCAAACAGAACACACAATAGCGTCACATCATTGGCCTTCACACCCATCTGCTCCATTCTCTTAAAGAGTTCAAGAGCATCCTCCACAAGCCCATGTTGAGCATAGCCTGATATAATAGCAGTCCACGACACTGTATCTGGTTCAGAAATCCTCTCAAAGACCTCTTGCGCCTCGTCTATATTACCGCACTTGGCATACATATCAATTAGAGCACTTTCTATACACTTTTCCGAGTCCAAGCCAGCCTTGCAAAGGAGGCCATGGACTTGCTGACCATACTCCAGGAAACAAAGGCTGGCACATGCAACAAGCACACTAGAAATGGTAAACTCGTTCGGTGTAAAGCCTTCTTCTCTCAACTTTGAGAAGACTATCAGTGCATCCTCCCATTCAAAACATTGTGAACAAGCAGTCACCAGTGTTGTCCAAGACACTAAATCTCTCTCTTCTATCCTGTCAAAGACCTTCTGTACGTCTTTGAGCAACCCACATTTGGCATATGCATTGGCAATTGCATTGGAGATGCTTGTAACCTTCATTTCCACCCCAGACTTCAAAACCATCCCATGAATTTCCTTTCCCAAACGCAAACATTTCAAAGCAGCTATTGCATTGAAGACACTGCAGTAAGTGTATTTGTCTGGTTGTATATTGTTTACGCACATTCTCACAAAGAGCTCCAATGCTTCTTGGCTGTGACCTGACTGTGAATAACCAGATATCATTGCATTCCATGGTGGATTGGTTTTACAACTGGTGAAATTCAAGTCAAAAACAGATCTTGCATCAGACACAGACTTGCATTTAGAGTACATATCGATAAGAGCAGTTCCCACAAGAACACTAGGCTCCATGCTCAATCCAGATGCATAACTGTGAACAATTTTGCTCTTGTCAACATTACCTAACTTCCCGACTGCTTTCGAGACACTGATGAGTGTATACAAATTTGGTTTAATTCCTTCTTTCTGCATTCTTACAAATTGATCAAATGCTTCAGAATGAAGGCCATTTGATGTTAACCCTGAAATCATTGCATTCCAGGAGACTTTATTATGTTCAGTCATGGTATTAAACATCCTACACGAATTCTCAACCATTCCGAACTTTGCATACATGTTAAGAAGAGTTGTACTTACAAAAGTATCAGACGCAAAGCCTCTTACAACAACCTGGGCATGCACCATTTCGCCCAATTCGATACAATCTAACCCAATGCATGTCTGCACAACCGCTGAATACGCAAACTTGTCTGGTAAAATTCCACTAACCACCATATCACAAAAGAACTTAAACCCATCAAGAAACAACCCACTCTCTGTCGACCCAACAATCATGACTGTCCAAGAGAATATGTTCCTCAGCGGCATTTCATCAAACACTCGACGAGCTGTGTCAAAATCCAAGCATTTCGAATAGGCATTGGCAACATGGTTCAACACCACCAGCAAGTCCCTGTCCGAAAGCTCGGATTTTAATACCAACCCATGAACAGATTTAACTTTTCCTACAGAACCCATGTCCTCACAACCATAAAGGATATCAATTAAGGGTTGAATTTGAAACCTTTTCCGAGTTTCATCAACAAAAACTAAGCTCGGAAATTTGCTTCCATTGGGTTTCTGGGTTGTTGGAGATGATTGAATTAATGTTGAATTTTTACTCTGCAATCGATTAAGTTTGATATTAATATTACTTTGTGATTGAACGAACATGAAGTTAACGAAGAAAGAGAGACCAAAACAGCAACAAAAGAGGCAGAACAGAGAGAGAGATGGAGTTGCTTACTTTGTCTTTGGAAGTTGAGGCGGGAAGAACCAGAGGATAAGCAGGTTGAGGAAAGCCCAATTTAACAGCTAGACCCATGGACCTCCGTCGCAGTTAGCCGATCGTCGTCTTCCAGTGACCACAGTGAGAGGTGGTGAAGTTGCTGATGCTTATCGGAAATTATCTTTTCCGATCCACCACAATATTCTACAGTACTATACCGAATAAATAAGGGTAACTGTAGCAATGATGTCTCAATTTTAATTAAATTTGAACAATGATCCCTCAACTAAAAATCTATTATCTTTGGTCCCTTAATTCATCAAAATATGTAGTTATAGTTATTTTCGTCAACTTCGTTAGAATTTTGTCAAAATAAGTTATGTTGGAATGATCATTGCTACAATTGAGGTCCCTCAACTTATCAAAACGTGTAGCTATGGTCTTTTCTGTCAATTTCGTCAGAATTTTGTTAAAATGAGTTATGTTGAAATGATCATTGCTATAATTTGGTTAAAATTGAGGTCCCTCAACTCATCAAAACGTGTAGCTATAGTCATTTTTGTCAACTTCGTCAGAATTTTGTCAAAATGAGTTATGTTGAAATGACCATTGCTACAATTAAGTTAAAATTGAGAGACTATTGCTTCAATTATGTTAGAGTTGAAGGATCATTTCTCTAGTTGGATTAAAGTTAAGAAACCAATGGTAATGAATTTTTAATTGAGAGACCATAGTTGCACGTTTTGATGAATTGAGGGACCATAGTTGCACATTTTGATGAGTTAAGAGACCAATGTTAATAAGTATTTAGTTGAGAGACCATTGCTCTAATTAAATTCAAATTAAGATACACTGCTACAATTTACTTAATAAATAAACAATAAAAAGCTTTTGCCATAAAAAAAATTAAATAATAAATAAATAAAACTAGTTAGCGAACGACGCCGTTTACTTGCCATTCAGAATTAGGGTTTATAAACGAACCGCCTAAACCCGCAGAGAAAGCAGCGCACTTGAGAACTCGGAACTCCGAAATAGAAGGAAAAAAGCGATGGGGAAGAAGGCCAAGACCTCCAGGAAGGGGAAGAAGGCATGGAGGGCTAACATCAGCACTGATGACATCCACGATTTCTTCGAGCAGTCCACCAAGGACGCCCTCTCCGGCGGCTCTCTCGCCTCCGCCCCCGCCGAGTCCCTCTTCTTCGAAGACAAGTCCAAAGGTACCTCCTTTCTCCGAAGCAATGTTTGTACCTTCATACGCTTTTGCTTTTGCCAAATTCCCCTATGTATCCCCCTTCCCTGTAGTTGCGAGCTGGTTGACATTAAATTAATTGGTTTCTAAGTAGGAAATTAGAAAAAATTTTGAGCTATGATTTTTGTGTTGAACTTATTGAGATGTGACACGAACGAATAAATGGAAGAGTTTGATTGGAATTTCAGATTATTGTATGTCGAAATTTTGATTGGTTTGTTGCATTTTCTGTTAAATGAGCTTACTTTAGCTTCATGTGGTCAAACAAACTCTGATCATGTACGAAGAACTGTATTTCCGAGAAAATGAGGGCCATTTTGCTTGGAGTGAAAGAGAATGGGAATCCATTTTTAGAGTGGTAGATTTTCTGGAGTCTGCTTAATTTGGATAGAATTCAGCTTGAATTTTGATTGTTTAGAGTCGTTTTATGGCTCGGAAGGAATCTTGTTGTATCCAATCTGGGTTTTGAAAACTGTATAGAAATCTGGAGTGAGTCAAATGGTCACTTATTGATATATATACTTTAATAAGTATGGAGTTTGGTTCAGTTCAGTTCTTTTCTTGTGTTTTATGCTCTCGCGTTTTCTTAATCGTTTTCCTTTTTTACATGGAACTGAACTTGTATGCTTTGGCCTGACCAGATCTTTCGGTGAAGAGGAAGATTGAAAAGCACAGACAGAAAGTACTCCATGTTGAGAGCATGCTACAGAAAAACCCATTTGTACAACCAGTGCCTTCTTCAACTCTGAAGAAATCTAAGAAAGCACATAAAAAGGTTCCAGAACTAATAGATGAATCTGAATGGAGTCCTGAGGTCAGTTGTTATATTATAAAATGTAAACCTGCAGACGTTATCTAGTTCTAGCGATTTGGTATTAATTTTAGTTTGAATCTGGCAGCGTTCTGTCTCATCTTCTGGCATGGCTGACTTATGGGGCTATACAGGTTTCCTCAACCCTAACATCTATTGCATTCTTTCCACTATTTTACTGCTGTTATTTCTTTTCATACATGGTTCTGTGCACTGCATTGACTGTATTTTAACTCTTGTGCAGGTGATGACAACAAAAAAACCAAGAAGGTAAGGCTCATTGTTTAAGTTCAAGAATGTGATCATGTTATTGTTCATATTGGTTTTTTTTTCCTTTTTTTCTGTTTCTGTAACTCAAATTCCAATTCTGGTAATGCGTGAAGAGCACACTAAAATGCAACTTCTGACCACCAAGTCATAATTATAGATAATAAGATGTGTCATGGATCACATCTTATGTGGGAGTCATATAGACTCCGAAGCAGCACTAGGATGCTGTGTTATTGTTTGAATAGACACTGTTTTTGCTAACATTGCATAGCTGTTAGTTGATATATGTTTATTGAATTTTTTTAAGACGAGGAAGCCATCAATTATTCCTGCTGTAGAAGTTGAGCCTCCAGGATCCTCATTCAATCCCACATTTGAAAGTCATCAGGTAATTTTTTAATATCACTCATCTAGTACGTTTTTTGTTTGTAGACCTTTTGGCTTGTATGGCATAAAATTTTCTCATCTTTGCCTCTTTCGTCAATCCAGGAAACATTGGCTCATGCTGTTGCAGAAGAAATGGGGAAAGTCTATAAAAAAGAGCTTGGACCTCAACCAGTTCCTCTAACTGTTCCTGGAGAGGCTGTTGACGAAGAAGAAGTGAGTATCTTTTGTTCCTTTCATGTATTAGTCATCACTGGTCTTAGTGTAGAGCTTTACATACACGTCATAAAAAAAAAATAGTTGTCTTGGATAATGAAATTGTTTTTGGTATAAAGAATATAACTAGGAATCTTAACAATTGTTTTGATAAGAAACAAGAACTTTGGGAAAGAGAGAAAAAGAGAAGTACAAAACACGATGGACAAGGAGTCATAACGACAAGTATTTTCTATTTTATATATTACTCTAATTTTTATATTCATAAATGAGAATCTTAGACTGCCAATCTACTTTTTTAGATGTATTTTCTTGAGGCAGATGAAGGCAGTGATGACAATATGAATCCAGAAAATTTGGATGAGAATGGGGATGCTGCATCCGAGAAAATGTGAGCCCAATTTTTGTTTGATAATTGGTAATATTCTGTTGTATGCATTATAAGGTCATCAAAACTAAATGCCATTAGCTCACATTGCTTGAAAAAAACATGGTGCAGGCCTTTAAAAACAAAGAGGGTGACAACAGTTGTATTAAATAAGAGAGCTAGGCGTAAAGAACAGCTTAAAAAGGAAGCAGAAGCGAGACAGGCGAAGCAGCTTTCCAAAGAAATTGATGGGTAATATACTTACACAACTTTTGTCTCTACAGTACTCTGGTGAAGATTACATTCTAATATTTGCCTTGCCCTTTGGTCACAGCTTACCAGATATCATTCAAGAAATAGCGAAAGAGGATGAGGAGAGGCATAAAAGACATCTTCGACGAGTTGTAGCTAAACAAGAAAAACTCAAGTCATGTCCCCCACGATTGGGGAAGCATAAGTATGTCTTAAACAATACTCTCCCTCTCACACGCACACATTTAGTATAGTTTGTTTACCTTCCTATGTATAATCCTTCTATTACAGGTTCGAGCCTGCCCCAGTTCAAGTCCTCTTGACTGAAGAGATATCAGGATCCATCCGGAAGCTTAAGGTACGCTGCACTTCTCTTTGTTGCCAAAATTTTCCCACTTTCTTATTCTTTGTGTTCAGATAAGACTAAACGAAAGTCTTATTGCTTTTCTTTTTTTCCCCCAAAGGGTTGTTGCACCCTTGTCAATGATAGGTTCAAGAGCCTCGAAAAAAGAGGACTAATCCCGCCAAAAGCGAACAAAAGGTTTGTCAATCTTCTCTTCGTGTCTTAAACCAAGTTTCTTTGAGGGTTCACTGGATTTCGTCCGAACTTTATTCAAAAACTCGTTCTTTGTTTCATCGCAAACAACTTTAAAGATTTCTCTACTTCTTTGACAGGAAATAGAGCCTTTCTCTTGATTTGATTTACCAAGATGAAGCATGGATTCAAAGTCATTAGTTCGGGTTCGAGAAGATCAGCAGATTTTGTCAGCTCGACCGTCGAGCTCAGAAGTTTTATACTTATCTTATTTCTCTCACTCTTTCTGTCATCAATTTTTGTATTTCGCATGGATATTCTCAGTTCTAAAACAGCTCCAGTTGTAATCGACACAGAGATGTATTATGCCAGTGCCTTTTTGGTTTTTCAGTTGCAAACGAACTCAATTTGTGATTTAAGCTAAGCTTGTCTCTTGAGAGCTTCTTAGCTATCTTTAGTTGTATCTCTTGTGCATCTGTAGTCACGTGATCAGAGCGACAGGCACGAGAGGACACATCCGGTTATGAGGCAGATTCTCCTACGTGTAAAATTTGCAACGAAGTTAGAAAAAAAATAAGAGGTATTCATCAATTCCTCCCCTGAACTTGTGATCATTGGCCAATTTCCTCCCCCTCAACTTTAATTTTGGTCAATTTCCCTCCTCAACTCTCATAATTAGTCAATTTCCCCCCTCAACTTTAATTTGGCCAATTTTCCCTCTCAACTCTCATAATTAGTCAATTTGCATTTTACTGTTAATTTTTTTTAATTTTCCATCTATTCATTTTTTTTCTTTCAATCTTTCTAATAACTTCCAACAAAGTACTAAATTTAATATAAACTCACCTGCATAATATAGGGTAAAATGTACAAAAACATAATACAATTAGTATGTGATATGGGTTGATTATAAGAAAAAGTTATGAATCAGGTTTAAAGCATGTAGAAGAAGAAATAATAATCCTAAACTCATGGATCAGACCTATTTCAATAAAATGTGTTATTCTTAATAAGGAGTCGAAAATTATGAATTGACTAGCCATTTTTGCATTAAAGCTCGATTCTCCACAATTTACTTGAACTTAGCCTTCACTTTTATAAAGAAAATTGTATTCACATACAAAAATGTACACATCAATCCTTTTCGTTATCAATTTTGTATAGTAAAAAATCAAATAAAATTACTCCATACTGATTTATTATGACTAATAATATTATCTATGATAAATTGTAAAATTCTAAATTTTAATCTATTTGTAATAGGATAAAGACATAGGAAAATGATTAACATACATCTTATTTAGTTTCTTACACACACTTGTTTAATTATGATCAAATTAAAGAATTAACAGTATGGTGTAAATTGACTAATTATGAGAGTTGAGGGGGGAAATTGGCCAAATTAAAGTTGAGGGGGGAAATTGACTAATTATGAGAGTTGAGGGGGAAAATTGGCCAAAATTAAAGTTGAGGGGGGAAATTGGCCAATAGTTACAAGTTCAGGGGGGAAATTGATGAATACCTCAAAAAATAATTATAAATTAGAATGTGAGAATAATAACAAAATAGTCAAATTTTCTTGATTAAATTGGCACAAGAGGATATGCACCTGGATTTTTATTTTGGCTTTTTAGCCAAAATGGTTCTTGAAATTTGCATAATTCCTCACTTTGGTTCTTAAGATTTGAAATCAATAGAAGTGGTTCTTGAGATTGTTTATCATCAATCATTTTGGTCATTTCATGAAAAATCTTCATTAAATTAGAGTAAATGACAAAAATACCCTCAATTTTTTGTCAAATCATTTTGGCCTATTGTTTGTTAAATTGAGAGAATTTTTGTTATTTTGATCCTTATTTAACATAATTTTTCACGGAAAGACCAAAATGATTGATGGCGGACAATCTCAGATACCACTTTTATTGATTTTAAATCTCAGGGATCAAAGTGAGGAGTTATGTAAATCTCAGAGACCATTTTGGTTAAAAAGCCTTTTATTTTTTAAGGAGAATATACACCTGGTTACTGTAAGCTCCGTGCAAGAATATAGTCAAATTTTCTTGATCAAATTAATTTTCTTTATCAAATTGTTAAGTTTTCTTGTTTTTTCGAATTCAGCCTTAGTTATGTTGGTCAGAACCAAGGTCTAAAATATCGATGATATCGGAAATATCGGTAGTTCAAAAACATGGAAATTTCAATGGAAATATCAGGATATTATAGATATTGATAAAAATTGAATAAAAACCACGGAAATTGTAAGAAAAACTTGGAAATTTTTATTGAAACTTTGCAGGATGTTTATTTAGTCAATTATTTATTAGTTTATCACAAAAAATTGGAAGGAAATGCATTGCATGATGGATTTAACTGATTTAAGTTGATTATATAGCGAGCTGACAAACATTGTGAGTGTAAAAAATATGTTGTAATTAATGAAAGAAGTTTAAATACACCATAATCATTTATATATAATGAATTAGTACAATATTTTACACTTTATACATTGCATGGTAAGATACATGAGTGACTTAGTACCACTTAGAGTTCCTATCAAGGTCTAAAATATCGATGATATCGGAAATATTGGTAGTCCAAAAACACGGAAATTTCGATAGAAATATCGGGATAATATCGATATTGTAGACCTTGGTCAGAACATTATGCTCTTTTTTTGCACTCGAGTTCGAATAATTCTGTGCATTTGAGTTCAAATTTTTTTCATAGTTTAGAAATTTCTTAAAATATTTGAGAATTAATAGAGAAAATAAAATTTTATTTTATTTGGACGGTTAGTAAAACGAGCCACTGTATTTAGACCCAAAAATAACAGAAAACCACCAGACCCAGACCCAGACCCTTAGGCCTTTACTCTTTCCCGGGCGTCTAAGGACGGACCTGCTCTTCAGTTCCGCCGCACCGAGCTTCGGGGGACTCACCTATCCGCACCATGCGCACGTTAGCATCCAAGCTCGCCACTGTAAGCTCCCTTTTCGAATTGGTTTCCGTCCAACATTCCGATTCTCTTTTTCTTCGTCCGAATTTCTCCTATTCCGATTGTGATGTGAAAATTTCGTGATCAGTATTCAAAGTATTACCGTACAAGAAACCCGGTGCGCAATGCGCCTTCCCGCAATTTCTCAACTTACAACGGAAGAGGTAATTCGAATGTTTACCCATCTCTTTTGTCTTTGATTCCGTAATTTGTTGTTTGGTTGCTGAGAAAATGAAGGAAAATTGAATTCTGGTATTGAATTGCAGATGAGCTCTCTCTTGAAGAGGAAGCTGAAAGAAAAATTGGGTGGATGTTGAAACTGATATTTGCTGGGACTGCAACTTGCGTAGCTTACAACATAATGCCTTATATGGGTTTCTAATCTTTAGCTAATTCATCTTAATTAATTTATGAAATAATGAGAATTGCCTGTTATGCGGTTTCGATTTTCGGGTTTCACCTGACATTGCTCTTGAATTTTACTACATTTCCAGGTGATACTTTGTTGCAACAGTCCGTGTCGTTGTTGACAGTCAAGGATCCGTTGTTTAAGAGAATGGGGGCTTCTCGATTAGCTCAGTTTGCGGTTGATGGTAACTCTCGTAGCTCTATTTTCCGTTGTGTCAGCATTTCATTTCGAGGAAATTCGTTCATTCAATATATCCGTTGCCTGGTTGGATGTAGTCGTTTTATGAAACTGCATTGTCTTTGAGCTGCATCATGTTATAGGTGATCATTTCTTTGATCTCCAAATCGGGTTGTAAATTTTTATGTTTACTTTTGTATCGAGGTTTTTGAATGGGTAGCGCATGAAACTGAGGGTTCGTTTGTTTTGATTTACAGATGAAAGGAGGATGAAAATAGTGGAGATGGGTGGTGCTCGAGAGCTGGTGAATATGTTGGGCGGTGCTAAAGATGACCGCACAAGAAAGGAGGCTTTGAAAGCTCTTTCTGCTCTGTCACCTTCAGGTTAGAAATTTACATTGCAGTTAGTACCCCGTGCACCTATGTCTATCCCTACTTTGTTCCACTTTTAGAAAAGGCGCGTATCAACTGAAAGTTAGGGGATGTTAAAGATAACCGCCATCATACATCGCTAGTACTGAATGGAAGGATAGGATTCCAGCATATCGTAGCCTAAAACCTCTAGATTTATGAAGCATATCTTATCTGTACCCTACATTCATATTGTGAAACAATATAGCTGTTGAGTAACACACCGGCAAGCGTATGCACATTTGATAATTGCGGTGATAAAAGATCTGACAGTTATGTTTAGACAGTTGTTGGGAGATTATGCGATAGAAGTGTTTAGAAAGCAAAAATGCTAAGCATTTTAGATGTCCCTGAAAACATGCTAGAGTCGTTCTATCGTAGTACTGGTTTGGTACTGAGGTTCTTTTATAAAAGTGGGTATAGAAAAAAGCTGAGCTCAAAATGGTGTTTGGTAAACACTTAAAAACAGCTTATTTCATAGTTTTGGGTGAAAAAAAGCTGAAAACGTCAAGCAGCAAAAATGAGCTTATTCTCACAGCACAACAGAAGCAGTTTTTTTTTTCAAAGCACAGCAATACCAAACCAGCCCGTAATCAGTTCTTTCTTATCTCTTTTGGTTGTCTAATCTATCTTCTGTAACATCAGATAAAGCTCTTGGAGCTTTACACCAGGCTGGGGCAATCTCGGTTATCAGATCTAGCCCGGATTCCCTGGAGAATGCTGAAATTGAGAAATACAAGTCAAGCTTACTCAGAAGATTCCAAGATCTGAGGTACGATTTTCCAACCGCAGATGTTTCAAGGTCTTTAAACTCTTAATCTCCAATTACCGACTGCATCACAACCTCTAAAACGCCATGTTTCGATTTGTAAAAATAGATGTGTATACTCTGTATCCTTCTTTTTTCTCCCTATAAATGTAATAAATAGAGTTTTTGAATTCAGAAAGTTGGCTTTAACTCATTTGAATGATCGCCGGATGTTTCACCAGTGCACAACCCTGTTTCGAGATCAGAAAACGTTGCATACTCAAACAATAGACGATGAAAGTAACTCTGTAAAATGCCGGGATTTGGCGGATTCTTCAAAAGTTGGTAAATAATTTTACCAGAATAATTGTATCCATTTTTGGTACAAACATAGAGAATGTCTTTGAACTCTATAGAAGCAACACTACGAATAATACACAAAAATACAAGCCAGCTCAACTACATCGCTGCAACAACAAAGCCTTATCCCACTAAGTGGGTAGGCTGTATGAATTTTATAACGCCACTGCGTTTGGTTTTGTGGCAAGTCTTTCGTTAATTCCAAGTATAACAACAATGGGGAAAATAGGAAAAAGGAAAATCAACTAGGACTTGTTCCCAAAAAAGTTATATACATTGGTGGAAATGGCAACTGCACTTGTTACAACTGCCAGGACTACCATCACAGTTGCCATGATCCTGTCCTTTCCTGTAGATATGCCATGTACATCCCTGCAATTTGCACAAATAGAAAAGAATGTCAAGTTCAGCATTCTTTTGAACATGAAGATAGTACATATCACTAGTTGGTCTGACGGCGCCTAATCTGAACTTGTTGGGGACTGAGGGCCGATTATACTACTACAAAAATCACTTATGCTCATAAGCGCTTTTGTCATAAACACGTTGAAAATTTTTATTAAAATTTCACATGCTTCCTGTAAAAGTAGTTGATTCTTGTTCAATGACCCATCAACACTTTTCAAGTTTTTCAATCAATCATAGCCAAAAAAGATTTGGTAAGTGCTTTTAGTTCTTCTAGGAGTCCTACACAAGGCCTGAGTTTAAATTTCATAAACGACAATTGTTTAATAAAATGAAAAGCATAGAGAGAGTACCGTAGAACAATCGCACCAGGGAAAATGAAGGCAAGGCAGACAGCAGAAGTTGATCCCAAAAACTGAAAAATGTACCAAATGTTTGGGAAGGCAATCGCAGCCAGGTAAGAGAAAACCAGCAGGCCAAGAGTGAGGAGCACAAATCTCCTACTATCTGCGGCCAAAAGCGGCTTTTGAGGGAAAAGCAGTTCATCCAAATTTACCCTCAGAGAAAAGTTCAAGAGAGGAAAAACCAACATCAGATGGAGGGCATAGCTTAATCTAACCGCATCATTCAGCACTGCCCCCATTGCTGAATCTGAGCTTCTGTCAAAATTCACAAGTATGTCAGCCACGATTGCATCCCCAAACAAAAGGTACCCAAACAGTCCAATGGAGAAGTAGATGGCTGCACAGAGCACCAGTGAAATCCTGACCGCTGATATCATATCAGACGGCTTACCAAGCTCGAAGCCAATTGGGTGAACTGCATGAAGTCAATCAGAGTAGGCAATGGTTACAAAGTTTGAGATGACAATAGTAAATTGATGTAGAACAGATGGTAGAATGGATTGAAGAGCAGCTTGACATGCGTAAGCTCATACAAGGGCGGAGCCACCCTTAAACTCGGGCACAAATGTGTTTAGAAAATTAGGTTACTAGTGATAGTTCTTAGGAAGTTAACCCTATTTAGCGGAAACTAGCATACCCTAAATCCGATATAAAATTAGTCCATTTCACCACAAGGTTGCTCCTTTGCGAGGGTCGTGGGGGAACTTCTATTGTACGTAGCCTTACCCTTACTTTACAAAGAGACTATTTCCACAACTCGAATCTGCGACCTTTCAGTCCCAAAGGAGCAACCTTTCCGTTGCACCACACAACAGTTCTTTAAACGGAAAAAAGAAAAATTATAGCCTACTTATGTGAAAATTCCTGGCTTCGTATCCCGATTCAAGCTGACATTGTTTGGACTCTAAACTCTCTTTGATCCATTACGCCATATGTTCTACATCGTAAACTGTTCGATTCCTAAAAATGTGCATTTCTTACCGTTGAAGTGAAAAGTGAAGGCTGTAACAATGACTGGAACAGCAGTGAAAAGGTCAAAGAAGGAGGTTTGTTTGCCCAAGCTTGGTAACAATCTTGGGGTGTTGACTTTCCCTTCAAAGATTGCATAGATCGCCATGGCAGAACTTATGCCAACAAAAACCACAGCAAGAAGAATTGATATGGCTGAACTGAACCTCAGAGACTCTGCAAAACACCAATTAAATATTAAAAAATTAGCCAAAAAAACCCTAAAAAGTATAGAGATTTATCATTTCACGCAGTAAAAGTTTTAAATTTAGCACAAAAGGGTTGGTTTACTTTTGTGAATTTACTAACCTACTCGCCTTAACAAAACCAGTGGCAGGAAGATGAAAATAAGCGTGAATAGGAGGGCAATTTCACGTGAGTTCCACCAATGGACTCCAAACCACTCTTGCAGAACACCGGAATGCCCTACTCCGGCAGCCCCATTTCCAGATAGAACATCCCCTGAAAAACAAAAGAAAATAATCATCCTTCTAATTTTGTACCAAGCTCGACGACGTATGTGAGTAATATGAATTTTTAATTGGAGCTTACCAATTATAATCTGGTACATAATTAAGCACCCAAGATTAGTAATCATGACACATATCTGTGTGGCAACCGATCCCGCCTGCCCAAAGGACTCCCTCATGACGCCGGAATACGTCGTGGACTCGCCGGAATGCGTGAACCTCATCAGGAACTCCACCGAGACGTCAGCCAGCAAAGCAATGATCACAATAAGCACAAAAGCCGGTATCACACCAAGCACCTTGAGAGTGGCCGGTATGGACATGATTCCGGCGCCAATTATGCTCGTGGACACGTTGAACACCGCCCCTGAAACAGACCCCCGCCTCACCGGCTTTCTGTCCTGCAGCAGCGGCACGTGGGCTTCGGCTGCCGGCGACATTCCGATGGCTGCTCGGTTTTCTTGCTAGAGAGAGAGTGTGTTCTGCGGTATGTTGTCTTTTTGTACATGAAAAGCTTTTGATGTGTGATGACTGCATGTGGGGTAGGGTGGTGGATGAATATGTGATGACCGCATCTGGGGTAGGGGCGGTTTAATTTGGCAGGGAGTTCTTCTTTCGAGAAAGTCTTTTTAATATTTTTCAAACGTCGTTAATGTGCATGGAGTGTGATTATTTGTGGAATAGTATTATTCAGACATTTATTTTTTTATTTCATATATTTTTTATTATTTGTTTATTATTAAATTTTTTCAATTCATTTGGTATGATGACCGAAAATTGAGAGGATGTGTAAGAAGTAAAATTAAGTATGTGAATAATATTATCTTTTTCTGTGGATGCTTAACGAAGGGTTGAATTGTAATTTAAGTTAGTTTGGTGACAGCTTAATTTTTGGGGATTTTTTAGTGAAAATATTTGGGGGATTTTTAAATAAACGGATTAGTGGAGGAGTCCCATCTGGCAAATTTTTAAACCAATCAATTAGGTTTAAATTTTCTTTTAATTAATTTGCCAAAGAAGAAATATAATGGCCATTTTGCTCATATTTTTTGCCTTACTAGGGGAAATTTTGATTTAAAATTCAACAAATGTGATGCTTTGATCTTCTATAATTAGAGTATGATTCTCTGTCCTTTTAATCTCTCTCCTCTTTCATCTTTCTATTCAAACGGTTGCAATTACGTCACGCTTATAATTTGTTTTGAATTTTTTATATAGATAATAAAATAAAAAGAAGAATGTAAGAGGATGAGATGAAAATGAATGGTAACAAGAATAAAGAGAACCATACTCCTTTATAATTTGCTTGTTAATCATGTCAAAAACTTAGATGTGACAGAACAATTATACCAAGTCAAATCAATTTTTTCTGTTTGTTATTGTCGAGGAAGAAATGCCTGTAGATGAAACTTTATCAATTTGAATACGCGTTTTTTCGTTGTTAAAAATTTGGACCAAACATTTAATTATCGCCCCCTTCTTCTAAATTCTAGAAAAGAAACAACAGAAGTAGAAAATAGTTAAGTTGTATAATTAATTAATGTCTTAATTTTAGCTATTTCGATTTTATTTTGCTACTAATTCAAACTTTATTTCATTTTAACTTATAGACTCTTTCTTTTTTCTAAAATTTATAGGTCGCATCTTCAAACATATATGAAATCTAATACTCAATAAGAAAATGTCACGTGTGCAATAAATTTGATAATAAAGCTCCATTATTCGTTAACATTCAATAATTAGAAAATATTTAAATTAAAAAATTTGAAGAGATGAAAAAAAATAAAAAATAGTTGATTAGCCCGATGCACCCAAATCAAACTCACATAAGAAATTAACAGATCTAAGACAATATAAAGCAAATTTTGAGTTTTATAGAAAGATTCTCATGTTTCAGGGTGCAAAATGAGATCAAGATTGAGTTCCAAATAGAAATTAGAGCGAACTTTGAGTTTTAGGGAGCAAAGTGGCAGCTTTTAAGTTACAGAGAGCAAAGTGAGATTAAAATCAAGTTTCATAGAGCATAGCTAAGAATAATCCATAATATATTTGCTTTGTATTATATATATGGAGTAAATTGTAGCTATGGTCCCTTAACTTTAACTCAATTGGAGCAATGGTCCCTCAACTAAAAATCCATTACCTTTGGTCCCTCAACTTATCAAAACGTGCAGCTATGGTCCCTCAACTAAAAATCCATTACCATTGGTCCCTGAACTTTAATTCAAGTGGAGAAATGGTCCTTTAACTTTAATCTAATTGTAGCAATGGTCCTTATAATATAACTCGTTTTGACAAATTTTTTGACATAGTTGACGAAAAGAACCATAATTATACACTTTGATGAGTTGAGGGACCCTAATTATATAAATGGTCATTCCAACATAACTTATTTTGACAAAATTTTGACAAAATTGATGAAAAGGACTATAGCTACACATTTTGATAAGTTGAGGGACCAATGGTAATGGATTTTTAGTTGAGGGACCATTGCTCCAATTTGATTAAAGTTGAGGGACCATTTGTACAATTTACTCTATATATATGTGAAGAAATTTGACATTCCTCCATAAAACCAATTGGCAATATGAGAAGTAACCCAATTTCTTATAAGCACAAGTTGGGTGACGAGGAGTATGAGTAGCCATTGAACTTCACACGTGGAACAACTAGCTTTGATACCATAAAAAAAGTTGAGGTTCTACTATACAACTAATTGGCAATATATGAAGCAACCCACCTATTTAGAAGCACATGTAAGGTCCATTTTCTCATAAATGTGAGATTTATGTTCAATAATATGGAATGAGTTCGCACTTGATATATAATATCTGATAATCAATTCACATGTTATTATAAAAATAAATTACTTTTACTGTCTGGCTGTGTTACCACATTGACGTAATAACTCTTTATTATCCGAATATTGTAGAAAACAATCGGTTGCCAAAAAAAAAAAGTCTTGCAAATCGGATAGCATACGAGATGCCACGAACAAAAGGAAAGCGAGGTGTAGCTGCACAAAACGGGGACACTTCACTTTCTATAATTTTCTGAAATATGTGGATGCCATTTGAACATAGATTGTTCATGATTAATTGGCATCATTCCGGGTCTACTTTTATGCGACATCTCGATCTTAAAGTGGTGATCGAGATGTAACGCAACATGCACTGCTTTAGAGTCGGATCTCAAAATTAACGTATTGTTAAACTAGTTAATCTTACATTTACTCTCTCTTTTTTTTCTTTGGTAACAATGACTTGTTTGGATTATATAAGTAGAGTTTCTACATAGGCAGGAGTCTTGAAACTTGTCAAATGCCAACCATCACGGGGTGATTTAGTGGTTGTCGACGAATTTCAGGCTCGTATTTTACATGGCACGTCCTAAGTTTATTTCCTGATTTTGGTGAATCACACGATGGTGAGCATGGAATGCTAAAATACCTCTGTGAATTTATTCAATCCTCGAAAAAATGAACTGCAATATCGAAGTCATTGATTGATCTCTTTTTTTAATTATTGACAAATTAAATTAATATCCAACTCACTAGCTATAAATATATATAGCCATCGTATCTTCGTGAGTCGAATTTAAAATTTATCCGACCAAGTGGATGGAAGCGCCGACGTCACCAAAAGTGGGCTATCAATAATGCCTAACAAGCATGTGCGTTTTGGGCATATGAGCGTGGATGCTTCAAGAGCATGCTTTTCTCGATGTATTTGCTTTCTTTCTGTTTTCTTTCGGATAAATGTATAGGTGGATGAGATGTCATATTCAAAGGGAAAAATAGATAAAGCTCGCAAATGTGGAAAACACAAAAATATGACAATTAATTTTGTAAGATAATATACAAAAATGTATCCCCTGACTCTCTTTACGAAAGATTTTTTAGTGTGTCTAGAGCACGGATCAGTACATTAAGTATCATAATACAAGTAGCTGAATTATTTTTTTGAGCATTTAATTACTTATATTATGACAATGAATGTACTAAACCATATTCCCAAAGCACTAAAAACTTTCTCCTGCTTATCAGCATGTTCTTTTATATAGTCTCAAACAAATCCCAAAAGGAGTCGTAAACTCTGAAAATTCTTACATGTAATGTATATCACTCATTATGTGAGGTGGAGAGAAAGCGGGATATTTCATCATAACAAAGTTTTTCTTCATGAATTGAGTTGGTTAAATATGTACATGAGGGACAATAAGAACTATGAGTATGAACATTCTTTGCACATTGATGTATCAAATTGTAGATTTTCATGACCAAAGATAAAGGACGATCCTAAGCCAACAAAGTTATGCGTTTTGTGAGAGTTGGAGAAAATTGCTATTGTACACACCCTTACCTTTTATTTGCAAAATGTTGTTTTCACGACTCGAACCTATGAAATGCCGCCCACGATGAATGGGGGCCAAAAATCTCTAATGCCAAAGTTAAAATTCTAAAAAGAATATATTTGAGAGTTTGTGAGTCATGAATTTTGGAGATGAAGAGAAGAGGGACAAGGGCCAGCCCTCTAAGGTTTATGAGTGGCCAGCTTTAGGGTGGCATTTTAGTGGGAATATTTCAAAATATTTGTATAAATAAATATTTTGGAGTAATTAGGTAAATAGTCTAAATTAATGGAATTAGGATTACTTGAAGAAATTTTCTCTGATTATGAATGTATTTATGATAGAATAGAAATAAGGAATTATTCTATCATAAATACTTTTTATTTTTGCTACGGGCAAGGGTGCCTTCAGCAATCATGATTCTCTGCCTGCTCTATCTCAGCTACGTGTGGTGAATGAGAATGCTTTCTGCTCATTTAATAAGGGGCAATCTTATCTTTTTTGAAAAATAATCCATGTGTCAGATCCATAATTTTTAGGATTATTTTTTGCTATACAATTTTAATCCAGAATTAATGGGAATTATGAGCGTAATCTCATTTCTTAGTTCTTGCAGAAAGAAGATGAGCATAATTCTGGGGTGTTGTATTACTATATTTATGGATCTCTAAGTAGTTGACGAGCTCAAATAATCTACCCAGTAAGAAAACTATTTGAGTTTGGGCCTCCATTATTCATATTCGGGCCATGGTTAATAATATTTTTAAATATTTTATTTTTCACTTTTTAGGAATTTTTGTAATAAGAATATGCTAAAGTATATTAGAATATTATGTGTTTTAATCAACATGATTCAAATTTATTTTATTTTTTTAAGCAATTGAGCTAAATTTTTCCATGTCATATGGCTAATTACATAACAAAAATATTTGATTGACTAAGTTATTTCAAACACAAAAATGTTTGTAGGACTGGTTTAGAAAGTTCATTTAAAATAATTGAAAGTTTTTAACAAAAAAGTTTTTTGATTTTAAAAGCACAAATATTTCATGTAAAAAGTACATAAATTATCCTTAAACATTTTAAATGTTTTTTCAGGTTCACTTATATTTTACCAAAACTTAGTTATAAAACATTTTTACTATAGCATTTTTAATTATTTAAAAAATAGAATAGTGCTATGCTTACAATCGAATTGTATCATTATCTATATCGTCTTTCTAACAAAATAACGCTCGTCAATACATATACTTCTTCGTTAAGAAATGATTGTACAAATAGATAATAGCATTTTATGACCAAACTCTCGCCTTCCGTCCCTGAAAGAAACCTTGGGGAACTATTTTGACGAAGATTATTTCCCACCGCGACTTCTGTTTTACCTTTTCCCCTAAGCCTCCATCTCCAGAGCTCAGAAAAACTCAGGAAAAAAACTTGAAAAACAATGGGCGATCAGATTGCTAAGGCGGAGGATTTCGAGAGGAAAGCAGAGAAGAAATTGAGCAGCTGGGGATTTTTCGGTTCCAAACATGAAGACGCCGCCGAACTCTACGACAAATCTGCCAATGCCTACAAGCTCGCCAAATCCTGTGAGTTTTCCTCTTTCTGCGTCTTTGATTGCCTTCCGATCGTATGATTTCTTTGTCATTGGCTTTATTGGTGTGTTTGTTTCCCGAGAAAATTTGATTGGAGGGAAAATTGCAGAAGAAAATAAGAATTGGGGGATCTCTTATTGAGGGTTTTGATGTTTTTGGTATTATGGTCGATTGCATTGATCCAATCCTGGGTTTTGATCACAATCAATGGCCTTGATCGATGAATGTGGATTTTTTTTTTTTTTTTTTTTACAATTTTCGAATTCTTCGACCTGGTGAAAAAATCTGTTAAATATTGAATTTTGGGGTTTGCTTGATCTCCTTTTGTTGTAAAGGATTGAAATTTGTTTGAATTGGAGGTCTTGGATTGAATGATATGAACAATGAATGGAATGGCGCTCAGATGAATAGGCTTATTGATGTAAGCCGTGATGGATTTTGTTTTGGAAATAATGTTTAAATATTTTGAATTTTGGTAGCTGCAACCAAATTCCAAACTTTTCCTAAGTAAGAGAAGATAGATATAAATCTGCAATATGGTGTTCAATTTACAACTAATTCTAACTTAGTATCAGATTTCTTTCTGCAATTTTATGAAAAGGATGAAATGGGGTATGGATCCTTCCAATTGATGGGCATGGAAAACTGTACGGTTCGCATGTATTTGGTGTAATATCAATAGAATGGAACTGATGCCTCGTTCTCTCGCACCGACAAATCCCATATCGTTTTGTTCCTATGGTGGCTATTTGAGATACAAAATTTACAGTATTTAATATTTATGACTTGCTTGAAACTAGGTCTTGTCAATGATCACTTCAATTGCTTCTAATCTTTAGAAAATGGCGTTTCAGGGGACAAAGCTGGAGCAACATATGTCAAGTTGGCAAACTGTCATTTGAAGGTTAGTGGTTTTGATGTTTAGCCTATTTTAATGTTTTTAACAAAACCTGATAGCAGTGCTTTTCCATTATAGAGTGAAAGCAAACATGAAGCCGCCACAGCTTATGTTGATGCTGCACATTGCTACAAGAAAACAAATGTTAATGGTATGTATATGTATTTTGTTGCATCTTACGTTTATGCTTCCTCACTGCCCACAAAGTCCTGGAAGGCGAAATAATCAACTGGGAAATGAAGCGAATGAGCCAAACTGTTTGCTTCATCTTTCAGTTCTGCAGAAGAGATGGATCACATACACAAAGCTTCAGTCTGGAATCTTTCTTGATACATCACATAAAGTCAAGTTTTTACGTTAGCAATACAGAATTTGTTATAGTAGTGTACCATAAGTAGCAGATCTTTTGGTAGAAATATCTTTGTTAGGCAAAAAGAACCTCAGTGTTCTTAGCTGGTTCATGGCCTTCGAATCAGTTTAGATCAAACTAGGCAACCTGGGTACAACGGGTGGTAGTGTTAGTACTTTTACCTTGGTTTATCTTATTGTAATATGGTAGTAGTACTTTTGTGGCATGAAATTTAAATTATTATTATTTTTTTTTTTTTTGGTCTTGGTATGGTCTAAAACCATTCTACTTGCATTTGATCCCCAGTTATATCCTTCTTGTTCTGTTGTGTTCGTTTCGGATTAGAATAATCTTAATTGTAATTTTTAACTTAATTCTGGTCTTCTGCAGAGGCCATTTCTTGCTTAGAGCAGGCGGTAAATATGTTATGTGATATTGGAAGGCTTAATATGGCTGCAAGATACTATAAGGTATTGTTTTCCACATCTATATAAGAATCAATCTTTTGTTTCAAGATGATATTTTAAATCTCTTCTTGCAATTGTGTGCTATAATTTGGTGTCCCATTTATAAGTTCTCAATATGCAGTTCCCTTTGCCGTTCTACAATTGTTTGTAATAACATGCAGATAAGAGAAACAGTATAGACATGTACATTGTTCATTGTATATTTGTAAGTTCTCCCCTGACCAAAGAGGATTAGTTAAAATAGAAGTTAGAAGATCAAAGAAGCTGTCAAAGACCAACTTGGGATCAGTTACAAACAGATCATTAATCTGATAGGAGATAGAATATGTAATAGTAAATAATGGAAGATGAGAATTCATGTCTAACCCCATATAGAGGGAGAAGGAAGGGGTGATGACAATAATTCATTCAAGTGTTCATCTTTTGTACTCTTGGCATTGATGCTTTTCTTGCTGAATGCGTCGGTAGTATATGATGCTATGGAAACCATAGGAGTCAATGTTTGACATGGGATACATATTTTCCATGCAGGAAATTGCCGAACTATATGAATCTGAACAAAATATTGAGAAGGCTATTGAGTTCTTTGAAAGGGCAGCTGATTTCTTCCAAAACGAAGAAGTAACAACATCAGCCAACCAGTGCAAGCAGAAAGTTGCTCAGTTTGCTGCTCAGATTGAACAGTAAGTCTTTCCCCACCATTTAATAGCAAAAACATTTTGTGTATTCTTGCCATTTTCCAGCATTAGTTGGGATTTTTTATTTTATTAAAACCTTGTCTAGTTTAATATGGATACTCATACTTTTGATAACATCTTGTGTACATTCTTTGCTTTTATGACTTTACTTTTTATTTTATTTTTTATTAGAACCTTCTAGTTTATAACGAGTAATCACTCTTTTGTTCAAACTCGGTTCTCATACTCATACAAAGCAATAACCTACTCCAAATCATGGAGAAGGTAATAGAAGAAAGCTTGAACCGTTTTTTTTGCTTATCTAGAAGACCTCTTTATAGCTTCTCATTGATGCAAATGCTGGTAAATAACCAACAAATATGTTATCTTCTGCAGGTACCCCAAGTCTATTGAAATTTATGAAGAAATTGCACGGCACTCACTCAACAACAACTTGCTTAAGTATGGAGTTAAGGGGCATCTTCTTAATGCTGGAATATGCCAACTTTGCAAAGGAGATGTCGTTGCAATCACCAATGCATTAGAGCGATATCAGGTCTGAGTTTGGCTCTTGTTTAGGATTTTGGTATTGTATACCTTATCAGTTGGAAAATTACATATTTTTTGTACTTTTGCAGGATTTAGATCCTACTTTTTCAGGAACAAGGGAGTACAGGTTCTTAGCGGTGCGTTACTATTATTTTGGAAGTATTTTCAGTTTAATGATGTTTAGTTGTTTCATGTCTAATTGATTAAAAAAAATGAAAACAGCACTTAACAAGATAGTAATTTTGAGAAAGTCGTGATTGTGTTTTATGCAGGATATTGCCGCTGCAGTTGATGAGGAAGACATTGCGAAGTTCACTGACGTGGTCAAGGAATTTGATAGTATGACCCCACTGGTACGTCTCTTTCATTCGATGTTATGCATCCAAGTTCAATAAATACCTATTTCATTTGTGTTTTCTTTCCCATCTGTATATCTCTTCAAATTCGATATTTTGATGTTCGGTGTTGAATTTGCCGTGTAGGATGCATGGAAGACAACCTTACTGCTGAGAGTGAAGGAAAAGCTGAAGTCCAAGGAACTTGAGGAGGACGATCTTACCTAAGGTGAAAAATAATGAAATGAAGTTTGTATCGTTTGTCCATTTGTTTGTGAAGATTGTGTTTCATTTATTGTGCGTACGTCTTCCTCTTACACTTCATTGAGAATTTGTTGGATCTGAATTGTAGTTGATTTGGGATTTAATCCGTGCGTTTTCGACTTTAATCGATCTTTGTGAGTCCGTGGGACTGTATGTATATTCAAACCACTGTATGAATTGGCTTTGCTTCTAAAATGTATGGGGTTCTATTCTGCCCTTATCTTTAACTTCAGCCCTTGTGTCAACCTGTCCAGTTCATGAGCGTTGGTTGGTTTAACTTCATTAGATTATTACTAATTTCTTGCATGCTCATAGTTCGATCACAAAATGTGTGATTGCAGAAGAACCCAAAACCTGGAGAGATACTCTTGTCAATAGTGCGTTTTTTGAATATGCGACAAGTAATAATTGGAGGGTTGACTACCCTCATACTATTTTGGTTGCAGGAGAGAATCTTTTTACAATCTTGTGGTGTGAATCGCATATCAATGTCATTCATGTGCTGCAAAGTTTTATGAGAATTGATAGTCATACCCCAATCGCTTTACACACATCATTCTCTACTTTTGATCGTTGGATTGAATGAAGTCAAACGAAAACAACAAACATGATTAAACAGGGTGCAGAAAGAGAAATTGGTGTGTGGCTGTCATTTCCTATTTATCATTAGCATTGTGGTTAGTGTTAACAATGGCAGTGAAAATCTGAGTTATGATTTCTGATCAAGTTTCGTCCGATTTATTCTCATGTACACATCACAAACGGTATATTCAACATGTTTGTAGCCTTTGGATCAAATTTCAATGATTCAGATCGCCAAACTTGATGAATTAAGAGAAAGGAATCCAACCCTTTCCATTCATACTTAATTTAGAGGGTCCAAGACTCCAATGGGAGGGATAATTCTCTATACTGTTGGCATGCTACTGTTGGGTTTTAGATTGTATCATTAGTCTAGATGTCACGATCACGTTTTAATGGTCCATATGAGTCTTTCTCGTCTATTGGGCATACATTGCTTGCGGCAGCTTATTATCTATTTGCCCTTGCACGTGAGCTTTACCTCGCATATGATTTGACTACAGAATCTTATTCTTATTTTTTCCTAACAGAAAGTGAAATTCTAAACCATTTTAATATGGATAAGGATTGTCTGCCATTCACTTCCGGTGCCCTTTCCGTACTCTCATGTTTGTATGGGTTACGGTTAAGTTACGTCAACATTTTATATTACTATTCATTTTTGTCTTATTATATCTATAAAAAAATAATATAAGATGTTAACATAACTTAACCGTGACCACACAAAACAAGAGGGTACGGAAATGGCACCGGAAGTGGAGGGCAGACAATCCTTGTCCTTTTAATATATGAATTAGTCTAAACAATTGAACTAATTCACGTCATTTTCAGCGATGGATGATTTCCACCCTTCCACCCATAAGTTTCGGAAACGGATCATCGACCACATCTGTCCTTTACCAAAAAATAATATTCAGTTTCTTAGTCAAAATAGTTTTTAAGATTGTCATAACTTCTTAATTTTGGCCTTGAGACAGAAAATCTATTATTTTGATCATTTCATAAAAAAAAACTCCGTTAAATTGAGGAAATCAACCGTTCATGTGGAAGGAGGTTTGATTTGGCAAAAATACCTTCAATTTAATTGAGATTTTTCACGGAATTATAAAAATAATTGACGGTAGACAAATTCAGAAACAACTTCTATTGCTTTTAAATCTCAAAGAAGTGAGGTGTTGTACCCATATTAGAAAACATTTTGACAAAAAACCAACAATATTCCTAATTGATAGGTCAACAATATTGTGATATGTCCGCATCCGAAGGTGGGGGCGAATACACAAAGCAAATACAACATTGTTTTTAATTAATTAATTAATTAATTTAATTGCACTACTTGCCTCCGCAGTAATGCTTTTCAAAGCTCTCAGCTTTAGCGTAACCTCTCAAATTTCATCAAACCACGCAGATTTTGGCTACCCAGTCACGCACCTGACGTCGCTTTGGCAGATTATCTCCCCGAGTCGGCCTCCGCCATCCGCTTTCCCCATTTCGACCCTATTGTAACTTGTCAAATCTTTGGCAGTTTGTAGTTTTTGGAAACTTGAGCAAACCCAATTTCAATTTCAATGGAGGGTCTTTGATTCTTCACAAAAGGAGCAGTCTTCAGGGAAAAGAAAAAAAAACCCTTTAAAAAGTTACAGTCATGGCTTCTTCTGGTTTCTCCGCCATATTTTTAGGTATGTCTTGAGCTCTGGCTTTTAACTGTACATTTTCTGCTCTTATTTCTTAATGCGTAAAGTTGGTTTGATTGGTTTTCTGGGCGTCACTAATTCTTTTTAATGAAAATGTGTTGAATTGTTCATGTGATCACTGTTTTGATGAAAATTTGGGGTTTTTTTTAATCAGTTTCTGGATTTTTTAAGTATGATGATTCATTTTTCCTTGCAAAATCATGGGTATTGATTAATATATTGATGCTTAGCTAATAGCTAATGAGGGTTTACTGTGGCAGCCTCTTGTTATTTGAATGTCATGAGGTTTTGATCATATTTTGTGTTTTTATGAATTGGGTTTAATTCTGTATGTGGAATTTCAGTCTTGGTTAGTGGTTTTGGTTCTTTTAAGTTGCTTCCTGGGATTGAAAGTCTTCTGTTTCAATGTGTGATTTTTTACTTGTAGATTCCTAGATTCGCTTCTTTCCGAGAACGCCTTTTAGTTGTGTATACTAGAAATCACATGCAATGAATTGCCTGGTGTTCAACTTTTAATCTCAGTGGAAATGTTGAAGAAAGAGTGCACATTGCAACATTGATGTCACAACTCTGACATCGATTGGAAGAAAATTGTTATTTGATTTGAGAATGGTTTCGACTCAAAATGGAAACCACAAGGAGGAAATTGAAGAATCGAATGGTAATGAAGTGAAGGGTCAAATCCCCTTTGACGTTTCAGCATCCCCAAAGACTTTTTTAGTCAATGAGAAGTCTCCGAAAAGGTTCCCTCCTGATGCTCCTAATCTAGTTAGGTTCCTCAAATTTGGTTCTGCATCTGCCAGGTTCAAGCGGTTGGCTGAGGAGAGAGATGAAATGTCACGATCTGTGGCTTCAAGCGGTCATGGCTTCAAAGAACGAATCAATGGGGTTTTTTCTAAGAAAATTGATTGGGTTTCACTCCTGAAAATGGGCAGAGTATGGATTAGAAATCCAATGAACATGGCTCTTTTTGCATGGATTGTCTGTGTTGCTATTTCGGGTGCAATTTTATTTCTTGTCATGACTGGAATGTTGAACAAGGCAATACCCAAGAAGTCCCAGAGAGATACATGGTTCGAAGTCAATAATCAAATTCTCAATGCACTTTTTACGCTGATGTGTTTGTACAACCATCCGAAGCGGTTCCACCACCTTGTACTTCTGTGTAGATGGAAACCAGAAGACATTTCCAGACTTCGAAAGATTTACTGTAAAAATGGGACTTATAAGCCACACGAATGGGCCCACATGATGGTTGTTGTTGCCCTGCTTCATCTGAATTGCTTTGCTCAGTATGCACTTTGTGGTTTAAACCTGGGTTACAGAAGAGTTGAACGGCCACCCATAGGAGTTGCAGTATGTGTATCTTTTGCTATTGGTGCACCTGCATTTGCTGGTATATACAACATTGTCAGCCCCCTTGGGAAGGATTATGATTCAGATGTGGATGAGGAAGCACAGGTTCAGATCGGAACTGGTGAAGGAGCAGAAAGATTAAGGTTAAAATCATTCGAGAGAAGATATTCTTTTGCATTTAGGACTGAACAACGAGTCGTTGAGAGTAGACCACAATGGAGCGGAGGAGTACTTGACATTTGGGATGATATTTCTATAGCGTATGTTTCACTCTTTTGTAGTTTTTGTGTATTCGGGTGGAATATGGAGAGGCTTGGATTCGGCAACGTATATGTTCATATTATGACATTTATTCTGTTTTGCATGGCTCCGTTCTGGATTTTTAACTTGGCTGCTGTTAATATCGACAATGAAACTGTTCGGGAGGCTCTTGGAGTTACTGGCCTTGTTCTATGTCTATTTGGCTTGCTCTATGGTGGCTTTTGGAGGATCCAAATGAGAAAGAGATTCAATTTGCCTTCTTATAACTTCTGTTTTGGTGAACCAGCACTCTCTGATTGCACGTTGTGGCTTTGCTGTTGTTGGTGCTCTCTTGCTCAGGAAGTGAGGACCGGGAATTCCTATGACATTGTGGAAGAAAAGTTCTATAGAAAACAACCGGAAAGTGGAAGCCCTTTACCAATTTCACCTTTGCCTCGTGAAGATGGATTGGTTGGGTTCAGATGTGGCCCGAATTCTCCTCTGGGGAACTACTCAAGCCCAACCAAGAATGGTGTCGGTGGTTCTCCAAGTCCAAGCAGACTTTCAATGGGATTTCATAGTCCAGTGAAAGAAGAGTCCCATGTAAGAGGTAAGGATGAAACTATGACCCCACCTGCACCTTCAATGATACAAAGGGAAGAAACACAGCCCCAAAAATGAGGATAACATTATGATTTGTATATGAATTTCTGTAGTATAATTTTGAAACAAGTTTCCTTTCTGTGTTCAAATGCATCCTTGTTTTCGTTCTTCAGTTTCTTTTTCACCGTTAGCTATCTTGTGATCATTGATAGTTTAATAGCACTTAGGAATTCAGCAAAAAGAAATTATCTACTCTATTATTTCTACTGAGCAATATTTCTTTGCTGAGTAATATAGTTGCCCGTTTCCCTGTTTCTATTATTTTATGTGACTAAGAACTCATAAGTTGCCTATGTTTGAATGAGTAATTCTCTTTTGATTCTATGGAGATATAAACATCTGATTCAAACTCCTGTCAAGTTAGCTGTGTTTGTCGTCGAGTTTCTGAAAATGGTTGGGTTGCTTAGATGTTTTGATGACTTTTACATGGTTTTGTACAAGCCTCATCGACTTGAGAGCTCGTCTTCCTTTTCCATTTCCATAACTGATGCTTGCTTTTTAGCTCTTGAAGTATTGACTTCAGGTGGTTCCACCTTTAGGGGCTTGGGTTAGCAATGAAATAGATGAATTAGTAACTACAAGAAGTAATCTTAGTGGTTAAGACTGGTTAACATTTATATGTGAACGAGTAATAGCTTCTGCTCTAATGATCCATCGTGCAATTTAATAGATCAAATTGAGTAAGTTTGGCAGTGAAGGCAAATATAGGTGCTGAGGGAAGATGGTACTGATTCATCAGTACATGCTAAGCTCACCGCAAACAGGAGTGAGAGGAATACTCGTAGCTGTTGGACTTACTGTGAGTTGTTTTCCTTTAGGTTTGAAAAGAGATATATAGTCGAGTGGTAAATTTCTTCCCAATGTTGGAAGAAAGAAAAAAAAAATTGAAAAGAGATAATAGTAAGGAAAGGCGGGTGTAGAAAGGGTAAAACGGTAAAGATTGAAGACTTTGAGTGAGAGGTATAGTCATGGTCTAAAATATGCATAATATCCCGATATTTCCATCGAAATTTCCGTGTTTTTGGACTACCAATATTTCCGATTTATCGATATTTTACACCTTGCTAAGTCACTCATGTATCTTACCATGCAATGTATAAAATGTAAAATATTGTACTAATTCATTATATATAAATGATTATGGTGTGTTTAAACTTCTTTCATTAATTACTACATATTTTCTACACTCACAATGTTTGCCAGCTCGCTATATAATCAACTTAAATAAGTTATATCTATCATGCAATGCATTTCCTTCTAATTTTTGGTGATAAACTAATAGATAATTGACTAAATAAATATCCTACAAAGTTTCAATAAAAATTTCCAAGTTTTTCTTACAATTTCCGTGGTTTTTATTCAATTTTTATTGATATCGATAATATCCTGATATTTTCATCGAAATTTCCGTGTTTTTGGATTACCGATATTTCCGATATCATCGATATTTTATACCTTGGGTATAGTAGAACAGTTTTGTGGGTGCAAATACAAGCACGGGCGGAGCCACATTAAGGGCTACTCTGGGCTGTAGCACAGGTAGCTTTCGGTAGGAATCAAAATTTTACATGTAATTTTTATTAATTTTCGAATGTAGTCCACCATATATTTAGTCACTGATTCAAATTCTTTTGGTTTAATTATATAATACAGTTTACAAACCATCTTTTTCTCATCACTTCTTGTACATGTACAAGTTTGAATTTGTTTGAATAACAAAAGTTCTTGGCTCACCTTGTGAAAAAAAATTTAAGACAGCTGATACAGTAAAAAATATAGTATCAAGTTTGTTTGTTTGTTTGTTTGTTTATAAAAATCTAAATCTTTAAGCTAACCCACCCGGTGAAAAATTTCTAGCTCTGCCATTGAATACAAGCTTTGTGAGCCTGCATGATGATCCGCCCAGCAGTCTGCCAGATTTCTGCTTTTAAGGCCTCATTTGGTGTCTCTTAAAATTTAAGATATATCGAAGGTAGAGGTGAATGATTGGAAATGATAGGTTTGTTTGATGAGTAATTCTTCTTCTACTTTTAAGTTGGATACAATTTTTTCATTTCTCCGTTGAGATATTGGGTTATTTATTCCAATTCAATTCTAGATGCCAAACAAGACCTTGATGGGTACAGAATCTCTAATTTCTGATATCTATGGCAGCAAAAGGGACATGCTTTTGATTAAGTAGTGACATGCACCTGGACACATTTGCTTGAGAGGATGGAGAAGGAGGAGTTTGTACTAGGTCAATATGTCGCATGACTCGGTCCACCGGGTCATTTGTGGGGTTTGCTTGCTTATGTTATGTTAAGAGACTGATAAGTTTGTTTCCCGCCTAGCGTTTTCACACTTCCATTTTCTCGTTATGTACTCCTCCTTTTTTTGTCGCTCAATTCTACTTTGTTATATTCATGGCTGGTTTGATATTGTTGTATTTAAAAAAAAATAAAAAAATTTGCTGTGCTATGAGAATAAGCTTATTTTCACAAAAAAAACTGTGAAAATAAGCTGTTTTTAAGTGTTTACCAAATCTCTTTTTAAGCTCAGCTTTTTTTGTACCCATTTTTTTATAAAAACACCTCAATATCAAACCAGTGCTCAATATTATGGCTAGTGCATGGGAAATAAAGGGAGTTCGATTTCCCTTGTTCCTCAGATAGTTGTCCTATAGGACCGTTGTTCGACCAATCAACTCGTTTCAGTGTACTAAGCAATGTAGTAACTCAATTATTTTACCTCAGTTTTCCAGTTGCTGGTTTGAAAAAAGTGCTTATATTCCCCCAGTTTTGAACTCTTATTTCGCTTTTGCTTTCGACTTTTCTGGTAACGTCCTTGTTTTCGATATCTTATCGCTTTCGGATGAAGTTTCCATATCAGCCCTCCCCCAGATACTCCGATACACTTGTGTGCAGGCTCTCGTTTTCCAGTTTTGTGAGTCTCTTATCTGCAGAATGCGTGCCCTTTTTAAATTGCACTAGATGACAACATGGACTAGTTGTTGTGAGAACTTTATATAATTTTTTGATGTAGAATTTAATATTTGGTGATGAGTTGGAGCTGCCAAATGTGACCATGAAGGGTTAAGACTATTGGGATATGATGAGGACTCCATTTTCTTGCCTGAAATGCTTAATATTTTTTTAATCAGGTTTATTTGCTTGCCTTAAACAAACAAAAGCACACCCACCATTTTTAGTACCTCCACAAACATGAACTTTGTTTAGTTGATCCTATAGTTTTGGGGAATTAAACAATTTTTTTTTGTTCAGAAACATTGCTTAGCTAATTGTATAGAAAAACTTGAGTAGGGCAACATGATTAGCTTGATTGTCAGATGTTCTCCTAAAGGAGCAGGCCCATTGCATTTGGATACCATTCGAACTCATGTAGGTACAACTCTCAATGCACAAGATCTCACTATGTGAGAGTGGCTTGGCCAACAACTAGTTTTTCACTTGTTTGGAAACACATGTTCCTTTCGGGTATTAAAACACGAGATCTCGTTCTCTTGGTCACTGACTTTTGGATTTGATATCATGGTTGAGTTTAAAACATTAAAAACACATCCACTTATTCTTCACATGTGATATCAAATATAAGTGTTAGTCACTTGGTGACGAGAATAATATTTTTGTAAAACAGAAGGGTAGTGCTATTCATACTCCTTTTTTATCTCTTACACACTCTTATTAATCTTTATCTATTGATTTTCCCCCATTCATTTGATCCGATAATCAGAAATTGAAAGAGGTGTATGAGAAATAAAAATAGATGTGTGAATAGCATTACGCAAGCAGAAAGCTAAGGACTCCCCTTTCAGTAATGTGTTTGTGTGTGTGTGTGTGTATTTCTTTGTTAAAAGGAAAAAGAGGAAATTGGACATGTTTAGATAGTAGTTCCTCAACTGCTCTGAGATAAAGAAAACCCCCAAACCAAAACCTAGCCCTGTTTACTAATTCCATCATCCATGGCCAAGTGAATGAGTCCAATGAGCATTTAAGATCTCTGTATTAACCACAGAGTTTTGGTCCACTTCTCTGAGAATCTACCAAATTTGATGCTATTCCACGGAAGCTGACAAGAATAATGTCACAATCCACTTTCCTTCCTTCAAAGCACAGCTAGTGCCGGTCTTCGTCACTTCACCCATGTCTTCCAAAACATTTACCTGCAGTGGCATCCCACTCTGATGGCATTCTTTGGCATCCTCTGTGACATGACTATGAATCATCGGCACCTTTATTTACCTTTCAACTTCTTACTTACTGTGAACCTGTTGTTTTCAGAGAGCGCATGATTAGAAATGTGTGGACATTGTATACTGGATAGCCACGAGTGATGAACCATTTCCACGTTTGGTAAAACTTGGAGCTGTTCTAGCTGTCTGATTTGGATCCCATGCTACCCATGGAGATGAATTTACAATTTTACATGCAACTGGAATGTTACTTTGACAGTATTACAAGTCATTCACGCATCCTCTTGTACAAAAGTTAAAAACACGTGATAGTG
The DNA here is from genome assembly GCF_042453785.1 of Malus domestica. Classification (NCBI taxonomy): domain Eukaryota; kingdom Viridiplantae; phylum Streptophyta; class Magnoliopsida; order Rosales; family Rosaceae; genus Malus; species Malus domestica. Next base: position 30,695,651 of record NC_091667.1, on the reverse strand, counting down.
TGTGATATGGCTTGGAATAGCTGCAGAGCGACATCAGAGTTGCATGGTTCGTCCAGAGTCGTAGAGTACAAAGTCTTTATCCACGTCACCAAAAGCCAAGTCAAATGAAGGTGTTTCAGGCTAATGATCCGTTAGCATGTGAGAAAGTTAAAACTTGAGATTATGTTTTAACGAAGAGAGATTCTCTCATAAAACCAAATATTAAACTATCTGGCATTCAGAAAATATAAGACGATTGACACAGGTAAATATATATATATATATATATATATATATATATTTTAATCCCTAGCACTAATGAGTCAATGACAGAACAAGAAGGTCTAGACTGAGTGACATCCAGTCTAGCACTGTACTACTACTCTGCTGCATATAATGACATAATGGAAAATGCCAAATCAATTTGTCATCATACACCAAAAAGGGGACCTAATTTTGATTAGTGGATGGGCAACCAAGTTCAAAACTATTGATAATGGAGCACCTTGGGTTTTCTACAATGACGGAATAATCGTGGTGCTTGATCAATAAACATTATACAACTGATCGTTTGAACCTCACATTCTGCAACTGTTTGGTATGCTCATAAACATCTTGAGTTTTCAACAATATCAGAAAAATTGTACAACTTGATCAATAAACATTATGCAGCCAACCGTTTCAACACTCAACATTTTGCAACTATCCGGTATGGTCATAAACGCCTTGGGGTTTCTACAATGTCATAAAAATCGTGGAACCTGAACATTAAACATTATAAAGATGATCGTTTGAACACTTGTTTGTACCATACTTGACCAATCTCGAAACTGCCGAGCACCGGTCAACGTTATACCGTTAAGGACCCAGAAGAGTTTTCCTCCAACCAGGAGGCCAATCACAGCGCGACACGTGTCGACATCAGAAGCCAATCATAGCGCGACACGTGTCAATATCAGAAGCCAATCACAACACGACACATGTCAATGTCAGAACAAAGCTAGAAACTCTCTTCTATAAAAGGAGATCATTCTTCCACAATATTTTCTAATGTCATTTGTACTAAATCATTCGCTAGTACTCACTAAATGAGGGCTTGAACCTATGTACTTGTGTAAACCCTTTACAATTAATGAGAACTCCTCTACTCCGTGGACGTAACCAATCTGGGTGAACCACGTACATCTTGTGTTTACTTCCCTGTCTCTATCCATTTACATACTTATCCACACTAGTGACCGGAGCAATCTAACGAATGTCACAAACTTAACACTTGCTGTTGTACCAAAGTCCTCACTGATTTTGTGCATCAACACTCACATTTTGCAACTATCCCGTATGATCGTAAACACATTGGGGTTTTCTTTTTCTACAATGTCTGAAAACTCGTGGAACTTGATCAATAAACATTATACAGCCGATCGTTTTGAACATTCACATTCTGCAACAATCCCATATGGTCATAAATACGATGTCCCGAATCAGTTTTGTGACATCAATTTCTAAGAACACAAATAAAGAATTAGTTGGCTTGAAAGTTTGAAGTTTGAATAAAAGCAAATTGCTATCCTCCTAGGCATATGACTAAAGGTATCGTTTGGTATGCAGACAAGATGGGACGGAACGGAATGGGACGGGACGGAACGGAAAGGGAGTAAAGATGCCCTCCGATGGAAACAAGGAGAAAGAAGAAGGAGATTGAGAGGTTATAATTTTGTGTTCTACGGATGTGGAACGAGTTGTTCCAGGAGGGTGAGGCGGAACGAAAATTCACCTAAAATTCGTCCCGTGAAACAGTGCCTTCCATCCATTTTAGGCATACTAAGCGTGGAACGGAACGTTTCGTCCCACTCCCATCCGTTCCGTTCCACTTACCAAACGGTACCAAAGCGAATAGCTTCCCTCACATTTGGTGCGCAATTTGGCAACTCATGCGCCATTTTGTGGACCCAAAATTTGATTCAACTTTTAGTTCCCTTCGCTTTCAAGGAACCTATGTTATTCTTTGGGTCGGTCGAGTTGCTCCCCCACGCACCCTAACTTTACCATAAAGTTGAGATCGATCGGCTTCAATTTTCAACCCCCCGCCCCAACTTTTGCTAATTTCATGTTAAATTGATGTTAACCTATAACAACGTTTTAAATTAAGCAAAATGGAATGTGATTGGGATACGATTGCTATCATTAAGGACTAGATTACCAATTACTTTCAACCAACCTATCATTAAGGACTAGATTACCAATTACTTTCAACCAACCTATTTCTTTTGGCAAAGCAATATTTAGGCTTTTAACCAAAATGGTCTCTGAGATTGGTATCTCTTCACTTTGGTTCCTGAGATTTGAAATCGATAGAAGTGGTTCTTGAGTTTATCCGTCATCAATCATTTTGATCATTCCTTGAAAAATCTTTGTTAAATAAGAAACAATTTAATAAACAATGGGTCAAAATGATTTGACAAAAATTGAGAATATTTTGTCGTTTTATCTTTATTTAATAGAGATTTTTTATGGAATGACCAAAATGATTGACGATGGACAAACTCAGGAACCGTTTTTATCAATTTTAAATCTCAAAGACTAATGTGAGAAGTTATGTCAATTTCATGAACTATTGTAGATAAAAAGCCCGATATTTATAGTTATTTCAATTTATAATAAAAATACGAGTGCAAAAGTGTAAGTAAATTGCGACTACCAAAACAAAAAGTGTAAGTAAATTGCCCCGACAATTGACCTAAACGTTGTGTGGTTTCACTGGCTTTTTTTGTTACATTTAAAGGTTTCAAAGATTAAAACTAACACCCGCATACTCTTACCCATCACCCACCCTCACCACTGGATCTAATTAGCATTTTATTTTACCGACCTTTTGTTTTTTTGGTTACATTAAAGAATTTTGAGCATGTGCTGAACCTTAAAACTAACCTACTCTTAGAAATTATCTTACTCCCACCCTTACCATTGAATTTAATTTACATTTGCTTTTATCGACCCTTCTATTAGATAACATTTCAAGTTCAACTAAAGTTTGCAAGTAGTGGATTGTTCTGCGTTGCAGATTCAAAGGCTCTCTTTATTGTCAATTAAAGTAGTAAAATATATTTATTAAAAAAATAAATATTAACTTTGAAAATAGCAAGTTTATCAAAGTTAGAGTACTCAATAGTATAAACCACACAATTATAAATTCAAAAATTTTATTCTTACAGAATATTATAGCCACACTAAATTTTGGACATTAGGACAATAAAAAGACTAAATTAAATAGGTAGAAGACAAAAAATTTACGGAAAATTTGGAAAAAATAATCAAACTTTGGATCAAATATAGAATTATAGTTGCTCTTTTAAGTTTATAATAATTATAACCAAAATTTGATATAAAAGTACTAATATGACCTGAAAATGAGATTTTTTCAGAAAAACCAAAACGCAATAAAGAATTCTAAATCTCCATTTGTATCAACTTTTGTTTATAATCACTATAAACTTAGAAAGAGTGACTATAGTTCATTTGGGGTCCAAATATTAGTTTTAGGCTTATTTTTATCTACACCCCCTAGAACTTCATTTAATCTCACTTTACCCTATGTAACTCAAAAGTCACTACTTTATTTTCTAAAACCTAAAATTCATTTCACTTTGACTTGTGAACACTATCTTCTCCTTGAAATTTATAGGTCATCTCCTAAAACATATGTGGGATCCAACACCCAATAAGACTATTCCACATGTAATAAATTTGATTATAAATCTTCATTATGCGTCAACATTCAACAATCAAAGAATATTAAGTTTAAAAGAAATTGAAGAGATGAAAAAGATAAAAAAGAAATCGATAACATGGTTCACCCAAATCAAACCACATAAGAAAGTAACATATCTAATGCAATGTCGAGCGAATTTTGAGTTTTATAGAAACGACTTTCAAGTTTCAAGAAGCAAATTGGGATTTCAAAATCGAACTCCAGGATGCCTTGCGAATTTTAAGTTTCAAAGAATAAAATTGTGACTCTTAAATTATAGAAAACAAAGTGAAATTGAAATCGATTTTCAACTAAAAATAAGCCTTAGTTTTATTCAAAATTTCCCAAAATTTACATTTTGTAACTCACGAAGCCAATAGCGTAGAGAAATTAAACAAACTTTTCACTTTTCAGCCACCCACAAATTAACCGAGTAAGGTCATCTCCAACCGAAAGGGGGCCAAAGGATCATGTTTAACCCTCTAGCCCTACAAGAAATTATTTTTTAATGAATAGTGTCATACAATATTTTTTACCATCTCCAATCAAAGGGGGTCAAAATGTCATAGGCCAAAACATAGCCTTTTTACAAAAAAACTCATCTCCACCCGAAACGGGCTATTTTTTAATGTGTTCTATAACGAAAAAAACCTCCGAACAATAACCAATAATAAAAATGGAGTTTTAACAAAACACTTCCATTATTGTTCATTTTTAACGAAAAACCATATTTTTACCTTTCTTTGTTACTATTCACTACACATTTATTTGTCATTTTTCATTAAAACTAAATTTTTTTTGAACTTTTCGTTAGTTTTCTATAGTAAAAAGGTTGTACCTAAATCAATGTCACTAAATAGTTTAATGTTAGGTTTATCAAATAAGTTAAATTTAATTACGTATATATGCAACATGCCAATGGACCAAACCCCAACGATATTTTGGCTCTTCTCTTGCATGCGTCCCGGTTGTATTATTAATTTTTTTAAGCCCAAATTAAGGTTTAATTATTAGTCCGTCCGCAAGCATGGTATAATTCTTTTTTCAAAAGTACATAAGATAATATACTAAAAAAAGTACATAATATAAGAAAAATATATAAATAATATTATGAAATTTTAATAGGCATACTGGGGATGGTATTACTTGCAAAATATGCAATTAAAATGTTTATTTTGTGTACGAAAAGAAGAAACAATTAATTAACTTTTTGCTAAAGCTGCTTTAATTAATTAAGTTGATGCATCACTTAAACCGGGCCTTATTTAAAATTTAAAGGGTTTCAAAATAAAAGGAAGATCCTGGGGAGGTTCTGCTACAATATTGTTTCTTTCAATCGACCTGTGATTAAGCATGGAACTTGTCTGGTTTATGGGTTGTTGCATCGGGCTGGCTGGCTAGCTCATTATGGCCAGCCTGTTGGCCTGGTGTCTAATTTTTGGCCATATGGGGCCTACAAGTTTTTTGCCTAAATCTCTCTGTTAGAGACGGTTTTCGTATCAAAACGAGCTATATTTTGATCTATGACTCTTTGGCCAGGTCGGTTGGAGATGACCTAACGAAATTAGGTGGGCTCTCGAATCGGAATGAGAAGGTGGGGCCAAAATTGTCAAGAAAAGTTGGCTTGACTGATTTCTAATGCAATGTGAAGCGAATTTTGAATTTTATATAAACGATTTTCAAGTTTCAAGAAGCAAATTGGGATTTCAAAATCGATCTTCAAGATACCTTACAAATTTTAAGTTTCAAAAAATAACATTATAACTTTTAAATTATAAAAACCAAAGTGAAATTGAAATCGATTTTCAACTAAAAATGGGCCTTAGTTTTATTCAAATTTCCCAAAATTTACATTTCGTAACTCACGAAGCCAATAGCGTAGATAAATTAAACAGACTTTTCACTTTTCAGCCACCCACAAATTAACCGACTAACAGAATTAGGTTCGGAAAGTAGGTGGGCCCAAAATTGTCAAGAAAAGTTGGCTTGACTGCCTCCCTTCCCTCACGTGTCCCCTAAACCCTCACCTTCCTCACGCCCCTGATACGCGTACCTGAAAATCAAGGGCCACCCCATCGCATGCCACCTATTCCTCACCACCTAACCTATAAAAGCACGCCACGTCATCAATATCCCCCCGGTCTACAAGACCTCATGCTCTATCCATTTACTACAAGGCCGTTCAAATTTGTGGAAAGAACTTCTTTGGACATAGGATGTCTTCGTCTTACCATCTCAATCTAGTAAATACCTTTTTCATTTTGGAAAGTTAAGACTCGTGACAATTTGTTGCTCGTTCAAACATCAAAATTGTTGTAATTACGTTTTTTTTCAACGAGAATACAATTTGTTTATTTCCTAAACCAATCACCTATTAGTATGCTAAAAACTTAGTACTCGAGTCCGTTCGGATAATAACACTGCTAACGTGTTATTTCAGTTTTGTGAAGAATTTATGCACAATAAGTAAGATTTTCAATCTAATCAAATCTTGTTATGTCAATAACTATGCGTAATTGCGACACACGATCATTTTTTTTTATGAACAAACAATATTATTACACTAAAGGCTTTGGATGAGTTTAGTCTCACAATGGACTAGCAATAAGTGATTCAAACCTGTATTCGAATAATCAAATCGAATACCTCTTACTCACAAGTAAAGAAATAACATAAAACTGTAGTACCAAATAGCGACACAGGGCCATTTTGGTCAAAGTAACTTTCTTTCCAAAGGTCAGCAGTAAAGGCAGTAGTCCAATTGGTCGGTCGATCAACCAAGACATAGAAACGGAGCAGGGAATCCTAACCCCCCCCCGGCACCACCACCATCCACCTGCTATAAAACCCCACCTTCATTTGCTCACCAGAAGTCTCATTTCACATTTCCTCCCAAATCCCCTTCTCTTTCTAAACTTCCGCCTTCTCTCTCTACTTTCTCTCTCTAAACCCTTGAATTTCTCGCTCTAAACCCGCCACAGAGGCTTAGGCAAGAACTGGCTAACTCTCAGGAAGCTCTGGAAGACACTGATTCCAGCAATCGAAGGGTGGTGCTCGCCCTTTATGATGCCCTAAGCTCCCGCGACGTGGACACGGTTCACCAGATCGTCGCCCCCGACCTCGAGTGGTGGTTCCATGGTCCGCCGACCCACCAGTTCTTGATGCGCATCCTCACCGGCTCCCAAAAAGAACCCTTTCAGTTCGTCCCCCAGTCCTTCGCCTCCTTCGGCCCCACCGTCCTCGTCGAGGGCTGCGACTGCGACTGCTCCATTTCCTGGGTCCACGCCTGGACTGTCGCCAATGGGGTAATCACCGGGGTCCGCGAGTACTTCAACACTTCCCTCACCGTCACGCGCCTCGGAAACAACACCCAGAACAACTCTCCCGCCTCCTCCTCTAAATCCTCGCCGTCCGGGTTTTCCTCCAATTCGTCGTCGTCGTCGACAGCCGAGATTACGTCGTTCCATTGCCCGTCCGTTTGGGAGAGCAGCGTCTCCAATCGGGTCGGAAAGTCCGTGCCGGGTCTTGTCCTCGCAATCTAAAAGCCATAACACTAATCCCCTGCGGTCCTGTGCAGTGGAGTCTAATACTACTAAATAAGCGGGGGCTGAGGTGTCATAACCTCATTGGCTGTCCGGTACTCGTTATGGGCTGAACTGCCGAAGTCCTATCCTACCGTATTTCTTTCTCGCTTTTTCATTTCTCTTTCTTTTCTTGAAATTTCGTTTGTGTGTGGTGCTGGTGTTGGGTGTAACCATGGGGTCGAGGCTCTTTTGGTCATATCCCGACGCGGCTGTAGCCGTGTTATGGTACTCTTCTATTTCAATAAAGACGTGTTTTCTTAATAATCCTTGGAGTTTTTTGGATTTTAATACTAATACTAAAATGATTAAGGTTAAATAAAGCGTGACAAGAAGTATATATCGGAAAAAGGTTCTAGCCGGATTCTTTTCATAGTAATTTTAGAAATTTCGTGACCGTAATCATTCATCTTACATTCAATTTTTATTATGAACTATTATATTTAATTTTAAATTTTAAAATAATTTTTTATTTCACGATATACGATGAACGATTACAATTAATTATAAGGATCAATAAAAAAAATCTCCGGCGAGCATCCTTTTCTATATATATCAAGGCACGCCTTTTTCGTATATATCAAGGCAGATTTGTCGTGTAGCGGTGTAGGACTAACCCAAATACTATTGAGAAGAAAAATCATAGCAAGTGGGCTGGTTGACCCTGTCCAAGAACATGATGAATTCTTTATAGCTTTTTTAGATTCGAAAAGTGTAGTAAGCGTAATTTGTCATCAATTGTTTATTTTTTTAATAAATAAAAATAAATATTATTGAAAAAAAATGGAAAAGGATTTTGGTTGGATCCTTTTATTGGGAATCCTGAGATTTTGTGATCTTAACGGTTTATCATACATCGTTTGATTAATTTTTGTTAGGTACTATTTATATTTAATTTTAAATTTTAAATAATTTATAATCACACGATATATACGATCATAAGATCTCCGAAATCCTTAAAAAAAAAATCCACGATGATCTTTTTTTTTTTTAAAATGACAAAAATGACTGAGGTGGAGTAAATCCCAGTTCCTGACCTGAGAAGCTGGGTGAGTCTGTGACACTGTCACAGAGAATACTATGGTGCACCTCCATATCTTCTTGTCGTTTAGCCTATAAATACAATTACCCAAGTAGCTAGTTGATTAACGGGATTGGTTAGGGAACATTAGATTACTTAACATATAATCACTTGTTAATAATCATATATGGCCGCTAAACATTGTTGCAGTATATCTGACTGTTAATCGATGTTTGTAACTGCATGGACGTATTGTAACAAGTTCTTGTTTTAACAACGCAGTTAACATTCATATAATAGTCATTGTTTACGTACTCGAGTTTGAACATTATCTATCTTTCTGCATCCGAGTTCAAAGATCCTCAATTAGTGACACTGGTTTAAAATAAATCTACCGACAAGAGAAAATTACTAGCTTTAATTGCTCGTTAGACACCGGTTTTAAGGAAGGGAGAGGATCCCTTCCATCAAGTCCATCCAATCATCTAATCCGAACACTTAAAAATTGATCTAACGCCTAAAATTATTATAATTTTTAAAGAGGTCTCCTGTTTGTAGCCGTTAAATCAAATTTCAAGGATCCTAATTGATTGATTAGGTGAATTTAGTGGAAGAGATCTGAAGATGATATCTTTCCACCATGTTTAGATGGATTTTAGAAGTGATTTTAAATTAAATAAAACATTTATGACGTCACGTGACAGATGGAAAATTGGAAATCCTTGGCAGTTGAGGGGGTCAAATATGAATGATAAATGATTGCGTATGCGAGGCAATAGTCAATATTTACCACTTCTTAATTTCGAAGTGGCGGCTTGGCTGGTGCTGATTGTTGACTAAATGGCTAATTAATATAAAATTAAGTGATAAAAGTTAGGAAATAGGACCGGAAAATTGTTATGGGTAGCCTCAGTTTGATAAACGTTCATTTGGCATCGGTTTGAAAATTAAAAACATTTTGAAAACAAAATGTTAAATGATTCTCTTTATAAAGTCTCTGTCATCTTATGTTTAACGTCAATTTTCATGCCAATTTATAAAATAATGGGCAAAAAAGCATAAGGTTGCTGAAGTCCATGGAGAGTAACTTTCGAGAGGGTCTACTTAGCATTTCTCAACAATAAATGTTTTTATTTTCTTTAAAATTCTAGCCTAATTTTCGTAACTGAAAAGAGTCTGTATCTTTTTTTAAGCGCGAAACTAGAGGTGACTCGTTGTATAATTTTTTGTTCCAATCTCGACCGAGTGAAGTAATATCATGCATCAAGAGAAAACTGTACATTGCAATATCCACCAAGTTGCAATACGTTTCACATGTGGAGAGAAATAGAACACGGTGAATATCAAGAGATTTTTTCGTGGACACCAAATGTAATAATACAGTTGACCAGAAACTTGAAAAAAATAAAATTAACTAATTATATAATAACATTTGTTATCGAACTGCATTCCCACCACAGTAAAAGACTTCTCGTGAATATCCAATTGCACTCAAGATTTTTGGCCATCGAATGAACATTTCATTTTATCAAACATCATAAGCCACGTGTACGGTGAATATGCTCGTCCACATGATCTTTCATCAGATGCATGCACGGGGCATGGTATTTTCCAGATAGACGTTCCTCTTTACGCAAAATGGGGATCCGAGGGGAAACGGACATGAAACATATCCGACCGTCGATCCCATCTTGTCGGAGTAAAATGGTTCAGACACCGAAAGAGAATCCGTCACACACACATGTAACTCGTGTTCTTTGTTTTGTGGGGCCAATTTTATCACGCCAGCAATTTGTGTCCATGGATTATTGTTCCCCAAACTTAATAATGATCGTTGATTGTGTCGTATTCGTGCTAATATGCCACAGTTTGAACGCAACAATTCCTGCACCAGATTCGACCTTTCATAAACTTGTTAACCAACTGGAACGCAGCGACTGAAGAAGAAGACCTTAATCACTAGCATAATGAATCCATCAGCTGCATGTTGCAGTGGTCAATGATATCCTATATTCCAAAGTTTTTGACCATTAGATTTTAGTTATTGTATCTTTAAGTAATAGTTTAACGGAACATATATTGCCCGAAACATACTAAAAATTCTCCAATTTTTAAACTAAACAACCTCAAATGCGACCAGATATTGCCCCAAACTAATAATAATAATAGGTGGATAGTTTGATTAACACATCATAATCTGCCATGAGGACAATATCGTCATGTAATTTTAATCGTCACATCATAATCTGTCATGAAAAAATTTGATCATCACACAACAATATTATCTTCATCTTAATCATTTAAAATTTTGTTATCTCCAACATAATTTAACCACACATAGTAATTAATATAATGACGGAGATTGAGGAGCATTCTAAGAGCATCTTCAAAAAAGATGTCAAATCTTAGGTGTGGATGTCATTATGCATATTTGACAAAAAAAATCCTTCTAATCGAAGTGTTTATTTGCTGACTGGATTTGAAACCTTTGTAATTAGGAGTCAATTTGACATCGATGTCAAATTTAATTTTTATATTTACTGGTAGATCTCTTATTCCACTAACATTTCAGCTAATAAAAATTTTGTTTCACGACCAAATATTGCCTCAAACCAATAATAATAATAATAGGTGGAAATTTTGATTAACACATCATAACCTGTCATTATGACAATATTGTTGTGTAATTTTAATCGTCACATCATAATCTGCCATGAAAAAAATTTGATGATCACACAACGATACCTCATCTTAATTATTGAAATTTTGTTATATCCAACATAATTTAACCACACATAGTAATTAATATATTATGACGGAGATTGATGAGCATTCTAAGAGCATTTTTAAAGGAGATGTCAAATTTTAGGTGTAAATGTCACTATGCATATTTGACATAAAGAAATCCTTATAATTGAAGTGTTTATTTGCTGACTGGATTTAAACCTTTGTGATTAGGAGTCAATTTGACATCAACGTCAGATTTATTTTTTATAGTTTAATGATAGGTCCCTTATTACACTAATATTTTAGCCAAAGATTTTTTTTTTTCAACAATTTGTTAAATGAAGAACAACTATTTAAAGCTCTTCAATAATAAGAAAATAATATTCAATAATTTGGTTGGAGAAACACAAAACTTGACATAAAACTTCTGATTGCTACAACAACAATCAATTATAATTTGATTCTTATAATCTAACGTAACATTACTGTGACATCCATCGTCATGAAGAAAGTCGAGTGATTTACAAAATTATAATTTAATTAGGATGTCCTCTCTGGTCATGGTCTCATTCGAACCCTCTGCAACTACTATATGTGAAACTTGGGTTAAAAGACGACATCAACTCGGAAAGATCTCTCTTTTTCCTTGATTTAGTCTTTGATCGGCAGCTGCGATAACTTGTTTGTCTATACATGATATATCAAGACAAATTTACATAAATATACAAAGATATTAAGCCAAAATAGGGGGATGCACACATCATCACATCTCTTTTTTTTCTTTTTTCTTTTTTTTTAACTTGAGCTGTACCATAAAATTAAAGGAGTTTTAACAAAACACTTTAGGCACTGTTCACTTTTAATGAAAAATCACATTTTTACCTTTCTCTGGTACTATTCACTACACCTTTATTTGTCATTTTTCATTAAAACTAAAGTTTTTTTTTTAACTTTTTGTTAGTTTTTCTTAAAATTAATTGTTAATATAGCGAGTAGCTTAGTCTCTTATAAGTTCATGAAAGGTTCCTCATTTTCTTCAAGTGAGATTCACTTTCAACATGCTAATTGTCAGTACGAGGAGTAGCCTAATCTCTTATAAGTACATGCAACATCGCTCATTTTCTTGATGTCGGACTTTTTTTTATGTGGGATTCACTCGCAACACATCCCATCACGTATAAGAAATTTTCAAGCCTAATACGTGGACGACATAAATTAGGCAACGTAGAGCACATGTGGCCGTTGGGCTTCATGCATAGGTCAACATGCTCTGATACTATGAAGAGGTTGTGATTTTACCATAAAATCAATTAACAATATGAGAAGCAACCAAATCTCTTATGAACAAATGCAAGATCCCTCCTCTTTCTTACGTGAGATTTACTCTCAACACTTTTGCATGCTCCTATTAATTTTAGCTTTGCAATTAAATAAAGAACCAAAAGAAAAACGTTATACGTAATTGTGTATAAAGAGAAAATGTGAGCGGAAATCATTTCGCTTTTATCAAAGCATTCTATAAACAGTGAAGATTCTAAAGAACCGTAGCCCCGCATCCACAATATTTAATATGTTTTCACAACAAAAATTAAACTTTTGTTCCCATATTTTTTGAATAAAGAATATAGTTTTAAAGAACAAAATGATGCTCTTACATGAGGTATATTCTTGAACAACCATTCCATTTGGGAGAATTTGGACATAGTTGAACCCTTTTAGGCATCCAAATCCAACATTCGAAAGGATTTTGTATTAAAAAAAAACATTCGAAAGGATCTTATGTGGAATTTATTCCAATCTCCTTAAATAATATTCTTTGAATTGTCACTCTCAATCTTACCCCAAGTCTTATTGTATCCATAATAAAAAGGGGAATAAGTAGTTGATCAACTCATCATATTCAGTATAGCGTATGTCATGTAAACCAAGTTTTTAGACAAAATTTACAAATTAGGCTATGGCACACAAGTAGGAAATAAACATGGTTAATTAATACTAGATAAATTTAATTACCGACAACCGCATCATATAGTTTACAAAATTTAGTCTAAATAGTTTGTCTCGCTTGCATTACTCTTCAGTATATAGTAGAGAATGAGAATCAACCCAACAAAACGTGATATTTAACCATCACGGGGTCGCTAGTAGTTGAGGACAAATTTCAGACCGGTATACTACACGTTACATTTTGGATTCGATTTCTGACGCTAGTGAATTATGCGATGATGACCAAAAGGAGGTTGAAATGCCTTTCTGAGTCTTTTGACTCTTAGAAAGGTAGACTAGCGTGGCAAAACCACTAATTAGTTCCCTTTTTAAAAGAAAAAAAAAAGTGGTAATTTCAAAATCGTTTGTAAAAAAAAAAACACAAAGACTTTGGTTTGGTTTCAACTAAAATGGTATGTACCACTCAACTATGCATGATTTAACCGTTACAAAGATCCGATAAATTTCTGTATGTAAAATTTAACAGTTGCTTTTCTAAAACCACATAGTGATACATATTATAAATAAATAAAAGTTGTTTGGTTTGGGCTGTTTTATTTTTAGTGACTTTCCACCTGGAACCCACAAATTTTGTTTACGTAGGAAATGATGAAAGTTTGAGGGGCCATGCAAATTGCAGGTGATAATCCGGTGCTCCTATTAGATAAAGACTAGTTCCCACTTGTGCTGTTTACGCGATCGATCGTGGAAATTGACTGATAATTTACTTGAAAACACACAAAAATTATCATCTTAAATATCTCTTATCGGAAAGGGATTCAGAGAGAATTTACGAAATCTACTAATTCGGATTCTTAAAATTTAATCAAACAGTTAAAGTTATTATAACTTTTAAAAAGAATCACTGTTTTTAATCGTATGATCAAATTTTAAAAACTCGAATTGATGGATTTGGTGGAAGGGATTTGGAAAGGATATGATCCCTTTCCTCTTTTATCATATGATCACCATATACGCAATCTAATAGATCATATACCAATAATTAATCACTAGTTGGGTCCCGTCATTCCATTATTCTTTACATTTTTTCCACTATGGTTTGTTGTTTTCAATCATTTAGCTGCGCATTTTGTGGGCTATGAGAAAGGGTCAATCACTAATTAATCTACTAATTGAAGGTTATTAATTGTTGTGGAACTTTCTACTTTTGAGAACATAAGCAAACATGTCACATACTATCACTATCGATGATGAAAATATTAATACGCGAAGTTGTGGAAATATCGAGAGATTTTGATAATCAGTTGTTTTCGATGTAAATAATGGAAATTTGTTAAAAAACGTGGACATTTAAAATGAAACTTTAGGGATGTCATAAGGCAGTTTGTCGACATTTAATTGATATGTCGAAATTATTGACGAAAAATATCGATTTTAGCCGAAATTTAAAAGTTTCTCGGATATTTTGTGAAGTTTACACTTCAACCCCTATTTCCTTGGAAATAGGTATCGAAGAAATTTCAATACACATATTTCTTTACTTGTTCGTGTAAAGTAGTTTATTGATTGAGTTTTGATTCAAGCGATAGTAAGGAAGGGGAGAACTGAACTCAGAACATTGTGTGCAACGATAAATATGCTTAATCAATTGAATTATAAACTCGTGTACAGTTTATATATTTGAGTTAATGATATATCTTAAGTTAATTTAATTGTGGAGTGTGCGTATGCCTCTTTATACATGTCTCCTTCATAACCTAATTTAACACGATGTTTCTCACGAGCTAGGATTCTACTAGTTAGATTATGAAGTTAACGTACAAGCTACTAAACTTGATAGGCTATATAAGTATATATCATGTATTCTACGCGTGAAAGTTTCAACTTACAAGCTTCTTTTGCTCCATTTAATTTAAATATCATAGAAAGCGTAGATGAGGAAAAAAATAAGGTATAAAAATTATTTCCCTTAATATAAGCACTAAGACATTTCTATATTTAAGAAGGGAACTAGTTGGTAGTTTCGTCACAGCAGTTCACTCTTTTGGTAGCCGAAAAGACTTATAGAGACATTTCAGTATTCCTCTGACCAGCTTTGCGTAATACACCACGCAAGATGTGACGTGAAAATACAAGCCTGAAATTCATTTTCAATTACTCAGTCAGCTCGTGTTGGTTACAAGCACTACGGCATTTACCAAGTCTGTGATTTGATTTGAATTTATTGAAGACGGCAATTAGGCTTTAAATTTTATAGTTTTGACTGGTTTCACATTTTGCCAAAACCAAGTGGTTGATTATCCTTCAGATAAGCATTGGTTTTTAAATTAATCAAGAATATATAATATAACCAAAAAGATAGAAGCTTAGTTACGTTTTTTTCAAGAAGAATATAAGCAACAAACTGTTTCTTGATTCGGACATGGGGTTTAGTCATTTAGGATTAGGATTAGGATGCAAATAAAATTGGAATGTTGGAATTAATTTAATTTTGTTGTACTATAGGTTGGGCCTCAATATTTGAGTCTCCTTACTTAACTCAAAATGTATGTAAGAGCGCAGGAAACTCTTATTCTATAAAAATGATCCTTCACCCTCATTTAAAGGAGGAAAACCTTAGTGTCTCTAGCAACAAGCCTTATGTATAATGTAACTCTCATTTTACGTAGTGCAAAAACCAGATTTACACCAATGTGGATGTAACCCTAACTTAAAGTGAACCACTATACATCGTTGTGTCCATGGATGTGTGTGATTTACGGTCTACGTTGTTCCAAGATCGACTTGATTTTATATATTAACATTTAGCGTCATCTGTGGGAATCGAACCCATGACCACGTGGTTAAAAGCCAATTGTACATGTACTTTCACTATACGTTTGCCCACAGTGGTCTTTTGCTAAATTGTCAAGTTTAGGAACAGAGCAGCCAATAAGCTCGATCCAAATAGATGGGGACTGCTATGGATGTCCACATTTTGGTATGCAGTCAGTTTTCACGGATGGAATAGGGCGTTTTGGCGGATTCTCACCTAAGGCTATGATTTAGTCTTTGCTGCATATACACAACAAAAGCTTATTGAAAATGTCACCTTCTAATTCTATCCATACCAGATTATTGACAGGTTCACGTCCTTGATGTCCAAAGCTGGCCAAGTCATTTCCTTGGGTCAAAAAAGAGCTTTGAAAACACTGTTTATGGTCATTTTTGAAAATCGGACCAGATTTTAAGTTTGAAGAGCTATCTGCAATTATCAAATTATAAATTGAGGTGGGTCTCAAAATGAGATTTTGAAGTTGTATTAGCTTATATACTTCGTTTATTAACAACTAATCCTAAAGAAAGTTAAGGTTCTACTATAAAATTAATTAACAATATAGTGAGTAATACAATCTCTTATAAACGCTTGCAAGGTTTCTTCTTTCACTAAAGTGAGACTCTTTTATCTTCACATTCTCACATGTGACGAATTTTCAAGCAAAACACGTGAACAACATGATTTGAGTGACATGGAGTATGTTGATGCACAAAATCAGCGAAGACTTTGGTACAACAGAAAGTGTCAGGTTTTGTGACCTTCGCTTGGTTGCTTCGGTCACTAGTGAGGATAAGTACGTAAATGAATAGAGACAGAGAAGCAAACACAGGATGTACGTGGTTCACCCAGATTGGCTACGTCCACGGAGTAGAGGAGTTCTTATTAGTAGTGAAGGGCTTACACAAGTACAAAGGATCAAGCTCTCAATTTAGTGAGTTCTTGTGAATGATTTAACACAAATGGCATTAGGCAATATTGTGGGGGAATGACCCCTATTTATAGAAAAACTTGTAGCTTTGTCACATTGACATGTGTCATGTTATGATTGGTTCTTGATGTCGACACGTGCTGCGCTCTGATTGGCTTCTAATCTTGACACGTGTCGAGTAGTGATTGGCCTCCTGGTCGGAGGGGAACTCTTCTGGGTCCTTGACAGTATAGCGTTGGCCGGTGCTCGGTAGTTTCGGGATTGGTCAAGTATGGTACAAACAGTGCTCCCCTAAGTTCCCGAGTGAGGGAAACTCCTCGGTTGGGGACTTGCAAGATCAAATCCCTTGAGTAATCACGAAACTTCTAAGTACCGAAGTGTGGTCTGATCTTCATCTGCCCTTCTCTGGAAGTACCTTTCCTCCATCCGGGAATGGTGTACTTAGCCGATGTTGACGCACAAGGTAATGTATCAATTTCACTTGAAGCTTAGTTGTAGTTTCGGGCTTAGTCAAGTGTGATACAAACCCTATAGTAGGAGTCCCCCAAGTCGCCGAGCTAGGAGATCTGCCGAAAGAGGTGACAGACAAGGTAAGTAGTCAAACTTCCAAGTAAGCAACCCAGGATCAGAGGTTTGACTTCGGCTTCCGGTTGATTGTTCTCCTTCTCCTTGTCTCTCATTCAACTGCCAGGATAAGGAGAAGCAAATGGATAAGAGATGATATGAGATACTTTTGCTTTTGAAGAAGTAATTTTCCACAGGCTTATTCTTGAACTGTGCTGGAGGGTTTTCTGGTGCCCTTCAGAGTATAAGGCCGACTCAAAAATTTGAGGGTCAAAACAAGTCCATCAAATCTAGAGTACGTTCGACCTTGATGATATGGGATACTTTTGCTGTTGACGGAATAATGAATGTGGTATGGAAAGGTGTCGTGCTGTAGTGATCTGTTTCAGCTCACCGTTGAACCTTCTGCTTCAATCTTTTGCATGGCAGAAGTGGTGTGCAACCTTTGCATTTAAATGGTCCTTCAGAACATTCCTTCATAGTGACTCATCCACGCTTGGCAGCTTCAGTGTAAAGAGCCAATATCTGATCAACTGTCATGAGGTATTTGCCGGTGGAATTCGTGACCTTGACAGCAGTTGAGGATGAGTACTCGAGAGCAATGCTAAGTAAGCAACCAGGCAAAGGCTCCAGGCAGTCAGTTCCAAATTGGAGGTTTGATTTCAGGTTCCGACTGACTGCTCTCTTTCTCCTTGTCCTGCAGGTGTGGACAAGGACAAAGACAAAGATAGGGAGAAAGCATGATATGGGATACTCTTGCTTTCGACCCTGATGATATGAGATACTCTTGTTCTTGGTGTGGCTTATTTGCTGAGGTATTATCGGGGGGAAATAAAGCTGAGTATTTCGAGAGGTTATGTTGAGGGTGCCTTTTCGAATGCGAGAAAGGGTTGAGCATTTTTGCAGGTTTGCCTGTCCGTTGAGGAGGGAGGTCAATGTATATAGGGATTTCCCAATAACAAGTAGTAATGCTATTCCTTTACCCTTCTTGGTCACAGCAATGTAGTGGGAGTTGCCAGCTTCACGTGTTTTAATTTTGTCAGAGCACTTTGAAAAAGTGGTATGTGGTATCTGGAAAACTGATATTACGTGTGAAGATTACAGACAAGCTTTATCTAAGGAAATCTGGCTCTCGAAGTTCTGAGAGTTGTGCCTCTTCGGTTTTCGAACAAGCAATCCCGTCGAGGATCTGACTCTCGAGATTCGGAAAGCGGTGCTACTCCGGTTTTTGAGAAAGTAATTATGTTGGGAGTCTTTTCTCGAATGTGAGTAAAGGTTGGACGTTCTTGCCAACCTGTCTTGCCGCAAAACACGGAGGTCGACACACATAGGGACTTTCCAGTTGTCAAGCAGTGGTGCTGTTCCTTTACCCTTGTGGGTAATAGTAGGGTAGCTGGAACTTCGAAATTCTCGTGCCTAAACTTTGTCAGAGATCTTTGACAAAGTTATATGTGGTACCCGAGGAGTTGATGGTGCATATGGAGAGCGGTGATTGAACAGTAAGATTCACGTGCTTTTTACTTCACCAGAAATCTTCGACAGATTGCCCGTAATTTTCGCAAAGCTGATTGTGCATGTGACAGGTGCTGACGAGGCTGAAAAAGCAGGTGCTTCTTCGATTTCTGAGATCGGCCCTCGTGGTCTCTGAGCAGCCCAGCTTTTGAGAAAGCAAACGCCTCTTCGATTTCTGAGATCGGCCCTCGTGGTCTCTGAGCAGCCCAGCTTTTGAGAAAGCAAACGCCTCTTCGATTTCTGTGATCGGCCCTCGTGGTCTCTGAGCAGCCCAGCTTTTGAGAAAGCAAACGCCTCTTCGATTTCTGAAGCTCCGTCGAGTGCAGATTTTTATAGAGGCTGGCATTAAGTTCCACAGCACACCTGAATCTCTACCAGTAGAAGCTCATTTCTTGCACTTCTAAGATCTTGATTTGTCTGACCTCTTCCTTCTTCAACACATTTGAAAATGTCTGGACCCTCCGACCGTCGTTTTGACCTGAACCTTGGAGAAGAGACAGCCACGCCTTCTCCAGACAACATATGGCGCCCATCCTTCATATCCCCTACTGGTTCTCTTACCGTTGGGGATTCTGTGATGAAGAATGATATGACCGCTGCAGTGGTGGCCAGGAACCTTCTCACTCCCAAAGATAACAGACTACTTTCCAAACGGTCTGATGAGTTGGCTGTTAAGGACTCTCTGGCTCTTAGTGTTCAGTGTGCAGGTTCTGTGTCTAATATGGCCCAACGCCTATTTGCTAGAACCCGCCAAGTTGAATCATTGGCTGCTGAAGTGATGAGTCTCAAACAGGAGATTAGAGGGCTCAAACATGAGAATAAGCAGTTGCACCGGCTCGCCCATGACTATGCTACAAACATGAAGAGGAAGCTTGACCAGATGAAGGAATCTGATGGTAAGGTTTTACTTGATCATCAGCGGTTTGTGGGTTTGTTCCAAAGGCATTTATTGCCTTCGTCCTCTGGGGCTGTACCTGGTAATGAAGCTTCAAATGATGAACCTCCAATGCCTCCTCCTTCTGGGGTTTTGTCAAGTACTGAGGCTCCGGATAACCACCCTCCGGTGCTTTCTCTTTCTGGGGCTCTACCGACTGCTGAGACTTCCCCTAAGCAACCTTTGTGAAGGCTCCCTTTTGTTTGTTTATTTTGACTCATGTATATGTACATATTTGTGGCTTATCGAAAATATTAATAAATAAGCTTTGCTTCATTTCAATATATTGTGTTAAATACACCAAAGCCTTCTTCATAAAGTTCTTTGAATTTTTGCTTTTGTTGAAACCTGTGTTGTTGAAGCTTTGTGAGTGAAGCATGTAGTTTGAGGTAGTGTTTCCTTAATTTCCCGAGTGAGGAAAACTTCTCGGTTGGAGACTTGAAAAATCCAAGTCACTGAGTGGTTGTGAGACTGCCGAGTATTAAGGTGCAGTAGCATATGGTAGGAGTCCCCCAAGTCTTCAGGCGAAGAGAGTTGCCGAATGAGGTGTCTCGCTTGTTACTAATTTGTCAAAGTAACGAATCCTTGTTTCGATGTCACACATTCGCATATGCCTTATCTAAAAATATTTCCAACTTTTGTGTGTTTGATGCTGCATGCTATTGACTAGACAAGATCAAGTGCAATTAGTAGCTTTTCTCTCTTTTTCATCTTTTCTTTGGTGGAATTGCTTTTCGTTTCCACTAATCAGCCTGAGTGGATGCAAGATAACACCATTCTCTATAGCTCAGATCGCAAAGTCGTCTTCATGAAAGTTGTTCCTTATCTTGTGAACTACAACATCTCCAAATTTGAGATCCATCGGAGTAGTACAACTCCAGAAATTCAGGTATGATGAGTAACAGTTCATCAATTTTCTGTTAACCCGTCAGACTTGTTGTGAGCTTCTAAACTCCATTTTTTCTTGTTCATCTCAACATACTTTCTTCATCGAAGTTGTTCCTCACCTTGTCAGCTACAACATATCCAAATTTGAGATCCATCGGAGCAGTACAAATCCAGAAATTCAGGTATGATGAGTGACTGTTCATCATTTTTCTGTCAACCTGTCAGACTTGTTGTGAGCTTCGAAACTCCATTTTCTCTTGTTCAGATCAACATACTTTCTTCATCGAAGTTGTTCCTTAACTTGTGAACTACAACATATCCAAATTTGAGGTCCCTCGGAGCAGTATAACTCCAGAAATCCAGGTATGATGAGTGACTGTTTATCATTTGTCTGTCAACCCGTCAGATTTGTTGTGAGCTTTGAAACTATATTTTCTCTTGCTCAGATCAGCATGCTTTCTTCATTGAAGTTGTTCCTCAGCTTGTGAACTACAACATATCCAAATTTGAGATCCCTCGGAGCTATATAACTCAAGAAATTCAGGTATGATGAATGACTGGTTATTATTTTTCTGTCAACCCGTCAGATTTGTTGTGAGCTTCGAAACTCCATTTTCTATTGTTCAGATCAGCATGCTTTCTTCATTGAAGTTGTGCCTCATCGTCTCTTTCATAACATATCAAACATTCAGAATGAACTAATGGTTAAATATTTCCAGATCTTCGAAACATCATAGCAGCTTCGAAATCTGCAAGAATCCGACTGTCATGTTTGGAGCTTCAACACTTTAATTTCCGTCGCTCAAACAGAAATGGTTCCTTCTTGAAAGTTGTTCATATGCTCAAAAACTATAGGGTGTCCAAAATTCAGCTCCATTGGAGAAGAGCAGAGGTTGCAGAAATTTGATAGATGAAAGGAGGCGGAAGAGGGAGAGAGAGAAAAAGTCTCTTGGGTTGGATTTCTATTTTGGGGCAGATTCCAAGTTTTGTAGCACCTTCATTATTGATGAATTGCTGTACTTTTGTCCATTATGAAACTTGGGACTTTGGCTTGTTGTTGGATCTATTATAATATGTTTGGAAACATATACATAATTGCTTGTTTGGTTATGACAGGGATGTTGTGGGTGTAGAACAAAACAAATGTTTGTGTTGACCTGTGTTTTTGTACAAGTTCAAGGGCATCTTGGGTTTTGTGAACAAAATTTGTTTATTTGGAGCAAGGTTTTGTGTTGAAGCTTTGTAGGTGAAGCTTTGGTGTTGAAGCTTTCTAGGTGAAGCTTTGATGGTGAAGCTTTCTGGGTGAAGCTATGTAGGTGAAGCTTTCTAGGTGAAGCTTTTTTAGGTGAAGCTTTGTAGGTGAAGCTTTTTTAAGTGAAGCTTTTCGGGTGAAGTTTTTTGGGTGAAGCTTTGTGGGTGAAGCTTTTTAGGTGAAGCTTTGTGGGTGAAGCTTTTTTAGGTGAAGCTGTTTGGGTGAAGCTTTTTGGAGGTGAAGTTTTTTTTGGATGAAGCTTTTTTAGGTGAAGCTTTTTGGGTGAAGCTTTGATGGTGAAGCTTTGTAGATGAAGCTTTGTAGATGAAGCTTTCGAGGTGAAGCTTTGATGGTGAAGCTTTGTAGGTGAAAGTATGTAGAGGGAGCTTTCTAGGTGAAGCTTTTTTAGGTGAAGCTGTGTAGGTGAAGCTTTTTTAAGTGAAGCTTTTCGGGTGAAGTTTTTTTTTTGGGTGAAGCTTTTTTAGGTGAAGCTTTTTGGGTGAAACTTTTTGGATGAAGCTTTTTGGGTGAAGTTTTGGAGGTGAAGCTTTTCGGGTAAAGCTTTTTGGATGAAGCTTTTTTTTTTTTTTTTTTTTTTTTTTTTTTTTTTTTTTTTGGCGCTTGACACGGTCTTCATTTGCTTGTTTTGTAGTGACTGTGGAAGACGGATTGCTTTCTGATTGAGAAGGGTTCCGGCATCGCTTTGCACCATCTTCATGTGGGTAATATAGGAACTTCCTTATGTTTTGATCATGCATGTAGTGATAGAATTTGTTTCTTCTTATTGTAGATGTCAGAGTCTGGAAGTTCTAGTGATGAGGGCTCTTCTAGCTTTAGCTCTAAGTCTGAGTCTGCAATGTCGGAGTCTTCAGGGTCTTTGTTAGAGTCCTGTACTAGAGAAACATTGGATGATCTTCCCAACCGTCAAACTTTAGCTATTGCTAGTTCTTCCTCCATGGCGTTGGGTGAGGGGGTTTCTCCTGATATGTCTTTGCCTCGGCGGAGGCATGGTTATAAGCCTGCGCCATCACCTCAGAATAAGTCTTCCAAGTATTGGCATTGATCATGTATTTAAAGAAACAATCACGTAGGCCTGCCGTGAAGGCTTTGAGGGCAGTCTTGTCGTCTGCCTCGGCACACCGGGAGTATTCATGGCTGAAGCGGCCAACATACATACGTAATGACTCGTCTGGCCTCTGGCGAATAGTGTACAGGTCATCTGCAGAGTGCAAGCGATCGGTTTAGAAAATGTGTTGGGAAACAAATAGTTTCCTCAATTCCTCAAATGAGTCTACCGTCTCAGGTGTAAGACGACAATACCAATTTAGAGCTCCGCCAGAGAGGGTGGAGGGGAAGAGAAGACATCGCTCTTCGTCGGTGTGCATCCGGTATGCCATGGTGGACTCAAAGAGGTTAAGGTGCTCAATCGGGTCCTCTTTTCCAGTATAAAGTTGCAAGCCAAGCTTCTGCTTTGTCTTTGCTTGAAGGGGGTGTTGAGGATCCTCCTTGTAAGAGGGCCAGGCCTGGGTTGGTTCCAGTCAGGTATTTCAGCCTGACGTTCAGCCTTCAACTTGTTTACTTCCTCAAGAAGTTGTAGGACAAGGGGGTCCTGAGCGGAGTTATGTGCCACTGGAGCTTTCTTTCGTAAATCTCCATCTCCTCTTGGAATTAGGAAGGTTTGATCAAGGGTATGTGATTTTTCCCTGGACTCGCGGTACTGGCTTCCAGGGTATGTCTGTCGGAACACCTATGAGTCCCCTGTACCCTCATGTCTCTCTAGGACTTGTTGCACCTTCCCCAAGTTGGTGGCCGGCTCGGGCCGTGGCAGGGGACCGAGTCTCTCAGAAATCCTTGGGTCATTGATCTTTGAGCTTATATGGATGGAATTCTCTCGACGTTGCTTCAGGAAATCCCGACAATCGCGAAAGACGGCTTTCGATCCTTCTGCCCCTTCAGCAAAGAGGTGTCTCCCTCCGCTTCTCATGGTTCGGGTCGAAGCAACTGGGTTAAGAGAAGCCTCATGTTGATTATCAAATCGAGGGGTAATTTGTTCCCTTATCAGGGATATCTATGTCGAATGCATGTGACCCTCCATGTTGGAGGGCACCCAGTTGATGGTTGACTTCCACGGGGGCAACAAGCTCGCGTGTCTGAGTTTGCCTAGCTTCGTGAAGTGTCTCGAAGAGCTTCTCATATTGCTCCTGGAGGACCTCATTCCTCATTGCTATCTTGTTGTTCTGAGCTTCCAACTCATCGACTTTAGCTTGAAGAAGAACTCGTTTTCCTTCCTTCTTTCGTTGTTTCGCACTATGTGTAAGGGGGGTGTCATTCTGTGTGCTGTGGCTTCCTTCGTTTCCCATGCTGGAGAGGGATGCCTGATCAAAAGAAAGTGTACGAATGATAGAAACCAGCTTGACACAGCTGAAGAGAGTAGGAATAAGTGTCGTTTCCCACAGACGGCGCCAAATGTTGATGCACAAAATCAGCGAAGACTTTGGTACAACAGAAAGTGTCAGGTTTTGTGACCTTTGCTTGGTTGCTTCGGTCACTAGTGAGGATAAGTACGTAAATGAATAGAGACAGAGAAGCAAACACAGGATGTACGTGGTTCACCCAGATTGGCTACGTCCACGGAGTAGAGGAGTTCTTATTAGTAGTGAAGGGCTTACACAAGTACAAAGGATCAAGCTCTCAATTTAGTGAGTTCTTGTGAATGATTTAACACAAATGGCATTAGGCAATATTGTGGGGGAATGACCCCTATTTATAGAAAAACTTGTAGCTTTGTCACATTGACATGTGTCATATTATGATTGGTTCTTGATGTCGACACGTGCTGCGCTCTGATTGGCTTCTAATCTTGACACGTGTCGAGTAGTGATTGGCCTCCTGGTCGGAGGGGAACTCTTCTGGGTCCTTGACAGTATAGCGTTGGCCGGTGCTCGGTAGTTTCGGGATTGGTCAAGTATGGTACAAACAGAGTATATGTGATCGTTGGGCTTCACACGTGGGCCAACATGCTTTGATACCATGAAGAAAGTTGAGTTTCTACCATAAAACTAATTGGTAATATGGGGAGTAGCACGACCTCTTATAAGCCGTTGCAAGGTTTCCCCTTTCACTAATGCATGACTCTTTACCTTCACATCCTCACAAATCCTTTGTTAGGTAAATAACGTTTATATGCAAGAATTGTTTATGAGCTGGTGTATAATGCACACCTACACAATTTAGACTAGAGTGTGCACAATTGGTTGTCGTTTTGGGATTTAGGAGAAGCTAAAGCTCTATGATGAGTATTGTCTTTTTTGTTCATGTGATGCAAATGTAACTTCAACGTTAACCAATAAACAAATCTCACACTCACAACGTCATCAATTTAAGAAATGATCAGACGGTCTAACAACCTGAAAGATACATTGATAGGGTTCATAACCTTATAACGAAATATGATCAAATAGAAAATCTCAATGACCCATTTTAAAAATTATCGCAAAACTTAAATGGTGTGAAATGTAGTAAGCGCTAAGCGTTTAATAAAATTTTTGGACACATTGTTGTAAGTGAGCCCAGTTCAGGATCATCAAAGCCCAAAATAGTTCGTAAGAAGCCCAGAACTTTTATTTATGAAATTATTATTGGAAAAAAAAAAGGAAAAGGTCGAAAAAAAAAAAAAACAAAAAAAAAAAACAAGCAAACACCAAACAATCTGCCAAATCTGAAAGTGTGTAGGAGTTTCAGATCCCCAGAAGCACCCCGCCTATGAAATCGCGATAAGAAATCAAACCCATTAAACCCAAAAGAAAATTACTGACTTCGATTGATTTCATTGATGGGAAAGGCACTACCTTCGCCGACCCGGTTCCAAGATTTGACCCGAATCATCGCTGCCGACAAGCTCCCGCGGACCAGACGCGCAAAGCAAGTGTCCCAAGTTCGAATTTCGTCCCCGCAGACGTCGAAACCGGTCGACCCGGAGCGGGTGAAGCTGAGGATGGAGAGCTCCGAGGGGCGGAACCGGGTTCCTCTGGCCCGGGTGGTGTCGGACTGCGTGCGGCGGTGGTTTCAGGACACGCTCAAGGAGGCAAAGGCGGGCGATAGCTCCATGCAGGTGTTGGTGGGTCAGATGTATTGCAGCGGCTATGGTGTTCCCAAAGACCCCAAAAAGGTCCTTTCACTATCTTATTTTTTTTGCCTGTTAAATTTGCGACTTTGTTGTACATTTTTGTAATTCAATTTATTAAATTTTACTTAATTTTTAACTTAATCTTTAATTTGGGCATCGAAAAAACTCAGTTAGGGTTGAGTTAACTGTTAAGCATAATTAGAGTGAGGATTATTGTTAAATACTATTGCGTCAGTTTACGAAACTCCAAATCAGAAATGTATGGTTCTGTTATTCGCTGGTGTTATTGACATTGCTACAAATGACGAAAGCATTCATGCATGTGTTCTTCGTGCCTCACTAGGACGTGAACGCTGGCTTGTTTTCGCCTTCTGTTAATCTTGCAGTTGTTTCCGCCGTCTGAACTTTGTGAGTTGTGCACTTAATCAGGGACATGCTTGGATGAATAAAGCTTCGAAAAGTAGAGCTTCGGTTTGGAAAGTGAGCGATAAGCCTCCAGGTACTATCTCTCGCTCCTCTGTCTTTCAGTGTCTGGACACCGTTTTGGTAGTGACCTTATACGTTGTAATTGTTTCCGTGGTGGTCTCGATTAGGTTACAATGCAAGTGACTCTAACTCGGATGAATTGAAAGACGACACGAAGTAAGGCCAATGTGCTCTCTCATTTTTGAGTTCACTTCTGGGTTTGATTAATTTTCTTCCATTCCCACTGTTATTGGTATGACTATGCAGTTTAGTTTTCAATGCGATCTTCTTGCATTTCTTAGTAATGGAAGGGTTTATATTCACTGTTTCTTCATTCTCTACCTTCTTTGAGATAAGTTTTGAGATTTCATGATTGTTTTAACTTCTACGTGTCTTGGATTCTTTGACCTAAAAGAAATCAATCTTTTGTGCTAAAATTATCACGCATTTTTCATGATTGGTGTAAGAAAGTGAAAGACATGGACTTATCAACATCACAAATGTTTCATGGTTATTATACTGGACGAAAAAGAAAACATATGAGCTTAGTGTTTATTATAAGTTAAAACAGATGAGTGTTACTTCCTAATTCACCATCGACAACAATCAGTTGAATTGAGGTAGAGATATTGGAGTAAATTTAATTTAAGAGTTTTAATGGGAAATCAGTCACAAATGAACTTCATCAACCATCTTCGCCTAGCCAATCGCCAAGTCAATGGAGGGCTCATCTCCCAGTCCGGTTTGTTCCTAACATTGGCGACCCTAGTTTGCGGTTGGATGATCCTCTTGTAGGACTGCTTAAACTGTAATGAGTTCTCTTGATCTCAGTTCGATTGGTTCTTTTCTTTTAATGAAATTTAATCGATTATCTTCAAAAAAAACTTTATCGATTTTCTTAAAAAAAATCTGTGTTGACCATAATGTAGATGACTTGTTGGTTATTCATGTGCTTGCTCTGGAGTTTATGTTTTGGGATTTCGTTCTTTATCTAAAAAGATGGTTCGAAGTTTAGAAATGGGTTGGAACTCTAAAATGTATTAAAATATGTCAGTATAAGGTTATTATCATGTATGGTCTCAGTTCACTAAACTCTAAAAATCATGAGATGCAGGATTCTATTTTTCTGTAGTGACAAGAAAACATATGAACTTACGGTGACCAAGTAAAGATATATGCATGTATGCATACTTTCCAAAAGAAACAATATTGGCCCCATGATTCAAAATAAAATCCTGCAGATAGGTAACAGAGAATATTGGCCCCAAATCATTTGCCTTCACGCTTATCCTTTCTCCAATCCCATGGCTTCTCAGGGTTTGATGAAGCCCACAACCCAACTCGCTTGGCCCGAGCCTGCTTTTGCCACTATTATGATTGATACATGTGAAAATCAAATGTACATATTGTGAGAATTTATTGTGTGAGTATTATCAAGCATCAAATGATGCACTAATATAATTATCATGAGTTGTATTTAAGTTGGACTCACTTAAGTTTTTGTAACTGGAGTAAAACCAACTTGGAGGAAACTTAATTATTTCAATTAAGTTTGTAATAGAGTAGTTATAATTTTGAACAATAACTGATGACAACCACTTCCTTAATGGGGGGAAGCGGTTGCCATGATATATAGAATCAGGATTGGTCCCTCTTCTCGGTATGTTGGTGGTTCAGTTTATTTGGTAAAATGATTTCATTAATTCAAGAGAATAAAGTTACACTTTGAGTATATATATACAAGTATCTTGTAACCACTAAGGTAAGCAAAATACAACAAACTACAACTAACTAACAGATTTCTTAATCACTAAGTAATATCTCTAGATGGTATAGTTACAATATTGCCCTGTATATCCCCCCTTAAACGAAACTGGGGAACTCGAAGTTGAAGTTTGTCATGAAGAAGATGAAATCTGGATTTTGACAGAGACTTTGTGCAAATGTCAACTACCTGATGTTGTGTACAAACAAAGTGCACAGAAATATGTTTTGCCAAGATTTTCTCTCGAATATAATGATAGTCTATTTTTACATGCTTGGTCTGAGCATGAAAAATAGGATTCTTGGCAAGAGATATGGCAGAAATATTATCACACCAGAGTTGGGGAGAAATAGGCAAACGATAACCAATGTCTACTAACAACTGACAAATCCAAGTGATTTCAGATGCAGTGTTGGCAAGAGATCGATACTCTGCCTCTGTTGAAGATTGAACAACAGTTGGTTGCATCTTAGCACTCCAACTGATCAAGGAATTTCCTAGAAAAGCACAATAGCCTTCAGTTGATCTTCGATCAAGGGCATAGCTAGCCCAATCGGCATCTAAGAATGCAGTGATGGTGGGATTTGTAGAACACTTGGAAAACCATAGGCCAAGATCAATAGAGCCCTTAATATACCTTATAATTCTCTTTACAGCCTGAAAATGGGAAATTCTGGGTTGATGCATGTATTGACAGACAAGATTTACTGTAAAATTGAGATCTGGTCTTGTTTATGTAAGATATTGGAGTGCACTAACCAAGAATCGATACTTAGAGACATTGTCACACAAAGGAGATTCATGATTAAGTTTAGAGGTGCTAAGTGGTGTACTACAGGGTTTTGCACCAGTCATGTTAGCTTTTGATAACAGATCCATGACATACTTTGTCTGAGAGATGAAAAAGCCTTAGGAAGATCTTTTGACTTCAAGGCCAAGGAAGTAATGAAAAGGGCCGAGATCCTTGATTGGAAACATAGAGCTGAGCTGTTAAATAACTTTGCTACATTCAGCAGAGTTTGGTCCAGTTACTAAAATGTCATCAACATATACAAGAATGAAAACCACAGCAGAGTTTGGAGCCCTTTTAATGAACAAAGAATGATCACTGTGAGATCCTTTAAAACCAAGAGATTGAAGACCACCATGAAGTTTCTTATACCAAGCTCTTGGAGCTTTTTTTAAACCATATAATGATTTGTGCAAGTTGTAGACATGAGATGGCTTTGTGGGATATTTAAAGCCGGGAGGCTGATGTATGAAAACTGATTTAGTGGGTGTCCCATGTAAGAAGGCATTGCTAACATCGAGTTGATTTAAAAACCAATCATATTGAGTTACGAGGGTAAGGAGAAGTCTAATAGTAACCGGTTTAGCTACCGGACCGAAGGTTTCTGTGCAATCTAAACATTCTTGTTGATTGAAATCCTTGGCCACGAGCCGAGCCTTGTACATGTCGATAGTGCCATTAGGCTTTCTTTTGATTCTGAAAACCCACTTGTAGCCTACAATGTTCTGGGATAGAGATTTAGGGATAAGAGACCATGTGCCGGTGTTGATAAGGGCATTGACTTCTTCTTGCATTGCTTGGCGCCAATGAGAATATTTTGAGGCTTGAAGATATGTGTTAGGTATATAATCAAAGGATAGATGAGATGGTAAATGGTGTTTAGTGGCAGTGAGGGCTTTAGGCTTGAAGATGCCAGATTTGGACCTTGTTTGCATGGGATGAGTATTAAGAGGTGGAATGGGCTTTAGGCTTTAGGCTTGAAGATGCCGAACTCTAAATCTCACTTGAGAGTATCCAATCATAAACTAACTCGGCATGCAATGTGCCGAACTTAATAAACTGTAACACCCTCACTTCACCGAGAAAGCTAATGAGATGACATCAACCAATAAGGATTCGAAAATCCTTCTCGACCGAGACTTGGATAAATAACCAGTCACCCTCGACGCAGTGCTATCTATGCCGACTAAAGATGCTGCGAGACCAGCTGGTTCTACGGTGACAGTGTTATCTATGCCGACTGAAGATATCACCGGTTGCCTTCACAGTACTGTTTATCCAAACTGAAGGTGTGTCGGCAAAAAAAGAAAAGGAAAAAGTCTCAAGGTTGTTGAGAGAATTTGCGTATGGCAGTTGTGTGTTGAATTGGAGGGGATTGTTTTGATGTCTTATCTCTCTATTTATAGCGGCCAACCTGCATTGAATCCCAATCCCTCTCGGAGTAAAACTCTTTTATCTCGGCCAATCCTATTTCCAATAGGACTTTGAACGTAACTTGTTATCAAACCTTATTCAATCTTATTATCCTGATCCCGTCATAACGCCTTTTCAAAACAGGATTCGTCTACATTCCAACTTCCCATATGATATGGCCAAAATTAACCGTGCAGCCCATGGACTAAATATCAATAACACATGTACACGACTTCTGAACCGAGAACGAATCTAAACTCGACCTATCCGATACTGGGCCTAAAAAGTCTAAGCTCGGCCCAAAACAATATTTTTTGGGCCTAAACACCATGATGATGAGAAAATATGTCGCGATGGACGAGACCCTTAGGTCGGCTCTCCCAACTATAACTGCATCACAGGTTATATCGAGTTCCCCTGTGGTTGGTTGTTTACTAACCGAGCTCAGGCTAATGAACACGGACCTTGGCCGCCTGGCCCTCTCTGTAACAATGTTTTCCGATGTTATGGGCAGATGTATGGTTGGGGTGGCCATGGACTTATGAAATCCAGATAAGAAATCAAACCCATTAAACCCAAAAGCAAATTACTTTCTTTGATTGATTTCACTGATGGGAAAGGCACTCCCTTCACGGACCCGGTTCCAAGATTTGACCCGAATCATCGCCGCCGACAAGCTCCCGCGGCCCAGACGCGTAAAGCAAGCGTCCCAAGTTCGAATTTCGTCCCCGCAGCCGAAACCGGTCGACCCGGAGCGGGTGAAGCTGAGGATAGAGAGCTCCGAGCGGCAGAACCGGGTTCCTCTGGCCCGGAAGGTGTCGGACTGCGTGCGGCGGTGGTTTCAGGACACGCTCAAGGAGGCAAGGGCGGGCGATAGCTCCATGCAGGTGTTGGTGGGTCAGATGTATTGCAGCGGCTATGGTGTTCCTAAAGACCCCAGAAAGGTCCTTTCACTATCTTATTTTTTTGGAAGTGTTAACGAAAAGACACGGTATTTTTCATTTTAACAAAAAAACCACAATTTTACATTAAAAAATCAAACGTGTACTATTCACTTCACCTTTTATTTTGTCGTTAAAACTCAAAATTTTCAAGGAATTTTCATTAATTTTCCTTATTATTTTTGCCTGTTAAATTTGCGACTTTGTTGTACATTTTGTAATTCAATTTATTAAATTTTACTTAATTTTTAACTTAATCTTTAATTTGGGCATCGAAAAAACTCAGTTAGGGTTGAGTTAACTGTTAAGCATAATTAGAGTGAGGATTATTGTTAAATACTATTGCGTCAGTTTACGAAACTCCAAATCAGAAATGTATGGTTCTGTTATTCGCTGGTGTTATTGACATTGCTACAAATGACGAAAGCATTCATGCATGTGTTCTTCGTGCCTCACTAGGACGTGAACGCTGGCTTGTTTTCGCCTTCTGTTAATCTTGCAGTTGTTTCCGCCGTCTGAACTTTGTGAGTTGTGCACTTAATCAGGGACATGCTTGGATGAATAAAGCTTCGAAAAGTAGAGCTTCGGTTTGGAAAGTGAGCGATAAGCCTCCAGGTACTATCTCTCGCTCCTCTGTCTTTCAGTGTCTGGACACCGTTTTGGTAGTGACCTTATACGTTGTAATTGTTTCCGTGGTGGTCTCGATTAGGTTACAATGCAAGTGACTCTAACTCGGATGAATTGAAAGACGACACGAAGTAAGGCCGAATGTTCTTTCTCATTTTTGAGTTCACTTCTGGGTTTGATTAATTTTCTTCCATTCCGACTGTTATTGGAGAAACTTTGCAGATGAGTTTTCGATGCGATCTTCTTGCATTTCTTAGTAATGGAAGGGTTCGTATTTACTGTCTCTTCATTCTCTACCGTCTTTCAGAACCTTCCTCTGCTCCTTAATTCTGTTTTTGTTGTTTGAGATGAGTGTTGATAGTTCATGATTGTTTTACCCGTCTTGGATTAACATATGAGCTTAGTGTTTATAACAGCGAGCTAAAACAAATGAGTGTTTACTTTCCAATTCACCATCGACTAAGTTATGAGCTAAAACAACTGAACTCTTATCAACCATCTTCGCCAAGCGTTGGTCGCCAAGCCAATGGAGGGCTCATCTCCCAGTCCGGTTTGTTCTTAACATTGGCGACCCTAGTTTGCGGTTTTCTAGAGTAGTGCATATAGCTGATAGAGAACAGCACTAATATTACAAACGAAACAATGTTTGTACATCCGCTAGACAGATACATCTCGATAGTACATCATTTGCCTTCACGCCGATCCCTTCTCCAGTCCCATGGCTTCTCAGGGTTTGATGAAGCCCACAACCCAACTCGCTTCGCCCGAGCCTTTCCTTCCCACTATTATGATTGATGCATGTGAAAATCAAACGTAGATACATGAGTCGAAATGTTGAAAATAATTAACTTTCCAACTTGCTAGAATTGTGCTGTTTTACTCTCTACTAATCACTTGATCAAATAAGATAACATAATTAGCAGTATGTTTTTACTCACTGTTGCAAATTCTGGGCGTTGGTCGTAGGCTGTGTAATGCCATGCACACCCCTTCTTGAGCATTACTTCCTGGATGAGATTGTAAACGGAGATCAAGACTTATTGGTATTACATACAAGACAGGTATTGACGTTGGCTGCCATATAATACCTGTACAAATACGTCGTTGCAGTATACGTCACCTACACAGCGCCCGTAACGATCTTCCCCATAGATAAGAACCCTCAAACGCTTGCCCTGAATAAGCTTAACCAGCTCCTGTTTGGCTTCTTCTCCATAGGGCATTTCACCCTCAGGTGCATCTATACCCCTGTTTTCTCCTAGAATCGATTAACTTTCATTGGTAGAATATGTTGCAGCTAGTACGAATCATACAAGCAGATGATTTTACCTCAGACGGATCCTATACTTTCGGGCAAGGACCTCCTCGTTTTGAATATTCAGTACCCTGAATGGAGGGGGAAAACGCAATTAGAAACCTTTTGTGTGTTCAAAATGATTAATTATGCAAAATTTATGCAAGTGGCGTATGAATATCCAACCCGTATCCAGCAGCAATGATTTTCTTGCGAAGTGCATCTGCCTTTGTATAGTCCCTCACGGCGCGAGCTTCCGATCTTTGAATGGCAGCTGTTTGCACATCGGTTGGAACAAAGGACGACTCCCTCGGATCCTCTGTGCTGACGTAGACTGTCAACGAATCGCCATCTTGAATCGCTTTTCCATCAACCTGGTTTCATCCAAAATGATTCACCTATCAAAACTCAGAACTAGTTTGCAGGCACTTGGCAGTGGTGAAAACTGAAAATAAGTACTTTGAGAGCAAAAAGTTTCTATTACCGGCAGCGTCTGGAACTCATACTTTACTCCTTGAGGCAACGAAGTTGGGGCCTCAGCAGAAAGACCGACCAGAGTATGTGGAAGAGGAAGGCCGTAGAAAGCCAATAAACCCTACAGATAAACAATCACAGAAGAATATATACGTTACAATATTTCATCACAGTTGTGAGAAACATGTAACAGTCGGAATTTTGTGGCAATGTACCTCAACATCCGGCCTTTGGTGTTGTTTCAGGGTTTGTATAACAAGCCTAGCCGCTTCTTCGGGTGTTCTTGGTGGCGGTTTGGCTTCCCTCCATGCGACAACTAGTTTTCTATACCTTTACACAGTTAGGAAATTTGAAGAAATCAAGTTCAGTGAACCATGAATATAATTTCTCCAATGTCTACCCTTTTTTCCCCTTAATTGTATAGTAATGAGATTAGACTGCTAATCCATTGCTAATTAGTAATTACCAGTTAGCTTGAGCCTTCCTGGACGAGACAACATGCTGAGCGAGCCCTTCTGGGACCTTAACAATCGCAATCATACAAAATTGAGAAGAAAAAAAAAGTCAACTTTTAAGAAAATGCGATCAAAATTAACAAAACCCAGAAAGGTAAGCACCCAAAATCATCATCCATTTACTCAGACTAAGCTTTTACCTAAACAAAAGTTGATTAAATGGTTCAATTAGTGGTAGAAAGGTTACCTGAGAGGTGATCTCGAAGTTGTAGAGGTCTTGGGCAAGAGCCGAAACGCCGACAGTGGCGGCGGAGATGCCGTGAAGGCCAAGTGATTCAGAGTAGTCTCCTCCGGTGGTGGTGGGTTTGCAGCATTGCCCCAACAGGAACCTTATGAAGCTTCCCAACAACCCCATTTCTCGAATTTCCCAGCAGTCCGAGCCTCCAGAAGCTCAGAGTTGCAAGAGAATTGGACCCAGATGCTGATGAAGGAAGAAAAGCGAAAGACTTTTTAGGGTGAGAAAAAAAGGAGACTATGAATAATTGGGTTTTGGTTGAATTTTGGTAAAGCAAAACAGTAAATTGCAATGAAAAATGAGAGAGGAAGCAACCAATCATTGAATAGATGGACACGTGGCGTGTTGGAGTTTATCGGTTTTTTTTTTTTTGGGTTTATCAGTTTTATAGGTTACTGAAATCAGTGTTTTTCACTTTTCTTGGAAGAAATTGTAGTAGTGGTTAATCAAATTTAACTAAATTGGAGCAATGGTGATCCTTTAACTATGGTCCTTTTTGTCATTCCATCAAACTTTCGTCAAAATGAGTCATATGCCGCTCACATGAAACTGAATCAATGGGCAAATATGGAAAACAAAAATTAGAAAATTTTAGCAATGGTTTCTCAATTTTAATCCAATTGTAACAGTAGTCCTTCCACCATGACTCACTTTGACAAGAGTTTAGATGACGTTGACTAAAGTTGCACATTTTAATGAGTTAAATGATCAATGTTTACAAATTTTATTTGAGAAACTAATGCTCCAATTAGGTTAAAGTTAATAGACGATTGTCACAATTTTCTCTTTTTCTTAACCAAATTGGTTAAATCTAAAACTGTTTGCAATTCAAAGTGTAGACAAGGGCAGTTAGGATGAGCTGTTAGGGCAGTCAAGATGAGCTGTTATCATTTAAATGTACTTTGTATTTAATTGTATTATATAGCTGCTATAGGAACCCCTATATTCTGTAGACCTCTTGGTGTATAAAGGCTTGTAAAGGTTACCCAAAAGTTAATGAAAATCTGAAACTTCACATGGTATTGAGCCTCTGATCCTTTTTTTTTCCATGGCTTCCGCAACTTCCTCTCCTTCATCTCCCATCCCAAATATTTCTACACTAGTTTCTGTCAAACTTTCTGAGTCTAATTACTTACCTTGGGAAAGTCAAGTTAAGCCATTCTTGATTGGCCAAAACTTTTGGCGTTTTGTAGATGGAACACACCCGTGCCCTCCTTCCTTTCTCACCACCACCACTCATGCCCCTTCACCAAATGCCTCTGCGGATTCAGACTCCTCCACAGTGGTGCCTCCTGTGACTACTAGCATTCCCAACCCCGACTACCTGGTGTGGTACCAGACTGATCAAACACTTGTCAGCATGTTGCGTGCTACGCTTACAGAGCCTGTTCTTTCTTTAACCGTCGGGTTGTCTACTTCTCGTGAGATTTGGGAGCATCTTCGTCAAAATTTTTCTCAACAATCCCTTGCCAACTCTACCCATACTCGCTTTCAGTTGCTGTCTCTTCAGAAAGGTACTAAAACAATTTCGGACTATCTGGGTCTTGCCAAACACTTGGCAGATCAATTGGCTTCTATTGGCCAACCTGTTCAGAATGATGATTTGGTGACTTATGTACTAAATGGCTTGGGGCCTGAATATGAGATTCTTGTCTTGGCGTTGACCAACTTCCCTCCTCTACCGTCATTCAACGATTTACGTGCTCGTCTTCTGGTTTATGAATCCAAACATGCTA
Source organism: Malus domestica (assembly GCF_042453785.1). Lineage (NCBI taxonomy): Eukaryota > Viridiplantae > Streptophyta > Magnoliopsida > Rosales > Rosaceae > Malus > Malus domestica. The sequence goes on along the minus strand of NC_091667.1, from coordinate 30,659,371 downwards.
TGTCTCAAGCTACTTTGGCTCCTTCCGCTTTCTACTCCGCACGTAATTCTGGTAGTAATCTCTCTCAGGGACGTGGTAATTTGTCCTCCCGCCCTCATGGCACTTCAAGTAGCAATCGGCTTCCTCGTACTTATGGTGGTGGTCGTTCTCCTATGCATGGTTGTGCTGGTCGCTATGGTCAGCGTGCTACACATCAACGCCCTGGCATACTTGGACCCGGTCCTGCTACTCGTGGCCCTCAATGTTGGTCATGCAATCAATTTGGTCATATAGCTGCGTTGTGTCCTCGAGCGCCTCGTTCTGATGATGACATCTCTCGAGCTTTCGCTGGCATGCACATTGCTTCCCCTTCTGATCCTACGTGGTATCCGGACACTGGTGCTACTCACCATATGACAAGTGACTCTCGTTCCATTACTTCGGCTACGGGGTATGGTTCTAATGACAAGGTTGTTGTGGGTAATGGTGAGACCCTCCCTATTGCGCACACTGGTAATATTTCTTTTAAGTCCGGGTCGTTCATTTTTCGGTTATCCCAAGTTTTGCATGTTCCAGCAATTCGGAAAAATTTATTGTCGGTTGCTAAGTTTACACATGATAATCTTGTTAGTCTAACGTTCTTTCCATGGGGTTTTGTCGTACGTGACTTAAAGACGGGTGTTGTTCTTTTTCAGGGCCCATGTGAGGATGGTCTTTATCCCATTAAGCTTGGTCTTGCTTCTAGCAATGGGTCTACTGCCAAACATGCTTTTGCTTCCATTTTTGCGTCACCCTCACTTTGGCATCGTCGTCTTGGACATCCCTCCCGTCAAGTTCTTAGTGTGTTAGCATCTCGTGATGTACTAGGCTCATCCTTTCCTATCTCCACTAAAGATTTTTGTAATTACTGTGCGTTGGCTAAATCCCATCGCCTAGCATTTACGTCTTCCGAACACCTTGCTATGACCCCTTTTGAATTAATACATTCTGATGTTTGGATGTCTCCTGTTGTGTCGGTGTCGGGTTTTCGTTACTATGTCTTGTTTACGGATGATTACACACGATACACATGGATTTATCCCATGCGTAAGAAGTCTGAGGTCTTTAATCACTTTAACAATTTTATTACTTTCATTTTTAATCAGTTTTCTACAATGGTTAAAATACTCCAAAGTGATGGGGGTAAAGAATATGATAATTTGTCCTTTCGTCAATTGTGTGCGCATAAAGGGATTCACCATAGATTTTCTTGTCCACATACCCCGCAGCAAAATGGACTTGCAGAACGGAAGCACCGTCATATCTCAGAAATGGGACGCACCATGTTACTTGCTGCCAGTCTTCCGCATAAATTTTGGGCTGAGGCACTTTGCACCGCTGTTTATATAATTAATCGGCTACCCACTCCTGTTCTCAAGTGGGCTTCTCCGTTTCAAATTTTATTTGGCCGAGCTCCTGATTATATGTTTTTGCGCACGTTTGGGTGTGCTTGTTTCCCATATCTTGGTGATTATGCAACTAACAAACTACAACCCAGATCCTTGTCATGTGTTTTTCTTGGCTACAGTGACAAATATAAAGGCTATCGTTGCTTCCATCCCCCAACTGGACGTGTCTACCTGTCCCGCCATGTTACGTTCAATGAAGATGATTTTCCATTTCACTTTTCTATGGCATCATCTTCCGTGCCACAATCAGACTTGGTATTTGTTCCCATTGTCCCCATACCTGCCCCACCTCAACCCCACCATGCCCTGTCACCCATGTTGCCCTTAATGCAACCCGTGACTTTGCCTCAAAATCTGGCAGCGTCCTTTCCTGCTGCAATTCAGCAACAAAATATGCATGCACCACCCGTGACCATGCCTTCTCCTCCACATACATCTCCCTTGCCAGTTGGTGGCGTGGAACCCCTACTACCTGCACCACCCGTGACTATGCCTCAAAATATGGAACTAGTTGCTGTCCACACCTCTGCCCCTCTTCCTACGTCAATTCCTACTGCAACTCAGCTGCACCAATCACATCCACATACATCTCATTTGCCAGCTAGTGGCGTGGCTCATGCTCCTTCCTCAGGACCTCACACACGGTCCAAGTCTGGAATTTTCAAACCCAAAACCAAGGCCTACTTTGCTAGTCGTCATCCTATTCCCTCTGCAATGACTGCCCTTGTTGCATCCGATGCGGAGCCCACTTGTTTTACACAGGCCTCACGGTCTCCTCAGTGGCGCAAGGCCATGCTGGATGAGTTCAATGCGTTGCTCAAACAAGGTACATGGACTTTAATTCCTCCCGTTCCTTATGCTAACATTGTCGGATGTAAATGGGTGTTCAAAATAAAACGTCATTCTGATGGGTCGATAGAGCGTTACAAGGCGCGTCTTGTCGCCAAAGGTTTCCATCAACAACCTGGGGTTGATTACACAGAGACCTTTAGTCCCGTTGTGAAGCCTACCACGATTCGAACCGTGCTCAGCCTAGCCGTGTCCTTTGGTTGGCCGATACATCAACTTGACGTGAAGAACGCATTTCTCCATGGTTCACTTATGGAAGAGGTTTATATGGCCCAACCACCTGGATTTGTTGATCCAAGTCGTCCCAAATATGTTTGTAAGCTTCGGAAAGCCATCTACGGTCTTAAACAAGCTCCGCGAGCTTGGTTTCAACGCCTAAACACCTTTCTCATGCAGGTCGGCTTTGTTCAAAGTCGAGCAGATAGCTCGATGTTTACATATCATCATGGCTCCACTATCCTCGTTTTTCTTCTATACGTGGATGACATCGTTTTGACTGGTAATTCCTCTCCCTTTATTCAATCCTTTATCCACACTTTGAGCACTGAGTTTGAACTAAAGGATCTCGGCAAGCTGCACTACTTCCTTGGCATTGAGGTATCCTATTTATCCAATGGTATTCACTTGTCTCAGAACAAATATACCTTGGAATTATTACAACGTGGTGACTTATTAGAATGTAAACCTTGTTCCACACCTATAGCAGCCAAGACGTAACTTTCTGCACACACCGGTGCTCCCCTCTCGAATCCATCTCTTTATAGGCAACTTGTGGGTTCCTTGCAGTATCTTACGTTAACTCGGCCGGACATTTCCTTTGCTGTACAAAATGTTTCTCAGTTTATGGGTCATCCTACTACTGCTCACATGGAAGCGGTTAAGCGAATATTGCGTTATCTTAAGGGCAGCTTGGGTATGGGCCTTTGCTTAACTTCCTCTTCACAACCATTTCGTCTCATTGCTTATTCTGATGCGGATTGGGCAGGGTGCCCTGACACACGTCGCTCTACCACTGGCTTTTGTATTTTCCTTGGTGACAATCTGATTTCTTGGTGTGCTAAGAAACAACGGACGGTCTCTCGATCCAGTGCCGAAGCGGAGTATCGGGCTCTTGCCTTTGCATGTGCTGATTCTATTTGGATAGCAGGTCTTTTGCGTGAGCTTCGTGTCCCAGTCTTTGAGCCAATACTGATGCATTGTGACAATCTGAGTGCCACATATATGGCTGCTAATCCGGTCTTTCATGCTCGCACGAAACACATTGCTTTGGATTATCATTTCGTCCGGGAACGTGTTGCTTCCGGAACTCATCGTGTTCACTTTCTTCCTTCCATTTCGCAACTGGCTGATCTTTTTACGAAAGGCCTATCGAAGACGCGTTTTCAGTCCTTGTGTTCCAAACTTGTCTCTTCTCCGGCGTCAAGTTTGCGGGGGAGTGTAGACAAGGGCAGTTAGGATGAGCTGTTAGGGCAGTCAAGATGAGCTGTTATCATTTAAATGTACTTTGTATTTAATTGTATTATATAGCTGCTATAGGAACCCCTATATTCTGTAGACCTCTTGGTGTATAAAGGCTTGTAAAGGTTACCCAAAAGTTAATGAAAATCTGAAACTTCACACAAAGCAAAGAGGTGTCTAATTTGGCAACGCCATAAATGATAAAATCAGGCAGGCACATATGAGAGAGAGAGAGAGAGAGAGAGAGAGAGAGAGAGTTGTGTTAAGAAATGGCCGTCCAAATGTGAATGTGTTGAAACGATACCGGTTCATTGCATTTGTGAAGTTTTTTAGTTTCGAGCTCACATGGTGACATGTGAGAGTCCATGTGAGAGCCCTGGTTTAAACTAATTTTGCTTTGCATTTTACACTATCAGACACCATTTGGGGAAGAAGAAGAAGCGGATCCATCCCTTTGGTGCGAGCAGCTATGTCACAATAACATATCCGCTCAAGACACGCAAAGAGAATTTTTGAGTTTGGGGCAATAGGTGATACCGTGATAGGAAGCCACTGCCCGTTCTTAAGAAATTCTCGTTTTATCGTTGGAGAAAACTTTCAGTGCAAAGTATTTAGACCACGTGACATGTCTGTTTCCACACACCGTACCACCCTCCTCAGGATTATGGGCTGGTTTGGTATTGCTGTGTTTTGAAAAAAAACTGTTGTGAGAATAAGCGGTTGTGATGTGAGAATAAGCGGCTGTGAAATAAATCAGGAGAGTGTTTGGTAAACTTTTTTGTAAAAGTGCTTTTGGAAAAAAAAAACAGTCTGATAGTGGATCTTTTCATTAAAGGAGCACTGTAGTTCCGTGTGCTTTGAAAAAAAATCATTTTTCTAAAGCTGCAAATAACAACTTTAGCTTTTTCCTTTGATTTTAGGTTATTATCACAGCATTTCCAAAATAAGCTTTTTTTTTTTAGTTTACCAAACACCTAAAACCCTCACAGCTTTTTTTCATGGGTGTTTTTTTTTTTAAACACCTCACTCCCAAACCATCCCTATGTCTCACCCACAACTCTAGTCCCTAACCTTTTGTATTTGATGAAGACATCCTGTTGAATTTTTCGTTATATGGTTGTTCCCCTATTTAGGTGTTTTAGAGAGAATGTGCCATACAAGCAAGGATATATCTCACTTACCACTTTTTTGACCATAAAAATGCATCACTCGTATAAGAGGATAAGAGGACAACATGCCCTAACCATAGGTATATACCATTGTGTTTACAACAAGCAAGAGATAATCTGCACGAGTTTTATAGACACAAAAAAATATGCTCGAATAGCATAGTATACTAACATGTATTGTTTTCCATCAAAATTGAATGGGAAATGTGAGTAAGATCCATCTCAAATGACTGAAAATTGTGTACTTTTTATTTTTATTGAAACTAATGGAGCCAATTTTTCGTTGTTCTTAGGTTGTGGAATTGAAGGTGGGATTGTACGGTGAAGAATGCATCAAGAAAGTCTTGAAGGCCATCAAGAAGATTGAAGGTAATTCATGTCTACTTTCATCCTTAGACATCCTTTAAACTACGGAGAATTTTCTCCCCTCCTAATCTCTTTCCCCTTCCCTCACCTCCTACTTGAACGGTTACGGTTAAACCACGTTAATATCTTATATTGATTTCTTTTTTAAAGAGACAATAAGACAAAATAATGTGTGAGAGGAGGGAAGAGAAGGAGATGAGAATAGAAGGGGAGATAGTCTCTCCTTCAACTACGCAGAGAAGTGTCAAGATCAATCGTGCAAACTGATCTGGTTGTTCATACTCATCAGGTTCCACAAGTATGAACGGCCAAATAAGTTGTGCACGGCGGGGTTGATCTTAACATTTCCCTTCAACAATGCCCTATCCATTCCATTTTGTGACTGCTAAAACAATAATTGTTTGGTTTTATCCTCTCTCCGTGCTAGCAGATATTCAAACATATAATGTGGATGCACAACTCGACAAGGTCACGCTGACAGGAAACGTTACGACAGAAACAAGTTCAATCGCATAGCTTCTCAGTTACTAAGCAACACAAAAGAATCGAATATTTATATCGAACGGTTAATAGAGACTTGATCTTCAACGCACAGATGCATACTCTTAACTGCAACGAGGGTTTAGTTCAGTTGGTAAGGGCGTGCTTCTAGTTAACTCCCAATGACAATTCGATCCCCGCTGCCAGCAGTTTTTATTGGTGCGCGAGTTGTAAATCCTACATAAATTCATTCTAACGGTAGCTGGCAATTATGTGCTATGCTTAAGTTTTTTCTGCTTGAAGTTGTGAGTAGTACCCTAAGTCGGGTGAGAGTGGTCAATCCCTTCTGAACTCTTCACACGGAAAGAGATCCTTTCCGGATTCCTTCCACCTGAGCCAACTGAGCATGAAATCTAGACCCTTGAAATTTGATCCAACGGTTAAAAACAGAAATTCCATTAAAAGTTATAATAACTTTAGTCGTTTGATTAAATTTCAAGGATCTAAATTTTTTGCTCAGTTGGCTAAAGAATCCCTTTCCTCTTCACACAACCTTCATTTTTTAAAATACAAACGTTCCTTCCCACATGAAATTAGTTGCTAAATTTTATTTTGTATAACAAACGATCACTTTTGACGAGAATGAAACTTAAAGATATGTAACAAGTGAAGAGAAATATCATACTAAGTGACGAAATTAGTTGCTAACTTTGCTTAACAAAATAATCAAAATTTTATGTCGCAAATTAGATGTACTTTATTGATCAAAGCAAGTACGAACGGTAGAACACAGTTACATGTAACAAACAGTGAAAGCTAGATACATGCTTATCTACAAAGAAACACTACTTCAAACTCGGTCATCCAGCGCCGCCCGGCTCAGTCTACCTCGGCTGCTGAATCGCCCTGGGACTCACTTTCACGTTCACAAACTTCGCCGCCTTTTCGATGTACCTCGGAGCCTCCGCCACGGGTCGGCCTTTCCGCCATTTCAGCAGTCCCAACGAAACCAGCTCTTTGTTCAAGTCCTTCTCTTCCTCCTCCGCCGCTGCACACCACAAACATTTCAAAATTAGCGACTCAGATCGTAAACTCGGGCGAGTTGACTCAGATTCAAAGGCAAAAGACTCGTTTGGGGACTGCTTCTGCAGAAACAACTTCAGCTGCTTTTGCTAGACGTGCTTTTGTTGCTTACTAGGAAAGCACAAGTGCTTATCTAAAAAGTGCTTCTGCGATCCAGAAGAACTTAAAGTTAGAGATGCTTACCCTGAGTGTTGCGGGAGTGATGGATGTTCTCAACGTCGTCGAAGAGGGCGTCGACATCGGAGAGGAGGGCAGGATCGTGAATATCGGAAAATGAGGGATCGTTTTGGGGATCTTGGAAGCGCTCCTGGAGCCAGTAGTCTTGGAACCAAGGGGAGGACTGGACCAGGGCCCACCACTCGGCGGAGAAGTCCTCCACCGTCCGATACGCCAGCGGCACGAACATCGGAGCGTTGGGATTCAGATTCGACGACATCGTCGTGCTCCTAGAAATGATGTCCATCTCCGGTCTGGTAATTGCCTGATACTGTAAATCTCGAAACGACGTCGCAACCAAGAGAGCGAGAGTGAGAGAAGGCCTGCAGAAGTAGAAGGGTTGAAGGTGATGAATCAGCGGATAAGGATAAGAGCGGAAAATAACTTACTATAAATAGCCAAATTAATGTGGAAAGGAAATGCAGACGATTAATTATTTCTTTTTTTTTTGGGATAAATAGTAATAAATTAATTAATTGAAAGGCGACATAAAAAAGTGGTCGGTCACTGACTTTTTGGTTTTAATGGCGACAAAAATTATAAAATTGGCCCACATTTTTACTTCCCAATCCAAAACTGCTAACTTTGCCCACAGGCTTAGAAATTTCTTTATTTTTTTGAGATATGGCTCGAGATTCTGGCCCATTGTTTTTTTGTTTATTTTATGCCACGTGGAAGCCACGTTGGAGAACCCTAGAATGAATAGTTCATATCATGATTCAAGATTCTTAACCGTTGGATGCTTATTTGTAGTCATTGTGTTTTTAGCTAGAGATTAGAGCCATGATCCCGATTCATTTAAAAAAAAAATTCTCCAATCTGATTCTAATATCAACCATAATAGATCACCACAATTCTAATGTACGACCGGTTGAAATCATGTCCTGAACCAATGATAATGCGACATGTAATGTTCTTTCCATATTGTATTTTATCTTCGCATGACATTGTACTATTGTTACGGATCGTCACAATAGTAGTATACTTGTGCTATGTAAGTTGTTTTTCAAATTGTGATTGCTAAATCTTGTGCCGGGTGGGCACGAGTATTGTGGAATGTTGAAAAAAATGAGTTCAAACTGTAGAGAGGGAAATATAGAAGAGGGCATAGTGCGTATTTTTTGTTGGGGATTTCCCGGAAGAAATCGTCACATATTCCTCCAATTCCTTATGAAAGACATTCAGTCCAACATAAAAGAATAATAATTATAATACATATATATACAAATAGTCGTATGAGAGCAAGAACTTACAGGAAGATTTGGAACATTTCAATCAAACTCAGGTTGGATTAGTAGTTGCTAATTACCTTATATTTTGTTTAATTAATAATAATTGTAATATAAACACCCGCAGTTTTCTCAAGGATCGAATTTAGATTATCTATTTTGTACTTTGTAGGATATAGCTCACCCGTCAAAAATGTTCATTCCCAAAATATCAGCTTCACCTCACATTCCTCTCTCCGACTCTCTGTGTGTAATTCTTGTGTATGGTACTTGTTTGCGTTCACTTCTTCGTCGTTCTTCGTTCTTCGTTTTTCGGTTTCTTTTCTTTCGTTCTTCTTCTTCTTCTTCTTCTTCTTCTTCTTCCTTGAGGTGCAAGCAAAAGTAGAGGCAGCTGAGATGGGCTTAAACATAAATGCATTGGTTGGAGACATCGAACAGGCCATAGACAATGTGACTTTGGTGTGCCAAAATCCCTACGGCAGCATTGCTTCCCGCGGAGTATTCCGCCACGAGAACCCTCTCGCTTCCTCCACATCTCTTCTTCTGGTGCAGTTATCCATCATCACCCTTGTTTCCCAGTTGATCAATCTCTGCTTCAAACCCCTGGGACAGTCCACCCTCGTTTCTCAGATGTTTGTACGATTTCAATCTCTGCATTAACAAAACTTGTATACATTTGGACACCATTTCTATACGGATCAATTCACCATGCTTTTCCGTTCTGTGTGTATCTAACAAATTGAAATTCTGTTCAGGGCGGTGTAATATTCGGGCCATCACTTCTGGGGCACAAAAAGCAAATCTCAAACACCATCTTCCCGATAAAAAGCGCTAATGTGTTTGAAACAATTGCAACATTCGGCCTCATGTTCTTCCTTTTTTCAACCGGAGTGAAGCTGAATGCAGGCAGAACGATAAGGCCTGAACGAAGAGCAGTTTCCATTGCACTTTCGATGTTCTTCTTCACCTTGGCACTCCCCTTATGCCTAGCCATGACGATGAGAAAATATGTCGCGATGGACGAGACCCTTAGATCGGCTCTCCCAACTATAACTACATCACAGGTTATATCGAGTTCCCCTGTGGTTGGTTGTTTACTAACCGAGCTCAGGCTAATGAACACGGACCTTGGCCGCCTGGCCCTCTCTGTAACAATGTTTTCCGATGTTATAGGCATCATTATGGTTGGGATGGCCATGGCGATTTTGGGTAACAAGACGAAAACTGCGTTAGTTCCAGTCTTGGAAATAATAACAGCGTTAGCTTTTGTTCTTTCGATTATATACTTGTTCAGGCCAGCAATTCTATGGATGCTCAACCGTATAGAGGAAGGGAAATCTGTCAAGGAGTCGTATACCATTACCATTTTCCTGTTTGTTCTTGTGTGTGGATTTCTCAGTGAGCTCATAAGCCAGCATTACTTGCTGGGACCTCTAGTGCTTGGTTACGTCGTGCCTGCAGGACCGCCTTTGGGATCTGCATTGGTGATGAAGTTGGAAATTTTGGCTACAGGGTTGTTCTACCCAACCTACCTTGCCAATAGCGGGCTGAGGACGAACATCTTCAGGGTTAATCCTCGGTCTACATGGATTATGGGGGTTCTTGTTCTCTTTTCTGCCCTGGTGAAGGTAGGAGCAGTAATGTTACCAGCCACCTATTTTGATGTGCCTACGCATGACGCTTTTGTGCTCGGCATCATCCTTAACGCCAAAGGCATCACTGAACTTGTTATGTACAACATCTGGAAGCAAGGCAAGGTCTGAATCTCAATCGCTAATTTAAACTCTCCTTTTCGCTAATTGTTTTCAGTACGATGCTCACCTGGGATGATATGATAAATCTTTTACAGATTCTGACTGATCAAGAATTCGCGCTGTCCGTGTTCTCGGTGATAGTGATGACAGCAATTGTAACACCTTTGATAAAGTTTTTGTATGATCCTTCAAAGAAATACGCAGCACTGAAAAGAAGTACAATCCAACATTTGAAGCGCGAGTCAGAGCTCCGAATCCTGGCCTGTATCCACAACCAGGACAGTGTTCCCACTCTCATAAACGTCCTGGAAGTAACAAATGCTACAGAAGCGAACCCTGTTGCAGTCATAGGCCTCGTCCTCACCGAGCTTGTGGGGCAAACCAACCCTATTCTCGTGGCGCACCAACCCCGTGACAACTTTGACAACAACACAGCCATGTCCTGCCATATTGTCAAAGCGCTGAGGCAGTACGAGCAGCATAGCCAAGGGCGTGCCTCCCTCCAAGCATTCACTTCCATCTCACAGTATATAACAATGCATGATGACGTTTGCCGCGTTGCAATGGAGAAGAGGGCTAACCTGGTGATCCTGCCGTTTCACAAGCAATGGGCAGTAGATGGCAACATTGGGACGGTGAACCGAGCTCTCCAGTCCATGAACATGAACGTCCTCGAAATGGCGCCTTGCTCTGTTGGAATTCTCGTTGATCGGGGACTGCTAGGAGGGTCGGTATCAGTTCTAACCAACCAGTATACATTCCATGTTGCTGTGATCTTCATTGGTGGTGCAGACGATGCAGAGGCACTAGCCTATGGCGCTCGCATGGCAAGACATCCGAGCGTGGACTTAACAGTTGCCCGGTTCCTCCTCTTTGGTGACGAAAACAGCAAAGACCGGAAGCGGGAAAGTGACCTGGTTGAGGAATACCGGCTAGCTAATGCAGACAATGAGCGGTTTGTTGTGGTGGAAGAGGTGGTAAGAGACGGAGCAAGATTGTCCGCTGTTATCAAATCAATGGTGGACTGTTTTGATTTGATGTTGGTAGGCATGCACCACCAGGACTCCCCGCTTCTTTCGGGGCTCGGTGAGTGGAGTGAGTGCCCGGAGCTCGGAATCATCGGAGATATGCTTGCTTCCCCGGACTTCCAGTGCTCACTTTCTGTGCTAGTGCTGCAGCAGCAGAGAATTGGAGGGAAACCGGTTAATCGGAATCAAGCAGTTGACAGAGAACCGCTAATTCACGAAGCACCCCCTGAGGAAACACTACGAGGATCCTGGACGATTACAGTTAGCGAAAATGGTAGGAAATAGAGTTTAGAAACTCTTCCTTTCTGGTGTTGCTTTCTTTTTCAACTCAGCCCCATTCATTTTTTCTGTAAATGATACTATTTTGGATTTTTCTTTTTCATTTATATAACGATATATTTTACATTAAGAGGATTGGAAGTTCGCTAAGCTACACAATGAGCAACCTAATTTGGCATCGAATTCGCCATCTATGAAATTCAAACCTAAAACCTCTGACATAGAAATATCACCAGACTATAGTACTGAGTGTTAGGTACACAACAATTTTTGAGTGGTGCCAATTTGAACATGGGGTTTAAGAAATATTTAGAATATACATTTCCTCATTTAATCATATTTGTCTGTCTAAAAAGACGTGGGTATAGTCCCATTGACTAATGCAAAAGTACTCTTTCGTGTACTTGAGTTTGATTGCTCTTCTCGCAGTTAAATTAATTTAAAACTGAATATTAAAAACGAGATGAGGGAGATGAGAATTGAAATATATTGGTTTATAAATGGAAATTAGAATCTAAAAAAAAATTTAGATGATTATACAATTATTTTAAATGGTACCAAATATTCATTAATATTACATGCCGGTGTAACAGTCTCATTGTTTTCCAAACAAAGCAAGTTTCCGTCCATTAGTAAACCAATCTACCAATGTAACCACTTAACAACCAACAAAACAGTATGTCTTAACACAACGGTTATAGAAAAGCTCAATCGAATTAGGGGTATGCTATCCACACACCCCATTTTACTTCTCACACACCCCTTGATAATTTATGTCCGTTGATTTTCTTCAATTCATCCGATCTGATGGCCGAAATTAAAAAGGTGTGTGAGAAGTAAAATAAGGTGTGTGGATATCATACCCCTCGAATTATTGCTTGATCGATCCACAGTCAATTTTACTGACAGAAATATCAAAATACATATCGCAAAATCTAAGTGTCCTCTAATTCCACAAGGTAAAATAGACGACGGAAAGAATTGACTCCGGAAAACAGCAAGCTTCGGAGCTCTTCAACAACGATTACAGGGATGAGAGAGAGAGCTCACTGGATACCGGCAAATGAGGGCAAGACAGCGATAAGGGGGTCTCCGAAACCAACTGCTTCTGCAAATCATTAACAATTCAAATAAACGAATAAGAGCTTTGACATTTGTAGGGTTTAGATTAAGGTCACAATATACAACCGTAGATATGACAAACTTGATAACATTAAACTACTGCATCGAAAAATGATAAAAGTCACTATACCTCCGTCGTTGAAGAGGAGCTTCAAAACTTCTCCACCCACATCAGTCTGCCCAACACATCAAGGATCCGTCATGAGCGATATGTCTATCATGAAACACTTAGCATGAAGGGAACTGAAATGGAAAACGTACCTTCACAGGAAGTTCGGTGCCAAACTGATCCACATATCCGATTACCTGTCCTTTTTTTATCAAATCACCCTGTAAAATTTGGAATCAAGAGAAGCCAGATTGAGGTTATGTTGCCAAGTTGGTTATACAAATTGTGACCCTACATTCATTATTTGGATAAAGAAATCAAAGATTCCGAGACACTGTTATGGGACTTCTTTAGACTCGATCTTATTACTTAAAATCCTAATAGCAGTTGCAATGAAAGCACTCGTAGAATCGGTAGTCCCTAAAATGGGGCTTATTTAGACTCGATCTTATTAACAAAAATGCAATCTTCTAGATAGATATATAAGTATTTTACTAATCAGTTAAATTCTTGATTTACTCAACTAAATGAGGAGTTTAGAAGAATATTCTGGAAGTTTTTATGTTGTATGTCGAAATCTTTTTCTACATAAGGTGAGAATGGCATATTAGGTGAATTTCCTATTAAAATTACGGCAAAATAACAAAATCAAAATGTTGAGCCAAACATAGGAATGCAACTGATACCTCTTTAAAGATGGGAGGTTGCTTCTTTCCTTTCACTGTTCTTCCCCTGCGGAATGAACCAACCTGGAACCAACAAGAAAAGAAAGTTGAAAGTGAGCCCTAGATGCTATATCGTAGTTATTGTCCTGGACAAAGTAAACGAACCAAATTGTTTCTCGAACATAGGAACAACACATACCGTAGGAGAAGAAACCAGATCATATCCCTTAGCACCAGAAGCCTCCAAGGCTGCTAACCTTGATGACTTGTCTACAGATACGTTTGTAAATGGAGTGGTTTTTTCAGAAGATTTTGGTGGTGATGCTGGAGGGGGAGCAGGAGTTGAATCCATAGGTTTAGATGGAACAGGTGGTGGTGTTGCTGGCGAGATGATAGGCACTGGATCACTGGTGACTGCAATATTCCGCTTCAAATGCATTTCAAAGTCTCCAACCTAACACAGAGATATGCATGACCAATCAAAGAACTGAAAGAAGAGAATGTAAACTACAAACAAAAAATTGCTGATGACAATTGAGGTGGAAAATCAACCCATTGGTGATTGCACCTTACACCATCATCACCACTACCAATCTCACCTTGATATTATGGAGATATCAAATTAAATGGGTCTGAACGGTTACCCATTAACAACCCAATGGGTTGATTTACCACCTCTAATGACAATCAACTCTAGACAACCCAGTAAAACAGGAGAAGCCTGAGGAACTAATGAAATTTTAACCAGGAATTGAATCCATGATCTACCACTAAAACGTTTGATTTATGTCCCCTATGCCTCAACTCCATGGGCACACTAAAAATGTACTCATCGTTGCCTTAACATATTGAGTACCCACTTCTTTTCAGATTCTTAATGAAGAACAAACTTTGTTTTTAACATAAAATGCATGCTTTATGTACACATGAAGCAACATCAATAGATTTTTCAAGAGTACCATTTTGCATGATGGGTGTTGATATTTACCTTAAGTTTCAGTTCAGCAACCTCTGTCTCGTCACAGACTTCTAGCATCAGTGCCTGGTGATAAAGACAACTGTGTGTCAGACCGGAAGGTTGAGTGCAAAAGCATTAGAGGCAGCATCAGTATCCACAAAAAAATTGTTGATATTAATAGAATCTAATCAATTTCAATGAATCAGATAGGAGCATAGTTAGAGCACAGTAACGCATAAAGATAAAGCATGAAGTATGCATAAAGCTAAAGCATGAAGTATAAGTTGACTGAATTTATACCAAATTCTCAAAGTTCAAAAGCAGTTGAAAATCTTGCATCAAAACGTTCAAGTAACAATTGCGATATCATGATATAAGAAGCAATCATAGTCAAAGCAAGATTTAGGATTACTTTGAGTATAACCATTTGTTAACGAACAATACCTTTGCAAATCTACTGATGAAGGAAAAAGTCAAGTATGTTCATCAACAAAGAACAGAGGGTCATACAACAAAAACAAGGATTCCTGGTTCAATTATGACTTCTTTGTTTATGTAGAATCATAAATATTCTCACCTCGAATCCACTAGGAAAAATTGTGGGATGGGTAGCTTTCTCTGATGAGCGTTGTGGTTTACTATCTGCTGAAACTGCCCAAAATTAAATATATTTAAGATGGAAATTAAGAGTTTTACTCAAGCTATATTGGCACGTGTAAGCACATTTAAAGAAAAATGAAAACCCAAATGTTTAAGAAACGGAAACTAAAAAGAAGGAAATCAAATCAGATGTAAATTTATTCTGACAACAACAAAAATGATCTTCAGATGCAACAATGTAACAGAAATCAAGCTTTACAAATATCCAAGAGAAAACATCACAAGTTATTGGTTAATTTAATTGCACTCACAAAGACAAACTTGCCAGTTACTGAATATTGTATATACATAAACATACCGCTGGAATTTTCAGTCTTAGCAGCTTCAGATGTCTTCACACATGATACTAGCACTCCCCTTCGCTTTTGTGAAGAATAAATGAACTTCTCACTAACCATCAAGCCTTGGAAATATGATCTACTTGGAGTGGGCCTTCTGGTATTGTACACAGGCAACATACCAGGTTTGTCAAGCAAGGACCGGACATGGGAAACCGTGCCTACAGAACCTGAAATTTGGCAATGTCTTGTGACTCAGAACCCGACCATGAATCAAAGCTCAACAATCGTTGAATAATTTGCACTTCTCAGAGAAACATAAAAAGATTATGCACATAGGATTCAAATCCTTCATATGCATGCTTTATTATTCCAAATACATGGTACGTCTTTTGGATTCGCTACTCCTCTAGGAACAAAGCAAACGACAGTAATATTTCAAGTTTTATCACAGCATCTAAAAAGTTTCAATTGAGACTGCCTTGTTAAATTAGATGCATTCAGCTCCAGAAATTAAAAAAACGATGTACATGTTCGTTATCGTTATCATAGAAAATCCATGCCGGTTAAAGATAACAAGAATCAATCACTTCAGATCTCAAACCATTGGAGCCTAATTTCTTACTTCAGCGTTACCAAAACGTTATATGCAAAAAGCAGCTAAGCTTAGTTCTACACAGACAATCAAAATAAACTCAAAATCTTCCATTATTTTTCCAAAAATCCAAAACAATTTGATTCCTCAACTATCAATTCGTTCACAAAATCAAAATCAAAACAAATAAACAGCTAAAATTGTTTTCCAAAAAAAAATTTAGATCAAATTACTACTAATGCTTAAGCTTCAAACATACACAAATATATACATGTTTATATCATGAATGCATGTATGTATGTACATATGTATGAATGAACAGATACAGAGAGAGATAAAGATAGAGATGGAGATAGAGAGAGAGTTACAGTTGAAGGATCGGAGAGCGGCGGAGGACTCCATTGGCGGAAGGAAAATGCAGACGAGAGAGAGAGAGAGAGAGAGATTTTCCGGCGATTTGGACGAACCAGAAATGGTGGAATCGGTACGAGACGGGAATTTAAAGAGACGTTTCGGGGGGTAAAATCGAGAGCTGAAGAAAACGAAGCGCCACTGGTTAGTTGGGGAGGTTGATCTTCGAAATATCCGCCTCCCACATCAGTTTCTCCGTTTAAGTTGACGAGTTACTGGCTGCGGCGGGTTCTAGGATTACATATGTGCGTCTTCCACGTGGATGTCTTGCATTATGACACATTGAGTACCTAAGATTAGACAGCATACACCTTCACATACTCGATCCTGCATCACCATAAGCCAAGAGAAAATCCTCGTCGAATTCTTTTTTTAAGAATCTTAAGAATAGAAAATCCTCGTCGAATTCTTTTTTTTAAGAATCTTAAGAATTGTTTAATCATATTCGTTCATCATATTACTGTCAGTTTTTACTATATACTATTTATATTTAATTTTAAATAAAAAATATATATAATAATTTCTAATTATAATAATGAACGAATGTAATTGAAACTTCCGTACAAAAAAATCCGGCGAGAGTCCTCTCTAAATTCGCTCCATTTAAACAGCGTTCGTTCCCTCTTGTCCCTCTTGAAATCGAGTACATTCCTCCAAGACACCGGCCATTCCACGCGCCAACAATGGCCTCCCCAGCGACGCTTCCGATCTCCAACGCCCAAACGACCGTCGGTGCCCAGTCACAGCCTCCGATCGCCACCCCCGCCTTCCGCGTGTTCATCTCACGCCTATCCTCCTCCGTCCGCAACGGCTTCTCGCAGCGCCGCCCCTGGTACGAGCTCGTGGACAGGAGCGCCTTGGCCCGACCCGACTCCCTCACCGATGCCTACTCCCGGATCCGCAAGAATTTCACCTACTTCCGCGTCAATTACGTGTCCCTACTCACCCTCGTACTCGCCCTCTCTCTCCTCACCCATCCCTTCTCCCTCATCGTCCTACTCTCGCTCCTCGGCGCGTGGGCTTTCCTCTACCTGTTTCGAGCGTCCGATCAGCCGCTCGTCATCCTCGGCCGCACTTTCTCCGACGCCGAAACCCTCATCGGGCTCGTCGTGTTGACCGTGGTCGTCATCTTCATGTCCAGCGTCGGCTCGCTCCTGATCTCGGGTTTGTTGATCGGATTCGCCATTGTTTGCGCGCACGGTGCGTTTAGGGTTCCGGATGACCTCTTTCTCGACGATCAAGAGCCCGCCAACGCCGGATTTCTCTCGTTCCTTGGTGGCGCTACCTCCTCCGCCGCTGCCGTCCCTGGACGTGTCTAATTGAATCTCGCCGCAACCATGGTGAGACCATATCTTTTTTGTACTGATCTGTGCAATTGATATTCTTGTAGGATTATAAAAACTTAATCTGATTGCGGAATTTTAGAGCGGAAATTCTAGGGTTTCATGTAGATTTGATCTGAAATTTGTATTTCTGTTTTATTTATTTAGTCAAATTTTGATGCTGATGAATTTAGATATTAATTCATGTTTATATTCTGATTATTTGGTGAGTTAATGCTTATGAATAATTAGATTTTCCAGATTGCATGAATGATTTGTATAGAACTGGATGATGGTTTGTTTGTCGAAGACTTTGATTTAAAATCCGGTCGTAGCGAAATTGGCTAGAGAGTTTTGACTAAATCGATTAGAATACCTTGCTCGGATAAAAAGAAATTCAAGCAGCAACGTACATTGTTTGTGTTATAGTAGGACAATAGGTATTACTTATGGAGATGTGGGATAAAAACTATAGTCGCTTGTAGTCGGAGGCTCCTCCGTTGATGACATGTCGGCTTTCTAACATCTTATGTTGATAGAAGTTCATTACGATTCACAAATGTCAGACTCATTTAGTTTCGAGTTGGATGTAACCAGATTGGTCGGAGCGCTATTATTTCTGAAAGGATGTTCATTGTCCATGTTTTGTTTCTGGTAGATAGGTTGTGCCATTTTTATGAGGCTTTTAGGGTTCTTAAGCCATCTGCACTTGACTTTACTGATTGGTTTTTGATTTTGTTGTTTTTACTGGAAGTACTCGTAATTGGGGATTTTCTCTAACGAGGGATAAATCTTGTGGGATTTGAGTAGCCGGTCAATCGGTGCAGTGCAGCAACTATCCCACAAGATTTTTCCTGCATTAGAGAATTTCTGATCATAACATCTTATGCTGATTGCTGCCGATGGATATCTGGTACTGCGGTCTAGTACTCCACTTGTAGGTGAGAGGTTTTAATTCATATTAATAACGTGTTATTATAGTTGTCCCATTGTGTCACCAAATCCCCACCGAGAACACCATTATGTGAAAGATGCTTGTTCTCATTCGTTTTGCTTTGTTGATTATGTCATTGGTTGGGTAATTGTAGTTACCAGATGAATGCAAGGAATGTCTTAATGTCTTGATAAGGTCAGGTTTTTATTATCAAATAATGAATCAAGGTGGTTTGCCCCCACTCCACGATATCTGTTGATATCTGTGCAACACGGTTCGGTTGATGACAAGAAGTCCATCAAGTGTTCGACACGTGTTGGTTGATGACAAGTCCACCGAGTGTTCGGCGAAATGCTTTAATGAATAAATTGAAATCTTTTGAGCGCTCTGCTTTCTGTTTCTGTAAAAAACTTAGACCTTTTAACACTGACACTTCCAAATATTTGAATATTGAATCAGCCACTATTCACTTATTTGGTTATTGAGTAGTAGGATGTCCAAATTATTACCTGCTATTACTCAACATTTGTTTCTTTCATCTTTTCTCGGCTAATCAGCAACTCTCATCTATCGGAAGTCCGGAAGCCGTCCTCCATTTTTAGGGCACTTCTCAAGTCTTTACGTATATAATAGATACTCTCTTGTCATGAATTCTTCATGTGCCTTGAGCGTATATTAGATGAGTGATTTACGTTTCCAACATGTGACAAATATTTATCGTACATGTGACATACTTGGAATTATGTCTTGGTTGTACAAGAGAATTTCTCCTGACATAGGGCAGGACCAAAATTCAGTGTTTTCATTATTCTGTGAGTAGTGTCTTATAAATGGCGTGTTTAAGCATCTTTATCCAAGCTTTTCTCTAAGGATTAGGATTCTCTCCTCCTCTTTCCATCTGTTCCTCTCACATTCTCTATTTTGTCTTTCTCTTTCTATAAAAAAATGGTATAAGATGTTGACGTTGTTTAACCGTAACCGTTCAAACTGGAGGGGAGGGAAGAGGAGGGAAAAAAAGAGAGAAGAGAATCCTAGGGAAGAAAAAAGAGAGGAAGAGAATTATACTCCTTTCTCTAATTGTGCGGTTCGGGTCAGCCCGAAAATAAAAGTGGACTTGCTACTTCTAATTTTTAAAACCTCAAGTGGAAGGGAACTCATTCTACATTTCATCACTCTAATGGCGACCAATACTTCTCCACTCTGAGGGATAATTATGTGAAGAAATTATTTTAATTATTCATTATTTAAGCGAGTACTCTACATGTCATAAAATAAGTGAAGAGACACAAAAAAAAAAAAAAATTTTTTTTACTTATATCATAATATGTGAAGTACCCGTTGAATACCCAATATTTAAAAAAATCCCTCCATTACGTGGCATGTTGCTATTGCCCGATGAGATCAGGCCCAAGCCCTCAAGTATTCAAAACCAAGATTTTGTTTTCCAATTGAGTTCCAACGTGAATGATGAAATGAAAGGTGATGAACCCTTTTGTCATATTCCTCTTTCATCACCTTCATATATCAGTTACGTGGGGTCTTAAAAATCCAAGCTAACCATTCGATCCAGCTACCACCTAAAGTTTTCTTGTGCTTTTTGGTAAAAAAAGATATTATTATGTACAACGGATATGGTCACCCACCCACGTTATAAGTCCACTCAAGGTATATACAAAGGAAACCTCTTGCATTCGGTTCAACCAAAATAGGCACGCATAGACTTGAATGCATGAAATATGTGACATAGCATGCACTGCTGTATCTAAGAAGGGTTATAAGTTGTATACAATTATGTGTCTATCACTTGTCACATTTACATAGTTATATACGATTTGCAATAGAAGAAATTCTCTCAAAATATAAGACATCATCCATCTATAGTAGCTATATCTTTATACAAACGATAGTGAAAGATGAAAAATTAAATCTAAGACCTCAAATGCATTAACAAACGTTCGTTATCACTTGAGCTTAAAGCTTTTTGCACCACTGTTCCATAATTTTAGTAACAAAGTCGAGGAGCAGGGCAAAACAGTCCTTTGACCAAAAAATGACAAAAGAAGCTACCGGATGCAGTACTACTCCCCGCAGGCATTTCACCTGGCGATGTTTAAATGGCGGGACCCGCCAGAAGGAAAGATAGCCGTTGAGAAGGGAGGAGGAGCCATTCGAACTTCGAAGCAATAAAAAAGACCCCAACTTCAACAAGTTCAATTCAACCTTCCCACCTCCTCCTCCTCCGTCCACGAGATCATCGAGATGTTCAAATCATTATACAAACATATATATATATATATATATATATATATATATATAATGCATGGAGAAGAGAAATATAAAAACCCTAGCTGGATGAAGATTCTTTTCGGATCTTCTTTGTGAAGATCTTAGAGATCTTTACATCCTAACCGTTCATCGTATATCGTGCGATCAGTTTTCGTCAAATGTTATTTATGTTTAATTTTAAATAAAAAAATTCAAGTAATTTTTTATTACACGATGTACGATGAATAACTAAGATGTGAGAATTCTTAAGATTCCCGCCGTTTGGATCCGGATAGGATCCAAATCCACCCTACCCTAGCCAATGCCATGTATGAATTCAGCAATCGAAAACTAGCCGTTAGGCCTTCTGTAAGGAAGAGAGCGTCTGCCACCCACATGAATTGTCTCTCCACCGAATACAAACAGCAACTCTCTCTCTCTCTCTCTCTCTCTCCACCGAATACAAACAGCAACTCCCTCTCTCTCTCTCTCTAAAACTCTGAGAACCCTCACGTGCCCTGTCTTAGTCGTCTCTAAAACACACAGCTCTAGGATCTCAGTCCTCCCAATCCCACCAACTTCTTTTTCTCTTGTTCCATTCCCTCCCTCTCTCTCTCATCACTCTCACTTTCTCTCTCTAGAATCAAACATAAACAGTTCGCCATTGTTGGTGCACTGTTTCTGACCATGGACAGCAAAGGTCAGAACTTTCCCGCATTTTTCGACTACCCATCTCAAAATTGGAGCCGGATTTCCCACAAGAAGAAGGAAAAATGGAAGTTTCTTCTTCTCCAACCCAAGTGCGCCCACTTCCTCCTCTTTCTCCACCTCCTCCTCTCCTTCTTCCACCCGGCCCGGCCCGAAATCTGGGACGGCGTCATTGTCACGGCGGCGGACTACCAATCCCTCCAATCAATCAAGCACGAGCTCGACGACCCAAAGGGGTTCTTAAGGAGCTGGAACGACAGCGGATACGGAGCCTGCTCCGGCGGATGGGCCGGAATCAAGTGCGCTCAGGGGCAGGTGATTGTGCTCCAGCTTCCCTGGAGGGGGTTAGGTGGCAGAATCTCGGAGAAAATCGGACAGCTCCAGGGGCTGAGGAAGCTGAGCCTCCATGACAACCAGATTGAAGGGCCAATCCCTCAATCTTTAGGGTACCTTCCAAGCCTCAGAGGAGTTCAATTATTTAACAATAAGCTTTCGGGTTCAATCCCAATTTCTTTAGGGTTTAGTCCTCTGCTCCAAACCCTTGATCTTAGCAACAATTTGCTCATTGGTAAAATCCCAGGCAGCGTTTTTAACTCCACCAAACTTTATAGGCTCAATCTGAGCTTCAATTCGCTTTCGGGTTCTATCCCGGATAGTATCTCCCACTCACATTACCTCACATTCCTTGCTTTCCACCACAACAATTTATCCGGCTCGATCCCGAGCTCTTTAGGCCAGTTGAATGAGCTTCAAGAGCTTCAACTTGGAAATAACCAGTTCAATGGAGCTATACCGAATGAAATAGGGCGGCTTTCGAGAGTTAGAATGTTAGATTTTCCTAACAATGCCATCAATGGAAGCTTGCCTTCTAGCTTCTCCAATCTCTCCTCGCTAATCCAGCTGAATCTAGAAGGAAACAATATCGAAGGCGAAATCCCGGAAAGTCTTGGAAGTTTGAAAAATCTTTCTGTTCTTAACTTGAGGAAGAACAAATTGCAGGGTCCAATTCCTGAAGCTCTTGGCAACATTTCGACGCTTACCCGCCTCGATTTGTCGCTGAATAATGTCGGTGGTGAAATTCCAGCTTCTCTTGCTGGTTTATCACATCTTGTTTTCCTCAATGTTTCTTACAACAACCTCTCTGGTGCTGTCCCCGCTCCTCTCTCCCAGAAGTTCAATTCGAGCTCCTTCGTCGGGAATGTTCAGCTGTGCGGGTACAGTGCTTCTACTCCATGCCCTTCCAAGGCACCGTCTCAGAATGTCCCGGCTCCAGGCCCGGAGACTGCGAAGCGCCGCCGCAGACTTGGTACCAAAGACAAAATTCTTATAGCAGCAGGAGTTCTTTTGTTAGTGTTGTTTGTACTCTGTTGCATTCTGCTCTGCTGTTTGATAAGAAAAAGAGCTGCATCGAAAGGCAAGGCTGGCGCAGGCGCAGCGAGGGCTGGAGCTGCGAGGACCGAAAAGGGTGTTCCGGCCATTGGAGGAGAAGCTGAATCCGGAGGAGATGCTGGAGGAAAACTGGTACATTTTGACGGGCCAATGGTTTTCACAGCGGATGATCTTTTGTGCGCAACGGCAGAGATAATGGGGAAAAGCACTTTTGGGACTGTGTACAAGGCGACATTGGAGGATGGGAGTGAAGTTGCAGTGAAGAGATTGAGAGAAAAGATTACGAAAAGCCAGAGGGAATTCGAGACGGAAGTGAATGTGCTTGGGAAAATCAGGCACCCGAATCTTCTGGCTCTGAGGGCTTATTACTTGGGACCTAAGGGAGAAAAGCTTCTGGTTTTCGATTACATGCCGAGAGGGAGTCTTGCAGCATTTCTCCATGGTAAGCACGATGCAAGCGATTTTGCATACTATATGTTTTGCCTCGATTTCAATTTTGGTATACCGTATTTTTGTGTTTGTCAATCTGATCACTGTGGTTGGTTCCGTTGCAGCTCGAGGACCGGATACGTCGATTGATTGGCCAACAAGAATGGGAATAGCAAGGGGCATGGCAAGAGGTCTCTCCTACCTCCACGCCAATGAGAACATTATCCATGGCAACCTCACATCCAGCAACATCCTACTTGATGAGCACACGAATGCCAAGATCTCAGATTACGGCCTTCCCCGCCTCATGACGGCCGCTGCCAATTCCAATGTGATTGCAACCGCAGGAGCACTAGGGTACCGAGCCCCGGAGCTCTCAAAGCTCAAGAAGGCCAACACGAAAACTGATGTTTACAGCCTTGGGGTCATCATATTGGAACTCCTAACAGGGAAGTCTCCTGGAGAGCCGACCAACGGTTTGGATTTGCCTCAGTGGGTTGCTTCCATTGTGAAGGAGGAGTGGACTAACGAAGTTTTCGACTTGGAACTGATGAGGGACGCCTCTATCATCGGTGACGAGCTGCTAAACACGTTGAAACTAGCTCTGCATTGTGTTGATCCTTCGCCATCGGCAAGGCCGGAAGTTCAACAGGTCCTGCAGCAGCTAGAAGATATCAGACCCGAAACAGCCGCCAGTTCCGGCGACGACGGAGCTGAAGCCCCTTCAGCAAGTGATGAGTGAAAGCGGATTCCAGAAAAAGGGGTTCGGTAGCTAGTCTAAGATTCTTTCATTCTTGAATATTAGTTTTGGTTTTGTTACACTTCATCAGTGTCTGTAGATACAGTTTTTCTCTCTCGATTAATTTAGGAGTGTTGCGATTTTGTTGATCGTTCTAATTCTTGTGGCCAATGAAATTTATGTTTGGTTTCGAACTTGCCATTTCTGAGATTCGAATGTTGAGATAGACATCTCGCTTACAACTGAAGATGAAGTAACCATTGTACTAAATGGCAATGCATACTATGGTATCATTTAAAAATTCAAAATTTAAGTTGTATGTGGAACTGCATATGAACCATAGGTGCAGTCTGGTTTATCGACAACTTATTGACAATAATTGAAAATGATAATATTTGCATTCTCCTCTGGGAGAGATTTTTCAGTGTGACCGTCACACGAGGTAGTACACCACGTCACGTGTCTCTATAGAAATGGTGGGTTATGTGTGTTAAAAAGTTAAGAACTTAAAAATTAAAATTTTCCACCATTTGCATAAAAACACGTGGTGTATCATCCGTGTTCCCGTCACAACTAAAAATTTCTTCTCCTCTTGGGAGGATGAGCTCACTCTTTCTTCCTAATACGTATTTTGACCCTACAAAGTTTATAATTGAAACCGTTCAATTTCTTAATCTTCATTTAAAGATCAAGGCTACAAACTATAATTTCAAATGGAGATTATTTAGTCATTCAAATGTATAGAACAAATCAACAATGTAAGTATCAAGTAATATATTTATGATAAACTGTCTATACATTTAAATGATTAAACGATCTCAAATATAAATGATCCTTTAGAGAATTTGATATTCGAATGAAGATTAATAGATTGAACAATTCCTACCGTTGATTTGATCAAGATACGTTATTTACAAATGAAGAATCTATGGATCCCACATTGGAGGATAGAAGTATTATCCCATCGAAAATTGTACATCTCACCAAACGACAGAGTCACCCTCAAAAGCCAACTTAGAGTGAGAACAAAGGCATACATACGTTTTGCTAAAGTTTCACATCGAATTGATCAAATTAATTAATACTTTAATAATTAATGTCTCAATCACATTAAGCCTCTGTTTGTTCTTATTAATCCGCTAAGATGCTGTGTTCGATACTTTCAATGCAAGAAATCAGACCCTTCTCTCAAGACATTCAAATGCGTTATATTTTACATTACCCACTGGTAACCATTTTGTTATTTTACATCACAAATGAGTATCCATCTCTTCACCAATATGTTAGAATTCTCTCGTGACGTGATAAGAGAGATATTGATAACGTGATCTACACCCAAGCAGATATTATACTACTGAAGGTTAAAATAGCCTTCTGAAGCCTATTTTTGGTTGGTTAGAATGACCCGGCCATGTTTATCGTGTACGTGTCGATATCGTGTCAAATCCATTGTCTTATCATGTCATAGATTATCTTATCAAGTGACCCAATAATGACTTGACTTGTTTACGGGTTGGCCCAAAACCTACTATTTTTGTGTTGTTTCATGTACGGATAACGAGTCGTGCAAGAAAATGTCAGGTCCGTATTGGGGTATATCACAAATGGGATGTAACTAGTGTACATGCAGAAATAAAGAGAGCAGAATGAGGAGCTAAACACGAAAATTTTACAGCCAAAAATGTCAGCTGCCATCTTTAGCATACCCGCTTGTTTCCTCCGCAAGCTTCTCCCAAGCATTCGCCATCTTTTCCGCATATCCTGCCTGTAAGATGTGAAGAACACACCATAAGTATTATTCAAGGACTTACAAAATGAAGTCTGGATGCCATTTGAAGCGAAAGTTTTACAAGCGTGCGAACAACAATATGCGGTTTAGGGGCTGAAAGTACCTGGTTAAGAACAAACCCTCGTAGCATGCCCATGAAGTCCTCGTGCCTCTCTCTGTCGAGCCTTTCGAGCTCACTCCTGTTATTTTCCTGCATACAGATTCACCAACAATCATGCTTGGAGTTCGTACACAAACACATCATGTATAAAATGAGATCTTACTTCTTCCAATCAAATTAGAACTCTTAGTTTGGAATTGTGAATAATCAAAACGGGAACCGAAACAAATATGCTTGGCCAAAGGAGTCGCATTCTAGTATTAGCAATCGAATGATTAGATAAAGAATATTCAGCAATGCGAGCGCATGCCTCTAACACACAAAGATTAACGTGAACCAAAAGACAGCATGAATGAATGTTAAATAAAAACTGTTGCCAGAAACCAGAAGCAACACAAATATTTTTGCGTTAGTTCAGTAAGAATGGAGAACCGTCAGGTGCGCATGCAAAAGCAATTTATACATGATGGTGTATCTTGCCAAAAGAAGAATAACAGCTCCATCTGATAACTATCTTATCTTGTTGATTAGTCCTTAGGTTTTCTTGTTGCTTTGGTAATCAAATATTCTAGAATAGTTATTCTTTGTTGCTTCCTTTCTCGGTCAGTACTTCAGGCCTTGGTGGATTCGAGGATTCTCTTTGGGTGTCGAAGTAACCTACCCACCCTTCCTCACTCCCCTATAGTTTCTGTTCTGTGTCAGTTGGTAATGGTATTGACAAGATTTCAAAATTTGAAACGCCAGTGCAAATATATTGAGATGAAACTCAGAATAACAGCTCCCTAGGGTATACTAGGACAGTCATAGCTATACTTAACCAGACTGGTGAAAATTGACAAAATTTACAACTGTGCATAAACTGTTTGCAGATTTTTACGTCATAAAAAGGAAGCGAGGATATAGAGGACGCTATTTATGATTAAAATGAATCTCGAAACCAAGGATGCAAACCGAATAGCCTGAGTTCTAGATGGCTTAAGATGTTACCTTGATTCGTTCATACTCTCTGACTGCACAAGATTTAGCATCCTCGCTAATTTTTAAAGTTTCTTTAAGCTCCTCTATTTTCCGCATCCTGGACCTGTCTCCACCAAATATTTTGGATGCTGCAGCTTCAAGCTTCTCAATCCTGGACTGCAACGAAACTAATTCTGATGAAAGAGTCTGAACTGTCAGTAAAGCACTTGATCTGTCTGAAAATGCACTATTGACTGCTAGCACTACTCCAAGATATTCATGAAGTTTGTCCTGCAATAATCATGTAAAATTAGGCTAAGATAACACGATAGAGATTATCCTCTTATGAAGGATCAAATATGACTCCTCTTCCGCAAATTTAATGTCTAGGATAGCTTGTGTAAGTTACCAAATGTTTGACCGTTTGCGAATTTAACTCCCGGTACAATCGACTAGCTTTAACAGAAGCAGTAGCCACATTTTTCATGTCATTCGCTCGTAATGTTTGAGACTCAAACATGGCTCCCTCCGTCTCAAGCTTGGTCAGCTTCACAAACGCCAACCCCAATTCTCCCATAGTCTCTCCCATGTCCTGCTGAGCTTTTACTAGTGATTCAGCCTGCAAACCATCCAGCTCAATAAGTTCTAAGTAACTGAAAACCTCGCCGATTCTTCTCTACCGTATACTAAGTTGCCAAGTTTAGAGCAGACAATGCTAACAGAAATGGTAAAGCTTTTAACTTCGAAATCCCGCAACTGATCCTAATGGTGCCGCAATGTTTCTTTCATCATAAGATCATCATGATAACACTAGTCTATCATAATAATTGGCAAACATTTGGATTTGAACACACAAATACGTTGAATCTTACCAACAAACATAAATGCACGGCATTTCAAAATTAGTAACAATACCTGCTGAGACAAATTGCTAAGCTGCTGCTCAAATTCCGCCACCTTCTCCTTCCTCGCCAAAAACTCCTTATCATCCTCAACCGCCATCGGCTTCACGCCTCCCCAATCGTTCACCACCGACTGCTTCAGCTCCCTGAAGATCCTCAGCAAGTCCCTGCCGCCCTTGGCCGGCTGCGCAGCCTCATTCACATCCGTCACAGCCGTCACCTCGCCCGTTAACTGCCTCGGCAGCCTCACTGCTCCGTCGAGCATGCGCGAAGCCATGTCCACGCTCCTCGTCAGCGGCAGCTTCCCCTTCATGACCAAAAACAGCCTCAGCTCCTCGCTCTTCTTGATCGTCGGATGCACCGCGAGCTTGTTCAGGTACTTCGCCAATGCCGCCCTCCGCAGCTCCACGAATTGCTCGATTTGCATCACCTGACTATCCACCACGCTCTTATCGGGTCGGATCGGGATGAAGAACCCGCGAAACGATTCGGATAGCCGGTCCGCCAGCGTCACCACGTCCTTGAACCGCCTCCGGACGGTGAACTCGGATCCGGGCCCGCCGTACTCGGGCATGTTGGTCCGGGTGGTGATCAGGTACGTGTGGTACGAGGTCCCGCCGGGAACAAGCGAATTGGAGAGCTCGAGCTCTTTCTGAGGGTCCGTGACCCATATCTTGAGAAATTCGGATCTTGTCGGAGGCTCCGATTGATAAGAGGAGGGCTTAGGGCAGTCGTGGCCGTTGGATGAGGAGGAATCGAACGAGGTGAAGATGGCGTCAGCGTAAGACGGGGGTTCAAGGATGGAATTGAAGCCTTGCGAGGAGGTGGCCGTTGTCGCGGTGGCGGAGTGGCGGTCTACGGAGGTGGACGCGGAGGGAGAGGATTGGCCGTTGGATGAGGGTGGCTCGTCGAGGACGAGAGATTCCATGTCGTCTTGGGATGCGTGTAGGTCGGCCTCCTGGTCGCCGTCGTTTTCCTGCCTCATCATTTTTCCCTCTTTCTTTAGCCGGGAAATTAAAAATTAATATTTAAATAAATGATAAATGGAAGGAGGGTTTGGGCGGAGGAGGAGGAGAAGAAAAGAGAGGAGATGGGTGGTGGGTGGTGGGTGGTGGTGGAGGAGCAGTGCAGCATTTGAAACCGGGGATTACACGGCAAGGAAGGTAGTGAGTTTTTAGTGAGTAGCGAGTTGAGTGACTCGGGCGGGCCAATGGGCAACCTCTTTTGCGTACGTGGTGGTTATGACGCTGCTTCCGCCACATAGGCTGCCACGTGTTAACGTCAATGCTTGAGAAGTTGGGCTTTGATTGGGCTTCTGTTAAGAGGCCCAAGTAGGCCTGAAATTTAAGATTTGTCTGTTGCCTCCCTGTCGATAGGCAATTGGATCGGGCCAGGTGGTTGGGCCGCGGCGACCTAAAAAGTGGGGAGTTAAATAGAATGTGGGCCGAAACCGAAGCTTTTGTCGGGGTTTGGGCATGCAAGTTCGACTTAACGAGGACCCAATCTGCGTTTTATGTTTGGGTCAATACAAGTTTAGAAGAACGGGAAGAATAGTTTTATATTATACCGAGATATTTAAAAGGGATCAGGATCCTCTCCTGAGCAGATGGAGAGGATCCTCCTGATCAGGCCCATCGGGACATTCATTTTTTATCCAACGGTTACAAATAGGGGGCGCTCTAAAAGTTATAATAATTATAACCGTTGGATAAAAAATGAACGGCCCGATGACCTTGGTCAAGAGGATCCTCTCCATCTGCTCAGGAGAGGATCCTGATCCATTTAAAAGTAGTAGGTCAACATTTTAATTGTACCGAGATATTTTGAGATGTTTTAAAGCTTTAATGAGAGCTATCACTTATCATTGTTGTTGAGTTTATGTGGTTAAATTCGAGACAGTATTAATGCATGATTGAACTTAGTAATTAATACTTACAAAGTTTGTTCGACAACATGAATAATCAGTTAACATACCATACTATTATGATTTACTTGACGAGGCCCTAATTGGAACTCCATTTGAGTTCCCATTTTTTATGTTGTTTTACCTTGGAGAAAAAGAAAATAAGCACCTGCTCTTTTTAGCCTTAATTTACATAATTGCTAGTAAGGTTGTGTATTTAACACATGCTTCTTTAAAATTGTTCGAATGTGTATTTTGTTTCAGATATTTTCACATTTTGTACGATATTTGGGTATTCAAATTCTATCTGTTGTAAGTTGTCATGTTACGTCTCTTTGCTTCTCATAGATTTTTAAAAACTCGTTATTAGTTATAAGGAAGTACATATTTTCAGTTCAAATTGCAGATTAACTTGAAGAGGTATATAATTGAATCCCAAAAAGATAGAGGATTAGTCATTGATGGATTTTATTGCATGGTACGAACTATGAAAAAGAAAGGAAGTATCCTACACGTCATCTAGGGCGTGACAAGCTTCCAAAGTCCCTTTTTAGGGTGAAGCACTAACGACAAGATTAGAATTGTAATTAACTTCACACCCACCTACAACTACCAATGAAAACGATCAAAAACCCAAGTAAACAAGCAGATCAAAAAATAATTTATTAAATTAAGAAAAATAGTGCAGGAGGT
Organism: Malus domestica; assembly: GCF_042453785.1. Lineage (NCBI taxonomy): Eukaryota > Viridiplantae > Streptophyta > Magnoliopsida > Rosales > Rosaceae > Malus > Malus domestica. Next base: position 30,629,105 of record NC_091667.1, on the reverse strand, counting down.
CTCGGGTTTGATGTTCAGAGCTGGTGAGTTTGCTTGATTATGGTCACGGGCAGGGTCCCATAGCCTCTTTAGTCCAGAAATGATGGATAACTGTGACTTGTCACCAGTTGTGTTTCTTTAAAAAAATAAATAAATAACACTATCTATATACTTTTTTTTATTTTCTATTTTTTCAATTTTCAATCGTCGAATTAAATAATTTAAACGTGATGAAAAAATACGAAATTAATAAAGAATGTGTAAAAGTAAAATGATGTTCCACCATATCATGGACAAGTTTGACAAGGAACTTGTGGTTTCTTTGCATATTACGAATTCCAATATTGTACTTTATGATGTTGTCGTCAAATGAAGATTCTGAATGTAAAAGTCAATATATAACAAACTCAACCAACTATGTGTTAATTGCTTTCATATAATCTTGTTCACCTATCTAATTCAATTATCTAACACCTCCCCTCCCCTCCCTCTTGATCTTCTTCCTTCCACTCTCTGATCGAGTTTTCTGGTGTGTAGACATCAATGACATGCTTCCATTCAAAGTGACGACCAACGGAATTTTCATCTTGTCTGGTCGATTTGACTTTGTCAATAATTTTCACTTCCAAACTTGCATGTACTCATTTGAATAATCTACAAGTAAGGAAAAAAACTTACCTATAAGGGAGTGAGGGAACATTTGTTAACGTTTTAATAGCGCTCGTCACGATCTAATATAGAGCTCGTCACATGATAGTACAGTAGAAGTAATTATCCCATCATAACAAAACACGTAAGTTTTATGTCCGATATATATCCTCGCATGTCTTCGACTAGGTTTGAGAAATGTTGTACATTAATACAAAACGACATGCCCATTATGATGAAATTGATTATATATAATTAACAACCAATCACATACGTGATAAATATGAGAGACTCATTGATATACAATTAATTATAAGATCTCTTACGTCTCTATACAATTAGTAATAGGTAGATAACCTTACATCTTATTTTTGGCCTACAAGCTAAAGCACTAGAGTTGACAAGACAAATCAAAATGTTGTAGCTAAACCAGGCATTGCTAAATATCTTCTGATTTTGAGATGCTATGGTTCCATTATTGGCATAGAGACAACCCTAACAATTAACATGTAAATAATTATTAAATTTTCTGTTTTAAGTATCTCTCTCTCTCTCTGTAACTGAATTGTTCTTGGACCCAATCAAAATCTGGATGCATTGTAATGCATGCAACACATACCACCTAATTGTAGAGAGATGACTTAATCTACTCATTCTCCCTTCAAACGGCAAACTTGAGAGTTGATCTTGATTCTTTTTTTTTTTCTTTTTTTTTTTCAAAAAAGAGGGTAGTGGTTTCGTTACGTCAGTCCATTTTTTTCGAAGCCGAGAAGAGTCACAGAAGCATTTCAGCCCCTTAATCACCATCGTGCGATTCATCAGCGTCAGGTCTCAAATCAGAACGTGTTGTATAGAATATATGCCTAGAATTTATCCCTAACTACTGGGCCACTTCCGTGGTAATTGAGATTTGATACTGCTTGGTCCACTTAATTTTAATATTTAATTAGTTAATAATAATAAGCTAGCTCGATGCTCGACCATCTCTACTTGTTTCTAACCAACTAATTAGCATCGATATATCGTGACCTAGTACAACATCATTGTGGATTTGTGGGCCTTTTCTTTAACCATTTTCTCTTTTTGGCGGTGTTAGCCTAATCCTAGATATTGTAGTATAATGTTATTAATTAATTAGTAGTCTTTATACTTAAGGCTTTGATTTCGACTTACTTAGTGTCTACACCTGGAGAATGATTTACAAGGAACAATTTATGTTTTACGAAAATCTCACTCTTCTATTTAAGTTATTGCAACTTATAAAAAAAAATGTATCATATGATAACAAATTTAACAAGTGTGGATAATTTTTGTTTATTGAGAAAAAAGATGTCAAAAAAGAACAATCATCCCACTTATATTTTACTCAAGCTAATTGCTTTTCCACTTTTCCCTAAAGCATGGACTTTAAGCACAATGCTTTTTGATTTCGAGTGCCACATCAGGAAGGAAAAAATAGTGTGACGAATTCATGCAAGATTTATAGAGTTTTATACTCTTTCCCTCTTGGTTCTTCATCTAATTAATTAACTTCAAGAAAAGACTATGCATAGTCAACACAGAAAATGATCAATATCGATTTGTTATATATTTTGGGGGTAAGTTATAAATCTCTCGACGGGACACTTCAATCGAGTGCTAGCTCCATTTATATGCGATGCCGCATAATTTTTGTCGAACATAATCAAAGGTTCCATACGTGCTCAAAGACGTAAAATAATATCACTACACCAATTTCATTTTTCAAAAGGTTACTTTAGGGTTTAAGGTTCATTACTCTAGTTCGTGTTTAAATAGATTTCTTTGTTTGGATATAGAAAAAGAGAACAATAATAGGTTTGACTATTATGAATTTATGATTATGCTTTTAATTTAGTTTGAGTAATGTTAGGTAGATTAATTTTTTTACATTTACAAATCATGTGATGTGTCAACCAATAAGAAATAAACACGTTAATCAACACTTAAGTAATAATTCAATCTTCACAACCACGTCATTTGATGGTCTTCCTAGTACTACCCGTTTAGTGTTGGTCTTTTAACCATTGCGATTGTCTTCACGTTGGGAAAAAAAAAAAAGTGGAATTTAACTCTTTTCGTATTTGCATTAACAATCATGCTTTTATTGGATTATTCAATCCTACAAAGAAGACTTGAGAAACAAGCATTGAAGAAATAATTCGCTTGGGATGTATAGGCAAGTGGGTGCAACAACTCCTACAGGGTTGAACTAAGTTTGCTCTAGAACCTGACCGTTTTTCGAATCAAAACCTAATCTGCCAACTTCAAAACGAAATCTCTCTCCTCAAAATTTACTATAAAAAGCATCCCCGGCCACTCTATCACTTCAGCACTCAAACTACCACATTCTCTCTATCAACGAAACAGATAATCAATCCAGATGGATGCACTCAACGCTACTTTCGGCAACAAAATTTGCTTCTCGTTATGCCTGTTCGGCCTTTGCCTTCTCGTGGCTTCGTCAACAACGTCCTTGGCAGAACCCAAAACTCATAAGCATGAGTTTGTTGTAAGTTTAATTTCTATACCGCCTGTATACTTGCGTATATTTTAGTCCCTTTCATGTATCTTCTTCTTATTTACTTATTAGTATTACTCATCATATTAATTAACATTTAAATGGAACACACAGATTCAAGCAACACCAGTGAAGAGGCTGTGCAAATCCCGAAACTCCATCACAGTGAATGGACAGTTCCCTGGACCAACCTTAGAAGTAAATAATGGCGATACTCTTGTCGTCAAAGTCACCAACAGAGCTCAATACAACGTCACCATCCACTGGTAACTAACATGCATGCATGCAAGCACATGAATACCAGCTTTTACGTGCATGCTGCTTATGTTGTCAGACAGTCATGTAAGAAAATTAACATTCATCTTCTTCACTTTCTCATAAAAAATGAATGTTTCAGGCATGGGATTAGGCAGATGAGAACTGGATGGGCAGATGGTCCAGAATTTGTGACTCAGTGCCCAATTAGGTCAGGAGGGAGCTACACTTACCGGTTTACAATTCAAGGGCAAGAAGGTACTCTGTGGTGGCATGCTCACAGCTCATGGCTTAGAGCCACCGTTTACGGAGCACTCATCATTCATCCTAAACAAGGAGACTCCTACCCGTTCACTAAACCGAAACGCGAAACAACCCTTCTTCTCGGTGAATGGTGGAATGCTAACCCTATCAATGTCTTGAGGCAGTCGACTAGGACAGGAGGAGCTCCAAATGTTTCTGATGCATACACCATCAATGGTCAACCTGGTGATCTTTACAATTGCTCAAGCAAAGGTAATACCAAAATTGCTTCCACCCTTTATAAAACATAATAATATTAATGTAACAACAAAATTTTACGTGCCGTGCACATAATATGATCAACTAAGTTAAACTGATGTTATTAATTGATGTAACAAATAAATGTAATGTACTGTCACACAATGTTATTAGCTAAATTTTAATTGTAATTAATTACGCAGACACTGTTATAGTTCCTATAGACTCCAGCGAGACCAACCTTCTTAGAGTCATCAATGCTGCCCTCAACCAACCTCTTTTCTTCTCCGTGGCCAACCACAAACTCACCGTTGTTAGTGCTGATGCCTCCTACACCAAACCTTTCACTACCACGGTGCTCATGCTAGGCCCTGGGCAGACCACCGATGTTTTAATCACCGGTGACCAGCCACCAGCCAGGTACTACTTGGCGGCGCGTGCTTATTTCAGCGCTCACAATGCAGCATTCGACAACACCACTACCACAGCCATTCTTGAATACAAATCTGCCCCTTGCAGCCCCAATTGCAAAAAGGGTCCCACAGCCAAACCAATTATGCCACAACTCCCTGCTTTCAATGACACAAACACTGCTTCTGCTTTCACCAAGAGCTTCAGAAGTCCAAGAAAAGTTGAAGTCCCAACTGAAATCGACGAAAACCTCTTCTTCACAATCGGTCTTGGGCTCAACAACTGCCCGAAAAACTTTGGATCCCAAAGGTGCCAAGGCCCGAACGGGACACGTTTCACAGCCAGCATGAACAATGTATCATTTGTGCTTCCAAACAACATCTCAATCCTTCAGGCTTACCAACAGAACATCCCTGGAGTTTTTACTACTGATTTTCCAGCAAACCCTCCGCGGAAATTCGACTACACAGGTAACGTGAGTCGCTCTCTCTGGCAGCCTATGCCGGGCACTAGAGGATACAAGTTGAAGTATGGATCAAGGGTGCAGGTTGTGCTGCAGGACACAAGCATAGTCACACCCGAAAACCATCCTATCCATCTTCACGGATACGATTTTTACATCCTCGCCGAAGGTTTTGGAAATTTCAATGCCAAAACTGATACCAAAAAATTCAACCTTGTTGATCCACCTATGAGGAACACAGTGGCAGTGCCTGCCAATGGATGGGCAGTCATCCGATTTGTTGCTGACAATCCAGGTAACAATTTCACATTTTAAATAAGACGATATTCTGTTCTAAACTATTATAACTCTGTATCAATGTTTTTAATATTATATATATTTAATAAATATTTGATATATGCAGGTGCATGGATAATGCATTGTCACTTGGATGTTCACATCAACTGGGGTTTGGCCATGGTGTTCTTGGTGGACAATGGAGTTGGAGCATTGCAGTCAATCAAGCCACCACCGGCGGATCTGCCTCTTTGTTAAGAATCGATAGATCGTCTCGATAGCAACTTTTGTAAAACTCGATTACCGAGTTTTCATTTTCCCCTTTATCACTTATATGATTTCGCTGTTGTTTGAGTTTCCCCTGCATTTGGGGGTCTAGTATTGTTGTTTGAGTTTCCCCTGCATTTGGGGGTCTAGTTCTTACTCGATCTGTTTTATTGTTTAGGATATGTATACCTATCCTCACGTAACAAAAACTACGATTGGTTGGAAGAACTTCTTGAGAATCAAGCAATTACGCTTACTTGTTTTTCAGTTTAAAGTATTTTGCTATGACTTTTTATTATCGTACGACCGTTACGAGGTCTTTGCTTCTATTCAGTATATAATGTAGTGCCGGAGTCAATATGGGGTCATTGGTTGCCCTTGATCCCAACAACTTCAAAAACCTCGTGTATATTTGTTTGTGTATTGTATTTGACCTTTATAAACAGTTAAGGCAAACTAAATTACAACCTCTTATTCTTACTTCTCACACAAGAAAATAGAAGAAGTAAAATGGTGTGTCTCTCTCTCTTCTTGTGTCCAACTCTATTGTGCGCATCATGTACTCGATGAAATACTTTAGTTGAAAAACCTTAGCAGTATTCAAAATTACTCTACAGTGTCTTGCATTCAACATCAGCAAGTCTCCACAAATAATAGTAGTTGTCGACATATGTGGACATAAACTTTCGGTATTGACAAGAATTTGCATGTGCCTACTAGGTGCTCAATGAAATTGTCCAATGAAGCTTTTTGGTTGATATTATGACCCCATTATTTGAAAATTCTGACTATGCCACTAGTATAATGACTAAAACTTTTGGTTGGTTAATTCGATCAGTTCATCTATGATTAAAATTTATCATGTCTGCTTCTTTCAGGGGATGGATGTAGTATTTGGCTAAAGGAATTCGTTAGAGAGCCCAGATAACTAAATGATCTCTTATATTATTTTTTTCAATAGTAATTTTTGGTTATTGAACATAAAATAATTGCTTAATTGGTGAACTCGCGGATCCATTTGCAACTCCTTCCGAAATATTGCCTGAATAGTATTTTCTTTCCTGTATTTCAAATACTTTGTACAGTGCCAAATAAGTTATTGGTGTTCTTTTAATGGTTTTAGTACCTCCGGTTTGTTAATGATACCTTCTTCTTTTTTTTTCCATAGAATGTTAACAAATTTCAAAGCCTATTATGTTATCTTGTAGCGACGAGAGATATTTCTATGTACCAGAAACACATGCCAGTACACCACCTGTTATAAGAGAGGATATATCATATATTTTTCGGTGTCTCTCTACTTCTATTATAACACATAGTGTATCGACTTACGACTTATGTTTTGGGTACACTAAAAATTTATCGGCTAGTACCCCGAATACACTGTAAATTTCTCCACAACAACAACCGTATTTTTATTGGTATTGTAGTAGCCCTTTGGTTGGGTATTGAAGCAGCATGCATTGCCTATTGATAAGTCCTCGGGTTCAGGTCTTTCTTAAATTGATTTAATTGAGAAATAAAAAAAAAATATAATTAAATTGTTAATCAATTTTTATTGTAAGTTGGTTTATATGCATACTTCATAAAGACTTCTGATTGTACTTAAGATGTTGTCAACTGAAAATTCTGAATATAAAAGTCAATATATAACAAACTCAACCAACCATGTGTCAATTGCTATCATGTAATCTTGTTCACCTATCTAATTCAATTATCCAACACCTCCCCTCCCTCTTGATCTTCTTCCTTTCACTCTCTGATCTAGTTTCTGGTGTATAGACATCAATGACATGCTTCCATTCAAAGTGACTAACGGAATTGTCACCTTGTCTTGCGTGTAATTTGGCAGTTAGCTGGTCGATTTGGCTTTGTCACTGGTTACCACTTAAAACCTACTTATTTGAACACTTTTGCCGGCAAGGGGACAACCTATCTATAAGGGAGTGACGGGACATCCGTTAGTGTTTTTACAATACTCATTATGTGACTTGATGTAGAACTCATCAGTTTGACCTATTACATGTCACGTGAAGAGTGTTGTATAAACATTTGTCCAATCATTGTATAGTACGTAAGTTTTATGGTCGATGAGGCATGTATATGTGTATGTGTCTTCTATTTGGTGTGAGAAAATGTTGTACATTAATACAAAGTAACATATACCCAACCATACAATACAGCAAAACAACATTAATGCTTCCTAATTTGGGATCAAACCAATAGCTAACCATAGTTTTTTTTTAAATTAACAGGTATTAATACATATACTATATTAACCAATTGATATTGGTAAATGAGAGAGAGAGAGAGAGAGACTCACATATATGTAAACAATCAGTGATAGGGTAGATGTTCTACTTACGTCTTGATACAATCAATGATAGAACATATATTAATCTTCTTAAGTCTTCATTTTTGCCTACAAAAGCACTACATATGTTTAACAAAACAAATCAAAATATATATGTTGTATGCTAAACTAGGCATTGCTATATATCTTCACATTTTGAGATGCTATGGTCCCATTCTTGCCTTATGAAGCTACAAAACCTAATGCAGACATTAGTTACATGGATGATATCTTCCCTGTGTTCTGCTGTGTGATAGGCTACCTAATGTAAACGGAATTTTTGTAAATATAGATAAATTTTCTGTTTAAGTATCCATGATCACTCTCTAACTGAATTGTCGACCCAATAAAATCTTGATGTATTGTAATGCATGCAACACATGCTACCAAATTGTCGAGAGATGACTTAATGCGGCAAACTTGAGATTTGATCCTGCTTGGTCCCCTTTCAACATTAATTAATAATCATAATAACTTAGCTCAAATTCCCTGCACTCGACCATCTCTACTTGTTTCTATGTGCCCAACAACTAATTGGTCGTCGATCGGTGACCTACTACAACATCACTGTGGCTTTGCGGTGTTAGTCTAATCTATAGTAGAGTATAATTAATTAAAAGGAAAACTAATGAAAATGGCTTGAAAACTTTGAGTTTTAATGATAAGGACAAAATAAAGGGTAAAATGAATAGTACCAGGATTGACTTTTTAGCGTAAAAATGTGGTTTTTCGTTAAAGTGAACAGTACCGGGTGCTTTTCGTTAAAGTTCCCTTAATTAAATAGTCCTGGATGTTGAGTTGATGAATTTATAAAGTAACCGTGATACTTGAGGTTTTGATTTCAATTGAATCGATTGAAGGTTCTATCTGGGCATGATAATTTCTTAAACGACTCGTTCATTCGACACGAAACGACATCAAAATAACGTGTCACTAATTAATTCGTTAACGAGTCGGATTGTTATTAGGTCACCAGTTAACAAGTTGGGTCTTTATCAGGTCACCCTTTAAGAACTTGATAAAATACCGTTTGCCATATCTAGACATTATATATGATAGTTTCTTGCATGATAGTTAACCCGACATGAAACAATATAACCTGTTAACGAATCGGTTCTTATTTGGTCTCCTGTTAAGAACCCGTTAATATAATGAGTTTGACACAACACGACCCGTTAAGATAACAAATATGATACAAACACAAACTATTCATTTGCCAGACCTAGTTCTATCTAGTGACTTTTGAGAAACAATTAATGTACGACCTGGTCACGGTTTCAAAAAACGTAAGCGTACTTGACAAAAAAATTTGTAGATATGGTTGAAATACCGGATTCTCAAATCATGTCCGTTCATCGTACATCGTGCAGCCAGTTTTCGTTAGATACTATTCATATTTAATTTTAAATAAAAGTATTTAAAATAATTTATGACCGCACGATTTACAATGAACGGACACAATTTGATGTCCCTAAATTCCTCACAAAATGATCCTCATTCGAAATATCCTAGTTATTGTGACTTTTGAAGAACAATTTATGATCTATCACAGTTTTAACACGTGCGAGCATAATTGAGCCTTGAATATCTGTATTACTACAACATCAAATGAAACATGGGTAACAAATGTTTATGGGAATTAAATATCTTAAAAGAACAAACCATCCGACTTATCTTTTTCAAGCTAAATTACTTTTCCACTTTAGCATGGACTTTAGGCATATTGCTTTTTGATTTCCCGTACCACATTAGGAAGGAAAAAGATTGTTTAACGAGTTCATGCAAACGTTTTTAATTTGTATACTCTTTCCCTCTTTAGTCTTCTACCCTCCATCTAATTAACTTCAAGGGAAAAGATCGACAATGCATGGTCAAAACAGAAAGTGACCGATCGATAATTTTTTTTAGAAAAACTAATGAAAAGGGCTTGAAAACTTTGAGTTTTAATGATAAGAACAAAATAAAGGGTAAAATGAATAGTATTATCAGGATTGACTTTTTAGTGTAAAAATGTGGTTTTTCGTTAAAGTGAACACTATCAGGTGCTTTTCGTTAAAGTTTCCTTTATTTTTAGGGGTAGCTAGCTGGTGATGTTACATGTATGTACTCGTTTTAGACAAAGGAAAAGCCAAAATATTGATTTAATTATCTTGATTCATTACGTGTTTAGCATAATTATAGCACTATTAGCATTAAAAATCTCTCAACGTATAACTTTTCCGACCCGACGACACAAACAAAATCACCAAACTAATGTCGTTTTATCAAATGATTACTTTAGGGTTTAAGGTTGATTAGTCTAGTTTAGAAAAAGAGAACAATGGGTTTGACTTATAATTATGTGTCTAATTTAGTTTTTGTCTTTTGACCATTACGATTGTCTTCACGTACGTTGGAAAACAGTGGGATTTCTTTTTGTATTTGCATTAACATACATACGTCAAAAAAATATACCAATATTAATGCTTTTATTGAATTATTCAATCCCAGAAAGAAGACTTGAGAAGCAAGCATTGACGAAATCATTCACTTTGGATATAGGCCAGTGGGTGCAACAACTCCTACAGGGTTGAGCTAAGTTTGCTAAAAAATCTGACCATTTTACGAATCAAAACCTAATCTGCCAACCTCTAACGACAACCTCTCTCCTCAGAGTTTTACTATAAAAGCATCCCTCCACTCTTACTTCAGCATTCAAACTACCGTACCTTCTCTCTATCATTCAAACAAAGGTTAATTAAGGGTTGATTAGTGAGCTCATTGCCTAGCTAATCGATCGAGATGGAGGCACTCAACGCCATTTTCGGCAACAAAAACCGATTCTCCTTAAGCCTTTTCAGCCTTTGCCTTCTATTGGCTTCATCGACGATATCCTTGGCAGAACCCAAAATTCACAAGCATGAGTTCGTTGTAAGTTTAATTTCTACATCTCTGTATATTTGTGTGTCTAGGTCCCTTTCATTTTTCTTCTTCTCATATACTTATTTGTGACCATTTAATGTTGAAATGGTTATAGATTCAAGCAACAAAGGTGAAGAGGCTGTGCAAAACCCACAACTCCATCACAGTGAATGGACAATACCCTGGACCAACCTTGGAAGTAAACAATGGTGACACTCTTGTCGTCAAAGTAACGAACAAAGCTCGATACAATGCCACCATTCACTGGTAACTAACACGCATGCATGCATGCCCATGAATATGAGAACGTGCATGCTTATGTTGCCAGATAGTCTCGCAAGATAATCTTTTATCTTCTTCAATTCTCCCAATAAATTAATTAGCATGACTTATCTTCTTCATTTCAGGCATGGGATTAGGCAGATGAGAACTGGATGGGCAGATGGGCCTGAATTTGTGACTCAGTGCCCGATTAGGCCAGGAGGGAGCTACACCTACCGGTTTACAATTCAAGGTCAAGAAGGTACTCTGTGGTGGCATGCTCACAGTTCATGGCTTAGAGCCACCGTTTACGGTGCCCTCATCATTCATCCTAAACAAGGAGACTCCTACCCGTTCACTAAACCGAAACGCGAAACAGCAATTCTTCTTGGTGAATGGTGGGACGCAAACCCTATCGACGTTGTTAGGCAGGCGACTAGGACAGGAGCAGCTCCAAATGTTTCTGATGCATACACCATCAATGGTCAACCTGGTGATCTTTACAATTGTTCAAGCAAAGGTAATTCCATAATTGCTTGTATCCCTCATAACGCAAATTGACCATAATAATTGATGTAACGAGTAAATTTTGCGTGGCACATAATGTGATCAGCTAAATTTTCACTGTGATTGTCATGCAGACACTGTCATAGTCCCTATAGACGTCGGCGAGACCAACCTTCTGAGAGTCATCAACGCTGCCCTCAACCAACCTCTTTTCTTCTCCGTGGCCAACCACAAACTCACCGTTGTTAGTGCTGATGCCTCCTACACCAAACCTTTCACTACCACGGTGCTCATGCTGGGCCCTGGGCAGACCACCGATGTTTTAATTACCGGTGACCAGCCACCAGCCAGGTACTACTTGGCGGCGAGTGCTTATTTCAGTGCTCAAAATGCAGCATTTGACAACACCACCACCACCGCCATTCTTGAATACAGGTCTGCTCCTTGCAGCCCCAATTGCAAAAACGGTCCGACAGTGAAACCCATTATGCCACAACTCCCTGCTTTCAATGACACAAACACTGCTTCTGCCTTCACCAGAAGCTTCAGAAGTCCAAGAAAAGTTGAAGTCCCTACTGAAATCGACGAAAACCTCTTCTTCACAGTCGGTCTTGGACTTAACAACTGCCCTAATAATTTCAGAGCCAGAAGGTGCCAAGGCCCAAACGGGACACGCTTCACTGCCAGCATGAACAATGTGTCATTCGTGTTTCCAACCATCTCAATCCTTCAGGCTTACCAACAAAACATTCCCGGAGTTTTTACTGCCGATTTTCCAGCAAACCCTCCGCTGACATTCGACTACACAGGAAATGTGAGCCGCTCTCTCTGGCAGCCTACGCCTGGCACTAGAGGATACAAGTTGAAGTATGGCTCAAGGGTGCAGATTGTGCTGCAGGACACAAGCATCGTCACACCCGAAAACCATCCTATCCATCTTCACGGATACGATTTTTACATCCTTGCCGAAGGTTTTGGAAATTTCAATGCCCAGAATGACCCGAAAAAATTCAACCTTGTTGATCCACCTATGAGGAACACAGTGGCAGTGCCGGTCAATGGATGGGCAGTCATCCGATTTGTCGCTGACAATCCAGGTAACAATTTCATTTTTTTCACACGATGATATTCTATTAAACTATTCTAACCCAGTAGCGCAATGTTTCTAAGATTTGTTTATATTTAAATATATGTTTGATACATGTAGGTGTATGGTTAATGCATTGTCACTTGGATGTTCACATCACCTGGGGTTTGGCCATGGTGTTCTTGGTGGACAATGGAGTTGGGGCACTGCAATCGATCGAGCCACCACCGGCGGATCTGCCCCTGTGTTAAGAATCGTATGATCATATCAATATAAACTTCTGTAAAACCCGACTACCGAGTTTTCAATTTTCCCTTCTATCAGCTGTATGATTTCATAGTTGTCTGGCGCTCCCCTGCATTTGGGGGCCTAGTTCTTGCTCTGTTTTACTGTTCTTTTTTGATACATCGAAGCGGGTTTAGCGGAGATGGCGCTTGGGTTTCGTAAACTGAGCTCACCATCTGATTTAGTCACAGACAGACATGCTTTCATTGACTCATAGATTGTTTTGTATTTTGTAAGCGAAGTGTTAAAAGAAATCTTCTATGGTTAATGAAATGATCTGTTTTTCTTGTTATTCCTCTGTTTTACTTAAGTTGGCACTCAAGTGTCAGCTTTAATATCATACCCAACACACTAACAACTTTTAACCACCGTTCATCAGTCATCAGTCATCAGTCTTTGGAGAAGTTTTACAGTGTGATGGTTACCGCTTACCAATCTAAGTGCGTTATAACATTTGAATTAATAACACTATCTAAGAGTGTCAATATGACCACATTAAGTTTCTAGTCATATAATTCAATAAGCGTTGTTTTGAAAAGAGAAAAAAAACAAATACATATATAAAGAACTTGGGGGAAGCTTGAAATAAGTCCAAATTTGTAAGCAATTACTAGACACAGTCCAATTTTATTTAATTATTGGTTTAAGTCCAATGACTCATTGTCCATGTTATTTTATTTTCATTCTTTGTCAAAATTACCCCTCTATTAACATTATCCTTTAATTCTAGATTTACTTGTAGTATGAAATTAATTATAATTGATTATTTATCACTAAAGTAATCCCATCATTGTAGGATTAGTTTGAAATAATATTATCTCTTCTTCCTCATAACTCTTGTACAAACAGTATTATCTTTTATGCGTGGTGGTCTTCTTCCTCCTTGGAATCCATAACCGTGTGTGTTCATGCTGGAACATTTAACCACAAGGTTAGGAAGAATGCCTTCTAAACCATAACCATGGGTGTTGATGTGTATAGATAATTGCAGGCTCTCACTATTAATTTCTTTCTTAGTTTTTTGTTTGTTTATATGAACTTTTCTTTTTATAAGTAAAAACGTTATAGCAAATGCACTTTATTTATTTTGTTTATAAACCAAATACATAGGTAGACGTAGAAAATAATTTTGTCTTTCTATAGAGTGAGTAGAATATATCTGCTTTATGGGTATAAAGTATTATAATTGATTATTTATCTTTAAATAATCCCCTACTTGTAGAATTAGTTTTAAAGTATATATCTTCTTCCATAACTCCCGTATACAATTTGTGCTGTGTTCTCCAATCCCCTTCCTTCTTGTTCAGTCTTCTTCTTTCAAGCTCTTATGATTTCTTCCTCCTTTTTGAAATACAAGGTCACAATTTCTAATTTTTTTTCAGTGGTATAGAGCTTTGAAGTATGCCAATACACCAACAAAAGGTACGTTGATGTACGTGGTGGGTTTTGGTTTTGTAGCATCAAATCTTGCATCTTCCTACTTGTCATCCCCACCAGGTCCTCCCACAATAGCACTAGTTAGGTTGTTTTGATTGGGAACATTGCCATGAAAATATGAGTTCATGCGTACACTATTAATTTCTTCCTAATTTTTAGTTTGAACTTGGATTATACATATTTTTCTTTTCAACCTTTATGGGAAATGCATTGCTTTGTTTATCTACCTGTATTATATATTTCTCTAATGAATCTATTTGTATATTTTGTTTATTCTACCCATGTTATAGATTAATTGTGTTATCTACCTATACGATATGTTTTTGCTCATTAGTCTATTTATATCAAATATTATTTTGTGTTATCTATCTATACAATAGGTTTTTATTCATAGTCTACCTATATCATAGATTAATTAATATTATCTGTCACATCCCGGCCCGGGCCCTACCACATCCCAGGCTCGACTCCGCCGTAACACGATATTGTCCGCTTTGGGCCCCGATCACGCCCTCACGGTTTTGTTTCTGGGAACTCACACGATAATTTCCTAGTGGATCACCCATCATGGGATTGCTCTCGCGCGAACTCGCTTAACTTCGGAGTTCCGATGAACTCCGAAGCCAGTGAGCTCCCAAAAGGCCTCGTACTAGGTAGAGTTGAGAATATACATATAAGGCTTACAGGATCCACTCTCCTGGGCGATGTAGGATGTTACAATCCACCCCCCTTAAGGGCCCGACGTCCTCGTCGGCACACTACCGCCCAGGGATTGGCTCTGATACCAAATTGTCACATCCTGACCCGAGCCCCCACCACATCCCGGGCTCGACTCCGTCATAGCAAGATATTGTTCACTTTGGGCCCCGACCACGCCCTCAAGATTTTGTTTCTGAGAACTCACAAGAGAATTTCCCAGCCATCATGGAATTGCTCTCGCGCGAACTCGCTTAACTTCTGAGCGATGTGAGATGTTACATTATCTACCTACATCACAAATTTTGTATCTACCACAACAACGTTTCTTTTAATTTTTGATAAACTTATAAGATTGGTTGTAATATGTTTTAAAAATGTTTTTAATTAGAAAATGGGTAGATAAAGGTATTTGAAGATTCAAATTTTAAAATTTTAAAATTCAAAAATAAAGAAATTAAATATTTTTTATTTTCAAGGGGCAAAATAGGTGCAATAAAAAATCAAATAAAATTGGACCCAATCCGAAAACAGGTGAATTTTTTGGACCTGGATCAAATTGTCCTATTAGTCCAAAAGATAGGTAGGCAAATGTGGTTACAACTAGATAAAGAGAAGAAAAAAACATAGGGGGTGAGGAAAACAAGCTACAAGTATAACACCCAAGTCATTGTTTACAAGAAAATCCTAACGCTTGATAAGGCAACAATTTCTAAATTTCCAAACTCACAATCTTCTTGCCAAACTAGATAAAGGCAGAAAAAGGTATAAAAGTATTTAAAAGTGGGTGACCAGATATATATGTTGGATCAATACAAACAAAACAAGCAATTTAATTTTTTTTTAAATGAAAAATAAAGAATTTCATTGACATCAATGGCAATCAGTTAATACGTACACAATGTTATGATTTTCCTAAGCTATTGTCTAACCCTATCTAGTATAAAGGTGAGTAATTCCCAATTCAATTCTCCAAAAACCTCAAGCCCTAAACCTTAAATTATGGACTTTTTGAGTCCCAAATCTCCTACCTGGATCTCCGAAGTGAGACCCCAACCTTCGAGCCTGGCCCTCAAATTCGGAACTTGGGGCGTGGATCTAACATTCGGAACTTGAGATCCAAACACATAAAGCAAAACTCAAGCGCTAAATGTTTGAAAACTATTGGCTGATATCGAGTATGCATCTATTTTTTAATATTACCAAATTTCGTAAGAAGTGTTGTAGATTAATTCTCGATACCAAATAATCTTTCTCCCGAAACGATTCATCGATGAAAGTTGAACATACTTAGCGAACTTTTTGCGGATTCGTTACGAAAACCTTTATGACTTAAGCCCCTGGTTTCTTGCATGACCAGTACATTCACCATCCCACCACAGAAATCAGGAGAAGCAAGCATGTCACCAATTACTCCCAACTCTGCATTTTCCATGAATTCTGCCATTTGTTCCTCCGACAATGCCTTGTTCGTATGCCGTCGCCCCACCATCACAAGATCATACTCGACCTGCGACTGCCTGATGGTATCCATAACCTGTACGTTGTCATCCACCTCGATGTCAATCCAATTCAAACAATCATTCCCAACATTCCTTAGCTTAAACTCATCCACCAACGACTCATCGAGCATTTCCTCCTTCTTTTCCTCTTCATCTTCTTCTTCCAATTCATTCCGAAAGGTGAACCTGTAGACCGTAAGGCCCACATCAGGGCTGCTTGACATGCAGAATGCATAGGATAACGCCTCACGGTCGTCTGGTCCACCGATGAAAAACAACCCTACATTATAGGTGAAATGGCTGATCCAGCCATGCTTAGCAGAAAAACCTCTGTCAACCAGTATTCCAACTGTACATGGGGCATACGCTTGTACATTGATGTTGAATTGGCGTATGGCGGCAGTCATGGTAGAACCGACCATAGACTGGTGGTTTTGATGAAATGGTACGATGATAAGAGGTATAAGCTTGTCATTCGCTAGATGGAAAATCGTCTCGTGCATGCATTTATAGGGAACTATCATTTTGTAGGTTTGGATGGTGACCGGTCCTCTGGAGTTTAGTGAGTAATTCTCAAAGGCTCGCATCATTTGGCGTGTGGGTGAATCTGTGCGCTTAAACGTCTTCCTCTGCTTCTTGTAAGGGATTAGCATTGGCCCGGCGGGACCAATGTGCTCGACAGCGTGGACAACGTAGGCGCAAATGGGGCTTGTATCTGTTGGGTTTGAGGCTTCAAGGAGGGTGATGATGGTGCGAACACTTTCTTGGTTGTGAAAACAACAAAGAATACGAAATGTTTCATTGCTTTTTGGCATTGATTGCATATTTCTGACTGCTGAACATAATTTGGTTGATGTTAAGCTCCGTATTTGAGGTTTGTATGAGAATCGTACAATTGGTGTTAGGATCATCGTCACCACCAGAAATGACAACAAGATTTGAGTAAAACATTGATCATCTACCATCTGCAATTTTCAAATAAGGATTAAAACTAAATAAATAGAAGGTATTAAAAGAGTGGATCCAATTGATTACCTCCATGGTCTTCCATCGATTATAAGCGATAAGATCTATTATGCCCTTGATATTCAGGATGACGCCGAGCAAGAGACTATTTTTTAACCTAATTTTGCAGCACAATGCAGCCACTGTGATTGCCCCAATCTTGGCAACATATGACACAACAATGATAATCTGAAGTTTGGTAAAACTGCTCCAATCGCGAATCGAATACACGTCTATAGTGTAGCCAACACGGAAAAAGAACGTCGGCAGAAGAAACTTGGAGACCATGAATTCGGTCTTCTGTACTAATGCTGCACCCAGAGGTGGCCCATGTGGAATGGATAACCCCAGAATTAAAGGACCAGTTGTAGGCGCTGTGCCTATGAAGTCAGAGATAAATGCCATTACAAGAACCCCAAGTTGTATTGCAACTATGTAGCTTTCCTTCACTTCTAAATCTTTGGGCGTCTTCTTGATAATCAACAGTAGAGCTGGTCGTATGACGTGAAGAGAGAAATATAGCAATGCCAACAAGGAAATGAAAGCCTCCAGTCCTTGGATTCCATGCTTTTGCATAAACATATAATGCAATGTGGTGAATGCCCATTGAATAATATCACTGAGCATTGCAGAGGACATGGCAAGTTGCCCCAACTCAGAAGTCATAAGATTGAGATCATCCATGGCCTGAGCAATGTTAGGGATATAAGTGTACGATAGAGAAAGCGAAGAAAATAAGACCAAGATCTTTCCTCCACTGAGTCCACGAACGTTGCAGGCCAGCGGGGAAAGGATGGTTAAGGTGACTGCCAACGGGAAAATGAAGCCCGCAAGACCAATCTTCCAGGTGCTATTTGCTGTCCTTCTGACCATGGAAATGTCCAATTTAACTGCCATTAGGAATATAGAGTATATTACGCCGAGCCAAGAGATTGTACTAAACAAAGGATAATCTTGATTGGGGAATAGTCTGTCCCTGAGTTCCTTGTTGCGCCCCAGCACAGATGGCCCCATGATAATGCCAGCCTGAAAAAATCAACCAAAAGATGGAATCAGTTCAGAGTATAATGCACGTTTGCTTCTGCAGGTCATGAAACACGTGAGTTAATCAGTTAAGAACATGGGTAAGGACTTTTCAATCATAATTATATCAAGAAAATGTCTTTCAAATTATGATTAACTGAATTGTTTCGTTTTTATCTTTTATTTCATGTGCTAGGGATGAAGGAAAGTATATGGGAGAGAAACGAATGATGAAGAAGTTGATGGAAGACAAGAAATATGACAGGAGTAAAAACGAAAAGTAAAATCTAACAGGCCTGTGGCTCTTTGCCTACAAATCAGCTGTTTGAGGCACTTTAGGCATTTCATCAATTAGGTTGCTTGCCACCCACGGAAAAAAAAAGACAAATAGGGAAAACAAACCAGGAGGCTGCAGACCAGCTTGGTTTGTCCTAGAGGCCTCAGGAAAAAATAGAGCACCCTGGACGTGATGACGATGAGGAGGGTTTGCGCCAACATTAACGAAAACGGATTTTGTAAAGGATTATCTCCTACCCAGATGCCTTTGGAGTATAGGGGGCGAAGTGGTCCACAAAACTCCATTTCTGATCCCGGTTTGTAAGTCTTAGGGATACTGCTTAAGCTTGTCATTTTTGCACCTGCCAAGAATTGAAATGCAATGCAATAAACCCTTTTAAGTTTTCCCAATTATTGTTAGATGATCACCATCTTAAATAATAAATATCGAGATTAATTGGAGATTTAGGGTTGTGAAATTCAGTATAAATAAGAGGAATATCGCCATGCAACGTAAGAAACCGAGCCAGGAAGCTGATGCTATGCTCTGTTGGAACAACTGGCCGGCTACATCTGACTTTGTTGCGGTGGAACAAATCAGAGCCGTTATAACAAGTAATAAAGCGCGGTAAGAGCCGTTGCAATAGAAGGTACGATCCTTATTTAGGTAGACCATGATCGTTTGTCCAGGTCTTCACGTACTAGTTTGTGAGTTGGAAACTTTGATTCCGATGTAAAAAATTCTGTTTAGAATGTGAGGGTTTGTTTGGTATCCTATTAAAAAAAAATTCATAATTTTTAAAACATTTCTTGAAAATAATTGTCTTTAAGATTCAAAAACTTGTTTGATATGAAATTTAAAAGTTTTAAATCTTAAAACTTAAATCAGACAAAGAGATCCAAAAGAGGGTGTCGTAGAGGGAGAAAGAGGAGAGAGGAGGAAAGAAAGTAAGAAATAATCAGAGGGGAGATAAAGAAGAGAGGGAATTGGAGGAGATAGAGAAGATGAGAAGAGAGAGAAAGAACACAGAATGAAGAGAGCAGATTGAAGTAAGAAAGGAGGAGAGAGAAAATAAAGCAGTGTGTTTAAGTTTAAAAACTCTAATTACTTACTTTTTGTGTTTTTAGAGAATAAGTTATATTTTTAAGTTAATCTTGAGTTTAGTTTTTTAAAATAGTCATACCAAACAAGTTTTTAAGCCCTAAAACTTGAAAAGTGTTTTGAGTTTAAAAGGTTGAATTCAAGTGGAGTACCAAACGTGCCTCGTTTATTTTCAAAAAAAAAAAAGGATAGCAAACCAATAGAATAATTATAAAAAAAAACTTGTTTCTAAATGTTTTTTAATTAAAATAAACTTTTTTTAATACATTCGATATTATCTACATTAATTGGTGGGTGATGAGAGATTTATCAATGGTCAGAAACATGAGGCGGTACACGGCACACCATAAGTTATTGTACAAATGAAGGGAAGTTCTTTTTTCAAGTGTCTCTCCCCACTTGTATAATGTCATATGGCCCATGTTTTGGACACACTGAAAAATCTCTCGTGGTGAGTGGATTAAATCTCATAATGAACTAGGCATCTTAATTTAGTTCAAATTCGCTTTTGACAAGAATCAAACTAAAACCTCTCACTTACAAAGAAAAAAAAACCAATAAAATTGAACCTTATTTTTGAATTTTGATCCCATCCGTCTAAAAATACCCTATTGTCTATTTTACTTAGCCCTCGGTTAAAGGAAAAATTATTGTTCAGGGCCTTTTGTGAGTCACCTCGCTGAAAAGGGTGGGATGGATCCTATAATCCCCTTTGTTGCGTATCAAAACTTGACATAATAAATTTGCCGCTTTAGAACCTTATAGTTACGACCGCCATTAACCGGAGCTTCCCGTCTCATGTCACCAACTTCCTAGACCCTCAGGATTCAGGATGCAAATCCACAAATTCGTCGTCAACCTGGTAATCTTATAATCCTTCAGATATAGTCCTGAATTAATATGCATCTGTTGAACTACTCCTCACATTATCAAGGAGTTTTATGATAGAACTTTACCTTTCTTCACCATCCCTATCGCTGGTGACAAAATTTCTAATTGGCATGAATTATAGCAATATGTGGAAATTAGATCTGCTACCTCTCGCAAGTCACTACTACAACTGGCGGATCCATTAAGGGGCATGGGGGATCAGCTGACCCCCGAATTTCGATGAGGGGTCAGCTGACCCCCCAAATTTCGATGAATGTCCATAGATACCTTAGGTGCTGACTCTCCGAACTTCGGTGAATGTCCATGGATACCTTGAGTGTTGCCCTTTTGAAGATTAGAGTTGGCTTCATAACCCTCCAACCGACTTCAGGCCTACCAAAACCCGATGAATGTCTGTGAATACCATGGGTACTGCCCCTTGCATACATTAACATAGATGTAGTATACATTTTCAAATGACTTCAGGCCTACGAAGACTCGATGAAATGACAATATGTATGCTATTTCTGGTATAAAAAAATGTGCGCGCGCTGCCCTAATATTATTTCCTGGATCCGCCACTGACTGCAAAAATTCAACCTTTGTTAATCTATCAAAAGGGTCCACTGTATATTATATATTTTAGGGTTTAAACCGATAATTCGTTTTCTTTGAACAGGAATTCGTTTATTAGTACATGAAAATATTATTACGTACATTCCAGAAGATGGATAATTTGTTTTAGGGCTGAAACCGTTCCAAGAATTCGTTTTTTAGTACGTGAATAATTACTTCCAGAAGATGGACAAATTAACTTTGATACAGTACCAACCAGGGAAAGAAGAACAAGCTACAAGTAAAACCAACGTATTATTTACAAGAAAGTTCAAGATCTGGTAGGCTAGTTGGGTACAAAAAAAAAAAATCTCTGTCGTAAAAAATTGATTGTCACATGAAGGAGATTCGACGACATGATCATGAAAATCGTATTATGTCGCGCAAGTTCCCAAGATACATGAGTTTCTTGCTCTAATACCGTCATGTAGGAATTAGAGCATCCAACTCAAAATAAAAAATGACGATGGTGGAGAAACCGAAGGTCTTATGTAATGTGGTCCAAGTCTTGACATTCCTGACATGTTTAGTGAATAGCGATGAAGCTTGATTCTTTCTTTAAAACCTTTGCCCAGTCCCTATGAAAAGCCCCACAACCTAACTCCCTGCTCTCTTGCATAACCAACACATTCACCGTTCCACCACAGAAATCTGAAGAAGCTAGCATGTCTCCGATCACTCCCAGCTCCGCATGCTCCACGAATTCCGCCATTTCTTCGTCCCTCAATGAGATTTCCGCATGTCTTCTCCCTACCATCACAAGGTCATAATCGCCCTCCATATTTTTAATGGACCTCATAACTTGCACGCTGTCTTCCACATCAATGTCAAGCCAACTCAAGCGATTATTCCCCCTGTTTCGTAGCCAAAAATCTTCAACCAACGACTCGTCAACCTTGGCCTCTATCCGCTCCTCTTGGTTGCCTGCTTTTAGTTTATTTCGCAAGATGATCCTCAACACCGTCATTTGCACGTCCAAGTTGCCTAACATTCGTTCAGCGTAGGCCAATGACTCGCGATCATCTGGCCCGCCAATGAAAAACACAGCTACATTGTGGGAGAAATGTGTCAAGCTCACCCGACAAGGTGAGCCTCTGTCAACTAGTATTCCAACTGTACATTGGCTATATTTTTGTACATTGATGTTGAATTGCCGTATGGCGGAAGTCAAACTAAGGTCAGCCGTACCGTGGTGATCATGGAACGGAATGATGATGAGAGGAATGAGCTTGTCATGCGCAAGACGGAATAACGTCTCATGCATGCTTTTATAGGGAGCGATCAAATTGAAGGCATGAATCATGACCGGTCCTTTAGAGTTTTGTGAGTAATTTTCAAAAGCTCGCATCATTTGATGGGTTGGTGTCTTTAAGCTTAACTTCTTGTGAGGGACAAGTCGGGGAATGGCTGTTGTGCTAGGACCGCACCAAACCTTATGGAACCAACTCTTGATAACCCGCAGGAAATATATCAAATGAAATGCAAGAACAAAATATTAAATAACACCAAGATTTTAACGAGGTTCCTCAACAGTCAGTGTAACTGGAGTACGTCCTCGGAGCAGTAGGAGCTCACCCAATAATCCACTATCAACCAAATGGGAGTTTACAAAGTGTTGGCAATCTCACAACCCAAAAGCCCAATACACCCAATAGCTCTCACACACCAAAGAAACAAATAGAGAAAGAAATATAATGAATAATTTCTTCTCTATACATATAGCTCAAGGCTATTACTACAACAATTACTTTGGTTGATGATTACTAATCAAATGAAGCAGCAGCTTCTTCTTCTGTTTGGACTCACTGCAACTCTCCCTTGCTCTCTACAAAAAAAACTCTTGGTTCTCTCTTGTTTTCATCAAACCGAAATGAGCTCTCACTTTTTTTCTATTTGCTTCAAAGGCAACTTGTACCCATATTGAACCAACACCCACGGGTGTTGAAGAGAACAAAAAACCTTTTCCCTATTTTCCTCCCCAAAACAAGGAAAGGTGTTGTCCACCTTCTTTCTTTATAATTTTTTATAGCCAAAAGTTGTTTGGATTTTTGTGTAGCCGAAAGCATTTGCAAGTTGGCCACTATCCAACAATCTCCACCTTGGCCAAATTCCGAAAAACGCCATGACAAGCCAACCAACACAATTGATACACAACATCACTCCTAAACGCTAGCAAGAGAACAACTCATGCCGAGCCAATTGCTCCAAAACTCCTACTGCTCAACGCCTTCTTTATATAGGCATAATGTGAGCCAAGTTCAAACAGTGAACAAACTTGGCTACACCAACAACCTTAGTCAACATATCAGCGGGGTTGTCTTTAGTTGGAATCTTCTGGAGAATGATTTCCCCTTCACCAACAATTTCACGAACAAAGTGATGACGCACATCTATGTGCTTGGTCCTCGCATGATGAACCTGATACTTAGCCAAATAAATGGCACTCTGACTATCACAATGTACCTCCACCTGCTTCTGATCAACCCCCAAATCTCTAGTCAGCCCATGTATCCAAATGGCCTCCTTTATAGCTTCAGCAACTGCCATATATTCAGCCTCTGTAGTAGACAAGGCAACAGACGACTGCAAAATGGACCTCCAACAAACTGGCCCTTTAGCCATAGTAAACACATAGCCTGTAGTAGACTTCCTTCCATCCAGATCACCTGCATAATCTGAATCAACATAACCAACTGCAAAATGACCAATACCAGAGTCATCTCTCTCAAAGCATAAACCAACATCTCGAGTACCATGGAGATACCTTAATATCCACTTAGCTGCTTGCCAATGCTCTTTACCTGGATTATGCATATATCGACTCACCATGCCAACTGCATGAGCAATATCCGGTCTAGAGCATACCATTGCATACATCAAACTACCAACCAAATTTGCATATGGTATATTTTTCATTTGCAGCTTTTCTTTATCATTTTTAGGACACTGTAGAGAACTCAATTTAAAATGAGGAGCCAAAGGGGTACTAACCGGTTTGGTTGAATCATGAACTCCAAACTTCCGAATCAACTTCTCAAGGTATTGTTTTTTATTCAAACTGACCAAACCTTTCTCTCTATCTCTAGTGATCTCCATGCCAAGGATCTTCTTCGCTTCACCAAGATCCTTCATCTCGAACTCGTTCTTCATTTGTTTCTTCAATTTCTCAATCTCTTCAACATTCTTTGAGGCAATCAACATATCATCAACATATATCAATAAATAAATGAAAGACCCATCTTGCAACTTCTTGAAGTACACACAATGATCATATTGACTTCTAGAATAATTTTGGCCTCTCATAAATTTATCAAACCTCAAATACCATTGCCTTGGAGATTGCTTCAAGCCATAAAGCGATTTCTTCAATTTGCAAAACAAATTTTCCTTCCCTTTCAC
Organism: Malus domestica; assembly: GCF_042453785.1. Lineage (NCBI taxonomy): Eukaryota > Viridiplantae > Streptophyta > Magnoliopsida > Rosales > Rosaceae > Malus > Malus domestica. Next base: position 30,604,447 of record NC_091667.1, on the reverse strand, counting down.
TATATACCCATCTGGTTGACACATATAAATCTCTTCATTCAAATCACCATGTAGGAAAGCCGTCTTCACATCAAGTTGCACAAGCTCAAGATCATACTGTGCAACAAGAGCTAACATAATGCGAATTGAGGAGTGCTTCACAACCGGAGAAAAGATTTCATTGTAGTCAATGCCCTCCTTTTGTGCATACCCTTTAGCAACTAATCTTGCTTTGAATCTCACATTGCTTTTCTCATCAGCATCTTCCTTCTTGGCATACACCCATTTGCAACCGATAGCTTTCTTGCCCTTAGGCAATTTAGCTAACTCCCAAGTCTTGTTCTTCAAGAGAGAATTCATCTCATCACCCATGGCATTGCACCACCTTTTCTTCTCCTCACTCTCAATAGCTTCCTCAAAATTGGATGGAATCTCATCAGTGATAATAGGAAGAGCAAAAGCAACATAATCACTATACCGAGCTGGCTTGGTAATTTGTCTCCTTCCTCTGTTCTTGGCAATAGACTCTTGAGGTGAAACTTGCTCTTCAACTTGAATAGAATCTTCAAGTTCAACTTCTTCAACATCCTCATGGTCTCCAACTTCTTCACTTGTAGTGGCTTCGACATCAGCGGAAATAGGATTTGAAGTACCAGAGGCAACTTTCTCAAGCTCCACCTGTTGGACATCTTTCACATTTTTCTCAGAGTCTTTGAACATACTTTCTTCATCAAATGTCACATCTCTGCTGATTACAAGTTTTTTCATCTCTGGGCACCACAACCTGTAACCTTTGACACCACTACTAAAACCAAGAAAGATAGCCTTTTTGGCTCTAGGATCAAGTTTATTTTCAGTCACATGAAAATAAGCAGGTGAACCAAAAATACGGATATAGTCATAATCAGAAGAAGATTTTCCAGTCCATACCTCCATTGGTGTCTTACCCTGAATAGCAGCTGAGGGTAACCGGTTGATGATGTGACATGCATAATTAACTGCTTCTGCCCAAAATGACTTGCTTAAACCCGACTGAGACAACATACATCTAACCTTCTCAAGCAAGGTTCGATTCAATCTTTCTGCAACTCCATTTTGTTGTGGAGTTCCCCGAACACTGAAATGTCTCACAATTCCTTCCTCTTTGCAAACTTTAAAGAAAGGATCAGATGTGTATTCACCACCATTATCAGATCTCAAAATCTTAATCTTTCTCCCAGTCTGGTTCTCAACCATTTTCTTCCAACCCAAGAAAATGCTTAACACCTCACTCTTGTGCTTCATAGTGTAGACCCAAGACCTTCTTGAATAATCATCAACAAAGGTCACGAACCAATGTCTACCACTCAAAGATGGAGTCTTTGTAGGACCCCAAACATCCGAATGCACATAATCAAGAATGCCCTTCGTCTGATGTACAGCAGTACCAAACTTCACTCTAGTTTGCTTCCCCAAGACACAATGCTCACAGAAATCAAGCTTACAAGTCATGGCACCTTTTAGAAGACCTTGTTTCACAAGCCCTTGTAGAGCTTTCTCACCGGCATGGCCTAATCTCATATGCCACAATCTAGTAGTATCTGAATCAGATGTGCCCATATTTTCAGAGACTACAGATGCTTCACCTGTCACAGTGCTTCCCTGCAATAAATACAAATGGCCACATCTAGGAGCTTTCATCACAACAAGTGCACCATAAGTAACTTTCAATGTCTGTCCATCTGAATGAAACCTGAAACCCTTGGATTCCAAAGTACCCAAAGAAATAAGATTTTTCTTCAAATTCGGTACATACCGAACACCTGTCAACTCTTTAACCATGCCATCATGCAACTTCAAACGAACTGTACCAATCCCTTTTGTTGTGCAAGGATTGTCATCTCCCATGAACACAACACCACCATCAAACTCTTTCAAGCTTGAAAACCAATCCTTGTGAGGAGTCATATGATGAGTACAACCCGTATCCAACACCCACTTAGTAGCACAATCAAATGATGAGGAAGTGGTTAAAGCAAAATCAGAAAAATCTGTTTCAACCTCAGCAACATTAGCTTCAGAACTTTCTTTGCCTTTGGTCTTCAATTTAGGACAATCTTTCTTCCAATGACCCTTATTATGACAAAAGGCACATTCATCCCTTTCCAAAGGTTTTCTACCTTTAGAGTTTCCTCTAGGTCGAGACTGTGATTTTTTCCTGCTAGAAGATGACCTCCTCTCCGATGATCTACCTCTAACAAATAAAGCTTCAGAGGTACTATCATGATTTTTATCTCTATGCCTCATTTCATAATTCATCAAGGCATTTGACACATCTTCAAATTTCACAGTTTCTTTACCATGCATAATAGTGGTAACAAAATGCTCATAAGAGTCCGGCAATGAATTCAACAATATTAAGGCTTTATCTTCATCCTTAATATCCTCATCTAAATTTAACAAGTCGGCAATCAACTTATTAAAAGCATCAAGGTGTCTAATCATTTTTGTACCTTCTTTGTATTGGAAGCGGTAGAGCTTTTTCTTCAAGTGTAGCCGGTTCTCTGCACTCTTCGTCATATACTTGTCTTCCAATTTTTGCCACAACACACTTGCTACTGTCTCCCGCATCACAAAATACTTCTGAGTTTTTGCAAGGCACAACCGAATTGAAGAGCAAGCCCACAAATTTAATTTCTCCCATTCCGGCTTCGACATAGCTTCCGGCTTCTCTCCCAAAGCGGCAAGTAGATCTTGTTGAGCCAACACATCTTTGACCTCACATTGCCACATCCCGAAGTTGTTTGTGCCATCAAACTTTTTCACTTCGAACTTTGCATTTTGCACCGTCGTTCTTGCAAACCCGGAGGTGCTTCCAAAAGGATTCTCATCTTGCCCGTCTGACATCTTTGGCAACTAGACAGTACCCAAGAGCAACTAGTGCTCTGATACCAATTGTTGTGCTAGGACCGCACCAAACCTTATGGAACCAACTCTTGATAACCCGCAGGAAATATATCAAATGAAATGCAAGAACAAAATATTAAATAACACCAAGATTTTAACGAGGTTCCTCAACAGTCAGTGTAACTGGAGTACGTCCTCGGAGCAGTAGGAGCTCACCCAATAATCCACTATCAACCAAATGGGAGTTTACAAAGTGTTGGCAATCTCACAACCCAAAAGCCCAATACACCCAATAGCTCTCACACACCAAAGAAACAAATAGAGAAAGAAATATAATGAATAATTTTTCTCTATACATATAGCTCAAGGCTATTACTACAACAATTACTTTGGTTGATGATTACTAATCAAATGAAGCAGCAGCTTCTTCTTCTGTTTGGACTCACTGCAACTCTCCCTTGCTCTCTACAAAAAAAACTCTTGGTTCTCTCTTGTTTTCATCAAACCGAAATGAGCTCTCACTTTTTTTCTATTTGCTTCAAAGGCAACTTGTACCCATATTGAACCAACACCCACGGGTGTTGAAGAGAACAAAAAACCTTTTCCCTATTTTCCTCCCCAAAACAAGAAAAGGTGTTGTCCACCTTCTTTCTTTATAATTTTTTATAGCCAAAAGTTGTTTGGATTTTTGTGTAGCCGAAAGCATTTGCAAGTTGGCCACTATCCAACAATGGCACCCCCCATGAGCTCAACTGCATGTATAACGTAGGCGCAAATTGGGCTTGCTTCTGTAGGGTTTGAGGCTTCCAGCAGGGTAATCAGATTGCGGACGCTTTCTTCGTTGTGAAAACAACAAAGAACACAAAATTTTCCTGAGTTTCTTGGCATGGATTGGATACTTCTGAGGCGAAAAGATTTGGTTGATGCTCCTAACCGTATTTGAGGATTGTATGAGAATCGTAGCAATGGTGTTACGACCATGGTTATCCCCAACATCGACAACACAATTTGAAGAAAAGTTTGATCATCAATGGCCTACAATTAACATATTAAGAATCAAAATCAGTTGATATTATATATAGAGTCTAATTAATTAGGAAGTAGGAGATATGGTTAAGAAGTGGTGACACTTGTAGAAAAATAATGGAGGACGAAGTGTATAATTACCTTTCTAGAGTGCTAATAACAATTCTAAAATAATTATGAAAAAAAAGTAGTTAATTACCTTCGAGTTCCTCCATTGATTTAAAAGAGTAGTCTCAATTATACCCTTGGTACTCATCGCCATGCTAAGCATTAAACTATTCTTCTAAGCATTAAACTATTCTTCAACCCAAATTTGCACCACAATGCAGCTGCCGTAATTCCCACAATCTTCGTAAAATACGACACGGTAATAAGAATCTGAAGTTCAGAAAAGCTCACCCAATCACTAATCGAATACACATCTACGCTGTAGCCAATGCGAAAAAAGAACATTGGCAGAAGAAATTCGGAGACCAAGGTTTCAGTCTTGTGGACTAATGTTGTTCCAAGAGGCGGTCCTTCTGGTATGACTAACCCTAGAATTACAGCACCCATAGTAGCCGTTGCGCCTAAGGAGTCACAGATAAATGCCATGACTAAAACCCCAAGTTGTATCGCAACTACGTAAACTTCCTTTACTTCCTCTCCGTCTGGGGTATTGCTGATAATCCACAGGATAATGGGGCGTATGATATAGACAGCAAAGATTATCAATGCCAAGAAGGTAAGAAAACCCTGAACTCCATGGCTTGATATATTTTGTTGCATCATTATGAGATAAAATGTTGTTAAGGTCCATTGGATCACATCGTTGACAATGGCGGTGGACATGGCGAATTGGCCCAACTCAGAAGTCATAAGGCTGAGATCATCCAGGGCCTGAGCTATGACCGGAAAAAAGGAGAAAGATATAAAAACAGTCATAAAGTACTTGAAGTATTTTCCCTTGGGACTGTTAGGGAATCCATGAATGGCGCTGCCTAGCAGGTAGAGGAGGCTTAAGGTGACCACAGAAGGTAAAAAGGACGCAACAAGACCTACTTTAATAGAGTCTTGTGCCGTCCTTCTGATGAGGGATAAGTCATATTTCAATGTGACTATAAATATGGAGTATATAGCGGCGAGCATAGCCATTGTGTCAAAAAGTGGGTTCACTTTGGCTGCGAACAGTTTGTCCTCGAGTGGCCTTTTGCCCCCAAAAAGGGAGGACCCCAAGATAATACCACTCTAGAAAAACAAGCAAACTTTATTAGAAACAATGTGTGTGTGTGTGTGTGTGTGAGACCATGACCATACAAGGTTCAAATCTCATGAACAACAACTCGGAAAACGTACCAGGAGAATGCAGAAAAATTTGGTTTGTCCCAATGGCTTGAGAAAATAATAGAGAAATCGAGAAATAAGAACAACTTTGATGATTATGGCTAAGGTTAGAGCGAATGGATCGCCTAAGGGATTATATCCAAACCAAATGCCTTTGTTGTCAACGGGCTGATATGGTATACAATATTCATCTGGCAATAGTCCAATTGTTTGTGTGACATTGTTCATTTTGTCTATTTTGTACCTCCCCAATGGATCACAGATGCAACAACTATCGATCCCATGCCGCCATCTCAGTAATATTCACGGAAATCATCGGAAAGGGTGGTTGTCAGTGAAACGCAGGCGTTAAGAAGACTCGAACGAGCCCCCGCAGCCGGTAGAATTCAAGTTGAGAAATCTCATGCAGTATTGGAATAATTGGCAGTTGTGTCTCAATTACCGTTTAGTGGTTTTTGGCATGAGGCATTGAAGTAAGAGATAGTAGGGCAACGTACGAAACGTGATTTGGTAGTTTTTGGCGGTTATATGGCGCGCCCTTCTGCTGTAAGAAAGTCGTTAATCGTTATAGAGGGTATAATAGTTTTCAATCTCTTGGTACAAGGTGACGAGATGCAACTAAATTAAGAGAGTTGGTTAATTACGTTATCGGAACAGCTTTCTATTTTTTATTTGTATTAAGAAAGTTAACATCCATGCATGTTGGAGTTTGTTTAAGCTCATGAATGTGCATGATCTGTAATTTGCTTATGTTTAGTTTGTTTAAGCCTTTTACGTGCATAAGTCCACAAGGCAATTTAAAACATGTTGAAAACCATGCTATACAAGTTGAAAATCATGTCATCCAACAATAACAAATTTGACAACACCACCATCCTTACGTCTTAACTTTTGACTAAACCATGTAGGAATTCAAACCCACAACTTCTACAGCAATGAGAATGTTTTAGGGCGTTTTAGGGCTTTTCCTCCATCTTAGGTCCATTTATTTAATGCCCTGACGAAACAATACTTCGGCCTCTTCACAAATGCCATTGTTCTGTTCGTAGCCCCATTGCTTGACATTCAGTTTGACACGGGTCGATACCCATAATTCAACGACCCAAATGGAAATCACATCAAAATCGATCTCAATAATATAAATCTGATGTTACAACTAATTCGTGATTCCGTGGGTGACAGCACGAGAGAGCTTCCATTTGGCATCGGCAGAAGTGGTCGTTTTGGTCGCGGCGTGGTTGTTGGTGGACGGTGACCGGTGTTGGTGGCATAGTTGCTAGTTAGTTGCCCATTTTTGTTTGTTTATAAATATTAAACTTAAGTGGTGAGTGAAGTTAGACATGTGTAAGTACCAAGTAGTGAGTGAAGTCGCATTCTTCACACCATTAAGTTTAGTGTTTTTTTTTACTACATGTTTCATTCTTTTACTAAATCAAGTCGCATTTTCAGATTAATTGGCACTAGGCCTATCAGGGCAATTTCGAAACTTAATTGTGTGGGGTAGTAAAATACAATAAACTTTGAGAAGGGATGTAACAGTTATCCTTGCCTACATATATACTAGTATCTTACCACACGTCTATTCATGTGGCAATTGGCATATTTTTATTGTTTTAATTTTTTTTTTACATATTTAGATATGATTATTTTTCTTAAAATATTATTTTGAAAAAAAATCAATCTAACCACTCGCAGTCCCACTACGTTTTTTTTTGGGGGGGGGTGTTTTAGTGTCTTTATTTTTTTCAAATCCTAATAAGATAAAGGTAATTTGGGTATTATGAAAGTTTCACTTTTTTGGCCTTCCCTTTGTATATGTTAACGCAGTGACACGTTCCAATCCTGGTGTCTGAAGGATAACAAGATGGTCATGTGTTGGCCGACACTCGAGGGTGACGCAAGCCATTTAATGAATGCATATGCCGAAAACATGTAAAACATGCATATAAATTTCGCGCATAACAACGCAAAGTAGTAATCAAGTACAAACCTTAATAAAATATAATGTTCAATTGCCAAACATTTAAAAGTGATAATGTATGACATATTCAGAGCATACTACTAATTCGAAATACAAGTGGAAGGAATATTAGAAAGTGTGATTACAAGAGGAATGGGTCCTATACTGAGAGGGCTCAAAGATACCAGTATGGGAGTGCCTTGATGCCAAGATTGTATGCCTCGATTATAAATCCTGAGGGGGCACAAAATAAAACATGAGTGGACCAAGTTTATATATATATATATATATATATATATATTAATACTAAAACAATTATACATCAACGTACTAACCCCCAGTTTAGAAAACTCATATAGCATAATAAGTAATAGGTTTTCCGAAAACCCTAGCATGCCATAAAACTTCATAAAACATATATTATATATAATGTGCTTAGTAGTGGTATCAAAATCGCCCGAAGGCAGTATCATTCACCCGTAGCCCTACATCACCCGATCGAAGCCATATAATGATATCATTCCCCAGTAGGCAAGACTAAATCTTCATTTGCCCGAAGGCAGTATCATTCGCCCGTAGGCAGATCGTATGAGCAACCACTAAATAAGCACATAAAAACATGAACATAATATTTCCAAAATATATGTATATATCTCAACGGAGCTCAATAGCTCAAACATCATATCTTAAATCATATTCATGAATATCTCAATAAGCATAAATCCAGTGAAGCATGACATTTCATAAAGCATGAATCCAATCTTCTCATAAACGTTTCATAAAACGTATCCATAAAATCATGTTTTTCGATGTCCTGAATCCGTTTATGACATTCGTTTCCTGAAATTCAATTGTTTTAGTATAGTTTTATTAATCGGTCACTTTATGTGCTTAGGTGCGTTTGTTAGTGGCGTTTCCATCCTACCTAGTTCGAACGGCTCTTCGGAGACAGAGTATCGGTGAGTGGACCAAATTGCATAATTTTACTATTCGGACATCGAGATGGCCACTTGTTGGCCGACACCCAAGGGTGACGCAAGCCATTTGATGAATGCATATGTCAAGAACATGTGAAAACATGCATATAAATTTCACGCATAACTACGCAATATAATATTCAAATACAACCTTAACAAAATATTATAATAAGTTCAACTGTCAACAAAATAATAGTGATAATGCATGACATGTTCAGAGCATACGCATTCATCAAATGGCTTGCGTCACCCTTGGGTGTCGGCCATCACATGGCAATCACGATGTGCTTCAGACATCGAGATCGGGGCGTGTCACACAAGGTTATTTCCAGCCCCTCAAAACGATGCAGGCCTAAGTAAATGCCAGACCAAGGCCTATAGAAAGAAGAAAATATCAAGGCCCATAGGAATAAAGGATGACCAAGATGTAACATCCCACATCGACCAACAAAGAGGGGGTGATGTGCCTTATATGTACATGTCCATCTCCATATAGCACGAGGCATTTTGGGAACTCACTGGTTTCGGGTTCCATTGGAACTTCGAAGTTAAGCGAGTTCGGGCGAGAGCATTCCAAGGATGGGTAACCCACTGGAAAGTTCTCGTGTGAGTTCCCAGAAACAAAACTGTGAAGGCATGGCCGGGCCCAAAACGGACAATATCATGCTATGGCGGAGTTGAGCTTGGGATGTGACAGAATGGTATCATAGCCACTCTGCCGTTCGGTGCGAGTGTGCTGACGAGGACGTCGAGCCCCTAAAGGGGTGGATTGTAACATCTCACATCGACCAACAGAGAGAGGGTGATGTGCCTTATATGTACATGCCCACTTCCATATCGCACGAGGCTTTTTGGGAACTCACTGGCTTCGAGTTCCATCGAAACTCCGAAGTTAAGTGAGTTCGGGCGAGAGCATTCCTAGGATGGGTGACCTGGGAAGTTCTTGTGTGAGTTCCCGAAAACAAAACCGTGAGGGCGTGGTCGAGGCCTAAAGCGGACAATATCTTGCTACGACGGAGCCGAGACTGAGATGTGACACAAGACCTCAGGAGTTAAGAGAAGACAACTGATTGACACATGATAGACTATCTATGAAGTGCTAGGTAAAGTGTTGGGCATGCAGTGCTGGGTGAAGTGCTGGGTGAAGTGTTAGGTGGACCAGGATGTTCTACCGAGGCCACTTCTTTACCGAGACCACCAAAGGGATGCTCTAATTAGACCACTAGACCAGGATGTTCCACCAAACCAAAATGGTGTAATAAGACCACCATACCAGGATGCTTTATCAAGGCCACCAGAGCAATGTTAGGCTTAGCACTCCACGTACAGTGCTAGGAATGCAATGCTAGGTAGAGTGCTACACAGTCGGTCACCTCCCTGAATGCTCTACGGACCTACTACATGAATTCACGTTGATCAAGACTAGATATTCCTTTTATCTCAGATCACTCATTTGACCTTTCTTAGGAAGGTGGGCCTTTTGCCTAAGAGAGAGCAGAGAAAAGAGAGATGCTAACTGGGTGGAGACCTACATGTCTTGGTCTTCTCCATGAGCTATTTTTTAGCCATGCTCAAATAGTATTTTGTAATCTCAAGCAAATATATATACAATTTACAATGGACGTAACCCGTTTATGGTGAACCACTATGTATCTTTGTGTTCATCTTACTATTATTTTTTATAATATCTTTTAAATTAACTTTGAGATTAGTGAGTTTCAATCCACCCGCACCTGAGTTTGACCTATAAATTTTGAGTGTTAATAGTAAAATAATTAAAACAAAACAAACTCACATCGGTAGTTACTAATCATTTTTTTATTCTTTAAAACTATAAAATGTAAATTAAGTTTATTTTTTGCCACGCTATAGTCCAATATAAAGTCTTTGAAAAGTCAAAGATTGACTGAAAATTTGATTGACTTCTAACTTTTCCAAAAACGTTCCCCCTGTAGATTTACCAGACTAGGGATTTGGTTAAAATTATAAGAACATGTCCTGCGCCACTATATAGTTCCCTGCCACAAGAAAGGCCATAAATCTGAAAATTTTAATTACAAAATAATGGAGAAAGAAAAAGGAATAATGGGAAAACAGAAAACAAGCTACAATTAAAACCGAGTCATCATCCTATACAAAAAGAAGCTAGCTAGTAGCAACAATTTCTAATCTCCAAAGTTGCACCTTCTAACTAGAAAAAAAAATTACTGAAAGCAATTTCACTGCCTCCATCAATTAACATGACTTGTACCAGCAATATCTTCAACCATATATTGGCGAAATTGCAGCATACAATTCCAGAAAAAACAACTTCCTCTATATTAGGTTAACAAAGGTTTAGTGCCCGTCGAACTTAGGTTTAGTGCCCGTCGAACTTAGTCCACTTTCCGACTCTTTTCTGGACACACTTCGAAATGCTCCAAACCCTAATTCTATGCTTTCTTGTATCACCAACACATTTACCGTCCCACCACAAAAATCCGAGGAAGCAACAATGTCGCCGATCACTCCCAATTCTGCATTCTCCACAAACGCTGCCATTTCTTCGTCCCTCAATGTCATATCTGAATGCCGTCTCCCCACCATGACAAGGTCATATTCCCCCTGCGAGTTCATAACCGCATCCATAAGTTGTACTCCGTCATGCACTTCAATTTCCCGCCATAACAACATATGATTCCCCATGTTTTTGAGCCTAAAATCGTTCACCAACGCCTCATCCAGCTTTGCCTCCTGCAGCTCGGCTTCTTTCCCTTCTTTTGATGTACTCTGAAGTGTTATCCTGAACACCGTGATGCCAACATTGGGGTTGCAAGACATGCGTTCCGCGTAGGCTAAGACCTCGCGGTCGTCTGCCCCCCCAACGAAAAACACAGCCACGTTGAAAGAGAAGTGGGGCAAGCTCATCCGACAGGACAAGCCTTTGTCGACTAGGATCCCCACCGTACACGGTGAGTATGATTGCACATTGGCGTTGAATTGGCGTATGCCAGCGGTCATACTTGGACCAACAATACCCTGGTAGTTTTCATGAAACGTTATGATGATCAACGGCACAAACTTGTCATCAGCTAGACGGAAAAGGGTCTCATGCATGCTTTTATATGGCGAGATCATAGTGTAAGGTTGGCTTATGACTGGTCCACCCGCAGTTTTTGAGTACTTGTCGAAGGCTCTTATTATTTGATGAGTGGTTGTGTTTTTGGAGCACAATTTGTTCCTCTTGTCATTACTATGGCAAGGGAGTAATAGTGGTGCAGCACAACCAATGAGCTCGACTGCGTGAACAATGTAGGCGCAAATGGGGCTTGATTCTGTCGGGTTTGAGGCTTCGAGGAGGGTTATGATATTGGGGACACTTTCTTCATTGTGGACGCAACATAGAAGGCGAAACATTTCAGACTTGTTGCTTGGCATTGACTGGATGTTTCTGAATCGGGGAAGTATGGATTTGGATGCTCCGAAAGGTTTGTATAAGTATCGTACCAATGGTGTTACAATCATGGTAATCCCAAGAGAAGACAACACCAGTTGGGTAAAACATTGGTCATCTATGGCCTGCAATTAATAAAAATTTGGGACCTGAATTAATCGTTTAATGAAAGGTTAAAGAGGACTATTATAAACAATAATATCACCAATATGCCAACTAATTGGTTGAGTTGGCAAGGATCGTTCTCTTTGCTAGGCAAAGGCCTAGATTCGAGTCTCGCTAACTACAACCCCTAACGATCTCAGATTCAAATAATTTTTTGTAAGGATGATCTCCAAAAACATATTAAGAAATTGAACAATTCTCGTTAGAAAGTTTGGACGATAAAGATATATTATTCGCAAGGGGTGAATATGTGGAGTGAATGCAAGTATTATATGTCGTTAAATGAGGTATAAATGGTAACAATCATTATTAATTACCTTTAATTCCCGCCAATGAGTATAAACGATAAGCTCGATTATACCCTTTGTACTCATCATTAAGCTCAGCAAGATACTATTCTTGAATCTGATTTTGCAGCACCATGCAATCACTGTACCTCCCACGATCTTTGCAACGTATGACACAACAATCAGAAGCTGAAGTTTGGTAAAACTCGTCCAATCTTCAACGGAGTAGACATTAATGTCAAAGCCAATGCGGAAAAAGAACAATGGAAGAAGAAATTCGGAGACCACGTATTCAGTCTTGTGTACGATTGCTGAACCAAGAGGCGGTCCATTTGGAATGACTAATCCCAGTAGTATGGGACCATAGGTAGACCTCATGCCTATGGTATCAGATATGAATGACATAACTAGAACCCCAAGCTGTAGTGCAATGACATAACTTTCCTTGACTTCTTTTCCTTGTGGTGTAACTTTGATGATCAATTTTATAACTGGCCGTATGACGAAAATAGTGAAGAATATCATCCCCAGTAAGCAAGCACAAGTCTTAAATCCATTGTTTATAGTTTTCTGAGCGTGTATAAGATGCGCTGCTGCGAAGGTCCACTGGACTATTTCATTCATGGCCGCGGAGGACATAGTAAGTTGTCCCAACTCCGAAGTCATAAGGTTGAGTTCATCCAAGGCCTCAAGTACGACTGGAAAATAAGTGAATGACAAAGAAATGGAAACGAAGAAAAGGAAAAACTTTCCTCCTTTGATTCCAGGAATGGTTCGGCCTATCGTGAAAACAGTGCTTGAGGTGATTGCTGATGGAAAGAGAAATGTCACTAGACCAATCTTCCAGGCCTTCTTCGCCATCCTTTTGACCATGTTTACATCAAATTTTACCGTGGCTAGGAATAAGGAGTATATTACGCCGAGATGAGCAATTGTTTCAAACAATGGAACCTCTTTTACTCCGAAAAGTATTTTGTCCTTGAATGCCTTGTTGTACCCTAACAGGGAAGGCCCCAAGATAATGCCAGCCTGAAACAATGAAAGCAATCAAAAGAAAGAAGGGTTCCAGTTAATTTGTCACGTGACCAAAGAAACTTAAGAAAAAAATAGTGAAAGCAAAGAAGAATTAATTAGCTGAGATTAGCTCTTCGTCAATTGTCGATTGTAACTCTGCAAGGCACTAACCATTCCCAAAAGAAAAAAAATACCACTGCACCCAAATAAACTCCCACTGGTCCCCTCTTTGACAAGACTTATTAATAACAAGAACAAATAGAAAAAAAGAAAAGATATAAGCGGGGACTAGGCCAACACCCGCATAGAAGAGTAAATTAGCAAAAACGATAAGTAGGACTAAAACAAAAACATACCAGGAGATTGCAGACATATCTGGTTTGTCCCAAGGGTCTTAGAAAACAATAAAGCAGTGTAGAGGTGAGAACGACGAGGATGATTTGCGCCAGACTTAGAGGATACGGATAATCTAAAGGATTATCTCCTGCCCAAATGCCTTTGGAGGCATTCTGTTCAAATGGTAGACAATGAGCTTTTGATCCCATTTCGTTGTATTGAGAGTTATTTTTTGAGGTTATCATTCCTGTATCTATCAACTTGATCTTGTCCACGGTTTCGGTCGTAATCTGAAGTTCAAACCCTAATAAATTTTCCGAGAAGAACGAAGTGACTTAGTAAGATAACCGCCGTCCCCGGCGGTTGGATATGTGAAACGGGGTTGAGAAGCTCGATATGTATTATAAATTGGAATTTAGCAAAGATGAGTTGTTTACAGAAGAAGGCAAGAACAGGTAATTTAGTGATCCTTGTGTTATGTCCTCTTATGCTGAAAGAGTCATCGTAAAGTGTAGAATTGTCCTTTAATCGGTGCAAGATGATGAGGAAGCGACTATATATGTATACGAAGGACAGATATTCTCAAAGTCAAACGCTCCACGAAATACTAGTTGGCCAAGTTCTATGTAGCTGATTAATTTCAGCTTATAGCTAAAGATAGTATTTAGAATTTAGTTTATTGATGAGCTGGATTTTATTTTTCTTATGCTCAATGTACAGAAACAATCTTGAACTGTTATCAATAAAAGTTTCATTTCATATGAAGAAAGGTGGCACATTTTCTAAATTAGGACACACATAATGTTGACTTTAGGAATTACAACGCCTACATGGCGTGCATGCCGAGCAATTATTGAGCTAATTACATCATTCTTGTGGATGCGGGCGTGCCAACTCGCAACCGAGCTTGGTTGGGAAAGTAAAATATATGTGATGGTATGATGTCGAATGCGTTGCTAACTTATGCATTGAGCGATACGGCAGAGGAATAAAAACGCTCTCGCCCTAAGGTTCTAGAACTTGAAGACAAGGTTATTCAATTCACCATTGAGTTCAAGATATTTTGCAATAGGTTCGGTAGCCTCAACTCTATTTGTGAAAATATAGGTTCAACGAATCGGAATCAGATTGTAGGGACAAAGATACTCAAGGGAAATAAGTTTCTTGATGGTAAATGTTGTTCGGTCGTCTGAATGCCGATCTCTGAAGTACACATGGGAGTTACTGATCATAGAACCACTCACTTTGATGGAAGCTAATGAGGTGGCCTCATTCGGCAAAAGAATCAAAGCACCTCGTACGACAAAAGAATAAAAATTTCCTCGTTGGCTAAGACTTGGATAGGTAACCAATCAAGTTTGAAGTAGTGATGTTAATCCAAACTAAAAGTACTTTTCAATCGACAGATTCTACGGCTCCATCAGTGTTGGTCAAAGTTGAACATGTCACCAGTTGCCAACTCATTGTTGTTAATCCAACTGCAGGTGTGTTGACGAGAGGGTTACAATAGTTAGTATTTTCCTCAGGGATGTGAGAAGGTTTCGCGTAGAGCAATGTTTTCTGTAGAGCGATTGAGTTTGTGTTTTAGTTGAAAAGACCTTTCTGTGTTGCAAAATTCATGATGGCCAAGTCTACCAAGTTGCAAAATTCTTATAAGATTCCAAATCTTCGAGGTATTCTCTTTAGCATACTCAAAATATTCTCTGCCAAAAGAATACTACACTCTGGGTAGTTTCGAGCTGATGGGATGTTTCCCATGTGTAAGTTTTTTGTTGATGGTCCAAGTTGCATTTGATTCTGGTATGAGAATCGAACCACCAATATCGCGATTAAGGTTATTGGGATCTCCTACTTAGTACTACGGTCTAGTAATATTCATTTTTATTTGTGAGACTTAGTCCATCCTATCTTCTTTAGTATAAATAATATTGTTTGTTAAAACAATTAAAAATTCAACAGAGCCGTAAATTTCACTAATAAGCAAGAAATATGTAGCTAGTTTATGTGGAACATCATGTGCCTTGTTCTTCAAAGTGTATACAAAAATATATAATAGATAAAAAAAGAAAACATTAACATAAATTATTTAAATGACTCGCTTGAAAATGTTTCAAATTGATTGATAATGTTTTTGGTGAAAATATTTTGGAATTCATTCTTAGTAAAAAGGTAAATGAATTTTTAAAAACTCTTTTAGTATTTACTCAAAAAAATTTCTTTGAAAATACTTTTAATTTTTTTAAAAACACCTCGAAACGAACATTTAATATAATAAGAATACTTCACACACCCAAACAATTAACAAAAGTAGCTCAACAAATATTAAATATAATTATACCAGGACAAGCCACTATTTATAAAACAAATTTAATACAATCCAAACAGGGTCAGAAATCCACTATCCATGTGAAGTGTGTGATGACTACATCACATGAAAATTCTAACCATATTTTTCTTTCGCTTTCCCCTTCAATTTGCCATCCAAAGAGAAGCCACTGCGTCAGCGAATGCGCAAGGTGCCATCTCATATTTTCGTTGACACTCCAACGCACACCATGACCCAATCGCCTTTAGTGTTCCATTCTCCACCACACAAATTTGAACATGTCACGCGTGATACGATTAAACTACACTTCCACAGTGAGCTAAAATCGCCACGTTGCTGTATACATTGTGCGACACGTGGTGCGCATGCAAGCCTGGACTAGTGTCTTGAATGTCGACCAGAAAGACAGGATAATAATAAAAGAGTTTTAACGAAAAGTTCGCGGTACTATTTATTTTAACGAAAAATTATATTTTTACATTAAAAAATCAAACATGGTACTATTCATTTTACCCTTTATTTTGTTCTTATCGTTAAATGTGTGAGAAAATTTTTTATTTTTGTTTTTGAAGTAGAAGGAGAGAGGAAGAGAGTGATAAAGAATGGGGGAGTGGGAAGTTTTTTTATTTTTTTATTTTTAATTATATATATGTTAAGATTACATGTAGGTGAGGTTTTAAAAAAAAAACAAAATTTGGTTGTGTAATATTACATTTCTGCCCCATATTTCTTATTCATATTATGTTTTAATTAGAGGGTTAAACTGGTAATTTCATATGATTTTGGTTGATAATGAATATTTTATTAATTAGTAGAGATAATAAAATGATACTTGACTATTCAAAACACGATTAGAAATTCGTACTCAAAATTTTTCTTTTTTGAATTATGGATTTTTTTTAATCATACTCTACAAAGATCTTGTTTGCCAAAATCAATTAAACTAAAATTGTTTAGTCATCGAACTGTATAAATAATAGATAAAACGAATGGTAAATGCAATACGAATTATCTGCTACAATTGATTGACTTGATGACTTTAATTTTAATTTATTTTTTGTAAAGATTTTATAAAGCAATTAATTATATGAACGATTCCGCCTATAAACATAAAGTTTTGTAAATACAGACATGAAATTTTGTGAGTAAAAACTAAAATCTCATACTCATCCTTAAGCAGCCCTGATAATAATAAGACCGGGTCCAAATGAGGGAGACATGCGAGTGCCCACTAACTCCGCTTTGTCCTGGATAGTTAAAAATGTGTTCGTAGTTAAGCCCTGGAGGTTGACAATAATTACAAATAGCACATCGATGCTTAGGAAAGCCAGACTTCTTATGCAGTTCACGAATAGCATGATATCTCAAATCTTTGCATAACTCAACAGATTAAAAAAATTGATAATAAAAAACAGATTAAAAAGTTAATAGGGTGTTCAATTCTCCGTAAAAATGTTTAAAATTCCACTCACCAAACCTTTGGCAAAGGGACAAACAATGTATCTATTTTTATGTCAATGTGAATTCAAAGCTAACAAGGCAATCAATGTTATTGGATTAGGATATTATAATCGGGAAGAGATCTTTTCTGAATTTCTTCCACTAAGGTCACCGGATCAAGTGATTCGAGTTTTTGAAATTTGATCAAACGATTAAATTTATTATAATTTTTAAAGAGAACATATGTTTTTAGTCGTTGAATGATTGAATCAAATTTCAAAGGCCGGATCAATTGATCCGGTGATTTTAGTGGAAGAGATCCGAAGAGGATATCTTATATGTTAAAACAAGACAAACACCATGATATTGACACGTAATATGTACGAACTATGTCAAGATATTGTTTCGTTTACATACAGATTATTTTATATATATATGAGGACACATTTGTAACACTATTTTCACATAAATTTTTAAAAAGGAAAACTAATGAAAATGGCTTGAAAACTTTGAGTTTTAATGATAAGGACAAAATAAAGGGTAAAGTGAATAGTACCAGGTTTGACTTTTTAGTGTAAAAATGTGGTTTTTCGTTAAAGTGAACAGTACCGTGGGCTTTTCGTTAAAACTCTCTTTTTAAAAAGGTTTTGTGGAGCTATTTTGTAGTGTATTTCAACAATTCGAATTGTCTATTTTTTAAATCTTCCTTTAATGATCATGTCTACTAAAAATTACCTAAATATAAAATCATATGATCGTTAGATTGAGGTTTATGGTTTCTTTATCAAACTGTATTTGTGGAGCCAAAAATATTCACTAGGCGACACGTGGACTTTTGGACAAAAGAGGACAAAAATACCCTCGAGGCATACCGGGTTTCCTACACGCGAGCAGTAGAGAATCATTTTTTCAACCAAGTCAAAAGTGCCCAAAATAGGTATCAACTTAAAACCTAATTTATTCATATATTTCCCATTTCATTATTTAGCTAATCAATTAGCTAAATAATATACTTATTCCTTTCATATTTCATAAAATCATAATAATTGACTAATTAAGGGATTAATTACCTAATCAATCCCTTAATTGTCAATTTGAAACATCCATTCAAACCTAAAAAATAGAATAGGGCCGGCTACCCCATTCAAAACCTAATACATCACCTTTTTTCTACCTTTTCCATCATCTCTTCCCTTTTATTAGCCAATTAACACCATAAAGCACAAAAACATTTCCTTTCATATTTAATTAGCCAATTAATTGGCTAATTAAACCTAAAATAAACCCTAAAATCCCACCTAGTAGACCGGCCACATTCCCTCTCTTTGCTCCACACCTTTTCAAATTTCTTCCACTATATTAGCCAAATAATGCTAGTCATTCAATTGGGTAACTTCCCATTTATTTCTATTATATTTTATTAGCCAATAAAGTGGCTAATAAAACCACAAAATTCATCCCAAAGCACATGAAAAGGCCCGGCCATTTCTTGAAGATGTGGACCAATTTGGTCCTATAAATAGTCACCCATTTTTACCAAACACTCAGGCCAAACCTCTTGCAAAAATTCCAAAACACTCTAAACACTATTTCTCTCTAAATTTCTAACTTTGGCATCGGAGGTTCTTCGGCCAAAGCCCCCCCCCATTCATCGTAGGCGCGTGAGGCTCTTGGCCTTAACCTAAGGTGCTAGTTGTTTTGTAGGTGCAAAATTGTCCAAGATCGAAGAGGAGAAACTTTGCATCCACAGTATTCGTCAATTGTTTTCACAACAAGAGAAAGTCTTAATGGTTTCGAATTTGTCTATTTTTTTGCAAGTATAATCTATAAATAATGCTTTGAAAGATAGATTGCTATTTGGGTTGTTAAAATGCAGTACAAAGTGGGCTCTATAAAAATTTGTCTAAAAAAAATGACGTCACGAATTTTTGCTTATTCAATAATTTTAAGAGTACTTTCTAACAATTATTATATGTGAAGGTAAGTTCATGCAAGAGCATAAAACATTTCATACCAAGTGAGAAAGTGAGAATGATATATTAAAACTCAAAACAATGGGCTCTGCCTGCTCGATGACCTTTAATGGCAGCACATAGATTTGTCGAGGAACAACGCATGTCATTTGAAAGAAAGAAGCAAGCTGCAGTAATTAATTAAATTAAAAGCCAAAAAAATATATTTAATTTGATTAAAGATTCTAGTGAAACTTAGCCAGCAAGGTGCCAGTTAAATTAATTAATAGATAAAATTAAAAAAAAGTGCTTTTTCCTTCTTTTGGTAATAATCATAAAAGAAGGAAAGAAGGTTCAGCTATCTATTCATATTTTTTATATTATTTAATTCGTTCGATTCGGTAATAAAATTTAAATGTGTAAAAAGCAAAAGGCTTAATTGTAGCAATTTTCCTTAACTTTATTTGTAGTTTAATTAGCATTTGAATTATCATATTAGTTGTTTTAATCTTAAACAATATGTAGTGGTATATTAGGAGGTCAATCCCCCATCATTAAAACTGAATTTGAAAATGAAAAAAAAAAACCCTTAAAATTCAGTTTTGTGTGTGTGTGTGTAAGAAAATTAAATATAAATGAATTTCTTGTTCGTAGTTTAATATGTGATTTGTTAGTTGTTTAAATCCAGCCACAGTTTGATCTCCTACCAACTTTAAAATCACATTACCTAATATTTACAAGTTACTAAAATCCAACCATTTTCATATTTTATTCTATATTTCAAGTTTCATTTTGTTTAAATTTTAGATATTAATTTATAAATTTTCATTAGTTTTTTTTTAGTGTTTAAGTCAAAGTTTCTAATATACACCTACATTCAACGAAAAAAACAAAATTCGTTAATGAGAAAGATTAACAGAGCAGTACATTGTTAAGTTTAAGGATTAAAAATATTAATATAATTCACGACCTAAAATTAAAATAAAGGTAAATCCCAAGAACTATCGATACACTCAACCTCAGGTAAAAAATGTGTGTACGAAACAAAATATCGTAATCCAAAAGTATTATTTTCTCCCATCGGATAAGAGGGAAGAAGCACGCAGGAAGCAAGCAACGCATTAGCTGTACAGTGGCACAATCGCAAATTTCAAGTTCGGCCCGGACAAAATTGGGACAAGAAAAGTCGTATTAGACGAAAAATTGCTTCGGCACGAAGAAAGCGACGTGTCACTCGCTTTGTTCGCGAACGTTCGGGTGACACGTGCCGGTAAGTTTCCTCCTCGAAGCGCCACGACGCGACTAGAAAATCGCCACGTCACCAGACAAAATAAATATCGGAAATATCTAGAGGAAGGTTATAAATATCTGTCCCAGCGATCAGTCCTGAAGAATTCTGGAATCGATCAACTTGGAAGCTTCAAGAGCAGCAAAAGCGCAAAACAAGTCACCAAGAAAAGAAGAACAAACTCGCAGAAATTGCAGTCGAGCGGAGGAGGAAAACGCTAAATCGCGTCTGAAATTGTCGTTTTGATTCGAGGAAGGCGAAAGACTGCGGTGTCGATCGGGAAGTTTGTCAGTGGGGATCGTCGACTCGGGAGATTCTGAGGTTAGCTGAGCTTTTGAGCTGTTCGATTGCGTTTCCTTTTTGCTTGATTTAAGTGTTTGTTGGGTCTCTGGATTTTGGGTTTCTAAGCTTCAATTTGTTGGAGGAGGAGAAGTTTGTTTCCGGTTCTATTTTTTTTATTGGGGGATTGAAATTTGGGGGTTTGAGTAATTGGGTTTTCTGAAAGTAGGGTTTCCGGATTTGGGATTTTCTTTTTTCCCCAATCTACCACGATTGCGTATCAGTTTTCCAAAATTGCTGTTTTTTCGGCGGACTTATGGGCCAAGAAAGCTAGTAATCCATTTCGGTTTTGGTTTTGGTTTATTTGGGGACTTCTCTGTATATAAAACCCTAATAAAAGGCGGTGTGATTTGGAGTGGGACTTGTGTGATTGGGACCTGTTTGCTTTCGAGGTTGTGGATTTTTTGGTGCCCAGTTCTTAATTGGAATTTGGTTCTTTTTTACTGCAGATTGTGCGTAATTTAAAAGGAATGGGAGCTTATGATCAAGGTGTTAACATGCCGTCTCTGCCATTGGATTCTTCAAGGAAGAGGAAGACGCGGAGCAGACGAGATGGGAACTCGGTCGCTGATACGCTAGAGAAGTGGAAAGAGCATAACAAACAACTCGAATCGGCTACAGAGGAGGGGAAAAAGCGTAAAGTGCCGGCCAAGGGGTCCAAGAAAGGCTGTATGAAAGGCAAGGGAGGGCCTGAGAATGCACGTTGCAATTACAGGGGAGTGCGGCAAAGGACTTGGGGCAAGTGGGTTGCCGAAATTCGGGAGCCGGACAGGGGAAGTAGGCTTTGGTTAGGTACTTTTCCCACTGCCGTTGATGCTGCCCTTGCCTATGACGAGGCTGCAAAGGCCATGTATGGAGATGGAGCTCGCCTCAACCTCCCGCACGCGGTCAATAATCATCCATCGTCTTCACAGGAGACTTCTTCGGTTGCAACACCATCAGGGTCTTCTGCAGCGGCAACTCCAGGATGCTCTACTTCCACTTCAACCTCGAGTCTGTCTGAGGTTTGTGCAGACGAGAATTCCAAGCTTTTCCTTGATGTGAAAAAGGAGGATGGTGAGGGCGAATCAAGGATGTATCCGTTGTCCGGTGCGGTCCCTCAAGCCAGTGGTATGGTGAAGCAAGAAGTCAATGAGGACTTTGACATGGATTATCTTCGCAATAATCAACAACAACCTGTCGGTATGGTGAAGCCAGAAGTCAATGAGGTCTTTGACATGGATTATCTTCGCAATAATCAACAACAACGCGGAGTTGAGGATCATAATCCGAATGGCGGAGATGGTTTTGTTGGGGATTATTCAGAGAACTTCACAATGGGCGAGTTGTTTGATATGGATGAGATGTTTGATGTGAATGAACTATTGATGCCTCCAGATGATATTTCCCTTTGCAATTCAGGACCAGAGCAAGTTTCGAGACCTGATGTTGGTCAGCCGGGCATGGAGACTCTCAGCAGCGAAGGGCCATCTAATCTGTCGTACCAGCTGCAGTATCCAGACGCCAAGCTGCTCGGGAGTCTGCCGCACATGGAGCAGGCCCCTTTGGACTTCGAATACAGTTTTGATTTCATGAAGCAAGAGGAGGGGAGTAATCTTACCAGCCAAAATGATCAAGGGTACTTCAATCTAGGACCGTCCGACTTGGGTTTGGGGGGATTCACAGAAGGTACAATGCAATCCGGAGACGTAGGTTACAACTATTCCATGGAAATGTGAAGGCCAAGTTGCGTGGAGGTCTATTAGTCTGTCCCGTGGCTTCTCGGATCCGGGAGCGGCTTACCGAATCCCCGGATTCTGAAAGCAAAGAAACAGACCTTGTGCTTGTTTCCTCTTTTGCTTGATCGCCTATTTTGTTTTTGGAGATTTCGAGCTGCTTCTCTAATATGTTTTAGATTGGAGAATTAAGCTGGCCATTCCATGTTGAATGGTGGTGGGTTGATGGACGACTTATGTGCATCTTGAAAATACTATATCTATATATATATATGTATATATATTGACAAGAAATTCTTTCATTGTAGATACGAGGAACAAAAAAAACCAGGAAAATAGTTGAAACATCATGGTTATCTTTAAAGGTGAAACATCGGAAATACAAGTTTTTTGTGCTTTTGGAGACTCACTCTTCCGTGCCGCCGCCTTAAAGTTTTTCTTCTTCTCCTGTTTTCTTTTTATGACATTGTGCAGTTGAGCTTGTAAACGCGACGGAGGGCTCGTTTGACATTGCATTTCGCAATATTCGAATGTTTAAAGATGTAAATGCAACGCTTTCACGAAAAACTGATAATTTGTTATATTGCTTTCACGAATAACTGATAATCTGTTATATTGCTTTCTGCAACATTCAAAGTGTTAGTAATCTTGTACTTGTAACGAGAGCGCCTTTGCGAAAACCGCTTATGTTTGTTTCCCTGCATGAGCACTCGTCTGTTTGTGATTGTCAATAAACTTATAAGGCATGATGAGTGAGTAAATAGAGTCGAGCTCGAGCTGAACATAGGCTATCTTTCGCTCTCCCTTTCCTCTCCCAAAAAGCTCTCCCTCTTCCAACAAACCCTAGCCGTCACCCCATTTGCCGCCGCCCTCTAGCTATGGCTGGGGGCCGGTGGCAGCCTCTCCCCTCCCTTTCCTAGCTCTTCCTCCCTTCCTTCCCCCCTCTTCCCCTTCTCAGCCATCTTCCTCCCCTCGCCATTCTCGTTTCTTCCCACCACCTCACTTCGACCCCTCATTCCCGACCTTTCACTTTCTCCTCTCCCCTCCCTTGCTTTTCTCCCACCATTTTGGGTGCAAATATACATGGATCTATGCCCTATACCCCGACCCAGGCTTTGCCCGTTCAAGATTTTCTTTGATTAGCGCTCGTTTCCTGGTGTGAGGTTTAGATCTGTGTTGCAGGTGGGCTGGATCCCCCCTCATCAACTCGGTTTCCATGGTGGTGTCTCCCTCCTCCACAGCTTCGGTGCTTTTCGCTTTGGAGGTTCGGCTTGGTTTGGGAGCTTGGCGCATTCGTCTAGTTGGGGCTCGACTTGGCTTGAGCGTCTTGGTGCAACTCGGCTCGTTGCGGCTTTGCTCGGCTCGGCTTTAGCGTGGACGCTGAAGTTCCATTGTCTAGATTTTGCAGGTGATCTAGGCCTGAGTGCCTCGGTCCCCCTGCTTTTGAGTTGTTCATCAGATCTTTCTCGGTGTAGTTTAGTTCCTGTCGCCCTTGTGCACCGCGGTGATGCTGGTGTTTTGGCTAATTTGGTCTTGGCCTTTGTGTGTTGTTATTGTGAGTCTCGTCGGCTAACGATGACTTTGTTATGGTCTCGCACTTTTGCGATGATTTTATGTGGTCTCGTTATTCAGTGATGACTGTTGTGTCTACCGGTATCTCTTTATTGCTGCTATCGTTTATTGTGACAGATCTGTACTGGTAGTTTTGTGCGCTTGGTGACTGTGTCATTGAGCTTGTGGGTGTCTACTAGGGGTTTAATGTTATTTGTTTGCTTTGTGTAAATTCATTCCAGATCAATTTATTGGTCACTGAAATTATGTACCCAATGACACTCTGTAATTGCTTGGGGTTGACTAATGAAAGGCTATGCTATAGTTTCTGGTAAAAAAAAAAAAGAGTCGAGCTCGAGCTACGTAAGTGTATTTAGTTTGATAAGTTGTCTCGCTAATAAAAACGAGAAAAACAAACACAATGGCTTGAGTTTTGTTTTTGGTTAAAATTTAGTTGACTCGTTTGGAAGTACTTTTTAAATGACTGAAAATGCTTTTGGTGAAATGATTTTGGATTCCAAAAATATTTTAAGTGCTTCCTGCAAGAATCACATACATGGTGTCATGATTTACTTGAATTTTTACTAAGGATTGACTTTAAAAAAAAATTAACTAAAATACTTTCAGTTATTTTTAAAGAACTTTCTAACAAACCTTTCGGACAAATTACTTACTGTCAAGTTGTTTATGAGTATTACGAACCGAACCACGGCTCAAAACAAACAACAGAAGACAGCTATACGCCCAAATCAACAAAATAACCAAAACTATGAGAAACAAGGTCCATGGAGGAAAGCCCATCCAAAGCCCCAAAGCCCAAGGCCCAGACTTGCAGGCCCAAATTATCGCCAATAGAGGGTTCGTAAAATCAAAATAACCAAAACTATGAGAAACAAGGTCCATGGAGGAAAGCCTATCCAAAGCCCCAAAGCCCAAGGCCCAGTATTACAGGCCCAAATTATCGGCAATAGAGGGTTCGTAGAATTACAAAGAAACACGTGCTAAACATAATGCATAAACTGTGAACATAAATAAAAATAGAGTTTCGAAAAACTCGTAGTACTGTTTATTTTAACGAAAAATTACATTTTTACACTAAAAAGTCAAATCTGATACTATTCAAATCAAACTTTACAAATCCTTTTCGTTACTTTTCTTAAATAAAAACATCAAAATTTTCAGTAAGCCTCTTCTCTCCTTGTGAGAGCTTCTCTGTGAGTGTTCCCTCGATTCATCTCTCCCGTAGCCGTCAACCCTATGACCAAGGTCGATGGCAGTCCTCTTCTTCTCCTTTCCATTTCGTTTCCTTCTCCCTCAGCCACTCCAAGGGCCTGAGCGCCACTTTCATGCAACCCCATGTGCCCCTGATTTCTGTTAGCTCCCTTTTCTCTTGTTTCCTTCTTTCCTTCCACTTCCCTTTCACCTTTTCCCCCCTTTTTCTCCTTTTTCTCCTCCTTCCACCTTTTTTTTCCCTTTTTTCTCCTTTTTCTCCTCCTTCCACCATTTTTTCCCTTTTTCTCCTTTTTCCGTTTCTTCATTTTTCCGTTTCCTTCCCTCTTCTTCCCACCTATTTCCCCTTTTTTCTCTACTTTCCTCGACACTCCACTCCTTCTTCATCCCAATCGGCCCCATCTTTCTGATTGGCTTGTACATCTTTATATCGCGATTTATCACGTTTCCCCAGAAGGTGTGTAGAGTTATCGCTTGGGTGTTCACACCACCTTCTTCCTTGGGATTGGTACTGTTGCTAGTGTGTTTGCTCTTTCTCACTGGCTTCCTGCGATTTGGGTTTCACTTTGTTGGCCTTGTTGCTAACAGGTTACTTCCTCTGATTTGTGGCGGCTACCGGCGTGCTGCTCGGCGGTGTTTGGGGATCTATTTTGGAGTTCTGCTTTGGCTCAGTTTCCTTCTAGTTTTGGGGCGCTGTTCATCTTGTTTTCAGGTGACGTTTGTTTCAGTTGGTTGACAAGCGGCTTTCCAGCGACGGCGGTTTGCAGCTGCTAGGGTTTGCTTCGGTATTTTCTTTGTTTCGGGCTGTTTCGTTGCTTTGGAGGTCTTTTTTTTATTTTTTTTCTTGCGTAATTATTGTGTTGGAATAAAACAATCTTTCACCAAAAAAAAAAAAAAAAAAAGTACAATACGCTTCCCCTTCTCAACATTAATAATAGGGTATCCTATTCACACATCCTATTTTACTTTTCACACATCTCTTGATAATTTCTGTCTATTGATCTTCTTCAATTCATACGATCCGACGGTCGAAAATTAAAAAGATGTGTGAGAAGTAAAATGGGGTGTGTGGATATTACATCCCTAATAATAAACTAGGGGATGAACAATTGCAAAAATGCAAAGGGAACATGAAATCTAACACATAAGGCTAGGAAAATATCGGGATTAAAAGTTGTACCCACAATTTCCTACATACATTACAAACGCGTGTAAAAAGAGCTTATAGGAAAATCTTGTGCAGTATAATCTCTATCAATGGCATTATGTGCGTTTTTCATCATAAGTTTGAGATCAGATCAGAGGATCACACAATAAAGCTTGTTGAAAAAGAAAAAAAAAATGTATCATCAAATCTTTCACCTGGAAAGCAAATAACATCGTTAACGAATCATGTGCTGTGAAATCTATATGATCGTCGTTATTCACATTTTCATCATAAATTTAAGATCAAGATAACCATAATAAAGCTTCTGGAAAAAGTATCATCAAATCTTTCACCGGGAGACGTTATTTGCACTTAATCAATGAGAATCGAAGATTATGTCAATGAATTGTGGTTGGAGAAATTCCAAAAATAGAAATGATCAAATATTTCTCTTGAAGTATAATAAATGAGAATAACTTGTACAGGAAGAAGAGTACAACAAGTGTCGTCTATTGTAGAATTGTTGTGCTTTGTGTTGGGCCGGGCCTTGGGCCTTGTACTAAAACCCATATAACTGCCGGATTCAGTGGCTTTCGGCAGGGGACAGGGCAAGGAAACGGTCAAACAAGGAGACAAAATTGTCTTTTGACCAAATGCGCCTCGCTTCCACAACTCGAGATTTCTTGTTTCTGCTGAGGCTGAGTTCATCACCCAACAAACCCCCACGAGTTTATTGCCATCACTGCTGCCACAAAATTCCAGAAATTCATCAATTTCATCACCAAAAAGTGGACCCCACGCAACCACTTCTCACATTCTATCATCACGAGAACAACTTACATGAAACGTGTTTACGCTGGCACACAGCAATATTTTGATTCAATCATACAAATTTAGGCGTAAGTTTTTTCCGGACCAGATGATCATGACAACGATGAATTTGTTTCGGGTAAGTTTAATTCTATTCGATCACAGCCGTTGTTTGACATTTCGTGTCCCCAAAACGCCCTCCCGAACCCCACGTATTTACATACTACTACCCCTTCACCGCGATGCCCTCAACGACCTGTCATGCAGAAAAAGCACACGGATTCCGAGGATTTCAGAGAAAAAAAAAAAGCTTTCTCTAGATTTCTCCGCTTATCCGTCGCTTTCTCCCACTGACTCGCTCACTCAGATTCTCTCTCCTCTTCCACTCTCTCTCTTTCTTTTCACTACACTCACTCCAACGCCCACTGTATAATTCGAGCATCCCCACATAGGCTTTCGGCTTATCTTTTTGGTCGGAAAAAGGTCTTCCGGAATCCGAGCTCCGATCATCCATCTCCCTATAGAGCTTCAGGCAGGTCAACGTTGCTTGCTTTGGTCAACATGTTTGAGTAGCAGCTGTTCTTCCCAACAGTAAGCAAACCAGTTGAATTGGGTTTGTTTTGTTAGTTGAATTAATCTTGAATTTAAGTATTATATCTGCATATATTTTCTTTTTGGCAATTATTTGTTTGGTTTCTTGCTTTGTGAATTTGCTGTTTGAACATTTCCGGTGATTTTTGGTAGTACGGCATGTATTGACTGTGTTGTGTTACCACATGAAGAAATATTTTTTCTGCTTTAATCTTTGCTTTGCATGTAGAATTTTAGATGTGGGAATATCATTTTCTTAATGTGTCCAAAAATTAAATTCTTATGTCTCCTCACCTCATAAGGATTTCTCTTTCATTTTAGCTCTTATCAAATATTTTAGATTAAATTCATCTAAATTACGAGAGACGGAAGTTATACACATTTCTAGCTAATTTAGCTAACTCCGAGGGCAAAAGAGAGAAGGTCTCTCTTTCTCTTTCAATTTCTCTCTCCAATAATTCGAGTAATTATTTTGTTTTTTTTTAGTGACAATGAATTGATGTGCTGCAGATTCTTTTCCTTTTTCTCTCGTCCTCATTACCTTTCTTCCCTTTTTTTCTGATGAGCCAAAACATTAAAAATGTTGCGTAACGATTTTTACATTTTCCTAAAACGATTAGGATTTGGATTAAAAACTTTTTATTGGAAAGTAATAGAATAATATTGTTTTTAATGCTAAATTAAACAAAAAAATGTGAGTCAAAAGGGTTACCAGCTTCTGTCTTCTAGGTATACTGTAGACTCACGGTTTTTCCGACTTTTGAAGAAGAAAAAAGTTATTAATTTATTTATTTTTTCAAATATTAATTTATTTGTTGTTGGGATGGATATTCGTGTAAATGCTCTGTTAATGATGTTACCCTTTTGGTTTGTGCATTTATTTTTGTATCCCAGAAATATAAATTATTAATTATTATTTTCATAAATAAGGATATCTAACTGTGAGTCCTATTTGTAAGCATAATCGTGACATGTGTGGCAAAAGCGCAAATGGCATATATATATGTGCGAGGGTTTGGTGGGGGGTGAGATGAGAAAATGGGTAGAAATATCTATAGCTAGGTTTACAGTCTCTCGGCAGTCAGAAAGAAAACCAAACCAGTGAACCAGGTGGTCGATATTTACACTAAAATTATATATACATGCATATATAATATATATGAATATGATCGATATATATATATATATATATATATGCCGAATGTTTTTTTGTTATTGAGATTTTTTTTTTAAAGTTATTCAGTTTGAAATGTGTCTAATGGCAAGGATTTGTTGTTGGTGGCGTTGCAGATATTTTACTGGTGACTGGTTCTGGTAATCTTTTGCAAGATTCAGATAGCAATTGGCTCATGAGGATGAAGAGGAAAAGACATCTGTATCGGGCTAAGCATCCGTTCGATGCTAATCGTAAGCATTTGCCTCCTCACTTGAATAATTTGGCTTGGTTTTCGTTTTTTTATTTGAAATGAAATTATCCCAACAAATAGATAGAGTTTATGTTTTTCATTTATCTGCTATTTGTTTTGTATGATAATTCATTTATTCTGGGAGAGTAAGAAGTAAGAGAAATAAAGCTATGTAGTTTTGATTTGTTTCGAGTGAATCAATGGCTTCTCTAATCAGAGTTATTTACTTTTGTCTGTAACACTTGTAAACTTGAATGCACAAAAGTGGATCATCTCTTTGTGTCAGCGTAACACCACGTGTCATGCTGATGTGGTAATGGAATAAGATAAATCGCTTATTTCATTGATGATCCTTCTGTTAAGGACAGACGCTCACATGCGTGTTGATGGAATGAGCTAAATTTCCATATTTCGTTGATGAGTTTAAGGACAGTTGATCATGTGCGCGCGTGGGTGACTATCCCAACATTTTCATTTGTTGGTAGCAAAATATACATGGGAATTTTGCTCAGCTAATAAAAAGAGCTTGTGTACCATTCTTATCTTGGCAGTCTTGCGTAGAAACTCACAAGAATTTTATTGTGCCGTCGCCAAATGCCCTGAATCTTTTGTTTTACAATATTGTTGCAATAGTTGTAAAATTCTTATCTGCATCATTTTACTAATTTTGGGCTTGACAGCTTTTGAGGCTCTTTGCTGTGGTTCGTGGCAACCTGTGGAAGTTCTGAGCATCAGGCGTGGTAAGATGACCATGAGTTTTGGAAACAATCATCCCTGTATAATCAGGGACAAAGGTCCATTCGCGAACCTTCGAGTCAGGTCCAGACATGCAAATATGTATGATTGCACCTGCTTTCTGAGGCCGGGTGTTGATATTTGTGTGCTGTCAACCCCTGAACATACAGATGATTCAGAGGAAGGCAGTCGAGATCCAGTGAGTAGCATTCTATGATTGGGCACTTTCACTCGAAATTCATGAGTTTCTTGAACTCTTACATGACATATTTTTAAGTATTGATGGGTATGTTTAATTTTGTTACTTTTTACTCTCTTTGTGACCAATGCATTGCAGAAAGCATTCAGTCTCTGTATACAAACTAGCATTTTTGAAAAGAAATATAATGATTTTCCTCTCGTGGTTGAGAGATATAGAGACTGCACCAACTGTCCGATTTTGATTAAAGGTCTTCCGTCATCAATCTGCTTGTTGCGTGAGATTTGTTGCTTATGAAATGCAACAAATTATCGTATCTTTGTCTTCCACATTGATACTGGAGTTCATATGAGTTTTTGACAATGCTAATCCTCATTCACCTCTCCCAGACCCTGCGTAAAGCGGGAGCCTTGTGCACTGGGTACGACCTTTATTGATGTCAAGGTTCCATCTACTAGTAATTACGAAGAAATCGATTTATCTGCCATTGTTGGCTAATTTCTTTAGTTTTTATTAAGTTCGTGTAGCTTCTGATCTTGCTTTGGATAGATTCTAACGGCTTGCCTGGATTGTTTTGATGTAAATGTTTGAAACAGAAAACATTAGTTACTATGGAAGTTGTGATTGACTTCTTGTTAGTTTGACCACCTCTCCCTAATGCAGGTGATGGTTGATGCTCGAATAAGCTCGATCGAAAGGGTGCCGCATGAGTCTGATCGGTGCTCATGCCAATTCTATGTGAACTTTTATGTGAACCAAGGACCTCTTGGTACCGAGAGAGCAACACTGAACAAGGAAGCCAAACTGGTTGGAATTGATGAAATTTTCGTCTTCCAAATGATTGACCGGGATGCTTATGAGAATCAACCCTACCGTTGGGAGTGCTCTGCAGACTGCCCAACACTACCAAGAACGAAATTGCTGTTGGGGACGTTCTTATCCGATGTTTCATGGTTACTTGTGGCGTCCGTGATGAAGCGGGTTATATTTGATATCAGATCAGTGAAGAACAAAATCGTGTACCAGATTTTGGAAGGCGACAATGACCGAACTCTGTTGAATTCTGACAACTACTTGCATGCCGTAAATTTCAAAGTAGACAATGGGCTCCTCGTACCTATGGTAGTCGAATTTGTTCCAGATGATGCTACCGAGGCTGATCCTACTCCTGAAATGGATGAAAGCGTACCCTCACCATCTACTGAGCTTGTCGGCCTGCGTCGTTCCAAGCGTCGAATTATACAACCTGAGCGTTTCCTTGCCTGTGATGCTCCATCAGAGATAGAGATTGGCTATGTTCGAAGCAGGCCATATAAGGTAGATTACAGCTCAGAAGATGATGAATTGTATATACCGCTATCACAGCTGTTTGCCAAACATGCAAGTCATTCAGAAGAGAACACCGAGGCAGAACAAAAGTTTCGTCCTAAGAAGTTGAAGTCCAGTAAGGATGACAATTATTGGAAAACTGAGGAAGAACTTGCATGCAAAAGCGATGATGATGACGACGTTGAATACAAAATCAAGACCAAGTCGAAGAAGGTGAAATCAGGTGTGGGTAAGCTGAAGAGACATCGAGATGAACTTGCCCTTGTTGAATACAGAAGAGACCCTTTAACCCTTGGACATGGTCATCGGAATGTCAACACTACTCCTGAAAAGGGTGCAAACGAGAGCGATGAGTTTCCTGCCAAGTACTATTACCATCACAATCGTAAAACAAAGAGAAAGAATAATTCTGACTTGGATGATATGGACTTCCAAATGAAATGGGATGGAAAAGTATCGACTAGCAGAGCTAGCAGAGTTTTATACAGAAGGCATCACTCTATTCGTTCGAAAAGGGACCCTAATGGAAGAACTTACCCAAGGAGGAGCTTAAATACTGGTGCATACAAGGAACTGATAAATTCATTCTTGAAAGACATGGACTGCACAAATAAGCCAGATGCAAATATTATGGACCAGTGGAACGAATTCAAGGCCGCAAAGAACTCTGACCAACGGAAGGAAACTGAAATGCCAGAAAATGACGATGAAGAGGAGGAAATGTCCGAGACTGAGATGCTGTGGAAAGAAATGGAATTGGCATTGGCATCAGCTTACCTTCAAGATAATGAGGTAAACTTTTAGAGTTTCCGCTTGCGTCTAAGTTTGAGAATGATAGTTCAAAATTCAGAATACAATCTGGAAAGTCTTCTAAATAATGCCTTTGTTGTTGTTTCCCAGGGATCAAATGCTGCTGCGGCAAATGCAAGTCCACCAAAGTCAGACTCAGCTTGCCGACATGAATTTAAATTAAACGAAGAAATTGGGATTATCTGCAGCATATGTGGTTTTGTCAGCACTGAAATAAGAGATGTTTCTCCCCCCTTTGTAAGTCAATTGGAAACTCATTCGTAAAAAATCTAATGTCGCATTCTTCGTGCTACTACATATGCGGAATTTGAATAAGAGAGTAACCTTACCGTCATGTTGCTTCAAACAATAACGATGTCTGTTTTCTTGTCTGTTTCTCTAGGTGCAAAATGCCAGTGTGGACACATATGATAGAAAGAGTAATGTAGAAGAACCCGACAATAAGCGAGCTGAGTATGAAGAATTCAATTTCTTCCACACTCGCACTACTCCGGATGATCCTGAGACTTTGTCGGAAGAAAATGACAATGTTTGGGCCCTAATTCCTGAACTCAGAAAGAAATTATTATTCCACCAGAAAAAGGCCTTTGAGTTTCTGTGGAAAAATGTTGCAGGATCTTTGGAACCATCACTCATGGAACGAAAAGCCAAGAAAACCGGTGGTTGCGTTATATCTCATACCCCTGGAGCCGGGAAAACGTTTCTAATCATTGCATTTCTTACTAGCTACCTTAAGTTATTCCCGGGGAAACGACCTCTCGTCCTTGCTCCCAAGACAACACTCTATACCTGGTACAAAGAATTTATCAAATGGCAGATTCCTATACCTGTGTATCTGATTCACGGTCGAAGAACCTACAGAGTGTTCAAGAAGAAGACCGTGAACTTTACAGGAGGCCCGAAGCCAACGGATGATGTCATGCATGTGTTGGATTGCCTGGAAAAAATACAGAAGTGGCATGCACAGCCTAGTGTTCTTGTCATGGGTTATACCTCATTCCTGACGCTGATGCGCGAAGACTCGAAGTTTGTGCACAGAAAATTTATGGCGCAAGTGCTGCGTGAGAGTCCAGGTCTTGTAGTTCTAGATGAAGGGCACAATCCGAGAAGTACTAAATCCAGGCTGAGGAAGGGACTGATGAAAGTTGAAACGGACTTGAGAATATTGCTTTCGGGAACTCTGTTCCAGAACAACTTCTGCGAATACTTCAACACGCTCTGCTTGGCAAGACCGAAGTTTGTGAACGAAGTTTTAAGGGCGTTGGACCCAAAATACAGAAGGATAAAGAAAGGGAAGGAAAAAGCGCGCCATTTGATGGAAGCCCGAGCGCGAAAGTTGTTCTTGGATAAGATTGCCAAGAAGATTGATTCCAATGAAGAAGAAGATCAGAGGATCCAAGGTCTAAATCAATTGAGGCATATAACAAATGGGTTCATCGATGTGTATGAAGGTGGAAATTCAGACACCCTTCCTGGTCTACAGATTTACACCTTGTTGATGAACACTACCGACATACAACGAGATATGTTGGACAGGCTGCAAAACATAATGGCTAACTACAAGGGGTATCCTCTGGAACTTGAACTTCTGATAACCCTCGGATCGATACATCCATGGTTAATCACGACTGCTTGCTGCGCCGGGAAGTTTTTTCGTCCTGAGGAACTGATGGAGCTTGAACAGTACAAGTATGATCTGCACAAAGGGTCAAAAGTCAAGTTTGTTTTGAACCTTGTTTACCAAGTTGTCAGGAATGAGAAGGTTTTGATTTTCTGTCACAACATTGCACCGGTGAGGCTATTTCTTGAACTATTTGAAAGGGTGTTCGGGTGGCAGAGAGGCAGAGAAGTTTTGGTTCTCACAGGGGATTTGGAGCTTTTCGACCGAGGAAAGGTGATGGACAAATTTGAAGAGCCCGGCGGAGCCTCAAGGGTCCTGCTTGCATCGATCACAGCTTGTGCCGAGGGAATCAGCTTGACAGCAGCTTCTCGGGTCATCTTGTTGGACTCCGAATGGAACCCTTCTAAGACAAAGCAGGCAATTGCGCGCGCATTTCGGCCTGGACAGCAGAAGGTGGTGTATGTGTATCAGCTCTTGGCAACCGGAACTCTTGAAGAAGACAAGTATGGCAGGACAACTTGGAAGGAGTGGGTGTCAAGCATGATTTTCAGCGAGGCGTTCGTGGAGGACCCGTCACGCTGGCAGGCAGAGAAGATCGAAGACGATGTGTTGAGAGAGATGGTGGCAGAGGACAAGAGCAAATCGTTCCATATGATCATGAAAAATGAAAAGGCTTCAACTGTGGTGAGAGGTAAGGACTAAGTTTTCGATTTTTGAAACCATCACAAGACAAGGGGAGAAGCTAGCTCTTCATTCGAACTTTGAATAATTTGAACTGCTGTAACACTAGGCATGATTGTGATGCAACCATCAATGCATGTATGGAACTTTAGGTTTTCATTTTATGTCCAGCTAATGTAGCAAAACTCTCAACTTTGGTTTTTATTTTATGGTCTCAACTGGTTCATGTTTAATGTGGTCTCGTAGCCGGGTGGCCGTGGTTTTTCGGCCATCACCTCGAAGCCATGGCGTGCTATTGTTTTGATCAGAAGACGACTGAATGATTTTATTCTTTAGTTTGTGTAGCTGTCGTGATTTTTAGTTTCCATGACGATGAATGAGATTTAGTTTTCATGACAACTGATAATGTTAGTGAAAAACGCTTAAAGGAATCGGACTTATCTGTTCCAATATTCGAAATGGAGGTTCAGGATGATTGTCACAAACCCTTAAGCTCTAGGTTTCTCTTATATTTTGGTGTTGGACTCTAGATACCACGCGTCCCAATTTTGAAAGGGTATAAGCAACTCTTTTATCGAAACGAAAAGGGAAATCCAGGCTCAGAAGAAAATAAGGGGCAGGCTGAAAAGCCAGAGACCCAAAAGCAGACGTACAAGAAAAGGCAAAAGCCCGTCCCATTTTTTATTTATTTTTAATAGAAAACAAGTGAAAGTAAAATAGAAGAACCCAATTGAGATGTGACACTTTTTGGCTTCTTATCGTTAACGAGTCAATTTTTTTATATGTAAACTATAAGCTAACACGTGTATAAGTAATTTATAAGGTCTCTTTTGTTAGAAATGATTGAATTGGATATGACTATTCACTAAATTAAAGGTCATTCATGAAGAAAAGATATCCCGATTTAATCTCAACGAAAATGGTAGGGTTAAAAGATAAGTTTTTTTTTTCATGAGTAATCTTCAACTTAAACAAAGTAAGAAACTTATGATGAGAAATGAGTCCTTGTGTATAATAAAGAACTAATTATTTTGGTTAACGAATCATTCTTTTCTTACATGTAAACTATAAACTGACACATACACGTAACCTGTAAAAGCAATAAAGAAAATTTTTTTCCGCACGTCTCAAACTTCGATCAGTCTGTAAAAAGAAACGAGTATATGATGACTATAAGGAGACAATTATTTTTCTCCGAATTGAAGTCTCGTCCTATTGATTGAATTCTCCAAAGACAACTAAAAACGACCAAGTTGTAATAATAGTATCATCTACCATGTGAAGGGGAGTGGGTTTGGAAATTTGAATACAATCAAGTTGGTGGAAGTGGGTGGAATTTAAGGGAAGAAAACGAAAGGACAAAAAAATGAAAGTTCAAAAGCATGGAATCACGCTAAAAGTTGTAAAGAAAAACGGAGAAGCCGCAACTACTTGGAAGATGAGAAGAAGAAAGCAGAAAAATTAAAGTTTTGAGCAGCCTGCGACTGATAAAATAGAACCCAGTTGAGTTGATGATGCATTTGGGACTGGGTTATTTTACTCAACTAGCCCCCAAAATAATAGGCTAAAATAGTTCCTGTCTGTCGGTCTGCAGCAGTTTCAAATTTAAAAACCATTTGAGATAATTTATCTTGGTTTTATTTTTTTTCATTTTTTATTTTGAGTACAAAAATATATTTTACACTAATAGAAGGGGGAGTTCGACTAAGCCGCATAATGAGAAACTTAATTTGGTATCGAATTTGTTATCTATGAGATTCAGACGTAATTTCATAAAAAACACTTGTAACAAAAGCTTGTTATGCAAGCAAATCCAAATTAGTAACTGGCTTTGCAAAAGGAAATACGATGAATCTAGCTACAAACATGGATAAATGTAGTACTAAACTAAAAGGCAAAAAATTATTTATGGAATGGTACTATATACACACTCTGTTTTACTTTCGACACACCTCTTTTTCATTTATGTCATTTGATATTCTTCAATTTCTTATGATACTGAAAACTAAGAACAGTGTATAGAAAGTAAAAAAAATTGTGTGGATAACACCTGTCACCATCCTAGCTTATATTATCAGTCGAAACCGAACATTTCCACAAAGCATCAGATGCAAAGTAGTACTAAATTACAAGTTCTTCGTGGATAGTGTTGTGTGGATTTAATTGATGAACTTGCTGCGGTCAATACGGATGTCGAGTAGTGGATAGTTGAATTCAGGACCAAGGATCTTCATTGGTGGATAGGTAAGTTTGGTGAAGTTGATGAACTTTGTCATATAGCCGACAAAATGGCCGTGATAAGTCGAAAAGTAATTTCATTTTCACACAAGTACGATTATGATAATACAACATAGAATTCAATTACTTTGCTGTTTCTATACATCCGTCTAATTACTTTTGCTGATCCCCGACTTTAGGAAAAAAAAAGGTTTTGTTTAATATTAACCGAAATCATATTTTCTTTGTCTGGTTAATTAAAATATAAGTTACATGATAGCCACAAATTGTTTATTAAATCCAAGTGGCTGTGTCACTTAACAATATAACTCAGAAGTCTAAATTCAGTATAGTATCACAAAGAGTGGCACGATTAAGGTTGATATAATAATTAAGAAGAAAAAAAGTACAATAAAAAAGAAATCAAACGTGATTAATGATAAAAATTAAATAATTAAAAATCACTAAAACATAGAGGTTCTACCGCTTTGTTTGCAATTTATTTAAAGTTGCAACGAGGTACCTAAGAGAGAGTGGGGACTTTAAACTTACGAGATATTGATACAGAGGTGTAATCATTCTTTTTTTTTCTTTTGGTTAACGAGGTGTAATCAACCTTTGAACCAGTTATTTCTCCATTTCTTCTTCTTTTTGGTACTTACAAAATAAGGTTCTAAAATACGCTAAACGCTAGTCGAGCAACGGATTAGGGTCTAGCTCATCAAGGCAAGGCCTAGGTAAACCCTAGGTGGATTTAAATAAATTTATTAATTATTATATAAATATGCGGTGGTCGGTGCAAATGGGACTAAAAGTCACAGCGGGACACGGGGAGAACTAGAATACAACGGTGGAGTATTAGTTTATCAGACGAAGAGAGAATACGACCGGAGATGGGGGGAATGGAGACTGCAAGAGAAGGCGTTGGAGAGAATGGTGACAGCGATAAAGAGCTGTGGCACAAAGAGAGCCCTAAAACCCTATCTGAGAGAGTCGTGGGTTGTTTTGAGGTTTACTTCCTAGAAAACCCCTTAACTTAATTAATTAAAAAAAGAATCGCCTAGGAGCAAGTCGGGCGTCTAACACCTCCTTGCTTTTGTTCACCGATTGACACCTAACCCTGACGATACCTCGATCACTGCCTAGCGCCTAAGCCCCTAGGCCGATTTTTAAAACAATGCTCGTATATGAAAGAACTTTTCTTAGCAAATCAAGTCGATTAATTAGCATTATAGTACTATTTCTCTCAAACTTTCCTTTTATTTTTAATAATTTTTTTGTAGCATTATATATATATATATAGCCGGAAGGCAAAAAATGTGAACCGTTCATAATTTCAAGAAATGCCTTCCTAATTAAGAATTTAAAACAAAACAATTTAATTAACAGGGGTAAAATAGTAAAACGAAGTCATTTTGAAAATTTTCAAACAAAGCAGTAAGCACCCATTACGTGAGTAGTTACTTGATAAAAGTTAAAACTAGTTCTAATATATTTGAAAAAGAAAATACTAATACATAAAAAAATAATAAATAAAAAGGCCAATTTGCAAGCGTTAGTAGTATTGTAAGTTTGCACAATACTTGACTTTAATTTATAGACAGGTAGCAGTATAACTCCCCGGCCTGTTTCTTGTAATTAAGAAAATAAGTTTCCAAGTTTGACTTCTAATTGCTATATGAAAAAATTAAAAATTAAATTGCGTGGATGAAGAGAATAACTAGGATAAAAGAAATGAAAGCATACAAAATTCGGCATGCACAACATAACACGCTTAAATCATCTTTCCTAACAGTTGATATGGACTCGTTTTAGAAGAATTCAAAAACCCTACTTTACATAGAAAAGTAAAAACAAAAAAAATTGAAAGAAGCCATTTTATTGGATGGCTTAATTAAAAGTTAAACAGAAAAGTACAAGGTTTGAAAACAGAAGAATCAACAAGCAATTAAAAAAATGTTTAAATTAAAAAATGAATAAGAAATTAGATTTTTCTTTTTTGGGTAACAAGAACAAGAAATTGGTTATACAAAAAAACAAGTGGCAAAAGTTGTAGTTGGAAATAAAGAAAATGGATAAATAAATAAAAAAAGTCCAAAAGAAAATAGTTGCAAGTTGAGGATCCACTTGCGAGTCCGGCGTATGTTTGTGATCAACATCATCACTCCCTCCAACCCCAATCCTTATTTCTCTCTCTTCTCTTTGGAGATATTTTGAGCACGATGATGTCACGTTATTATTATTTCACTTAAATTACACCATTCACGTTCACTTGTTATGTTTTAGTCTACTATAAAGGTAGTAAGACATATTAGGTACGTTAATGATCATTTATTTTTATTATAACACGTAAAATAATACATAAAATGATGTGTTTTCAGTAAAAATTCTCCTTCCCTCTTTTCTCTCTCTCTCTTTGTCCGAGGAAACAGGAAAACTAATCCAAGTGGACCTCATCACCACTTAAACAACTAATCACCTCTCTCTCTCTCTCTCTCTTCCTTCCTCACTCTCTCCCTCTCCCTCTCCCTCTCCTCTCCTCTCTGCCCATAATATATACGATCATCTCTAAACTTTGAACCCAGCCCTAAATTAACCTTGTCAACAAATACATAGAGAGAAATACGTCACAAAAAGCAAATGTCTTCACCAATCCAGTTTCAAAGACCAATCAGCCCTCCTAATTATCACCACCCTACAAACACAATCCACCACAAACAATTCCAATCCCAGGCAGTCGCAGCCGCAGTCGACCTCACGCGCTACCACTCCCACGTGATGGCTCCCAACCAGTGCTGCTCTGCCGTCGTGCAATCCATCGAGGCACCTGTCCAGACCGTCTGGTCCGTCGTGCGGCGCTTCGACAACCCACAGGCCTACAAGCACTTCCTCAAGAGCTGCCACGTCATAGACGGAAACGGTGACGTAGGCACGGTCCGGGAGGTTCACGTGGTGTCGGGGCTTCCCGCGGGGTCCAGCACGGAGCGCCTGGAGATTCTGGACGACGAGCGGCACGTCATCAGCTTCAGCGTGGTGGGCGGGGACCATCGGCTGACGAACTACCGGTCGGTCACCACACTGCACGACTCACCGAACGGAGTGGGGACCGTCGTCGTCGAGTCGTACGTGGTTGACGTGCCGCCCGGGAACACGAAGGAGGAGACGTGCGTGTTTGTGGACACGATCGTGCGTTGCAACTTGCAGTCGTTGGCTCAGATCGCTGAGAGTATGGCCGATAAGCCAAACACCAAGAAACCCTCATGAAATTATTCACATTTTCTTCGTCGGTGATTTTTTTCTTTCTTTCTTTTTTTTTTTTTTTTTTGGAGGCTCGATCTCTGCAGCTGGTTTAAATGGTCAAAGGTTGTTTTATGATATCGTGTATATTAGTCCATGTTATAAATTGCTTCTTTAATTTCCTTTATCATGTAATCTCAGATTGCTCAATCGATCTATACATATAACAACATAATGTTCTGAAACATCATCTTATTATTTCATGAATTATGTCTAATTTCGTGGTGTGTTCGTCCTTCTAATTTTCTCGTTTCCTTTTCGTTTTGTTTTTGTTGTGTTTTTTTATTTCTTTAATTAAGAAATGGTTTGCTTATGTAAAGTTAACTATATTAACAACATTGTATTCGAAACACCCGTCACCCAATTTATTTGTATTAAAAGACTATATATATCTATTAACAATATTCATTAGAACTATTCTGCGACTTTGTCCCTCAATTGTTAATTTCTTCAATGTTTATTTCTTCATGTTTCTACGTATTATATACGGAGTCTTAAAAATGTATGTATAGGTTAAATATGAAACTTGATCACTAACTGTTCGGGCAGGAATATTAACCCAAACACTAACCCTAGTTCAAATAATAAGGTTCTCTCTTCAGCTTCCGATCAAATTAATGGAAACAACTGGCTGATTGATACCAGATAATAATATAGTATATATCTGAGTTGTATGTATGATATATGATCTCTCTCTTTCGAATCCCTTAGAACATATTTTTTCGATAATAATATATGATCTCCCTCAAATCTTCGGTGTTTTTTTTTTTTTTTTTTTTTTGTTGAAAAAAAAGTATGCTCTATCACTAATTCTGTATACAGCTAATGAGAATCAGCTGTGATTCTTTCCGTACATTAGCATACTGATTGATTTCTGTACACTATTATCAACTATGTACTTGAAATATTAATTAAATAGCGAAGCTTATTTAAATTAAAATGGCTAAGAAATGGATTAATCTTTTTTTCTCATATATGTCGGCAATACCAATGAGATAACTGCTGTAAAGTGTGAAGATTCGCAACAATATTGCACCAGCACCGATGTGCAGAGACAAATAGTACTGCAATTACAAGCAGAGCAGAACAAGCTTAAGTTAATTACGAATTACGAATTACATTGTATCATCCTTGCGCCCTCACGTCTGATTACACTGTCATCTTCTTACCCAACTTGTAACCCAGAAAGTAAGTATGTAGGAGCTTCCAAGAGGAGGATCCAAGGCTCGAAGTACCAGTTACTGTATTGATATTATCATGTTAAGTGGTCTATATTATGAAATATTTCATCATTTCTCAAAAATAAAAAATAAAAAATAAAATAAAATTCACGTAACATGAGCATTCTGCACCTGATAAGAATTACAGCTAAATAAGTAATTGACGACCAAAAAAGATTTACATGCATCAATCTGATCAAAGATGGAGAAAAAAGTTAGAAACTGAACTGAGAAGGTTGTAACAAATCAAGCTAACTTCTACAACTTGATACAAAATTCCTAATTTTTTTTCACTCTTTCCTTTAATTTCTTTCTTTACTTGTTGTATTTATATACTTTTTTGTCAAATTGTTGTGTTTATAATTTAATATTGAGTGAGAAAAAAAATGCTGAGGGGCATTCAAGAACTAAAAGCGGATTTTGCAATTATTTAAGAAAATCAATATAAGATTTTTAAAAGATAAAAAAGGTGAGGAAGCATGTGCCCTCTGATCCTATGCTCGGGCCGTCCCTGGTCAAAGGTACATACGATCCGATTATGATAAATATATTTTCAGTATGTATATCATTTGTACTAACTTTAGTTGATATATATTGTTTATCTTTGCCGTTTTCTCTGAAAGTTAAAACGTACTACTAATTATCTCAAATTTGACGTGCAATATTTTAACGTGTTTAATTTTGTATTTTTACATGGAAGCACACACACGGAGTTTTAAAATATCGTTTCACATTGTGTTAATTAAATTGGTAATTGTCGACATTGAGGAATCAATATTAGGTGCATTGGACTGCAACTTGACTTTAAAACAATCGAGTTGGTTTGGGAAACAAATGCAAGTTGCAAGCTTTGCCTCCCTTTAACTATATAAATTCTATCTTCGTGTGTACTATATATATGTTTTGCGTTGGAACAGATATATAGTCTCTATTAGCTGCTTGCAAGTTGATTAGCAAGTTGGCAAGAGAATGAAATCAAAGCCACGCATTACCTCATCACCTACGTATGTGTGTGTGCCCCATGACTGATTTGACTATATCATCCAAAACTTTAATTGTTTGGTAGAAATTTTATTCAACCACCGTCTCGAATTTAAGGTGCAAAGGCCACCATATATAGCAAGTTTAATTTCCATGACCAATCTAAGACTACTCCTAAAATAGTAAATAATATCGACTCCAAAGTTTAGAGTTATCATCGCATCCGAATTGTCCTTTTCGATAAATATAAACAGCTTACAATGGACCACAAACTTAATGGTTTTCTTGCTGGTAGGGTGTCTCAATTGGCATTTTAGTAAAGGGAAGAAAATGTGTTTGTATGTCCATGCTGAAATTTATCTAGGGTTTATAGAAGTTATATCTGAGAAATATATAACATATTGATGATCTGAAGTTACAAGATTGAATGGCTTTCTGTTTGTTGTTCCTCAATTTTTGGAGATTTTGCCACTAATTATGCAAGAACATTATCAATATCAAAGCAAGTAATGATTAGTTGTCCCTTACTTTCGTGGTATTTGCCACTAAGCAAATTAAGCCTTCGGTCCCCAAAGTACTCTTTAATCTTTATTTTGATGAGTACTGCTTTTGGTGATTATAGCGAACGATTCTTATTATGTCAGCAACTTTATATATGTAATGCTTCACAAATATATTTTATCAGAAATTGTTTAAATTAAAAAATATTGGAGATCAATCAATTGCAAATATTAAATTGATTAAAATCAACAATAATTGACGACATATTAATCAAATTTTAATAATTTAGAGATCAAATATTCTTAACATTATGAAGAAGAAAATCATTTTAATAAAAAAAATATCATTGTGATCAGTTTCCCTATATTTTTGTTGGAAGTACAGTTTAATATCATCCACATGAACATGAGACTTTTGACTAAGTCAGGATAGAAAAGTTTGGCAAGTAGAAGCTCATTCCAAGAAATTGAGATCCTCTTCGGATTTTTGATCCAGAGTATAGGGACTCGAAGATTCAGATCATTGAAGAGAAAGATCGGATCCTTGGTTTGTGTGAGATGGCACAGTGATATGAGCTAATAGGGGGCGTAGAATTAAAATTTAGTGGTTTAGATCTCTCAATCCGCGGTCTCTTAACATAGAGATTATGAGAGGATCTAGATTCCATTCCAAGTATCTTGAAGGCCAGGTAAGCACCAATGCACACAGTCAGCATAGCTAATAGGGTTTGCCAATTGTTCTGGGGTCAGTGGACTCCACTGCTTCTTTTATTTATTAAAATGAAAACTAATAAAAAATGTTTGAAAACTTTGAATTTTAACGAAAATGACAAAATAAAGTTTGAACCCTTGTAGTTAAGATCTTCAATCAAACTAGTATGTGCTCGTGGCAAATATGTTTCTGCCATTTAATTTATATCTAAGTTTCTGTCAAACTGTTAAGGCTCCATTCAAACCGAGGAATTTGAAAGAAATTATTTGGA
Source organism: Malus domestica (assembly GCF_042453785.1). Lineage (NCBI taxonomy): Eukaryota > Viridiplantae > Streptophyta > Magnoliopsida > Rosales > Rosaceae > Malus > Malus domestica. The sequence continues at coordinate 30,560,693 of NC_091667.1, read as the reverse complement.
TTTAACAACGAGACTAAATTTGCGTTGAAAGTTAGAAAACTTCGGATTTGCATGCATTTGAAATATATGCAAAGAATCATTTGAAATCTAGTTCTTTTCGTTCTTTTCTTATTGTTAGTCTTGGCATGTATTATTGTGAATCTTTAGAGACAACCAATTTAACATTATAACGTTATCTAAATCTCTAGATTTGACTACTTAATATTATGATCTAGTTGTATTCTTCTTCACTGGTAAGTGAGAGATCTTAGGTTCGATTCTTACTAAATGCAAAATTTAAAACTACATTATTATTGGTCTATTGTGAAGCATAGTCAACTCCCCCACCCGTCTTAATATAGATAATATCATTTATTTCCAAAAAAAAAAAATATCCCCAGATTTGGAATCCCACCATCCAACAGGCCCTTAATCAAATTATATGCTATCGATGGGAATTTAGGTGAGAAACAACATCATGACTGTGATAGTTTATGTATCTTGGCAACAACTTGACAAGCCACTTTTTCCCTTCTACTTCGTATCTCAAATCAATGCACAGTACTGGATCATGTTTATAGAAAGGTTCTCTTCCCTCCTAATCTCTCTCCCTTTCTATTTTTTTCTATTTGAACGGTCACGGTTAAGCTACATCAACATCTTATATTGATTTTTTTTATATAGACAATAAGACAAAAAACAATGTGTGAGAGGATGGGATGGAAAGAGATGAGAATAGAAGGGGAAAGAATCCTACTCCTTATAGAAAAGCTGAAATTTGTGCATCTATTGTTGTCTCTAACTTCTTGTTTTTTTTTTCGGAGATATCGTTGTGTAAATTTATTATTTGACAAAAAGTGTAGTTTTATGAAGGTTGATAAAAAATTTATGCAAATGGCGTTTTACCAAGAGTTTGTAGAAAGAAAAAAGATTTATTCGAAAATTATTTTTCTATAATATTTTTAGGCAAAAGAATTTTCCATGCGTTAGTAAATGAATCTCATGATCAAAAGTTGATGAGTAACGTAGCAGTCAATTATTTAAAGTGGCTGCCTTGTACAACAAGGAAAATGGTGCTCCTCTTCCCATGATGGGTTGCGGTGTTTTCCAAATTTGTTAATTACGACCCAATTGTCACACGTCGGAAAAATATAAAATCTTAAAGAAGTTTAGGTCATCTTTAACTGAGGGCTGGCCAGATGGCTCGTTTTAGCCCTCTAGTCCTCCAAGATTCCCCAAGATATTAATATTTTAATAAACAGTACATGGCCATATTTGCATCCGTCTCTTACCGAGGACCAGAGAGCTCGTTTTAGCCCTGTCACAAAAAACCGTCTCCAACCGAGGGCCAAAGGACCATAGGGCCAAACTTAATTTATTATTTAAATTTAAAAACTACAACAACTTAAATTTAAAAACAACAACTTATATTTAAAAACTACAAATTAAATTTAAAAACAACATTAACTTAAATTTAAAAATTACAACGACTTAAATTTAATATCCATAATCAACATCATCTTCATCATCCGTCATTGTAGGAGTATAGTCAGAGGTAAACAATTGCCGCCGAGACATAATTTCCTTTTTTTTCCTATCAAAATAGGCCTTACTCATTGGAGTGTAATTCGAAGTGTTCATTTCCATATTCTTATCATCTATCTCTTCTTGTATTTGTTTGACCCGTTCTTCGTGTCTACACTTCCTTTCTTCCGCCTCAAGGGCATTTTACTCCGCCAGTAATCGCAATGAGGCCGCCACTTCATGTTGAGTGGCGTAATCAGCATTTGCCTTGCCCTTTTCCCTCAACCTTCGGGCCTTGTTTCGTCCCATAGCCCTAGGTAAAGAACTTTCAGACGGAGTCGGATTTTCTACCCTTGTTTGTTGAATGGTAGGAGATCCATCTTCATTCATATCTATAGATGGGCATGCAGCTCCCAAAGGATCCACTATATGTTGAGGTGGATCTTCAAATAACACCCACCCTTTACAAATTTCCCAACAACTGTGAAACTGAAAGGGTTTTGAGCTGCCCTCCATATACAATTCCTCCGCTTGGCGTACCTAGAAAATATAATTACAAAAATTTTAGGAAATTAATTCATGAAATTAAATGTAATATAATGACATATAATTACAAAAATTAAATGTAATATAATTAAACATTTAAAATAAATTGTGAAAACACTAACTTTGTCATAGTAATTGGCGCCGCTTTCATATCTACTTGCTGCTGCTAATAGTGCTTGATGCCATTTATTCAAACTTGGATGAAGATGTTTCTTCCATCTTGAAGAACAACTTTCGTGGTTTCGGGTATTCGGTGGAATAGTGCATTCGTAGAACTCTAAGTATTTTTTGGATACACGAGTCCAAACACCTTCACTTGTTTGAGAAATCCATCTCACACTATCTTCTGAGACCCATCTATAAGCCTTGCAAAGAGCTTTATCTTCTTTTTGGGTCCAAGCCCTACCTTTCATTGCAGATGAGGCCATTTTTTTTGAAAAAAATGAAGGAAATATTGAAGGAAAATATTGAAAAGATATTGAAGGAAATTATTGAAAAATTGAAACAAATATTATAGATGAAGGAAATATTGCAAATGAAGTGAAGAAATATTATAGATGAAGGAACTATTGAAAATTTGAAACAAATATTATAGATGAAGGAAATTATTGAAAAAATATTGAAGGAAATTATTGAAAAATTGAAATAAATATTATAGATGAAGGAAATATTGGAAAATATATTGAAGGAAATATTGAGAAATATATTGAAGGAAATATTGAAAAATATTGAAGAAGGAAATATTGCAAATGAAGTGAAGAATTGAAAGAACTTCACCATATTTATAGAAGAAAAGAAATGTTTAAAGTTAAAAAAATTAAAAAAAAACAAAAAAAAAACCCAACGGGTAGCTGACTCAGCTAGCCGTTATATTAAAAAAAATTCAAACTATTAGTGTCGGTTATAACCGACACTAATAGTAAAACTATATAAAAAAAAAAGGAATTTCAAATCCTTCTTTAATACTGTCGGTTATAACCGACAGCAATAGGAAAACTATAAAAAAAAAATAGCCAGCCCGGGGCTGGCTGGCTGGCCGAAAGCAGCCAGCCCTTTGGCCCTTTGAAATTCGGTGGGGCCCTCCCAGATTCCCAAGCCCTCTGGCCTAGCCCTTGGTTGGAGACGGTTTTAGGGCTATTTTCGGCCCTCTGGCCCTCTGGACCCTTCGGTTGGAGATGGCCTTATGGTCTGTTTGGTATTCTACTTGAATTCAGCTTTTTTAACTCAAAAATAATTTTCAAGTTTTAGGCCTTAAAAACTTGTTTGGTAGACTATTTTTAAAAATTGAACTCAAGATTAACTAAAAAATATAGTCTATTATCTAAAAACATAAAAAGTTAGTTTTTAGAGTTTTTAAACTTAAACTCACTCATTTCTTTTCTCTCCCTCCTCCCCTCACTCCAAATCTATCTCTCTTTTCTTCTTTCTCTCCTTTTTTTTTTTTTACCTTTTTCGTACCTCCTCCAATTTACTGTCTTCATTCTCTCGGTTCTTTCTCTTACTCTTTTTTCTCTCTATCTCGTTCGATCCTCTCTCTTCTTTCCCTTTCTTTCAATCATCTCTTACTTTCTTTCATCCTCTCTCCTTTTTCTCCCTCTCCTACGACTCCCTCTTTTTAGATCTCTTTGTCTAGTTTAAGTCGTAAGATTTAAAAATTTCAAATAGAATATCAAACAGGTCCTTTTTTTTTACAATCTTGGACACCCTTTTTTTTACAAGCCGATTTTTAGGAGCAAGTTCTATCCATGAGCTCTTAACAAAATTAACGAGAAACTTTATTCCCTTGCGGGTTAATCCCATAGGTGGGCAAACCCTGTGTCTTTCTAGGTAACTCCGGTGTTCTGCTCTGATGTCGTGGCCGCAAAAGCCAGAATGGCACCTTCACTTCTTTGTAATGTTGCGGTCCCTTGAGAACCAGAGACCAAGTTTGACTCACATGAACGATGGAACGATGCATATATGGTCAACATTAAAAACAACATATTTTTAGAAGTTGTCCAGTGAGTGATACATGATGGTGATGATGAACGAAAATTACAATGTCGTTTGGCTTCGAAGCCATCTGTGAAACCGGACCAACACCAAAATGGCTTTGAAAACATTGCAATAATTCTGTACTTTCTTTTAATCAATCACTCAAGTATTCTCCTTCACAAAACGCAAATTTAATAACAAAATTTCATTTTTCACATTTCAAAGCAGTATTCAATCTATCTTCTTCCAAGGGCCCTTCCTTTATCCACATCTTCTTCTTCTCTCTTTCTTTTGCCTTCCATCTCACATTTTTCATGGATAATTACACTATTCAATTGCCACCACCATGCAATGACCATCCCGAAAGGCCGGAAGGACGAGAACTCACCACTTTGGACCACGATCAAGGATAGAAAAGTTTGGCGAACAGAAGCTCATTCCAGGTATCTTGAAGGCCAGGCAAACACCAATGTACGCAATCAGCATAGCTAACAGGGTTGGCTAATTGCTCGGGAGTCAGAGGGCTCCACTGCTTCTTGTAGATTGATGTGTGTGCATCCTTGCGATAGTTTGAAAGTTGCGTGATGTTGAGAAAAGAAATGGGCACCGTCGTTTTACCGAATACTTCTCCAATTACCTCCATTATGTTTTTCCGGGAATCTGAACCCCAGTAGTTTGGATCTTCAATCAAAGTAGTCTGGTTGTAACAGTTGCCTCCTGGTTCACCTCCCCATTCTATACTCCTGTCAAATATCAAATGTCAGGCCACCTAAATCTTGTGAAAACTTCAAGCACAAGTTACTCGTCTAAAAAGCTTCAAATTTTCAATTTGTCTGTTTTTTTTTCGAATTGGGGTAATCACAATTATGCATGCTATATACATGATTTGAATAAATAGGGTTGAGAGAACTGTACTCACTTTCCATGAGAAGGAGACATGCTAGTGAAAAAGACCCTCGTCTTCTTGGGGTCCATGTTCCTCCTCACCCATCTTAACATAGTTTTCATCGCCATACGATAAGCCTCTGTCGTTGGCACATTCACAATATCTTTCACCTCATCATTGAAGGAACCTAGTCTGAAATTAAAACTTCGGCATTTTGTCATTTTGTTAAGCAATATAGGAAGACTTAAGCAATGTATAATTTGATAGAGGCAGGAATGTACAATATTTTAAATTCCAAGCCGGTCATCCACCACAGATAAGTATTGAACACCAATACATCAACGCCCTTCCAATGTTTGCCATGCTTATTGACGGACCCTTTCCTTACAAGCCTGTCAGATATCCTATGGACGACAGCATTATCCGCGTTTGATTCAAGAAGAAACGGCGCCCAATAGAACTCGATTGTGGCATTGTATGTCTACACATTATGGAACAAAGAATAGTAAATGACTGCACAATTGGCAATGTACAATTGAGAAGTATGAAGAAAAAGTGAAAACCACAATGAAATATCACCTTGGCTGTGAAAACAGTTCGCGAGTCTGAGTCAAAGCTCTCCATGGATTTGGCATCATCCGGGATGAGTTTGTGGAGAAGACAAATCATGGAAACATACTGACCCCGGTTCAGAGAGTCTCCAACGAACATCATCCGCTTTCCTCGTAGCGTCTCGAGCATCAAAGTGGCATTGAAGCTGTATAATTTGTGAGAAGAATGTTATACATGTTATACTATTGGTAAGTTACAAAAAAATCCAACATAACGGATATATGATTTTTATAAGATTACAAGATTAAAGTTAATACCAATGACACTGTGAACGAAAAAATAATTATTAAACAATTAATAAAAATGAAAAGAAAAATCATGACAAATATGCAGAAGAAGCATATTATTATTAGGAAGTAAATGTTTTTTTTTTTTAATTTCAAAAAAGTTTAGAGGAGATTGGCTACTCTCACCACCAATGCCATGCAATACCCACAACCTCAAGCTGGAAGAACTTACGCATAGAACCTAACCGCCATCTGCTATTGGTATGGATTTATGTAGGAATATACAGATTGCACACCAAGTTGTTTTAACTTAGCCGTTTTAACAATCTTTGATACAGTTCAAACTATAATTTTAGGGACAATTATTATATAGAGCCTGTTCGAGATTGTTTTTTTCGGAAAATATTTATGCTCATAAGAGCTTATGCCAAAAGTGTTTATATAAACACGTTGAAATGTTGTTAAAACAAGTATTGTAGTTGTTTCTCCTAAAAACGCTTATAACGACCTAGAAGCACTTTTAAGTTGTTCTACCAAACATACTTATAAATGATTTTGGTTGTTATTAATAGGCCAATCAAAAGAAGGCCTTGGGATTAACCTCAAATGTCGAGAAAATTCGAGTAATGAGTTAAGATTAAGACATGCTTAGAGTTCGATTCCCTCCCATGCAACAACGTAAAAATCAATTATTAAGAAACCATCTATGTCCGGGCCGTTCCCAAGAGCCCATAATATCGTACTCCCTAAGCCCGTACACAATTTGGGCCCAACCCATCCACGTTGTCGTGTGCGACAGTGGGCCCCTGTACATTAGTTGTCTCCCACGAGGACAGATGAAAGGTACGGGATTTCGGTTTCCCGGGAACAAAACGACGGCAGCGTATCTGGCTCCATCCACACGGCCGGCCGGGAAGCAACCCAGCCGGCCGGGAAGCAACCCAGCCGGCTTAACTACAAAAACCGGTTCATCAGACAAGGACAAAGGGACAGAACCGTTTTGTTTGTCGGTGACGAGATTCGTAGGTAGGGTCGAGAACTAGGAGAGTTAAGTTACTGTCGTGCGATGCTTTTTGTCGAAGTGAAAGCAAAATATCGGCTTAACTTTCCCAAACAACGCCGATTAAAACGAGGAATTGACGCGTTTTATTAAAGACTGGGCTACTGACCTGGGAAGATCGCAGCCGTGGGGCTGCCACCGCCATTTCTGGTAGTCCTTGTCGGGCCGCCCGTGTTCTTGGCAGGTCAACTGTGGCTGGATGTACGGGCACTCCGATTCCTCGTAAAGCGGCCGAGTTGACTCGTCGAAGACCCACCTCCCGCTGAACAAGTCACACCCTTCGTCGGTCTTGCCGACGGCGAACGGCAGCTTCTCTCTCTTCTTCCCTAGCCCCAAAACAAAAGACCCAATTTAGTAAATTGCAAAGTTTCAATTGGTTAACTCGGTGGAATGGGGTGGGTTGACTCACCTGTTCTGATGACGATTGGGTCTGAGCTGGAGGTGAGTTGGAGCTGCTGGCCGAAAATGCAGGTGAGATCCTCGCCGTAGAGGACGCAGACGAAGAGGATGAAGACGAGGAGAGTGAAGAGGTAGGGAGAGAGTCGAGCCTTGCGGAAGACGGCGGCGGCAGAGGAGGAGGAGGAGAGCGGCGGTGGCTTCATTAGTCTCATGTGAAATCGTATAATTGTATTTGAAGGTGTGATCTAATTTGGTTGAAATATATGAGACGGAGGTCCATAGAGATTCATCGTGTGAGAAGAATAAATATATAAGAATTTGGTCGTTTGAGATGGGTTATATAATTTGAAACATTATAAATGTCACGGTCAGTGTGCTAAGAACACGATCCAAACACAAAAGAGTAATAATACAATTGATAATTTTTTTTTATTCAAGTATTCAACCAATTATATTACAACTGATGAATTCCAGCACACTGAGAAATCTCTTCGTATTTTCTTTTTTGTATTACGTTTCTATTAAAGGCAATAATGAAATCCAAACGTAGGGAATTTCTGTGCTTTGGGAAATCATTAAATCAAGTACCATTTCTGGTCCCAAAAGAAAAACATGATCTCCCTTGGCTTCTAAGGTAAGTAATTCTCTCTCCTTTCCAATCATGAGAGAGAGAGAGAGATGAAATATTGGTTTTAGGTAGAGAAGTGGTTGGCACTCACCTGCTTTGCTTTCTTAATTCTCACTCAATAATACAACAAATAATAAAATGATGTGACCAACAACTAAACTTACCAAATTAATTAACCAATTATTTTGTTTCTCTTACAAGTTTCCATCATCACATTCAAGTGCATAATCTTTCTTACAAGAAAGTTTGATTGTCTCTTTGCCAATAAAGCTCAGAAAGTAAATGCTAATAAACATTATTGTACTTAACTGTTATGTTGTGAATATCGAGTTTTAAGAATGGAAAAAATGAACAAAACTCGAAAACTTAAAATAAATAACTAAGATAAATAACACCAAGGATTAAGGTGGTTCGGCTATATGTGCTAATGTCCACGGGGCATTAACAACAATTTTTCACTATATCAATAATGAGTATAACGAAGAATCTTGCCAAGTTTCTAGAATTAAGAACCTGACGAAAAAACCTGAAAGATCAAGAACAAGAAATACACTATTTTTCTCTTTTCTTTTTCTCTCGCACACACTTTGCTCTTACAATATTCTCTCACTCTGACTCCTTGAGTGGTATACAACTTATTGTTTTGCTCCCGTTCCAAACTAGTGCAATAGCCCCTTACATAGACATAATAAAGGTTGTATTTAATACGGATTACGATCATAATTCGAACCTAGTTATGCATCCTTCTCCAATTGGAAAAACCACCCTGATTGGGATAACAACTCCAATTGGGTAAACAATTTAATCCTCTAAGACTATAATTCCTAATAGACTTAGGACAACTCATCGTGGGCTTGGTAACCCAACACGTCGACCCCCGGACCCCCTTCCTTTCCCCGCCAAACCATGAAGAGGAAAAAGAACAAAGAGTTCACAATACATAAACCCCAGAAATCTTAGCCAAGAAAATACTATTCATCCCTCCTAAAACACAGAAGTTCAAAACGCATAAAATCTCATTGCAAAAGTTAACGATATAAATTCGTACCTGAGGCTGAAGAGACACGGAGCACATTGCAAATGGAAAATTCGAAATGAGGCAGACAATTGAAGCTGGTTGTACTTCATGTATCAAAGAGTTGTGGAAAAGAATCTTCACCCTTGCTATTATACCTTTCAGACATCTTCTTCCATACAACTAGCAGTTGCTGTGTCTTCTGGCGCCTTTCAAAGAACCTCGACAATGTGTTAACTAGCCACATCAGAATCAGTAGACAAATAATGGCACATAAGGTAAGCCTTCAATGCTTTCAATTCATGAGGATTTCTGTGAATCGGATAACACTCCAAAGAGCCTTTCTCCCACCACATCACCATATTACTAACATAATTCTACCATACAAATATCTGTCCAGTGACGGTATCTTTTCAAACATCTGAATCAGAACCGTCAATTTAGACTGCATATAAGCAAGATATTCACATTTCAATAAATCAGATACTAAAATATAGTCGCACGGTACCATATAATTCAACTGGCAAGATAATGCACGATACTCAACATCCAATGTGTTCACCTTTCATTTTATCCAGAGAAATATTAAAATCCTTGAGGAAACATTCATCCAAAATTGCCTGAACAGCAGCCGAGCAATGTACGAAGAAAATAACAAGTAAACGAGGACTTGGTAAGGAGGATTTCTTTACATTACAACTAAAATATGACTCGTGACTGAAAAAAAAGATGGAAAGGATAGGTGAGACGGAGAAGGCACCATTTTTATGATGGTGCATGCTGAGCTTAAGTGCTAGCTTTCACTACGCTGTTGCTGCATACTGACCCATTTTCTCTTGTTTGCCAAACGTTGATGGCAGAGCACAGATGATACAAAATGAAGTCACCAGCTTAACCTAAAACAAATATCTCTATGCTCAAAAGTTGACAGGAGAATAGGTGCTTCGATGACCATGAGAAGATCCCCTAAATTTGTGCAGTAAGGATGCAAACAGACTCTGGAAGGAGAAGATGCAGCAGTTATTAACAATATATTGAGAGCTTAAGAAAAAGAAAAAGGCAATTTAATTGAAACTTGTTTATATCTGTGCCACATCACTAGAAGTATAAACCTAAGTAGAATACCTGGGTACTTTGACGTAAGGTGGTCCAAAAGTCCAAGTTTGGTATAATCTGAAATGAGGACAAGCACCGAATCATAGTTAAATTACCAGAATTTAAACTCCGAAGGAGCACTTTAGAACCTTGACCAGATTCTAGAGTACCAGTTACGAGTAAGATTTTTTCTGCTATTGCAATGTGATCTAACTGATGTTATATGTTCTAAATAGTATGCTGCCACAAAAAGTGAGAAAAAATGAATAGATTTTGACTCCAACGTGACATATGGAATTATAGTAATATGGTAAAAGGAACATGTGGCTTCATTCCCTATTCCATGACTGTCACAAGTTTGAATTCCCTTGCCCAAAGGTCACGTGTTTTGGTTCTCTCTCCCCTTCAATATTTCCTTCCATAGATCATCCACTGTATGATACACACACACACACTGTGTGTGTGTATGTGTGTGTGTGTATCACCCAGTTTCCTATGTGTAATTCATGACCACCATTTTACCTGACTCATTGACATATATTAGTTCTTCCTCTATAGATCGATTTTTAAGAAAACTTGAATTCCATTTCAAAATGATACACAGCAAATAGATGGACCTATTCATAAAACAATTTCAAGACAGATGAATGGACAAAACGCAAGCATAACAAAATAGTTTGTGTGCAAGAAGCTGATCTAATTGAGGAACATACGTGTATTCCACGAACTCCAAGTTTTATATATCGATAAGCTGCCCCAACCAGCAGATAAGCTCCAAAAAGGCATAAGATTCTGAAATAAAGATCAATTATCAATCACTTACGATGACTCAGAAAAACTTCAACAGTAGACATAGAAAATCGCTTTGGAAATAAATTTGACTCTTACATGATTCCTAAGGTACCAAACCAGCCCCACGCTCTTCCATGCACGTATTCAATCTTGGCACAGCCAGAAGGATGCGTTAATACTGTAGCCTGTCAGATAGAGAAGATATTATGAACCTCATACTTTATACATTGTTCATACACACTGCAAATCCGCTTTCAATGTCACAAAATGAACTGTCAACAGAGAGCCAGTGCTATGCATTTCAAAGCTTCATGCATCCCTATTTTGAAATCTATGATTTCATACATTCACAACAGCAAACACTAGCTAGTTTACTGGTTTTTCTCAATAGTCAATACCACCACCTGAACCATATACACAAAAACAAAGCCTAAAGGATAAAGTGCCACCAGCTGGGAAAGAAAAAAGGGTTCGACACATCTTCAGTCAACAAAGAAGCGCACTAATGATAAGCAGGAAAATGAAACAGGTTGAGCACATATTCAGTTCCAAACAAGTTTACCATTCAAATCATATTAGTTTAATTAATAAATTTGGCTGGAGATCAAGGCGAGGGAAGATTCAAGCTAAAGGAACTTATTAAATCAGGTAAGAAGCTTAGTATACAAAAGCTGAAGACAGGGGGCCAGAGGTCTATACTCTAAAGTATACACTGTACAGTTCATAGAATATGGACAAAATATCGCTATTCCATGGACAACTTTATCAAAGTAAACTCCCATCTTCTATAAGATTAAGTGATAGGCAAGGAGAAATGAAGATATTCTTAAACTGAAAGGACTCACGTAGTCGCATTTCCCAGTTTTCTCTAGTAAATGTGGCCCCTGTAAAACAGAAAGACAAGAAACTGGATCATCAACCAAGCATGTCAGAATTCCAGGATCACTTCAAATTATGCAGACGATTTTGTATAAGGTCTTGCCTGAACTCTATTTGGATCACATATTACAGACACAGAGAGCGAACAGTTGAACTTCAGGCCACTACTTGACATCTTAACAATGACACCAGTGTTAGGATTCTTCCTGTCTGCCAAAACAAGGAAGTCATAAATCTTCGGAAAATTTATTCTCAAACCAAATCAATTGTGAAGGTCAGAAAGCATGAATGTCCATACATATTTGTGCAATGCCATATTCAAGCTACATTAATGGAAACCTGAAAGTATCATTCAATTTTATATCTGGGGGAGATTCCAAGAAAAATAGAAAAGAGATCTCACCGATTATGTTCATGTCCATGCTTGAGGCACGCCCAATGGTAGTGCACACATCGTAACCTGCAGTTACCGCTTGGTTCATTTTAGAAGAATAAATACAATCTTCCAAGATAGAACAATTTTCAATCCAAATTAGATGAGATAGGTCTCAGTCTCCTGCTCTGTTCGAAACTAAAAAGAGGGCACCACAGGCTCCCAATTTCTAATGGACCAAAGCACACCATAACATAAAATTAAGAGGAATTTTGTTTGAAGCCACAGAGCATAGGATGTCATTAAACAGTTCAGCTGTCACAAATTTTTTTCAGACTATTTATGAATAGCTACTGTTTAACACAATATAATTTGCAAGAGCGACATCTGATCACGACCCTTAAAGCTTTATTTGCTCCAGAACATGTCCAAATTAAACATCTACTTCTGCAGAGCTAGGCAATAGAAGGAAATATCTGAAAGAAATTAATTTGATTATTCCCAAACATGATTGAGTCACTGACTACCACTATCATACATAAGCAATAGAATGTGAATTCCTTTTTCCGATTTTACCAACAGGAAATAGATACAGTAAAGTACACAGAGGGCTATGTCATTAATCATATGAAACATTAAAGCATCTGTACCTCCTATGTTGTTTGACACAAGCGCACTAGAACCCATATCACAGCATGATGCCCCCACACAATCCTGCAATGTTCGATAATGTAGTCAAATAAATAAGATATTCTATAGAAATTAGGGTAGGAACTAGGAAGTATATTTTACTATCTTTATCTTTGTTTTATCCAATTTTTAACAAAAAGCTACCTCTGCCCATTACACCCTGAGTCAAGAGCCTGGAATTATATGTGAACAGTAATACTCGGGTCAATTGTTAAAAAGAATTATCCGTAATGGAATCCAAAATAAAAGTTATGCAAGCATCAGATTCATGAAAAATAAAAGAAAGCAAATGACAATTAGGACCTTTGAAAGCTGTAGCAATATTCTATTAAATTCCGTAGATTTCAAATTTAGAAAAACTCTCATGTTGTTTTAGCTAGCAGTGTAAGTGCCAGCTTTAGCTGTCAATTTCCAAATTCCCATATCTCTCTAACCCTCTCTTTTGTCTTTAGAGGCAGAGATAGAGAAAATTAGAGCAAACCATCCGGAGCGGCTCCCTCACGGATCAAAATATAGGGAGGAACTAAGTACCAAGTAAATAAGTGCAAGTATTACAAAATTGCACCAGTCTCAGTTCCTTCCATATCAACATAAAGAAAATAACAGTAACAGAGCTGAGAAATCTACCCAGCAATCAACACATCTAGGTGGGTCGTGATTGAAAATCATTCCATTGCAAAGCTGCTCCAGACAGTCAAGGAAACAAACTCAATAATGAACCTAGTGGCATTAATAAGGCTTATGCTTGTAAAAGTTAGCATGATATCCATTAAAGAAAAAAACAAACAACTGCATTGTGGTATTATCATGATCATAGTCGTACAAAATATCAGTAAAAAACACAAAGGTGTGACCTGATGGAGCGAACCTGAAACCAGAGCACAGTCTCATTTGCTGCCACCTTGTAGAACCTGTAGTAATGAAGTTTAACATCAAGGAAAAATGAATTTTGCTTGACCAAATTGATAATTGAAAAAATGCATCACAAATGCCCCCGTAAATAAGAGAATGCTTTCAATGTATATCAGCTAGAATACAACCGATGTCCATAGGACCATAGCTCAAGAGCACGAAGAACCTCCGCAACCCCTTGAACCATAATGTACCATACAACTATTACAGTTTAAGATACAACCCAATTTCAAACTAGAGAAGCCAGAATGGCTCAACCGAATCTCTTTCGAATAAATGAACATTAAGCCGGCTTAATGAAAAATTGAAAACCAGTTTCGAAAATGCTTAATAGGACAGAAGCACGTTAATTTGCACAACTTCAAGAACTTCATGTATTTAACATAGAAATCATAAAGCTCATAGCAAAACCACAGCAATCAAACAGTTGGACGACATGCATATCAAAGCCCACAAGAAAAATACATGGAGATGAGGTAAATGTTCCACAAATTGCATCAAATTTCAGCTTTAAAAGATTGAATAAAATCATTGAAAGTGAGAAGAAATAACTTGAAATTACAAGGTACAATTAACAATCATGAATAATCCGAAAACCCATATCAAGTAGCAGAGAAATGGCGAGAGAAATGGGGAGGGAGAGAGAGAGAGAGTACCCATCTTCGCTTTGGACGCCGTGAGGGAAGAAAGGGATGGGAGAGTCCAAAGTGTAGTTATAGAGCTTGTCATCGTCGACGACACTGAAATGGCAGCTAGCGGAGACCGAGTTAACTCGGTCCAAAATCGTTAAGATGACCGTAACCCATATCAGAAAACCGAGTCGGACTTCCATTGCTGGCCACCGAGCTCACAGAAACTCGCTTACAATCTCATCAATGGCGCTGAGATTCTTGGTGCTCTGAAGCATGAAAACATCAGTCTTCACTTGTGACAAAAACCGACATTCCTCGTGGCATTGCCTTCAACCAAACGACATGGTCCGCACGGCCCGGTTTGGATACGTATCACATTTTATTTGAACCAAAGTTGGGCCGAACGAAACCGCACGTGACAATTTGGATCGCCCGGTTGGGCGTTTTGATGCCCACCCTAAAACGACAGGTCGTTGAGAATATAGGAGAAACCTTTATACCGCCGAAAGCCTAACGGTGCGAACCGCGAAGAAAAACAGAAAGCCATGGACGCCGACTCTTCCAACCCCAACAGCGCCTTGAGCGACACCCGCTTCTGCGACCTGAAGCCGCCGCTCTCCGAACTGGTTCTGGAAGCCCTGTCCGAAGGCGGGTTCGAGTTCTGCACTCCGATTCACGCCGCCACAATCCCCTTACTGTGCAGCTTCAAGGACCTAGCATTCGTGGTCCCGATGGTGGAGATACTCCGGCGAGCTTCAACCACTCCAAAACCTCAAGAGGTCTGCTCCACACCATTAATTATTTTTCTTTCGTTTCACTTGCTAGACACAGTTTGGTTGCCGAGAAAATAAAATGTTTACTTGCTAGACATTGTTTGGTTGCCGAGAAAATAAAATGTTTACTTGCTAGACATTGTTTGGTTGCCGAAAAATGGAAGAGAAACAGAATGAAAAAGAAAATTTTGTGCTTGTGCAGGTGATGGGAATGATTATATCTCCGACGAGGGAGCTGTCTTCGCAAATATACAATGTCGCAAAACCCTTCATTTCGACGCTGCCGAATATCAAGTGTGTGCTTTTGGTTGGTGGAGGGCAAGTGAAATCAGACATGAAACAAATTGAGGAGGAAGGAGCCAACTTGTTGATCGGGACACCGGGAAGACTATTCGACATTATGGAACGCATTGATGGCTTGGATTTGCGGAACCTTGAGGTAATGCATTTGTAAATGGAGTCGCATTTGATGGGATTTGATTGAAATTTGATTTTTTGGGATTTGATTGAAATTTGATTTTTTGGGATTTGATTGAAATTTGATTTTTTGGGATTTGATTGAAATTTGTTTCATGGAATTTGATTGTGTATATGGCTGACAGAGGGTCATTTCGTCGATAATTGTTGCAGATTTTGATTTTAGATGAGGCTGATAGGCTATTGGATATGGGGTTCCAGAAGCAGATAAATGATATTATGTCTCGATTACCTAAGCTCCGAAGAACTGGTCTCTTTTCAGCTACTCAAACTGAGGCAGTTGAGGAACTGGCTAGAGCAGGACTAAGGAATCCTGTGAGGGTAGAAGTATGAGCCGAAACAAAATCGAGTGATTCGATATTAAGGAAACAATTAGCCTCTTCTAAAACACCTTCTGGCCTTGCCCTTGAGGTATGCTCTATAACATAACGTCAACAAATACTAATTTGTTCATAATGTCTAGCTTCTCTATTATTGAATTATTTCCGTCTTTGACTGTGCACTCTACATACAGTATCTGGAGTGTGAGGCAGACAAGAAACCGTCGCAGCTTGTGGATCTTCTTGTTAAGAATAAGTCTAACAAGACCATTGTGTGAGTAACTTGAGATTAGTATGTTTTAGTGAATGTGGTCGAATTACTTTCGAGGTTAAAAGTTGTTTTGCTTTGCAAAGTGATTCTCGTATTTTTCTGTGTTTTCTTTTGTAGATAGTTCATGACTTGTGCTTGTGTTGACTACTGGGGACTTGTTCTTCCAATGCTTGGCCCTTTGAAGGGTTTCCCTTTGATTGCTCTACATGGGAAGATGAAACAGGTAAAACAATACAGATCAGCATACTCGGTCAATTTTTGAGTTAGTATTTCATGACCTCATCGTTCTTTGCTTTTTCAAAATTTTGAATTTCTAGGCCGCAAGGGACAAAGCTTTAGCCTCATTTACATCTCTCTCAAGTGGCGTCCTTTTATGTACTGATGTTGCTGCACGTGGGCTTGACATTCCAGGCGTTGACTGTATTGTGCAGGTAGCATTTTTATGGTCATCACCAGTTTTGAAAGCTAAATAAAATAATTCGTTTATTTGTTGTTACTGCAGTATGATACCCCTCAAGACCCAAATGTTTTCGTGCATAGAGTTGGCCGAACAGCTCGTATGGGTAGACAAGGAACTGCGATCGTTTTTCTATTACCAAAGGTTTAGTTATAGCATCCATAACTATGCCATAATTGTTTCCTTATGTACGAAACTGTCCTACAGCTCTGTTTGACTCATTTTGTCTTTTCTTATTTCCTGTGTTGCTTTCATTATGATGTTGAAGGTGCTTATTTTCATTGCACTGTTGCAGGAGGAAACTTATGTGGAATTCTTACGGATAAGAAGAGTTCCTCTACAAGAAAGGTAATGTTCTGATGATGTTGCTGATGTTGTTCCTCAGGTAAGCACCATGTTATGGTACCCTTCCCCTTAGCTAATATTGTTGTGGGAAAAAAAAATTCTAAATTTATTCCTCGTCACAACTGTTCTAACTCTGTGAACATTGTTCAACAATGTGACCTAAGATGCCAGCATTTTGTATGTAAAACAGATTGATGCCATTGCCCATGTATTTCAATGCTATTCATTAAATCAGTTTTATCCATCATGCTGTTGTCTTGAAAATACGAGTTTGGTTTTAGGTGCTCTCTCTTATTGTCAAAGTTTTTGGTCCAATATATTTTAGTGATAGGTTACTTTCTGAATATTTTGATGAGATTTTTCAGTAGTTTAAGTGACATCGTTTTAAAACTTTGTTTCAGATTCGATCAGCCGCAAAAAAGGACCGCGATGTCATGGAAAAGGGATTAAGAGCATTTGTTTCTTACATGCGTGCATATAAAGAACATCACTGCTCATACATTTTCAGGTGTCTAACAGTGCCATGTACTAATTCAGGCCAAGAAATTTATTTTTCTCTAATTTATGTTTTAATGCAGGTGGAAAGAACTTGAAGTCGGGAAATTGGGCATGGGATTCGGACTACTGCAGCTCCCTGCAATGCCTGAGGTAAAGCACCACTCGCTTTCCACAGAGGGTTTCATCCCTGTTGAAGACATGAACTTGGAGGAGATCAAATTTAAGTAAGAACTCCCTTAATCATTTACTGTTTGTTTGTATGATATTGAGGCGTTATGTACTGTCACTAAAGAAGAATCTACAATCGAAGAAAGAAGCAAAACAGCAAGAACCGAAACATCAAAAAAATCAAAAAGATCCCAAATGCTTCAGATGCTGCAATGAGGAAGAAAACAGGTAAGCAAAGACGTGCTATCCAGACAGCTGAAGATGACGATGAGTTGGCAAGAGAATACCGCTTGCTGAAGAAGCTCAAAAAGGGGGCTATCGACGAAAGTGAATTTGCAAAGTTAACAGGAACAGAAGACTTGCTTTGAAGGCATAAATATACAGAACGTGATTTCGGGCATCCAGACATTATGGAAGATTGGAAGTCTAAAGCCTTTCAAAAATCTCGAAGGTGATAGGAAGAATTTCAAGCCGCATGGGGATCATATTTGGACCAAAGCAAAGTTACCAAGGCATCCCCAAGCTTGTTCAAAAGACAAAACTTACAGATGCAACAAAAACGGTTGGGAGACAAATTTGCAGGTGAAAGAGTTTTTGCTCCTGCTAGTTTTCGATATTGGGGGTCCCTTTTACTCGCCTTATTTGATTTACGTTCTTTGTAACCATGTTACAGACAGAAGGAAATCAAAGCTACTTTGTTTACAATTTGGTAGATTACAAGGCAGATTGAACAGTAATGGCCACTCGATCCAAATAATGGTGTTTTCACAAGAACACTCTGGGGCAGATGCAGATGTTGAAAATTCCTCGTGGGGAAAACCGGAACAGGAAACATCTGTATCAATTGTTTCTTACTTTCTTGTCATTTTCGAGCCATGGTCCAGAGTCAGTATAAAGTGATATTTTTGTGAGAGGTGTGTGACAGATGATATGGTCAGCTGCCTTATAAAATTATTCTCCCTCGCAGTTCAAAGATAAACTTGAATAAAAAAAATCTGATCAGCTGAATGGTTAGACGTCAAACACGAATAATGTAAGTACAACTACTAATAGGCACCAAACAGGCTCTGGCATTTGTAAAAGCGGCCTGACTGGTGACCAGGTACGGCGCAGCCAAGGTTTTTCCTCTTGTATTGTTGACATTGACAGAAAAGGATCCTCGCCGGATCCAGATCATTTTCCTGGGGATTTCGTAATCATGTCTATATATCATATATGGTGTGGTTAATTTTCGTTAAGTACCATTTATATTTAATTTTAAATTTTAAATAATTTCTGACCGTACAATGTAATGTAAGATGAAAGATGAAGATTACGGAAACCTCACGAAAAGGATCGGATCCTTTTCCGACAGACCAAAAAGTGTATGGCATTTGTGATAGTGGCCTGACCGAATCAAGTTGAAGTCTGTCTTTTGTTGCTTTTGAAAATTCCCAATTTCCCACCAATTAAACAGAGAACCACTACAACGACCTCAATCTCTCTCTCTCTGTCTCCGTCACATGCTTCTTCCCCGTCTTCGCGCCTATATTAGCCGCCAAACCCTAATCTCTTTCCTCAATCTCCTCCGCCTGATCCGCCGAAAAGCCCAAATAGTCTTCCCCTTCTTCGAAATGTCCGCCCCGGACCACCAATCCTCCGCCCCGACCCCTCCGCCGTTCGACCCGACCCAACCCGCCGTACCCATCTCATATCCGATCAAAACCCTCGAAGAGCTCGAGTCCAGGTCCTACTTCGAGTCCTTTCACTACCCTTTTAACAAATCCACGGTTGCTCTGCAATCCGGGTCGCCTTCCCTGTCGCTGCCCGACAGGCCCAGAGTGATTGTTTGCCACGACATGGCCGGAGGCTATGGCGATGATAAGTGGATCCAGGGAGGGACCAATCCGAACGCGTATGCGATATGGCATTGGTATTTGATCGATATTTTCATCTACTTTTCGCATAGTCTTGTCACTCTTCCGCCTCCGTGTTGGACCAATACTGCTCACAAACATGGAGTTAAGGTAATTTGAAACTTCGGGATTTGGGGAATTTAAGGAAACATGTTTTGGAATTTGGGTTTTGTGTGTTCAAGTGATTAATGTGGAAATGAGTTGACTTTTTGTAAGTTTAAGACAGGGTGTGAGAATTCAGTTGGGAAATAGAGGGATTGTTGTCCTCTGTTGTTTTTTCTGGGAACTCTTTGATTTGGTTATGTTTCGGTTGTGGATCATGAGATGTTTTGCTTTCTAGCCGTTCATAGTTCCAAATGAATGATTGAAAGGAATTTCGGAATCTAACTTTATCGGTTTTGTATATTGGAATCCAAGGTGTTGGGGACCTTCATCACTGAATGGGATGAAGGGAAGCTTATTTGCAACAAATTGCTGTCGACAAAAGAGTCTGCTGAAATGTATGCTGAGTTCTTGGCAGAGCTTGCCGTTGCTTTGAGCTTCGATGGATGGCTGGTAAATGTTTTTTAAGTTTGTACATTCTTAACCAGTCAACTGTTGAATTGGATTATAAGTTACAACACATTTGAGTTCTTTGCAAACACAAACGTACACACACAAAGGAGCACGTTGTATTTTGTGGAAACATGAATGCTGCGGTTCAGCTGTCCCAAGAAGTTATATTTGCAAGTCAGCATAGTAATCACCGTTGAGGTTTTTTATGTTTAACCAATTCAAGGAAAGACGGATGATATGAGAAATAGGAAGTTTCTGTTATAACTTACAAGACTGATTGAACTTTGGTTATTACTTGTCATGATTACTGCAACTTGCAGATCAATATGGAGGTTGAATTGAAGCCGGACCAAATCCCTAATTTGAAAGCATTTGTCTGCCATTTAACACAGAAAATGCATTCCTCAGCCCCTGGTTCTTTAGTCATATGGTGGGTGTCTGGAGATATGATGCTTCCAGTCGCTTATATTTTTGCCCCCTTATGTTATAGGGTTCAATTTAAAGTTTATATTTGTCTTACTATTGTTAATTCTGCAGGTATGACAGTGTTACAACTGATGGTAAACTTAACTGGCAAAATCAACTGAATGAAAAGAATAAACCCTTTTTTGATATATGTGATGGAATTTTTATGAACTATACATGGAAGGTATGTTCCACTTCTTCCTTATGGAGTTTGTTTTGTTTTTTTAACTTTTCTTTCACACTGTCAAACTTATGTACCATGCAGCAAAACTATCCGAGGCTTTCAGCAGATGTTGCTGGTGACAGAAAGTATGATGTCTACATGGGAATTGATGTATTTGGAAGGGGCAGTTTCGGTGGAGGACAATGGAATGTATGTGACACTCTAATATCGTAACTTCTGAAATGTGCAAACCCTTACTGATTGAAAATAGTAAAAGAAACAAAAAAGCAAGAAATTTGGCTGTAATTTGATTTACAGGCCGAGGTTATATTTCACTCTGACCAATGAGTATTTTAAGTGCCATTATATATGAAGTATGACATGTTAACTCTTAAGGCTAATGCCTTTACAAATAGTTGTAAAGGTCAAGTGATTTATCCGGGAGTCTCGTTTTTGTAGTTCACTTTGTTTTTTCTAATAATTCTGCATATCAGACAAGTGTTGCACTAGATGTGCTGAAAAAGGACGATGTATCAACGGCCATTTTTGCTCCTGGATGGATCTATGAGACTAATCAACCACCAAATTTTCAGATTGCTCAGAATCAGTAATTGACTCGCCCCTGGTTGCATAGTTTCATAAACTTGTAGTTCGATTGATTAGCATACAAACTATTCCTTAATAGTTCCTTAGTTATAATTTCAGATTTCCACTACCAGTAACATAAGTTCATAGACATTATTTTACAGACAAAATCTGGCATGATATTTCCACTTCTTTTGACAAAAGCTAGTATAATGATGCATTATTTCCTGAAAAAAGCAGGCATGATGATACAGTCGTCTTCCTAACATTTTTGTAACTGCTTACCTGGTTAGTTGGAAAAAAGAACTTTATGTAATCAACGCCAGTTAGATCGGAATATGACCTGGTTGATTTCTTAATAGAATGAATATTACATTTACCGAAGTTTCTCATAATAAATTCAATTGTTTTGCAGTTGGTGGTCCCTCGTGGAAAAATCATGGGGGGTGGTACAAAATTATCCTAAAGTGCTACCATTCTATACAAATTTTGATCAGGTTGTTATGACTATGTTGATACTGCAGTGGGCCATTTATTGATATTGGAAGCGTGACCTAGTTCATAAACTTCATATCCTGTATATACCTGTTATCTAAACGCTATTTTTCTGTATTATTGTTCAGGGTCATGGATATCATGTTTCTGTTGACGGAGGGCAAGTGTCGGATGCTTCTTGGTGTAACATTTCTTCCCAAGGGTTGCAGGTATGGACCAAATAGCCTTGTGGTATCAGATGCTTCTTGGTCAAATGAGATACCGTTAGATTGCAGTTTGGTTTCCATCTTCTTCTTTTATTCCTAATTTCCTACTCTTTTCATTGAAAGACTATCAAATTTGCAGTTTGAACTATCTTTTCTGAGTTCTAGTTGTTCGAAGGGAGTTCGTTCTTCTTAGTGAATGGAAATATTTGAGTTACTTCCTTATTTTAGTTGTTGACAACAAAATAACTTAGAATAAGAAGAAAAAAAATTACGTCTTTGAGCTTGAGTGTTGGTGATATGGAATGTTATAATAACAAGTTCGAATTTTCAATCCTGTGCATGAAAGACTTCCGGCTTAAATTATCTTAATATGCTTTTTTCCCCTTTATGTGTCTATCGGTGGGAAATTTACAGTAGTATGCCTCCAGGTGCAGTGCATTGTTGTTAAATCTTTGAGATGGTCAAGCATGCTAATTTATTCCTATTGATTTGTCACAGCCGTTCCTTGTGTTTAGTGGCAATGCAACCCCAGATGGTATCCAGGTTCATGCTGAGTAAGTTTTAGTTCTTAAACCCTAAACCCTAAACATTTGGCACCTTATGCATAAACACTATTTTATACCAGATTTCAGAGTTTCGGTGCCTAAGCTTTGCAAAAACTTTATGTTGGCAAATATAGTTTCAATGAAGCATCTTATAGCGGAGGAGGAAACATCACATTTAAAGGAAACCTTGAAGACGGTGATGATTTCTCGACAAGGCTCTTTCAAGGAGATGTTCTTCTGGGGGATTTGCCTCTCCAGTTAACGTATTCTGTAAGCTCTCTCTTCCGTCATTGAAGTTACTAAAGTTGTTCAAATTGTAGTTAGACAACTTGTGGATGCTGCCCTAGAATCTTTTGTTTGTAGTGCACTTGCAGACAAGTTTTGAACTGAATATTCCAATTAATGCAGGTGAAATCAGATATTAATTCTCGACTAGGCTTGCATCTTAATTTCTCTTCTACCCTGAACGAAAGAAAGTCGGTACTTCTTGTAAACTGGAACCTGAACCAATTCTCAAGCAAATTTGATGAAGTGATAATGACACGTCAACTTGGAAACCCAGGAACTCCCCCTGGATGGGTCATACAGGAGAGTAGCATCGGAATGAATGGATACAGACTAACAGAAATACATGCTCTGTGCTACAGGTCGAAGCCTGAATTTGACGAAAGGAGACCAAAGTCCATGTCAGAGGAGGGTACTCAGAATTCAACAGAGTACTATGCAGTGCTTGGTCATATTTCAATTAAGACTAGTGGGCAGAATTCAGATTTTCCGCCTTCTGATTCATGGCTTGTCGAAGGTGAATATATCAAATGGACAACAGGATCTGAGGGTTCCAAGAGCGTTAGTCTTAAAATCACTTGGAAATTGAAAGACGGGAACGATTATCCATCCACAAATTATAATATCTATGTTGAAAAACTAGCTCAAGGAGCACTTGGCCATCCAGGAGCAGCGCCAGAAAGGGTGCATGAGTATCTTGGATCGGCACGAGTGGGAGCATTTTACGTCGATGACCTAGCAGTTCCTTCTGGCACATCTAACATCAAGTTTATCGTTCAAGTTTGCGGTACCGACGGGAGTAACCAGAAACTAGATGACTCGCCGGTGTTTCTACTTGAAGCTGCAGCTTTGGCCAACGAGTTGTAAGTGTGAGATAGTGGTTGTGTGAGCTAGGGTGAATAATGCTGTCTATAAAAAGTGCTAGTGTTGTAGTATGATAACACGAATGTAAGAAATATTTACTTTTAATAATATACAGAAATGTACTGTTGTTCCTCATAATTTAATCATCATTACTTACTTGGTTTAACCAAATATGGTAATTAAAGTGTTGTTAATGATTTTTCTTTCGGGGACAATTGGTGACAAGCTACAATTATCCACCCCTTCGGGATCTGGAGAGACTAGGGGGAATTCCTACCCGTGGTCACAGTCAAGCAAACTTTCCAACTCGGAGTATCAAATCCGAGACCTCCTACAATTTTCTTTTGTTTATTGGGAACCGCGGTCTGCACCATTACTAATGGACCACTTGTTGTGATTAAAGTGCTGTTAATGTTGATTAGAATAAGATCTGCACTAATACTGAATCACAAGCACAAGCAAACACATTTTTCACATGGGGATGGAGGAATTGGTGGTTGACTTATGTTGCAAGAATAATTAAAATGATCAGGGTGCCGATTCGGTTTCCGGCTCTTGGCAAACATACAAACTAAAAGAAATTTGGTAGGCCCAAACCCTAAGTCCAAACTACATACTTTGATTACCCTAATTAAGCTTTCTTAATCTTCACGTCCATAAACCCAGTTCCAACCACAGACATAAACCTGAAAAGTCAACCACCTACACTGTATATTGTTACCTACATTTCTGGTCAAACAGTTTAGTGTCTTCCAGTAGAATCAAATCTCTATCTGAATATAAAAATTGCTATAGAAAATTAAACATAACTTTTTAAACAGAAGTTGAGGCGTGGAACATGTAAATATTTGTGCACCCATGCGAGCAAGTTTAAGCTCGTTTATAAATGTTTTTAGAATAACTGAAAACGTTTTTAGATAAAATATTTTTAAGTTCTAAAAGCATTTGAAGTGTTTTCTGCAATTGCAAGAAACACTTCAAGTATTTTTATAGGATTCACTTGTACTTTTATCAAGAGTTGGTTCCAAATTCCAATAACATTTTCACCAAAATCTTTTTTAGCCTTTTTCACTTCCAAATTGCAAGAAGTACTATAAGCGTTTTTATAAGATTCATTTATACTTTTACTAAGGATTGGTTCCAATAATACTTTCATCAAAAGTTTTTTCAACTTTTTTCACTTCCAAACAAGCGTTTAAGTTAAAACACACAGCGGTACGTGATAAGTTTAAAATAAAATGTATAGCGTTTTGCAAATAAGTTTCTCTCGTGTATACAATTCATGACGTGACAGAATGCTCTCCAAAGCAAGACTGCAAGAGTGGGAAATTTCTTTATCGCACAAAGGTGGAAAAAAACTGATGCCTTTGTAAAGAGATCCAATCAATTACCCAGTGTTTTGGAAGTATTATGTATTAACCTCGAGCCCTCAAAAGAAAATATAAAGGCTCCCCCACTACCTACCAATTCTTGTCTCGGCAAACATCGAGGTTGATAGATAAATAATATGGAGAGATTACAGATATCTTTGTCTTGTCAAATATAATTGATTAATTTTGATTAATCTGGTGTATAGTTATTTGTTTTCAAAGCCATTTGACTCTAACTAAACTTTCTGCTCTAATCTCACTAGATGTTTCGATTCATGTACAAGAACTCTAGAACAAGTTGGTCTCCAAAATTAATATTATTCTTCATGCTGAAATCTTAGTGCAAGTTGCCATTGCAAATTAGGGTAGTGTTATTTACAAACTCATTTTTTTTTTCTGACACATTTTTGTTAATTTTTATCATCGATATTTTTTAATTTGTTCCATCCGACAGCTGAAAATTAAAAGAGTTGTATGAAAACTTCTCCAGAAGTGAGAGGAATTTCTACATCATGCTCCAACGTGTTAATTAGCAACTTGCAAGCGAATTTTGAGGTGCTTATTCGTGAAGAGGGACCTGCATGATGTGATAAGTAATCTACTACTTTTAGTTTTGCTGTGTGCTCGTTATGAAAGGAAAACTTATCATTCTTTGATCACTCTCTAAAAGATTAACTAATTATCAATCAAGAAAGATAATTACTATTGACGTTCTAAAAATCTAATCGTCATTCCTCATAAAAATATTTTTCTTTCTAAATATAAAATGTTTAGTGCAGAATTAGATATTTGGAATGTTAATAAAAATTATTATCAGTACAAGAGAAAGATTAATCCCTTAGTACAACCAAAACAAACAGAAGACTACAAGATCAGTCACCTTTCATCAATATATTACAAAAGATAAGAGCAAAAGGAAATTAAAAAGCATGAAAATGTCCACGAAAACCACAATTTAGCAAACAATTAGTCTCCAAAATTAATATTTTAATACCAGTTTCTTGTATGGTGGCACTGGTGAGAATGGAATTAGATCCTCTCCGGATATCTGAGGATCTAAGGGATCAATTAATGCCAATTGTTCATCAAAGATCGTGCGATCACAATTGAATGCTTTTTATTTTTTCAAAAGTAAAGTAGTCTCGTTTTGTATGAAAAAATATATAATAAAAAAATTATGACCGCACGATCTTTGATGAACGGTTGTTATTAATTAATCCTTGAAACTCTCAATAAGGAGATCCAGAGAGAATCTAATCCCGGTGAGAACCATACCACATAAGTACAGCAAGAAACACCCACAAAAGAACTGCACAAAAAGAAGGATTTGATAGGGGGATAGGTGAAAGTAAAAATAAAAAATGCTTTTAAGTTTGACTTAGGAGATTAATGCTTCTAGATTAAACAAAGCTTGAGGAATCTTCAGGTGTTGCCTTTTGTTTTTCCCTACCCATTTGAATTATTTCATTTGATTCGACATATAATGTAGAGTAATATTCCTCTTTTCTTCTTTATAGACTGATCACTGATGTTTATTTCGATCTTTTTTTATTTATTTATTCAATTTATAAAGTATATAAATCGTGAATGTGCATAGAAATAAAAAAAAAAATGTTTGGAAATCACTTGTATTGAGAGATGGATTAAAAAAAATCATATTATGGTAGAACTAAAGAACTAGAGTGGTGTTTTTTTTTTTTCGGCACCCTTCTTAATTTTCGACGGTTGGATTGAACAAATTGAATACAATCGAATGACAGGTATTAACAACAGCTATATGAAAGATAAAAAAAATAAAATAAAAATAAAAAAAAGCAAGGATTGTCTGCCCTCCCACTTCCAGTGCCCTTCCGTGCCCTCCTGTTTGTATGGTCACGATTAAGCCACGTCAACATTTTATATTACTATTCATTTTTGTCTTATTATATCTTTATAAAAAACAATTTAAAATGTTAACGTGATTTAACCGTGACCACACAAACAGAAAGACACAGAAAAGCACTGGAAGTAGAAGGGCAGACAATCCTTGTCAAAAAAAAAATGCTTAGATAGCATCTCTTAAAAATTGATATTAATTTCTGTTACTGTATACTTCGCAGGGACTGGTCACTGAACCACTTCTTGCACTACACCCCACGTGAACAAGCTAGAAGAACAATCTGCAACAGGTGGCGGCATGCCACGTTTTTAACTTTTCTTAATCGTGCAGATTAGGCTGGAAATTACTAGTTTAATGAGCAACTAATTGAGTCAGAAATGGAAGCAAAGCAGCAGCTGCAAGCCTAACATTAACATAAGCCACTGAAATTTTGAATATTAGTGGTAGTTTCTCACTTCTAGTTCTAAAAGCACTTATCTGAATGGTGCTTTTCAATACCTTTAAAACAAACACAATGGTATCTTTGCCCATGTGAGAAAACATGAGAATGAACTATCAATTAAATAGTAGAGAAACTCCTTATATTCTTTGTCTTAAGTGGAAACTTTTTTGAAATTTAGGGTTTTGGGAAAGAAGAGCAGTATATTCGGGATTTGTCTTTCTTGCAACAGGATCGAGGTCCATGAATTCCAAACTTTGGCTTCTTAGGTAAAAACCATTGCTTCAGAGTTCAGACTCTCTCAAAATTAAGTGCTTGTAGATTTTGCCTTTAAAAATCCGCTTAAAGATTTAAGTGTGGGAAAAGGAAAAAGTAATATTACGCAAGAACAGTGTGAAACTTTGTAGATTAATGTGATACTTTTAATTACCAAATAACAAATTAGAACAGACTAATTAGTTTATTAAAAGTCTAATACATGATATTACAAAGTTTATTAAGAAACCATGTCGTGTCCAAAAATGTTCTCCCTCTGGAGAGAGTCATGGATTACATTGCTGGACGAGGGAAAACTGAGGTACTGGGCGAGATTGTTGTTCTGGAGAAAATATGATTTCTGATCATCCGGATCGTCCATTATCTGTTGTGGGGTAGGGACCATGGGCTCATGCTGCATTTGGGTGCAGAGGATCTCAGCTTGGACCACAGCAAGCTGCATTTGTAGCTCGGAGACTTGGTTTTGCAGGTAAGAGATGGCCCCAACGCATCCGTACACTGGGTCCCTCATTCTTGCATTTGCTTCATAAACTAAACTGCTCACTGCATCTGCTCTCTGATGAGCCGGAAGCTCCTGCAACATACATACGAATAATTCAATTAAACGACAACGCTTAATGTTATGGTTCGTTTTAAATAAAGCATTTAGGCCAACTAGCTTTTCCATCGTCTAGTGATATTTTTCTTCTCGTTGTTGAAAGATGTTTTGAGGGTTGAAAGTTGAAACCCTCGTGAACCCCGTCAACGAGAAATAAAGATGAAAAGTAGAGAATGTATATAAAAGTAGGACCTGTAACATTTTGCTAACATTGCTGGCACCAAAGACCTTGTGAACAATGGCAAACTTGTGGGGATCATCAGAAGGAAAGTAAGGAGCAAAAATGCAGTCTTTGGCGCATCGGCGTCGCAGCAACTTGCAGGAAGCGCACGGCGAAGTTCCGGCCATGTTGATTTCGAAAAGCTTGGAGAGTAGTGGAGAGAAGAGGAAGAAAGTGTGATTGAAAACAACTTGGAGAAAATGAAATGGGGGGGAGTCTCTATTTATAATACAAGAGAACGTGTGGGGCTTTAAGTGCCTAATATAGATCAAACTACAGTGTCTTAGAAAAAAGATAATCATTAACTAATTGAGATTAAAATAAGCGAATTAATTTAGTATAAATAGTTAAATATCTCGCATGAGTGAGTACGTGGGTATCATTGAATTCTTGGTGTAGCATTCTTTAGTTCCAAACCGTGTCACAACGTTATAAATCACTAAACCAAACAGATGCATTTGGTTCAAACTCTTCTCATTCTATATAAATTAGTGCATAATATCGTTTATAATAAATATAAAAAAAATTAAGTTTACAGTTCGTCTTTTGCTTGTTGGTTTTAGGGTTTGACCACCCCCAACTTAAAAAATAGTTATTAGTCATATAAATGAAATTTTAAAAATTAAATTAACTAACTTAATGTATATTTATATGTCCCCATCTTCTATAGTATGACCGTCAAGATCCAACGTTAGAAGTTGGCCGCCGCCCCGCTTCTTCATGTCAAAGAAAAGAGTTGTATGGCTTCCACGTTCTTCTTTTGACTCTTTCCCGGATTTGCCTTTTTCTGGTGAGGATCTGTTTACATTAATTGTTTGCTTCTATATGATTCATGAACATCTCTCTATTTGATCTCTCTATTTGATCATATGGCATATCATCCCGTGTTATAAATACATTAAAAACCTCCACTTGAGTGCATTATGGGGCCTACCCCAATTGCATGTTGTTGTTTTAATATTTTATCAACTTGCATACATGATATATATGTTTTCATTTTTCGCCAACTTGCTCCTTGTAGAAGGATTTAGAATTGATCCTTAAGGTAAACTGCTTAATACACTTCTCGAAATGCTATAATTATATATGTGTCATCATGCTCCTTGTAGAAGGATTTAGAATTGATCCTCTGAGTAAACTTGCTCTTGGTGGACACTAAAAATGTCATCATGCACTTTTCGAAATGCAACATTTATATATGTGTGCACAGTATTCTCGGTGTGCAATATTTGAGCCTCCGTGTGCTTATATGGTATGCATGCATGTGAGTAACACACAAAAAACTTGAATATGTTTCAGTTTTCTGAAGCAGATTGAATGTAGTATATAGGGAGCTTTAACTATGAAGACAAAAACACAAAATGCATTTCATACAACTTTGTTAGTATTGAATCGTTTTAAGGAAAGAAAAAAGCAAGCAAAAAATATAGTCTAAAAAGAAGCAAACCAAAATTTTAAAACTCCAACCATGCCCTCACTTGTTACTTAGCCAAGCCAAAACCACAAACTGACACCATCAATAAAACTTCAAACTAATTTTAGATCAGCAAAAATTATTTTCTGTAATTTTGCAAGATCAGTTTCACAATTTATGCACTTATGCAAGATCAATTTCAACACTTTGTAAGATCAATTTCAAAGTTCTAGCATTTTTGCAATATTGGTTTCAAAATATTTTTTTTTTCCTAAAATTCCAACCGTTCTTAGGAAAGAAAAGAAAACACTCATAAATTCAGGGAACAATATGAAGAAGAAGAGGAGGAGGGGGAGATTGAATGAGAGAGAGAAAATGACGAAGAAGATGAAGGAGGAGAGAGAGAATGAGAGAGACACGGGTAGGAAAGAGAATGAAGAAAAAAATGGAGATAAAAGACCAGGAACAATGCTTGGCTGCTGAAAATTCAGCAGCCACTTCTGCTTTCACCCAATCAGATTTGAACACGTGTCTAATTGTGTTTACAATTTCAATTATTTGGATACGTATCCAAATCTAATTGGATAAAAGCAGGAGTGGCTACTGAATTTTTAGCAACCAAGTATTGTTTAAAGACTAGTGCAAACAAGGAGATAGAGACTCAACTTTCAATTATAGAGGGGTAAAATTGTAAATGCAAAGCTTGGTAACTAATCAAATATAGTCTTATAAGTTGAGTGTATATGAAATTATTCTTACTGTGTGTGTATATATAATGTTCAACTATAATTAATTAATTAATTGGTCTTATGCATTGAGCAACTACAAATTAAGCAGATATTTCACAAAATAAAAGGAATTATATAAACTAAATATATGAGCAACTAGCAAAGCAGATGTTTAGATCGTATCTCGTGAGCAAATATTTATAATATATAAAATAATAACATACGGATTTTTTTAGTTGATATAATTTTAGATATACTTGGCAATCCATGACATATATAAGGAGCCATTGCTTTTATAATTTGTGGAAATTTTGCAATGTTGAACGAACCCGTGATTAATCCATCAGTCTTCAGTCATCACTATCATAAATCTTGAAACTGCTTACTGATACTAGACATGATCTAACAATCAACGATTACAATCATAAAGAAACTCGTAGTAATGGAGGACAAGGGGCCTATTCAAGTTCTAAAAAAAATTTTGAGTCAAGATTTGACAAAAAAGTGCCTAATGACGGAAACTTATCACCATAAACGAAGATTTTATCATGTTTCAGTGTATTGCGTGCATCGAAACAATTGATGATTAAATCTGTGATCAAGAAATAATCAGAAATTTAATAATCAAGACTATCAGTGCATAGACCAAACCCCTTATAGTCGCAGACCTCTTTATTGGCCATGGCGCTTCCTTTATAAGAAGAAAGATGCTCTCATGTAAGAGACATTTTAGGATTCATTGTTCATAAGAATTTGACATGAAAACGAAATGTCAGCTATCAACTATTTAACATTATTTTCTTTCTCTTTTATTCGGGTTTGAGACCGTCAATATGAGATAAAGTTATACGAGCGGAGTTGTATATGAGACAGATTTGAATACTGTGTAAACATTGTTATACTAAATTACTAGTGGAGGGAAATAAACAACAAACGAAGCCCTATCAAGAAATTAATGAGGCCCTGACATAAGTAAGTTGAACAGATTATTTAAATGAAACCTAATGTTAAGGAGATTAGTTTTGAAATTAGTTTATATGATTTTGAAGAAGCCCAAAGCCCCTGTCCTTGTATTAATATATAGCTGATCCCACAAATCCATGCTTCTTTCATGTTTCCAAAATAAAACACCCCTCCTTCCTTTGCATGTTGGTATGTAAATTATTTGTTTTTATCTGGTCTAGCTCGTCTCGTTGTGCCAAATATGTTGGCTCTTTTGGTGGCTAGGAACGAACTGATGAAATTGAGACCGAGTTAAGTCCAGTTTTATAGGGTTACATTCTTGTAAAAGAAGGAAGTGACTTGTATGGAACGAGTACATCATTATATTGACATTCTATGTATGGAATTGAGACTGAGTCAAGTCCAGTCTTATAGGGTTACATCTTGTAAAAGAAGGGAGTGACTTGTATAGAACGAGTACATTGTTATGTTGGCCTATGTATGAAATTGGAACCAAGTCAAGTCCTGTCTTAAGGGCTACATTTTTGTAAAAGATGGGAGTGGCTTGTATTGAATGAGACGTCGTTATGTTGGCGTTCTATGTTATGTAAAGAAAACTTAACACATGTCTTTGTATTATTGGCACGAGACGCCATTGTGACAGTATATACTTATCATACAAGTCATTCTCATAAAAAAGACACGTAAATTATAATATGTTGGCCTGTTATAGAAATTTAGTAGCATCACCAAGTTAAAAGAGAAGGTTCTATTTATATTATTTGATCACAGTGCGCATATGATAAACTACGGAAATTGCTAGTATGTTGGACTGTTTCTACTAAATTGATCTAAATTATAAAGAGAGGTATTTGAACTTGAATGCAAAGAAAAAAACACACAGCTCTAACTAAATTAATCAAATCTGTTTAATTAATAGCATCTCCAATTGGCTCCCTAAATGAGCTCTTAGCCCAAATATAAGGAGAAGTTAAATGGTTAAACGAATCGCAAGTGGCCCTTTATCACAGTGATAGAATGATGTTAAGTCCTTGCATGACGACATGGGTTCAAATCCCGTCAATGACTAATTTAACACCTAATCTAATAAATCTATCATTTGAAATAAAATAAAATAAAATAAAAGTGGTTAAACTAATCATAGTTTTAATGACTTGGACTGACTTAAACTTAAAAATAGTAAGCATAATTAGAGATGCTCTAATTAATTACATCTTGTGATTAAACTTAAAAATAGTAAGCATATCGAGAGACTCTTCAGTGTGCCCGAAACATGGGCATATACCTCATATGTTATAAGTGGAGGGATACTTAAAAAATCTCTCTACTTATATAATGACATATAACGTAACATCCCTGTATTCTGAACACATTAAAAATCTCTCCTTGGATACCTAAGCTCTAATAAATTGGTAAGAACCTTGGTTCCTAGTTTGTAAGATTGAATCTCTAAGAATAGTCCCAATAAATAAATAAATTATAAGGGAGAAACAGACATCTTCTTCACCACCACACAAGGCAAAAACGACACCTCCAAAGCGAGCATTAAATGAGCATCGTCGCCATGCATGCTTTTCTACAAATGCACGATACTGTTGCAAATTTGATTCTGGTTTTCTGCAAACCCCGCAACGTTGGTTATCTCGCTGCCGAGCCATTGCTTGTATCTAAAGGTTCTCTTTTCTCTCCTCTCTACAAGTATTACAGTCTAATAATATTTCTCGTCATTTATAAATGGAAAGTTTCAAATTCGACGAACCTAAATGACAATTCAATACCTAATTATTGATGACCTATTGTATGGTTTAATTAAAATCTCGCAACCCAAAAAATAAAAAATAAAAGTATAATTTCTAAGAGGGGAAGATGTCTTTTTTTTGTCAATGGTAGAGAGCATTCATTACACAAAGTCCAAACAGACGAATTACAACTTACATAGTTCTAAAAATGACCGGCATGCAAAAAGAAAACGCTACTTATAACAAAACATGAGTAATGGTTTTCACTGCACCAGTTACAAAATAGGATTTGTACTTTAACTTACATAATCCTAAGAGGAGAGGAGAAGGCAAATTGGATTTGTACTTCAACTGCAAGAACAGGTTTGCTTTGGACAAATGAGCAAATTGGAGTGCTTATCTAGTAGGACCAAGTAAGCCCAAGGCCCTTATATTGCAGGAATTGGACCAATGATAAGGCCCACTTTTATGGGTGTTAAGGACCCAATATACACCCCATTTTCTAATGACTTGGACTGAACCTAGAGGTTAAAAGAGTACATTCAGCCTAAGCCCAATCCAATGTTTAAATCATATTATCTTAAGTAAATTGCAGAGTTTAGTTTCACTGGTGGTTAAATGAATCATTTTTTTCTTTTCATTTTATTATTATTATGGTAAGGGGAGGAACAAATTTCAAAAATCTCACATTAATTTAGGTATCGTTTGGTATGCAGACGGGACGGAACAGAACGGAATGGAATGGGATGGGATGGAGCGAAACGGAGAGGGAGCAAAGATACCCTCGGACGGAAACAAGGAGGAAGAAGAAGGAGACGAAGAGGTTATAATTTTGTATTCTACAGATGTGGAACGAGTTGTTCTACGAGGTGAGGCGGAATGAAAATTCACCCAAAATTTATCCCGTGGAACAACGCGTTTCACCCGTTTTAGGCACACCAAACGTAGGACGGAACACCTCGTCCCACTCCGTTCCGTCCCGTCCCACATACCAAACAGTACCTTAAGGAAAGAGGTAATTTCAAACTCTGAACGGATGAGTAGATATTTAATATTTTACAACTAGAATATTAGATCATGTGCAATATATTTTGCATTTTCGCGTAATAATTTACTAGCCTCTTACTACACGTGTGATTTACTCTTATATTTTTTAATTATTTCTTCTAAAAACTCATTACAGTGTTTGATTTATGAATGTCTCACTAAATTGGTATTCTCCCTTATATATAATATATTATAGATAATTAACTTTGAAAATAGGAAAAGGATCCTCTTTGGATCTTTTTCATCAAGTTCACTAAGGCCTCAAATCCGGGCCTTTGAAATTTAATCCAACGATTACAAACAAAAGTTCACTTTAAAATTTATAATAATTTTAATTGTTGAATCAAATTTCAAAGACTTGAATTTATGAACTTAATGAATTTAATAGAAGAGATTCGGAGATGATTCTTTCCAGAAACTGCCAACTAACCACTTGGAAGTCTTTCAAAAGGATATTATAGAAAAAGGGGTGTAGGACCCCCCAAAAACCTTAAAGATAAAATCATGCTTGTCACACGTCATAACCACAATCTTGTCATGTCGATCGTTTTGGCCTTTCCTATCCCTTTTCTTCCGCAATCAATCAATCAATCAATCCAACCCATTTTTATTAAATCCGAATCCTTTTTGTGAGAATTTTGAAGTTTCTTACATTATGTTTATTTATCGTATTTTATACAGTAAAAAATTATTTTAAATTATTTTATTTAAAATTAATCACAAACAGTACTTGACATGACAAAAACTGACTATAAAATATACGATAAACGGACACGATTAATCAATTTCCAAAATCTCACAAACAGGATCCTCATCCTGATGGATTTTTATTATCAAGAAGAAGACTAGCTCGGTGAGTCAAGAGCTCAAGACTTGTATTTGTTCTTCTATTTATACCGGTGTCCGACAACTTTTGAACACTCTAAATACGTGCTATTTTTTACAAAAGACAATTGGATGTTAACATAATTTATACGATCATTTAGTCTAATGCTAATACGTCATATTCAAGAAATTAGATGGTGAGATACAAAAAGCTCTATCAGGTTTTCATCTATTGCGAAAAATTCCTCAATGCTTCCTCCCGTCGTGTCTTAGTCCCAGTGTGACTAATCTTTAAGTTCAAATTTGATTTGAAATCAAGTACGCATATTTTTCTTCGCATGACTGGAAAAATTTAAATTCAAATCTACACTCAACGATAGGGAGATATTTAAGTCGAGAGTCCTATTGGAAACTTAATTTCCAATTTAATGAGAAACCGAAAGAGAAATAAAAAGAAAAATATTCTTACGCTTTCTGCCATTTTTGGCTACATAAAAAACCAACAAAAATTAGAAACCCCACAAATTAGAGTCCAGATACTCTTTGTGAGAATTATGAAGATCTGTGAATCATATCAGTTCATCGTACATTGTGCAATTAGAAATTATTTTAAATAATTTTATTTAAAAATAAACATAAAAAGTACTTAATAAAAATTAATCCCATAATATACAAACAGATATAATTCACGAATTTATAAGATCGTCCAGAAGACCAGCACAAATTATCCAGAAAAGTTCAACACACTCCCCACAGTTCCAGATATTTCCGTGGATCCCACAGCACATCCAGCTATGCCACAAGCCCGCCACGCGCCCCTCCCAACAAATCAATCCCAGTCGTCCACGTGGTTTGATCCAATGGTCCACACAGCCCTTAGCCACCCATATATCGGAGCATTTTTTAACCCTATTTAAATTTGAATTTCAAAATTCGTGTAATAAATAGACATAAATTTTAAAATTCATTATCTTGCGAGCACTAAATGCTAAGAGCAAAAATGCACTCCCCATATATCCCAGTCCCTTTCTTCACTTCAACACTCACTCAAAACCCTCATTTTCCTCTGTCTCTCTCTCCAGAATCATGCTTCTCAAAGCTTCTTCGGCCTCCTCTCCCTCGCTCGCTCGCGGGGACAGTTTTGGTCCTTTGTTTTCTTCTGCTCCACCGTCATCGCCGTCGTCGGTTTCGTACTCGTTCTCGCCTCTGAACTCCTCCACGTCTATGTCCTCGATTCTCCGGTTCTCTCCGGCGAGAAATGAAAGTGGGGTCGTCGTCTGCGCTTCAAAGAACGCGAATGATCGGCCGCTTACCGGTGTGGTTTTCGAGCCGTTTGAGGAGGTGAAGAAGGAGCTCGACCTCGTCCCTACTCTCCCACAAGTCTCTCTCGCCCGCCAGAAGTTCACTGACGAAAGCGAGGCCGCCATTAACGAGCAGATCAAGTGGGTTTTCTTTCTTTTCCCTTCACGTGTTATATATCTATGAAAGAATTATTGTTTATATAGTATTTGATTACTGCAATTAATTTTGTGTGTTAAAGTTTAAATCTTGAAGAAATATCCGATTGTGCCTTTACTTGTTTAATGCGAGTTGTTCTATCCGTATACCTGCTAGGATTTGTGTTTGGTTGGATTAGTAAATCTTTGTTCTTGGATTTGTGTATGGATGTTTGGTTTCGAATTTCGTATCTAAAAGTATCGCAACTGTGAATCCGACTAATATTTGTCGAAATTCGGTTGTATTTGCTTACGCTCTGATGCACGCTAACGGTTGATTTGTTTCTTTGGTGGAATATCAGTGTGGAGTACACTGTCTCGTACATTTACCATGCCATGTACGCCTATTTCGACAGGGACAATGTTGCGCGCAAGGGTATTGCCAAGTAATGTCCTGGAAACACTTTATGCTAATTTGAGCATTTTAACAGTGATTTCGTTATTTATGGTTTCGTTATATCGCAGGTTTTTCAAGGAATCGAGTGAGGAAGAAAGGGATCATGCCGAGAAATTAATGGAATACCAGGTGTTTGTCTTAGTCCTTGTCTAGTATATTATGTTTTGTGTTTTTATTACTCTGATGGGCCTTAATTTCAGTTTACTGTTTGTAAAACCGAGTTCGTTATCACTTTTTCTTTTTGTTTATTGTCGGCATTTCCCAGAATAAGCGTGGTGGAAGAGTGAAGTTGCAGTCGATTCTGATGCCTGTGTCGGAGTTCGATCATCCAGAGAAAGGAGATGCTTTATATGGTTAGTTTTATCGGCCCTCGCTTGTGTATTTGTGATGAGAACTTCAACAACTAAATTTTGGGATTTACATGAATATTTCTTATTTAGTTGTGTTGTAGAACATTGTAATTGAGTTTTGAAGAAAATTGATGTGATATTTCCAATTTAATGTGTGCTGGCTTATTTAAATGAGAAACGAGAAAGGCAAGGACCAAACACCTGGTTGTTGCCGATGATTTTCTGTCTTTGGACTAGTTTATAGGACTGATATACTATGATTTAACTGTTAATTATTGAGCTCTAACTCGGTCCTATGTTTTCGATTCAGCAATGGAGCTTGCATTGTCGCTCGAGAAACTGACAAATGAAAAACTGCTCCACTTGCACAGTGTAAGACATCCATTCTTATTGAATGCTGTCTTCTTAGTGTAAGATGATTAGGTTCAGGTGATTGTATTTGGACCAGTAACATCGTTTGGTTCGTGTTATGAATTCACAATCTTATTATGCTGTGTTCATCCTCGAATTTACGACTAACAGGTTGCTGTGAAGAACAAAGATCCGCAGTTAACAGATTTTGTTGAAACCGAGTTTTTGGCTGAGCAGGTTAGTCTTGATATCCTCTTTTATTTGTCCCGAGTCGGAAAGGTTCTACAGGGACACTTGCGGCATGATTTTTGATGTTGTGCTCTTACCTTTGTAGGTGGAAGCAATCAAGAAAATATCTGAATATGTTGCTCAAATAAGGAGAGTTGGCAAGGGACATGGTAGGAACCCATAATTCAATTTCGTTGTCATCGTTATCCTACGTTTACTGTTCGTCCTTTGACAATAACATTATCTGATTTCATTTCCCGTTTCTTAAAACTGTATGCTATTCCGTGTGTTCCAGGGGTGTGGCACTTCGACCAGGCGCTGCTCCACGGGGATGCTGTTGCTGCGTGATGATGAGTTTGTCGCTGTTGAAAGTGGTGTTATGTTGTCTGGTGCGTTGATTGTAGCTGTTTATAGGTTTTGGTTGCGTGGTTAGAACCTTTTATTAGTTTATCGGACGAGTAAAATACACGAGGGACAAATTTTAGCCAAATTAGTTGAATGCAGCTTATGAATCTGTTTGGTTTTCACATATTTATGACTAATGAATAGAAGTTGACATATCTTAGAAAAAAGGGGAGGAAAAAAGTCTGGTCTACCGGATTTTTTGGTGACCCTTTGTGGAGACTTTTGGGTGGAACTCCACTGGAAAAGGGCAAATGATTCTCATACCCCTTTTTTATATGCCAACAAAGAGGACTGCCGTGTTAAGGGGTTGGCAATCTTTCAACTGAACTGATTACGGTACATGCATAAACTTTAATACTTTTATCATATGGTTCGGCCGTCGTAGGTCATTGCACAGACCGGACTTTGCAAAGTTTTAACTGCAGCGAAAAGGAACCGGATCCCCTGAGCATAGGGTGGGATCCTTCTGACCAGCCTATATGGGCCCTTGAAATTTGATTAAACGGTTATAATAATTATAACTTTTAGAGGAGCCTCATGTTTGTAACTGTTGGATCAAATTTGAAGGGCCCAGATGGGCTGATCAGAGGATCCCACCCTATGCTTAGGAGGGGATCCGGTTCCAGCGAAAAACCCGTTCTCAAGAAATCAGAATAGAGAAAATGTCCATCAGTTAATCGGAAGAAATGCAATTTGAACGGAGGGCGAACCGACCCTTTGTGTTATTCGAGTTGTGGAATTTTGCGGATCGAAAGGATCCATATCGAACAATGAAACACGATCCAAATGCAGTAGTTATTCAAGTCATGTAAATTTTTTTGGACGAGGGTTCAAGGCATGCACTGAAAGGTAAAAATAACCTTTGCCTCTTCGTCCCGGATTGAGTGGAGAAGGAACCGACCCTTTGTGTCATAAAGGAGACGGAAATTCTCATTCGTTTTGGGGATTGAAATAACATCTGCAAATCAAGAAGCAATATCAGTTCTATAACAAAATATCTTGACAAAAACGGATCGCACGATATACAATGAACAGATACGATTCACGAATAGAATTATCCAGAAAAGTTCAACACACTCCCCACAGTTCCAGATATTTCCGTGGATCCCACAGCACATCCAGCTATGCCACAACCCCGCCACGCGCCCTCCCAACAAATAAATCCCAGTCGTCCACGTGGTTTTGATCCAATGGTCCACACAGCCCTAGGCCACCCATATATCCCAGTCCCTTTCTCCACTTCCACACTCACTCAAAACCCTTATTTTCCTCTGTTTCTCTCTCCAGAATCATGCTTCTCAATGCTTCTCCGGCCTCCTCTCCCTCGCTCGCTCGCGGGGACAGTTTTGATCCTTTGTATTCCTCTGCTCCGCCGTCATCGCCGCCGTCGGTTTCGTACTCGTTCTCGCCTCGGACCTCCCCCACGCCTATGTCATCGATTCTCCGGTTCTCTCCGGCGAGGAATGAAAGTGGGGTCGTCGTCTGCGCTTCGAAGAACGCGAATAATCGGCCGCTTACCGGTGTGGTTTTCGAGCCGTTTGAGGAGGTGAAGAAGGAGCTCGACCTCGTCCCTAGTCTCCCACAAGTGTCTCTCGCCCGCCAGAAGTTCACTGACGAAAGCGAGGCCGCCATTAACGAGCAGATCAAGTGGGTTTTCTTTCTTTTCCCTTCACGTGTTATATATCTATGAAAGAATTGTTGTTTCTATAGTATTTGATTACTGCAATTAATTTTGTGTGTTAAAGTTTAAATCTTGAAGAAATATTCGATTGTGCCTTTAATTGTTTAATGCGAATTGTTCTATCCGTATACCTGCTAGGATTTGTATACGGTTGGATTAGTAAATCTTTGTTCTTGGATTTGTGTATGAATGTTTGGTTTCGAATTTCGTATCTAAAAGTATTGCAACTGTGAGTCCGACTAATCTTTGTCGAAATTCGGTTGTATTTTTACGCTCTGATGCACGCTAACGGTTGATTTGTTTCTTTGGTGGAATATCAGTGTGGAGTACAATGTCTCGTACATTTACCATGCTATGTACGCCTATTTCGACAGGGACAATGTTGCGCTCAAGGGTCTTGCCAAGTAATGTCCTGGAAACACTTTATGATAATTTGAGCATTTTAATACAGTGATTTCGTTCTTTATGGTTTCGTTTTATCGCAGGTTTTTCAAGGAATCGAGTGAGGAAGAAAGGGATCATGCCGAGAAATTAATGGAATACCAGGTGTTTGTCTTAGTCCTTGTCTAGTATATTATGTTTTGTGTTTTTATTACTCTGATGGGCCTTAAGTTCAGTTTACTGTTTGTAAAACCGAGTTCGTTATCACTTTTCTTTTTGTTTATTGTCGGCATTTCCCAGAATAAGCGTGGTGGAAGAGTGAAGTTGCAGTCGATTCTGATGCCTGTGTCGGAGTTCGATCATCCAGAGAAAGGAGATGCTTTATATGGTTAGTTTTATCGGCCCTCGCTTGTGTATTTGTGATGAGAACTTCAACAACTAAATTTTGGGATTTACATGAATATTTCTTATTTAGTTGTGTTGTAGAACATTGTAATTGAGTTTTGAAGAAAATTGATGTGATATTTCCAATTTAATGTGTGCTGGCTTATTTAAATGAGAAACGAGAAAGGCAAGGACCAAACACCTGGTTGTTGCCGATGATTTTCTGTCTTTGGACTAGTTTATAGGACTGATATACTATGATTTAACTGTTAATTATTGAGCTCTAACTCGGTCCTATGTTTTCGATTCAGCAATGGAGCTTGCATTGTCGCTCGAGAAACTGACAAATGAAAAACTGCTCCACTTGCACAGTGTAAGACATCCGTTCTTATTGAATGCTGTCTTCTTAGTGTAAGATGATTAGGTTCAGGTGATTGTATTTGGACCAGTAACATCGTTTGGTTCGTGTTATGAATTCACAATCTTATTATGCTGTGTTCATCCTCGAATTTACGACTAACAGGTTGCTGTGAAGAACAAAGATCCGCAGTTAACAGATTTTGTTGAAACCGAGTTTTTGGCCGAGCAGGTTAGTCTTGATATCCTCTTTTATTTGTCCTGAGTTGGAAAGGTTCTACAGGGACACTTGCGGCATGATTTTTGATGCTGTGTTTTTACCTTTGTAGGTGGAAGCAATCAAGAAAATATCTGAATATGTTGCTCAACTAAGGAGAGTTGGCAAAGGACATGGTAGGAACCCATAATTCAATTTCGTTGTCATCGTTATCCTACGTTTACTGTTTGTCTTTTGACAATGCTTTCATTTCCCGTTTCTTAAAACCGTATGCTATTCCGTGTGTTCCAGGGGTTTGGCACTTCGACCAGGCGCTGCTCCACGGGGATGCTGTTGCTGCGTGATGATGAATTAGTCGCTGTTGAAAGTGGTGTCATGTTGTCTGGTGCGTTGATTGTAGCTGTTTATAGGTTTTGGTTGCGTAGTTAAGACCTTTTATTAGTTTTATCAGACGAGTAAAATACACGAGGGACAAATTTTAGCCAAATTAGTTGAATGCAGCTTATGAATCTTTTTGGTTTTTACATATTTACGAATAATGAATAGAAGTTGACATATCTTAGAAAAAAAGGGGAGGAAAAAAGTCTGGTCCACCGGATTTTTTTTGGTGAACCTTTGGAGACTGTTGGGTGGAACTCCACTGGTTATGGTACATGCATAAAACTTTAACGAAAAACTTTTGGTATTATTTATTTTAATGAAAAACCATATTTTTACATTAAAAAGTCAATCATGAAACTATTCATTTTATCATTTATGTTGTCTTTATCTTTAAAACTCAAAGTTTTCAAGCTTTTTTAATTAGTTTTCCTTAAACTTTAATACTTTTACCATCTAGCGGTTAGATATGCAGGAAAAGATTTATAACTGGCCATATATGACCATTAGATGATGAATGTATTAACCAAATTCATGTATCCTAGTACTGCTGACTAGGGCTAGTTTATACATCAATTCGAGTAGTTCAAAGGTTGTTACTTGTCACCAAGCTTTATATGACATTGCACACAAAATTTCTTATGTTAAAAGGAAGACGTTTACCCAACTAGGGGAGTAACTTTAAACAAAAATTTACTGTAGGGAAGTAACTTTGAACAAAGATCCAAACAGTTAAAAAACTCGAAATATGGTAACGCCAACTTGACCTAGGTTATGAAGTATCAAGTGTGCCTTGGGAGGGATTTAGCTGCATTCGCAACGGGTTGTCGTTGATTTGTTGAGTTGAGTATTTCGTTATAGATGAAATAAACAGTTGGAATTACCCAGTACCGAGCAAAACAAACAGGAAATGTTTGAGTTTTGAAGAACAGATTCCGAACCAACAGCTCCAGGTCGGCAGCAAAACTAATAGCCACACAAGTAACTCAAAATTTGAAATCTGGGGAAGTATCTGAGCTTCCGCGGCTATGGAGCTCTGAACAGAGGGGATAAGAGAGGGAGAGAGACGCAGTCACTAAAACCCAACAGAATGGTGCATGGTGGGCTTTGAGGGGATCCAAATGATACTTGGGCTACGACTCCACTACTCGGCCCGCGATTAAGTCGTGGATCATTTATTTTGATGTGGGTCGGTTCGGTTTGGATCCATTTACCTACAAGATCGGATTTAGATAATTTTAAAAGCACATCCAAACGAGCCAATAATGTTTAGTGATTGGTCATTAAACACCTTGTTTTAACTGTGGGTCGGTTTGTTGTCCTCCCGTAGTTTTGCAATTGTTTTGATGCCAAAAAAATGAAAGGGGAGCAACGATTTGAGCCATATTTTCTCTAGCGGATCCAGTGATTCGGACTAATCATTTTAAATCATACGGCTTTCATTAGCTCATCCTGCTAATCCACTTCACACAAAACTTAGGATTCGCATCTCTCTCACCCTTGAGCCAGAGAAAATGGCTTATTTGACATGATATTTTCAAACTAAAGGAGATGCAATGCAAGGTTTTCGAGAAAACCCTATGTCCAACTGCTTGTACTCGACAGCATGCTCGCCAGAAGTGGACGACGGTGAGACTCTTGGATATACGAGCAGTCAGATATAAGAATTTCTCGAAGGTGTTAAGGCCCAAAAAATGAATACAATACACTTAATATTGATATTGATTTTTCATTTTACAAGACAAGATTCTACCCTCAACTTTTTTAGTATATGAAGAAGGCGATTTAGAGCGCATTGCCTTTTAGCTAATTGACCTAACCCGCATTCCTCGTTTGTGGCAAGTCCATTTCATACAAGGCACTTAAGGCTTCATCCATTGGAATGGTGGAGGAACCATCTTTCTTCCGTTGCAACCTGCAAGATATTCGCTGTTAACATGAGCAAAAGTGCTTAACAAAGAAAAGCTTCTATTGACCGAAGCTTATGTAACTTACCTTCAAAGTTTCTGAGTTCGAGTTCTCGTCGCTCTTGAACCAGTGCACAACAGCAGCACATGAGGTGAGTAAGAAGGTCGTCACAGCAACTTCCCTACGAGACTAATTCCGGTTAAGACGGATGAAAGCAGAAGCCTACTATTCGAGTAGTAAAGTAGAAAGATTTATATGATGAGTACCTCTATGTTAAAAAATTCCCGCAACTTTCTTCTCATACAGCAAGTGTAACAGCAGCAGCCTCCGAAGAGAGAGTAAGGGCTGGTTTGGTATTGCTGTGCTTTGAAAAAAAGCTGCTGTGAGAATAAGCGGCTGTGCTGTGAGAATAAGCGGCTGTGAAATAAAGCAGCAGAGTGTTTGGTAAACTTTTTTGTAAAAGTGCTTTTGGAAAAAAAGCAGTCTGATAGTGGGTCTTTTCATTAAAGGAGCACTGTAGCTCTGTGTGCTTTGAAAAAAAGCCAGTTTTCCAAAGCTACAAATAGCAGCTTCAGCTTTTTCCTTTGATTTCAGCTTATTCTCACAGCAGCTTCCAAAATAAGCCTTTTTTTTTTCAGTTTACCAAACACCTAAAACCCTTACAGCTTTTTTTCATGGGTGCTTTTTTTTTAAGCACCTCACTCCCAAACCAGGTCTAAGCCATCAGATTACTCGCTGCTTGCTCTCGAGCTGTAGTCCAAGGAAAAGGTCGGATCAATTAGGCCTCTTTTGTGAGAGCTTCAGTGAAAAGCACTTTTGCTTGCTATGTGAGAGACTGCTTATGCTTACATATTTTTCCTTTTGACACCACATTGGCTATCCATGAAAATGTTCCACAGGGGTAAATGCAGGTCTTCAGGCCTGTTTAAACATGGTACTTCGAACAGTGAGGAAGAGCGTTTAGAACGGGGATTAACAGGTCTGAGAAACTCACTTAGACAAGGCTCACTGCAACAACCGAAAAG
Organism: Malus domestica; assembly: GCF_042453785.1. Taxonomy (NCBI): domain Eukaryota; kingdom Viridiplantae; phylum Streptophyta; class Magnoliopsida; order Rosales; family Rosaceae; genus Malus; species Malus domestica. The sequence continues at coordinate 30,516,047 of NC_091667.1, read as the reverse complement.
CTCAGCCTGCCACTCCCCCCGGCCTTCATTCTCCAGCTGAAACCCGGGGCCTGTATAGATGGAGTTGGCATTGGTTATGCATCTGTGCCACAAAATGCTTTTAATCAACGAAATATTTACGCAGAGATACATTTCAGGTTACTAAAATGTGCTTTACGAGAAATGTTTGTTACTCGTACATGTGTTATAACATAAGTGTATTGGTAACGTGTTGGTGTGACAGTAGCACCGAAAAATTACTTGTGATTGGCTGGTGTACTCTCAATCCCTCAAACACTACGTACCCTGACACCACATAACTTGGTTCGTTGACAAGAAGCTTCTCAACTTTCTTTCCTGGCAGTACACCACTCACAACATTTTCTGCTACATGAATAAGATGTTCAATCACCCGGCATTGATCAGGATCGTTAATCGTTATTGCTCGCTGTAGTTCGATATTCAGCTTCTCTTTCTCCTCCTGGAGTGCCTCATCAAAAGCCATGTTGGGATATTTTCGAGACAGCGCCCTCTCCAATATGTCTGCATCTTTCGTTGTTCGATCAGGCTTCAACACCACACCATGAACCTCCATGTCCTGTTCATCAAGTGTATACAACCTCTGATCCTCTTCAATGGCCTCCAAGCCTTCCTTCAAATTCTAGGTTCACAGCCACAATAGTACTAGTTAATTATTTGTAATATCCCATCAATCGCGACTTTTATTTCGGTTGAAAATGTTATCTTATCAGACTATCTGTATATCCGTAGGAGTTGACATACCTGAAGGCGAAACTCTTGAAGCAGAGAAACCAAGGGGCGGACTAGGAGACCGACGTAGTGGTCGATCTCCGCCTGGACTTGTCGGAATTGATACACCACACTCCATCCCAGGGCAAACATGTAGAGGCAGCTGTTGTCTCTGCAACCCTGTACTAGTAGAAGCGCTTTTACAAGAGCCTTTTCAAGACCATCCAACGGCTCCTTTGTACATGGAAGCTTCATCAAGTCCGTTGATTTCATCTTCTCAAGCAAGTTTCCTACCATCCTTACGTGCTCCGCGAGCTGCTGGCAGTTGTGGCGGTGTGTCCTGGCGCTTTGAGCGGTGGACACAATCGTGCTTGTGAGGCCCACGGCGTCGAGTCCCGGTGCCTCTGCAAAATCTGAGCTCGCCATGTTGGACGTTGTGGAAGCTTTTGGAATGTCATGACATCTTTTGCTTTACTTCTTTTTGTTAGTGCAATGTCGTGGTACTTTGTTTGCTTTGTCGTTCTGGAATTGTGAATGCTTTATCAAAGGGTTGGATCTTTTTTCTTTATTTATGTTTTCTTTGGAGGGAAGGAAATGGGCAGTCAACTTTTGTCATGAGAAATTGTGGTTATAGACAATAATCTATGCAATTGACACTGATTAGCAGGTGAGATCACGCTCGTTTGGAATTATTTTTAAAATAGCTGAATATGTAATTTGTGAAAATATTTATGGATTTCAAAATCATTTAAAATGTCTCATGCAAAAAGCATCAAGTACGTATTTTTTTATAAAAAAAAAAAAAAACACTTCCAAGTATTTTTAAAATATCTAAAAGCATTTGCAAATAATTAGAAAACGCTTTTAAAAACGTTTGGTAATCCAAATTTAAAAGTATTCAGAAGCACTTTTTTCTGGATAACACCTAGCAATCTCCAAGAAACACTACTAATTTTTCAACACGTTTTCGAATTTTTATTGAAATTTTCCATGTTCATCGAATAACAATGCTTTCAAGAAAAGTGCTTTATGTATAAATACTTTCATTTAATTAATTTTTGTGCCACGAAGACCGCACCGTCGATATGTCCGAGTGGTTAAGGAGACAGACTCGAAATCTGTTGGGCTTTGCCTGCGCAGGTTCGAATCCTGCTGTCGACGTTCATTTTTTAACTTACTTTTTCTTCTCTTAACTTCCATGATTTGGGCCTTGAGCTATGGTGGCTTTGTCCGGCCCATTGATAAAAAAACTAGGTGGGCTTTACCCGGCCCATTCATAAAATTAGAAAAGTAAAAAAAAAAAAAAAAAAAAAAAGAAGAAGAAGCAGAAAACAGCGTTTCCGGTACTGACGTTGAGTTGCTAGTATCACAGCTAAAGCTATCCCTCTCTGCTCTCAAAACCCTAACCCTCTTTGCTCCGGCGCGCCAAGCAAACCAGAAACTCTCTCTCTCTAGAAACGCTAACCCTAGGCGATTCAATCCACCGGGAAGCAGCAGCAACCATGGCTTCCCAGACACCGAACCTGGAGTGCCGGATGTACGAAGCGCGGTACCCGGATGTTGACATGGCGGTGATGATCCAGGTGAAGAACATCGCCGACATGGGCGCCTACGTCTCTCTCCTCGAGTACAACAACATCGAGGGCATGATTCTCTTCTCCGAGCTCTCCCGCCGCCGGATTCGGAGTGTCAGCAGCCTCATCAAGGTCGGACGCATCGAGCCCGTCATGGTCCTCAGGGTCGACAAGGAGAAGGGCTACATCGATTTGAGCAAGCGGAGGGTTTCTGAGGAGGATATTCAGGCATGCGAGGAGAGGTACAACAAGAGCAAGCTCGTCCACTCCATCATGCGCCACGTCGCCGAGACTTTGGGGATTGATTTGGAGGTAATTTTTGTGCGATTTGGATTGTTAGGGTTTTGTGATGTTTTGGGTTGTGAGAATTTCGTGAGAATTGTACATTGGAGAAGAAAAGTAGACTTTTTTATGCCGGTCTGTTGTGTTGCAACACTGGAGTTAGAAATTCATTGCTGCAATTTACACAATTTAAGGCTTTCGTTTGGAAGTGCTTTTAAAATGGCTTTTAAAATGATTGAAAGCACTTTTAGAGAAAATGTTTTTGGATCCTAAAAGCACTAGCCCCCACTTCAAGTGCTCTTTTAGGATTCATTTGCATTTTACTAAGGATTGGTTCCAAAAATATTTTCATCAAAACCGCTTATAGTCATGTTAGAAGCAATTCCAAACAAACCCTAAGATTTTGTGTTATTGTTAACTGGGATTTATGGCTACTGCCTTTATCTGAATAGCGGATGGTGGAACAAATTATTGATGTTTTATTACCTATCGTTTTTCATATGATTTTAGGCTATTACTAATTCACTTTATTTGTTACAGGACTTGTATGTCAATATTGGCTGGCCGTTATACCGGAAGTATGGTCATGCTTTCGAGGTGAGGATGTTTACACTGTTCAAGCGTATGTTTGTGGTGTTGTTTTTAGGTAGTTAACATGATTTATTGCTCTGTGCAGGCTTTCAAAATAGTTGTGACTGATCCTGATTCAGTTCTTAGCACCCTCACATGTGAGGTCAAAGAGGCTGGCCCTGATGGACAGGAGGTAATGCCTTTTTGTGCGAGGTTTCTGCCTCATATTCTCTTGTTTATGTTACATATGTAGAGGTGTCATACTCGCTTGCATCGGAATTGTAGGTCACTAAGGTGGTTCCTGCTGTGTCAGAGGAAGTTAAAGAATCTCTGGTGAAGAATATTAGGAGAAGAATGACCCCGCAACCGTTGAAGATCCGAGCTGATATCGAAATGAAGTGCTTCCAATTTGATGGTGTCCTTCACATTAAGGTTCTGTATGTCCTCCAATGGCCTCTGCTTATTTTTCTTTCACGGTGTTTATCTTTTTTTAGCTGGATTTTGATTTTAGACATTGTGATCTGCAGGATGCCATGAGGAAAGCAGAAGCTGCGGGTAATAATGACTGTCCTGTGAAAATTAAACTGGTTGCTCCTCCGCTTTATGTTCTTACCACACAGACTCTTGATAAGGTTTGCTCAAACTGTGATTTAAATCTTTATTTGTTCAATATTTCAATTGCACGATTACCATGCAGAAATCTAGATTACCCATGAAGCTGTATAGTGGCACGCTGATAATGTCTGCTATGTCTGCATAGACTACATTGTAGGTCATGCTGTTGTGAATAAGCAAGTGTTTTGATTCAGGGTTTAAAAGTTTGTTTTCCTATCTAGCAAAGAAGGAACATTAGAGTTTCTGAGCCTAAACACGCTTTTTGTGAAGAAGTAGATCTTCAAATTTCGTACCTTGAACCTTTGAATTTGAGTCAGTTAAGACATCACCTGATGGCTTTTACTGGATCACAGCCTTTTTTCTGCACTTGTGTAGCGATGATACTGTTTGACCTTGCCACTCTAGCGCTAATTTAGTTTCCTCTTAGTTCTTATTTATTGCTTGATTTATATTGTCAAATTCTTCAATTCCTGCATCGATAGATACAACATTGGTTATAACTTCTCTTCTACCAATACCATACTTTCGGAAGCTGGAAATGTAGCACAGTTTCTGTTGACCTTCCCGCGGACGGTTGTGAACTTGGTGATACAGTTGTCACTAGCTACTTTACTAATGACTTTTAAAATTTCTGTTCTTGGTTGGGCAGGAGCAAGGAATATCAGTTCTAAGCAATGCAATTGTAGCGTGCACACAAGAAATTGAACATCACAAGGGGAAACTAGCAGTGAAGGAAGCACCCAGAGTGGTGAGTGCCAACCCTTATTCTTCATATTTTGTCTGTTTTACATATAATCTTGGTTTTGCCGTCTGTTTTAGATATTCAGCGGAAATTGACTTATTATCAATCTCTTATTTTAGAACCTACAGAACTTACTTTTTTATCAGCGCAGTCATAGCAATGAGTTTCAAATCCACAGTAATCTTGATTGACTTTTTCGCGTAAACTCTTGTATTTATGGGTCTAATATGGTGTACTGATGTAGGTGAGCGAGCGGGATGATAAACTACTTGCCGAGCACATGATTAAGCTTCGCCAGGAGAATGAGGAGGTTAGTGGTGATGAGGGTAGCGAGGAGGAAGAAGACACCGGAATGGGAGAAGTTAACGTTGACGCAGGTCCCGGCATAGTAGATTGAGAAAAAATGTGGATTAGAGGTAGTGGCATAACCGTTTCCGTCAAGCAAGTTCCTTTTTTGATTATTTTGTACTCATGCTTTATTAACATTTGTATAAAACCGATTTCGAAGTATTGTATCATTGAGGTATTTCGGCAATTTACCAAACTGAGCCGAATTTTTGGTGGAGGAATGCAGATACATGACACCTTTAATTTTTAGTTCGACATTTAAAGCAGTAAATAGCCATGTTGTCCCATTTCCTTCCCCAACTCCTCCTTTTGCTTATCTTTTTATGGCCTTAGTTTTCGGATGTCGTCTTAGCTTTTCGTGTTTCAGTGTTCTCTGAGCTATTGTTCCTCTCCAAATATTACTTTCTCACCGTGAATCTACAACCATCTACCCCGTGTTACTCATTTTATCGAGCATCTCCTCCAAGGATCACATCCGGTGACGCATTTTGGTTGTTGGTAACATTTAAAGTGCAATTTGCACTATTTGGTAGGATAAAGGGAGTGCTCATAGTCTCGTTTTTCGTTCGTTCTTTTTGTCATTTGGTCTTTCTTCCATGTGGCGGTGGTGGACTTGCTGTGGTGGGACGGGTGGAGGTGGTTGTTTTACTTTTTTAAGTCTATATTTTTTTGTTTGTATATTGCTGTGGGTTGCTTATTTAGGGCTTATTTTACTATAATTTTTGTTTGTAGAGTTGGGCTTTTGCTTGGCTGTATTAGACTCTCTCTTTGAGTTATTGTTATCAAGGTCTAAAATATCGATGATATCAGAAATATCGGTAGTCCAAAAACACGAAAATTTCGATGGAAATATTGGGATATTATCGATATCGATAAAAATTGAATAAAAATCATGGAAATTGTAAGAAAAACTTTGAAATTTTTATTGAAACTTTATAGGATGTTTATTTAGTCAATTATCTATTAGTTTATCACAAAAAATTAGATAGAAATGCATTGCATGATGAATTTAACTGATTTAAGTTGATTATATAGCGAGCTGGCAAACATTGTGAGTATAGAAAATATGTAGTAATTAATGAAAGAAGTTTAAACACACCATAATTATTTATATATAATGAATTAGTACAATATTTTACACTTTATACATTGCATGGTAAGATACATGAGTAACTTAGTACTACATAAAGTTCCTATCAAGGTCTAAAATATAAAGTTCCTATCAAGGTCTAAAATATATATGATATCGGAAATATCGGTAATCCAAAAACATGAAAATTTTAATGAAAATATCGGGATAATATCAATATTTTAGACCTTGATTTTTATCTTGTATTATCAGTCTCGTTCAATGAAATTTACTTGATTGACAGAAAAATAGGCATATACAAGGCTCCAAGTTAACCAATCTACTTATAATTTCAATACATTAATTAACTAATCATGTATAACAGTCAACCAAAACCATCTCTACATTAGCTAGACTGATTATAGCTGACGTGGCATTATCACTATCCATTACTAACAATAGTATTTCGGTAATGCTAAGGAGACTATTTATGTAGGGAGTTTTAACAAAATATTTTCGGTACTGTTTATTTTTAAAGAAAAACCATATTTTTACCCTTAACTGGTACTATTCACTGTACCTTTAAAAATGGTTTTTCGTTAGTTTTCCTTTGTATGTAAGGATAATGTTAGAAAGACGAAATTTTTTAAATCAAATTTGCAAACCAAATTATGTGATTGTTGATGGTTTGATTATTACTTAAGTATAGATTAATGTGCTTATTTCCTATTAGAGACACATCATTTAATTTGCAATTTGGTTTAAAATTTTAATCTCCCTAACATTACTCTTAATGTAAACTATATAATGTGATTATTGATGATTTGTTTTATTGTAAAAACACATTTCCAAACGATCCGAGCTTGCATTCATATCTTGGTCTTAAAATGACTCACATAACTTACTACAACTCATCGATATTTTGTAGCTTAGTACTACGGTCTAGCGATATTTCATTTTACTTGTAAGTGAAAGATCTTAAGTTTAATTCTCGCAAAAAATAAATTTAAATCACATTATTACTAGCAGATCGTATGACTTAGCCCATAATATGGTTTGTTAAAAAAATATAAAAAAACTCACCGTTATTTTATACAAAAATGATTTGATAGTGTAGCTAATTCTGTGGACGCGAGTGTTCCAGACAGAAATGAAAATAACATAATTAATTGCAGACGGAGTTTAATAAACGAGCAGCTACTCCATCGGATACCGACATTTCGAAACTCCTTATAAAAATACCGCGTACTCCTCCCTCCATCTCCAATCCCCCCGATCACCTCCTTCCTCCCCCCTCCATATAAATACACCTCCCTCTCTAACTCTCTCTCTCTCCTCCTCTCTCTCTCTCTCTCTCTCTCTCTCTCTCTCTCTCTCTCTGCAGTCTACACAGAGCTATCAACCAACAACGATGGGAATCTCAGTCTCCAGCTTTTTCAAAGAGCGAAAATTCCTCTTCGTTTTCACACTCTCACTCCTACTCGTCTGCCTCACAATCCTCCTCTTCACCAGCACCAGCACCCCTTACCCTCTCTTCTTCTACTCCGATCTCCAAACCTCCCAACCCATCTCCCCTTCCGCCCCCTCCAACCCCTCCGGAGCGCCGACCCAAGTAGACGACCTCGTTTGGGAGGAACCCTCTTTCCCTGTTTCTGGGAATTCGAATTGGAACCTCTGTACGGGTCCGGTGGCGGTCGATTACATTCCGTGCTTGGACAATTTTAAGGCGATCAAGGCGTTGCAGTCGCGGCGGCATATGGAGCACCGCGAGCGGCATTGCCCCCAGCCGCCCCCACGGTGCCTGGAGCCGCTTCCCAAAGGGTACAAGGTGCCGGTTTCGTGGCCTCAGAGCAGGGACATGGTGAGATTTTTACTTTGGTAAGATTTGTTTCTGGTTTTTCTCAAATGGGCTCTGTTGATTTGATTCAAGAAGGCGGGTGATTTGGTGTGTTTCTGGTTTTTCTCAAATGGGTTTCTTGATTTAAATGAAGAAGGCGGGTGATTTGGTTCGTTTTCAGAATTGGGTTTATTGGTTTGATACTTGAAGCAATCGGCTTTGAATTTAATTTTCCAGGAAAATTTCATGATTTCCTTTCTGGGAAAGTGTTTTTGGAATTGTGAAGTGGTTGTTGGCTTCGTCTGTTTACTTGCATTCAATAATGTATTGGTGATGTTCTCTGTTTCTAGATATGGTATGACAATGTTCCTCACCCGAAGCTCGTCGAGTACAAGAAGGACCAAAATTGGGTGAAGAAGTCTGATGACCATCTTATTTTCCCCGGGGGTGGTACTCAGTTCAAGGAAGGAGTTGATCACTACACTGATTTCATCGAAAAGGTACACCGCTACCCCCGCTTTTGCTTTTACATTGCTTGTGAAAATGTTGATTTGGTTTCTATTTTTTTCGTCCCAGACTTTGCCGGTTATTGAATGGGGGAGGCATGTAAGGGTTGTTTTAGATGTTGGTTGTGGTGTTGCTAGCTTTGGTGGCTATTTGCTGGATAAAAATGTTATTACCATGTCATTTGCCCCGAAAGATGAACATGAAGCTCAGATACAGTTTGCTCTTGAAAGGGGGATTCCTGCTACTCTCTCAGTGATTGGAACGCAAAGGCTGACATTTCCGAACGATGCATTTGATTTAATTCATTGTGCAAGGTGTCGGGTTCACTGGGATGCCGATGGTACCATGTCTAAATAAATGACTTCTTTCTATCAAGTTTGGAAGTTCTTTCTTTATGCACTATTCTCTGTCCTATTTTCTATGGTTATTTTGACGGTTTTTGGTTAGCGTAGGAGGGAAACCACTACTGGAGCTCAACAGGGTTCTTCGGCCTGGGGGTTTTTTCGTATGGTCAGCTACACCAGTTTATCGCGACAATGAAAGAGATACAAGTGTATGGAAATGTTCGTAGTCCAACTCTATTTCTCTCTTTCTCTCATCCTTATAGTGACCTTCTATTTTCTTTACTGGACTGCATTTCATGGAAGCTTTAGAGTTTAGACTTGAGCAATAAAATGTACTATAAAAAGCAAAGATACGTGGAGCTGACCTAAGTTTGATATTCATCATGTTTCTTCCAGCAATGGAGGCTCTGACAAAATCAATGTGCTGGGACGTTGTTGCTAAGACTGTCGATTCAACTGGAATTGGGCTTGTAATATATCAGAAGCCTATCTCCTTTGCCCGATATTTCAAACGCAAAGAAAACAATCCACCTGTTTGTGGTCCTAAAGAGAGGAAAGTAGGTGCATGGTAATTTTCTGGTTATCCTCTCTCCTAGCGCTGCCACTTACTAGCAGCAGTTGTGTAAAGCTTTTGACGAACAGAAAACTAGTCTAAGCAGAGTACCTTTAGACTCTCGTAATTTTGCCTATTTTTTTGTTACAGGTACGCGCCTCTCACTGCTTGTCTTACCCCACTACCTCGCTATGGCTGGCCCTTGCCCTGGCCTATCAGACTTACCGGTAAACCTCCAAGCCTAAATCATGACCCGGAAGGGGAGGAATTGTTCTACAAGGACACCATTCAATGGACTGCACTTGTGTCAGATGCCTATAAAAAAAATGCTGCTATAAATTGGTCGACTGTGCGGAATGTAATGGATATGAATGCTGGTTTTGGAGGGTAAAGATATTTTCATTTATATTTTGTCATCATATTGCTTAGCCGTTGGGGTCAGATGATCACTCCAATGCTGCTCTAATCCAATCCTCTTTTACCGGTGGTGCCTTTCAGGTTCGCTGCAGCACTTACCGATCAACAGCTCTGGGTAATGAATGTCGTCCCCATTCATCTACCCAATACTCTGCCGGTTATTTTTGACAGAGGGTTGATCGGAATATACCATGACTGGTGCGAGTCTTTGAATACCTACCCTAGAACCTATGATCTGCTGCATTCCAATTTCCTCTTCGAAAAACTTCCAGACAGGTACAGTATGATGTCTCACTGCTCTTATAACCTTTTGATTGCTACAGATCTTCTAATGAAAGTATGTTATTATTAGTTTCGCACACCGGTCAACAATTTTGATTGATATTAGTCTTCGATTTTGTCAGATGCGACATTGTAGATGTCGTGGTGGAGATGGATCGCGTATTAAGGCCCGGTGGATATCTAGTGGTTCGGGACACAGTTGAAGTGATCGACAAGCTGAGACCGATTCTGCAATCGCTTCACTGGTCTACAGCCCTCTACCGAGATCAGTTTCTTTTCGGTAAGAAAGGTCTCTGGCGTCCTTCGAGAGGTGCAAGTAACTCGTGATTGGAGTTGCTCATCTTGTTTTATACCTGTACGATCTTATATCATATATATTAACCAACTGTGAGATAGAAATAGCACGTTTTCGACATTTTTGTATTGTTTTCGACTCGCAAATTAAGCGTCGACACGATCGTAGATAAAATTTATATTCATACCTGTAATGGAATGATAAGATAATACAAATAAAATGCAGATTATTACATCTATACATGATCAAGCATAAACCAGATACTTGGAAGCCAAGAAATCTTGCAAACGGAACAAGAAGAACAACGGGAACGAGTCCCGTTGTTGTCACGAGACAGACAAACAATGGAAGGTGGAGTTATCCGTGGTGAGGCTGCCATATCTTGCAACAATAGTTCTTGAATAACAACCATACTCATCTCTGCAACTAAAAGTCTGATTAGTATCTGCACTCCCAAGGAGAACAGAGTGGTCCTTCACCTCCATCCACCCTCTCGAATCCTGACGGTTAAAAGCCCGCCTCGAATATCTTCCGTGCAGGCCCTTCTCCTTCAACGAATGCGACAAATTGGTCAGCAGCAAATAGGTGTCCTTCCGCGACCCCGGTAGCGTGGCGGTGATCACATTGAGAGGGTACCTCCTCTTAACTTTACTCCTCAGCACCGCCGCGCCCATCTGATCCACAACCTTCACTTCCCTCTTCGCCCTCACTTTCTGCTTCACCAATTTGTAAGTCCCACTGTTCGCGAAGCTGATCGAGTTCCTGAACTCGTACTGCTGGGAAACTCTGGTGGTGAAGTTGCCGGAACTCGACAACACCCAACCCACAAATTCGCTACTCCTCTCTGCCCTGATGCTGAAAGACCCATCAAGCTGTTTGAACTGCGAGCGGCGCTTTACCCTGACTGCCGGAGGCAGAGGCAAAAAACTGCGTCTTGCTTGCACGGTTTTGGACTGATGATCCAGCCAAATGTGCAGATTGGCATCCACAAGCCAGTACGAAATCGCATCCGTCACTCCGATTCCGAAGCTGTGAGGTTTTCCATCTAGAAGCTTCTCCAGAAATGGCGTCAGTTCTAGCTCGTAGGAAGGAAGATCGAATGCCCCGATCGCCACCACCGGCTCCCAAAACAGAGGGTTAATGCCGCCAGTGAACACCACCGGAAACGGAACTTCCGACCCCACCAACTCCCCGTCCACTGTCACGAAAACCTCCCTATAAGCTCCGTGTCCTCTCCCCGTCGTTAAGTGGTTCGTCGAGATGTATATATCCGGCGGATTCGAGTACCAAAACTCGTCGTTTCCGTGGAACGACACGTACAGTTCCACAACGACTCGCCTTGCGTTCCGAGGAATTCGAATTGCCTTTGAGTGCAAATCCAATTCGCCCTCGATTCGGAACCAGGATCCTTTGTTTCCGGTATCTGATATCGGGAGGATCAAATCGGCCGGTTTGTCTGGGACGATTGCAGAAATTTGATTTGGGATGATCGAAGAAACCCTAACAGGCGAAACGGTGGCGTTTTTATCGTAGGAAAGGAAATGGTCGTAGAAAAGGAAATGGACTTCGACGTGGTAAACGCCGGTGTAGTCGCAGTCGACGACGTTTTCGAGCATCATGGTGAGGTTGAGGCCGGAGCGTGAGAGGAGAGAGGAGTACTTTGTGATATCCTTTCGAACCTTCCAGAAGATTCCGTCCTCCGTGGGCTCGGCCGTGCTGGTACGGAGGATCTCAGCGCCGCCAAGCCACAAGCCGGCGATACGGTCGTACTGCTCGCCTTTGCATTTGGCACGAAACTCTAGGGCGACGTGGGACCACCCGGACCAGGGAGGGGAGGATGAGCAACCGGACGGCGGGGAGTAGGGGGTGGAGAAAGGAGGGCCATTGATTGTGTTGGCGAAGGAGTGGGTGAGGACGCGGAGGGAGCAGGACGGGGTGAGACGATCGAACGGCAGGGGTTGACCAAGCTCGAAGTACTCTTGGGACGCGTGGCGGTGGAGGGAAGAGGGGAGGGATTTGGTGAAACGATCCGGAAAGGAGGACGGCGATACCGGGTTTGTGAGGAGGAGGAGGAGGAGGAGGAGTGAGGCGTACATTTTTGCGCTGGAGTGGAGTGAGGGTCACAGTAGGGACGGGTGGTGTGTAATTTGAACCAACTGCCAAGGGAGCCATAATTTGCACTCATAGTCCCCGCGTTTATTTGGTTTTTCACTTTGGTCTTGCATTTACGTCTTCGTAGTTTTGGTCTCTGGAATTATCATAACTTCTCAGTTTGGTTTTTGAGATTTAAAATCGATAGAAGTGGTCTATGAGATTTTCCACCATCAACCATTTTGGTCATTATGTGAAAAATGTCCATTAAATTGAAGAAACCATTGGTTTAGTGGATGGGTTAATTTGACAAAAAATACCCTCAATTTAACAGAGAATGACCAAAATGATTGATGATGGAGAATCTTATGGACCACTTCTATCGATTTTAAACTTTGGGATCAAAGTGAAGCGTTATGTCAATCTCAGTGATCATTTTGACTAAAAAGTCTTATTTTTCGTTAGCAACGTTAGCCTAATCCGTCAAATGAGTAAATCATTCAACTTAGTTGACGAATTAGACTAGAATGAAAGCACAAGAACAAAAATGCAATGAGTACAAATTCACTAGAACTAATAAAAACTCCAATGCAAAATACAAATGAGCGAAGTTTCCCAAGTTTATATGGTATCACCCAATAGGACCAAATGTGAAATTGGCATCCAACTTGTTCCTCTATTCATCGTTTTCCCTTAATCCAATCGATATATAACGTGTCTATACAAATCAATAGTGTTTTTTTTTGGATATGTCATATTTGGTCTTCAATGCAATCAGTAACTGTTAAGAAACTCAGTTATATCACCGTACCCCATAGAAGTAGCCATGCATAGAGGGGTGGCGCCGCCGTTGCTCTTGGCATTTACATTAGCCCCATTACGAACCAAGATCTCAACCATCTCTAAGCTCCCGCCGACGACGGCCATATGCAAGGGTGCTTGGCCATCACCGTCTTGGGACTCCAAGTCGGACCCAAATCGGATAAGCACCCGAGCAACGTGGTTGTGGCCTTTGATGGCCGCGGCATGCAGGGCTGTCAAGCCGTATTGATCACAGCAGTTTATATCCGCGCCTTTTTTTAACAGTAATTCAGCGTTCTTCAAATCTCCTCTTCTCGCTGCCATCAACACTAATTCAGTAATTCTCCCATTTCTAGTTTCTACAAAAATAGAAAAGATCTTGAAATATAATTGGGCCTCATAGTAACCAGAGTGGGACGAAGCCCATCAATCAGTGGGCTCAAACCCAACAAAATTATCTAACATGTTCCGTACAATTATTTTTTTCTCTGCAAACTCTTGTTTCATTACGTCCCTTGATTTCCATTTGATTCTTTACGGTTGTTCTTGTACCTAACAATACTTGTGTTTATCGTCTTTGTGACGTGTGAAATTATCCTAAACTCGATTGGTTAGCATGTAACACAAACTCATTTGTATATTACGGATATGACCCGATAAAACTTGGTTGTAACACTTAATTTTTCCATCGCACAAAAATTCGTCGCCCCAAAAGAAAAAGAGAACACTAACCACAAACTAGATATGAGAGTATTGTGCAAAATCCGTCCACAAACAAAAAAAAAACATCCACATCCTCACCTGCAAGGATGGTCACAAAACTCTCAGATCTGTACGGTTTTGTGACCTTCCTTGCATGTGAGGATGTGGATGCTTTGTGAGAAAGACAGCTGTGGAAGGTGCAGGAGGGTGGGAAAGAGGCTAGGAGGAGGAGAGGAGAGGGTGTCGCCAGCCTAAGCCATAGCAAGGGCCAACAGCGCCGTTGAAGCTAGAGTTTGGTGCTCCTTCAGAGAGAGGTTAGTTTGGTGCCCCTTATTGCTCCTTTTTCCTTTTGAAGGGGAGAATTAAGAAAAGCGAATTGATTGTAGCTTTTTAGAGTTTTTTCACAAATGTGCTGTATCGTTATTTATAGGATTAATAGAAGTTCCGGACCCATTAAGGTCTCTTATCTTATATAATTATGGGTTATATGATTATTTGCATGTGGTTTTACTTTTTGTCCAAATATTTTTAAATTTAATATCTCAATATATGCAAGGAAAAGAAGAAGCAACATTTTAATGAGATGGCGCCATTACTCATTAGACAAATAAGTAACAATAGTATTTATGCACGTGCAAAAGACATTTTTTGAATTACGGCGCATTACATGCTACTTACACATTTTATTACAGGCAGTCGGCACTACGCGCCCCCTAAAGATCTTTTATGTGTGTCCAAAGTCCAAACCACATGTTTGGCAATTGTCTCATTTTTGAATTAAGGGATCAATTTTTCTTACAGAAAGTATGAAACAATCTTGTTGCATTATGAGAAGGTTTGAACTACATGAATAATATTAGATTATGCTAGAAGAAACCCGTGGATATTCATATATAAAAGATTTTCAATGAGAAGATGCCATAAGATAAGATAAATAAGAGCAATGCTTGAGTCAGTTCGTCCACGTGCGAGTGCGTGAGCGGGTAAGGATAAGTTATTGCATCCAGATTTAAAAATAATAGACGATGGACCTTTGTGACTCTCTAATAATAGAAAACTTGCATAATTATGAATTGTATAACTCACAATTATTTTGTATGGATTTCATGCCTTTTACGTGAAAGTTCATAGCATTGCACCGAACTCGTAAAAATTGTATAACTAAGCTTTTTTCTAAATGAATTAATTGGTTAACAAAATTTTATCATTTGAAAGTCATAGATTTTCTTTAAATACAACGAGATATTTACATTAAGGGGTGAAAAATAAATTTATGTTAAATTTTTTATTTATGAGATTCAAACATACTACCTCACCTATAAGTGAAAATAAATATCAATAGATCGTGTATTAATATTCAACTATTGGTACGAAAAAAAATATAGTGAGTCCACACATTTTCTCATGAACAAACGAAGATAGAAATATGATATGTACAAAGTGAATGAGAATAGATGTTGCTAGACCAAATAATCACATTCAACATTAGTTGAATTTAGTTCTAAATTAAATTCCTTAAATTATTAACATTTAGCCAATATGAATACAAAAAAACACACTTGTTATAACTTTAAATTACAAATGTATTTAAAGCCCAAAAACGGTTGTATTGGGTGCATGCACATACTTTGACCATACAGGCAAATACAACTCTTACCGTAATTCCAAATATAGATATGTATAGGGAAAAACATATGTGAAAATGTTTCTCATTGCAAAGGATGCTTAAAACTACGATGTTCCTATCTTTTTTATCATTCAATCTAGTGACATTTCTTTATCGACGTTAGAAGTATTTCAATAACAAAATTCAAACTTCACGTTCTAGTACCAATAACTAGTACACACAACGATTAATTACTCAATACACTCGACACATTGTACTTAGCTGTAAAAACGTATGTTTGACTGAACCTAGAACTAGGTTGAAATTATTTAAATTTGGTGAGCAAAAAATGTTTTGAAATTCCAAAAAGATATCCTTTCTTCTTATCTAGGACTAGGACCAATACTTAACGTCAGATACCTAATTAGGCACCAAAATTCCTATCGTGATTTGCATAAATAACCCTCAACGGAGACCCACCAAAGACTCACTAGTCACTATAACACCCTAATCCCCCCCCCCCTCTCTCTCTCTCTCTCTCTCTCTCTCTCTCTCTCCATCATGTGGTCACCATGGCTGAAATCACCGAGCAGGGTGCACACAAATAAACCAGCGCGGTCACAGAGGAGCTTCTCCTGCTCATCCTTCAAAGATATCCAAAACCTCTGCGAACCCGAACCCGAATCCGAGGTCCTAAGCCCGCGGAGCTCTTCCATTTTGCACCGGGTCAAAATATCCACCTCAGTCCTTCGGTTGTGGGCCCACCGAAACGCGACTCCACCAGACGCCGACCAGCGCGTGGTAATCTACTACACCAGCCTCCGCGTCGTCCGCAGGACCTTCGAGGACTGCAAAGCCGTCCGATCCATTCTCCGTGGATTTCGCGTCCCCATCGACGAGCGAGATCTGTCTATGGACGGGAAGTTCCTGGACGAGCTGCAGGCGATTACGGGGAACAAGACTCTGACTCTGCCGATGGTTTTCATTGGCGGGCTCTTCATTGGTGGGGCCGAGGAGGTCAAACAGCTCCACGACATAGGAGAATTGAAGAGGCTGATCGAACGGCTACCAGTGGTAGACTCCAGAGCGTGCGATTTGTGTGGAGGGCTGAGATTTGTTCTCTGTCAGACGTGTGATGGGAGCCATAAGGTCTATTTTGAGAAGATTGGGTTTAAACCTTGTACCGTATGCAACGTCAACGGTCTGATTATGTGCCCTTCGTGTGCTCCGGTACGGCGGCGGCACAGAGAATTCTAGATTTCAAATTTTCCCCAATTGATTAATTAAGTGAACTGAAACAAAAAAAAATTAGAACACAGTTTGTGTTTTATTTGGGTGTTAATTTGCTTACTTTTGGGGAATATGAATGTGATGAGTAATTGAAATTATAATTTTTATTCTATCTAGCTAATTAAGTTGGAATTTTGTTAGTTTTGGGGAAGATCGAATTGTCCTGTTCGATTTTTTTTGTTCAATGAAATTCTCTTTATTTTATGCAAAGAACAACTACAACCAAATTTTGTTTTATTAAGTGAGATCGGCGGTATGAATTTTAGAATACTGATGCGCTCGGCTTTACACTAAGACTTCCGTTAACTTTAAGTACTTCATATATTTTCTTAAAGTTTAATCCATGTTTTCCTAAGTTTTCTGGAGCCTTCGGGCTGGTTTGGTATTACTGTGCTTTGAAAAAAAATTGCTTCTGTGGTGCTGTGAGAATAAGCTCATATTTGCTGCTTCATGTTTTCAACTTTTTTTTCGCCCAAAACTGTGAAAATAAGTTGTTTTTAAGTGTTTACCAAACACATTTTTGAGCTCAGCTTTTTTTTTATACCCACTTTTATAAAAGCACCTCAGTACCAAACCAGTACTTCATCTCATAGGTTCATTTTCAATCGAAGTATCTATAGGTCTTCGGTTCATGTGTCCAAACTATTTTAACTGATTTTCTCTTATCTTATCTTTAATTACGGTCACTCATACGTTACCTTAATTATCTTTAATGAAACATTTTCATCCCCGCTACACTTTTTGTTACTTTATGACCGCGCAAGATTCCATATTATAAAAAATTGTTGATCTTATTACCCTCCTATAAAGTCAATTTCCTTTATGCACAAAATTAAAATTTGTAAGAAAAAAGTTTGAATTTGTTGTTTTTGTCGGAATTCCTATATCCAATGTAAATGGGTAGTGAATTGCCTTCAAATTAAAGTGAAAAATATCAACATTGTACAAGAAGTTGTATGTTTGATTCATTCCTCTCCTCTCTAATATTGCTTCTTTAATCTCTTCATTTCAAAGATATCAAGAGCTATTCAAAGACATCTTTTGTGTGCAAATCAAAAGCGCCTGAGAGTGTAGTAAGATGATAGTGTCTAAAATTTAAGAAGACGTTGGTGCGTCACTTAAAATTTGTAAGAAAAATGTTTGAATTTGTTGCTTTTGTCGGAATCCTATTTCCAATGTAAACGGGTAGTGAATTGCCTTCAAATTAAAGTGAAAAATATCAACATTGTACAAGAAGTTGTATGTTTGATTCATTCCTTTCCTCTCTAATATTGCTTCTTTAATCTCTTCATTACAAAGATATCAAGAGCTATTCAAAGACATCTTCTGTGTACAAATCAAAAGCGCGTGAGAGTGTAGCAAGATGATAGTGTCTAGAATTTAAGAAGGCATTGGTGTGTCACTTAGTATTACGGTCTAGTAATAGTCCTCTTCACTTGTAAGTGAGAGGTCTTAGATTCGATTCTCACCAAAGACGAATTTGAATCACATTATTGCTCGCCCATTGTGAGGCTAAACTCACCTTTTTTTTTTTCTTAATATAGACAATATCTTTTGTTAAAAAAAAAAAACAGCGTTGGTGCGGTCAAAATTGGATTTTTAATTCAATGAATGAAGACATTGGATAAATAAAGTAAATGAGGCTATATTGTGTTCGGTAAGATACGCAATTCATATATTACCAAAAGGGATGTGATATCCACATTCGACACACTCTATTTTACTTCTCATACACCTTTTTAATTTTCGGCCGTTGGATCGGATAAATTGAAGAATATCAACGGACATAAATTATCAAGGGGTGTGTGAGAAGTAAAATGAGATGTGTGGATAGCACACCCCTTACCAAAACTGCACCAAACGTTTCGGACTTTTAAAAAATCATCCAAATTATCCTTTTTTGGGAAATCCTACCAACTACCAAAGTGTTTAGTAATTATCTTTCCTTTTTCTTTTCTTAATTTTCTAACATACTCGATATGTTTTAAAATATTACACAACTTAACATAATTTACACACACAAAAAATATATTACGTCATTCCCTAATACAGGTGGATCCTGTAAATAATGATATAATCACAACAATTATCAAAAAGTTTGTCAACTCAATTTTGTAACTAATTAGAACCTTCTCCATTTATAATGCATGAGATATCTAATGCTAGTGAAAACTGCCGAGCACTTGGACTAGAGAATGCAACTGAGAAACGCAATGACTGAAAGCATTTTTAGAGAATATTTTTTGGTTCTATAAACACTTAAAGTGATTTTTGCAAGAAACACCAGTTGTATGTTTCTTGCAGAAAATATTTCAAGTGTTTTTCCAAGATTAATTTGATTTGTTACTAAAGATTGGTTCAAAATACGTTTTCACAAAAAGTGTCTTCATCCATTTTAAAAACTGTTTTGGACGAGCTCTTAGCTTCTCAAACGAGACAACTGAAGCTGAAAAAAAGAATCATACAACATACACATTTCAAGTGTCATCTTGTTTGAAATTTCAATAAATTTTCCTATAAAAGAATGAGAAATTAGGTTTTCATCCTTTTTTTTGCTACCCCATTGATTAAAATTTTATTCCTTTTCAATTTTTTTTATCAAGGTTCTTAGGTTTTAATAAATGTCATTAATTATTTCAATAATAACATATTTTTTATTTCTAAATATATTCATTGAGTGTTAGAAATGTTATATTTGATATATTTATATTTATGGCTAAATTTTGTATCATATATTTTTATTTTTAGTTTGTACCCATTTTTAATTTGCAACCTTTTTTTTTAATTTGTACCAATTTTCTTTTCAGTTTTAATTTGTACCATATATTAATTTCTTTTTATGCCCATATTTTTAAAGTTTTATTTGTGACATCTCACATCGCCCAGGAGAGTGATCCTTAAATGTATATTCTCATCCCTACCTAGCACGAGGCCTTTTGGGAGCTCACTGGCTTCGGGTTCCGTTGGAACTCCGAAGTTAAGCGAGAAGGAGGCCAGAGCACTCCCAGGATGGGTGACCTACTGGGAAGTTGCTCGTGAGTTCCAAAAAACAAAATCGTGAGGGAATGGTAAGCCCAAAGTGAACAATATCGTGCTATGGTGATGGAGCAGTCCCGGGATGTGATGGACCCAGGCCGGGATGTGACAAATGGTATCAGAGCCAATCCTTGGCCGGAAATGTGCTGACGAGAACGTCGGGCCCCTAAGGGGGTGGATTGTGACATCCCACATCACCCATGGGGAGTGATCCTTAAATGTATATTCCCATCCCTACCTAGCACGAGGCCTTTTGGGAGCTCACTGACTTTGGATTCCGTCGGAACTCCGAAGTTAAGCGAGAAGGAGGCCAGAGCACTCCCAGGATGGGTGACCCACTGGGAAGTTGCTCGTGAGTTCCCAAAAACAAAACTGTGAGGGAATGGTAAGCCCAAAGCGAACAATATTATGCTACGGTGGTGGAATGAGCCTGGGCGGGGATGTGACATTATTTGTATTTGTACCCATATTTTTTAATTTATTTGTACCCATTTTTAATTTTGCTAAATGTACCCATGCTAATCATATGTATTTATTTTATGTTTTTAAATATATCAGTAGTTATTTTAAAAAATATGTTGATAATTATGTGGGTACATTATTTTCTTGCTATAATTTTGTGAAGAACAATATTACTCTAATATTTATTTTTAAGTATTACTCTAATATGTTGATAATTTGTGAAGAACAATATTACTCTAATATTTATTATATTTTAAAAATATTTTTGAATTTGTTTAAATTTCATAATTTGGGGGACATTAAATCATAAATGCATGAGTTAAATATCTTAAATGATGTTAAAGACCTTGATCAAAATATTTAAACAAACAAGATTTCAGTCTAACAATTAGGTTGATTAGGGACCAGAATCAAAATGACCCTAAAAAGAATTATACATGAACAAAGCTAGTATTGAACTTTTAACCAAAAAAATGAAATTCTCAATGGGTTAAACCAGTTAAATTACGATTTATTATTAATTTAGGATCCTTTCATATCCATTTTAATTAAAATTTTGTATGAAGTTGAGATTTTAACGTATTTAATATGGTTGTATTCCTCATCAAGCTAGAAACGCTCTTTTGTATGGTTCTAGAAGTCTCTGGGGTTACTGATGCCTCTCATTAAACTAAATACATTTTTACCTAAAAAAAAGGTTTAATACCCAAATAAGAAACCATAGAAATAGGAAAGATTTAGTATTGGGCTAATGGCCTTCACGTAGTGGCAGTTGGCATGCAACTTAGTAGCTCCCACGTCCGACAAGATTAGCTTGTGTCGTCAAATATGCCATATAAACCAATAACCTATAAATACCATCCCATCCAATCGCTCTTCATCCAACCCGGCTTTTCTGCTAAGCACTTTTAAAATAAGCTCCTGCAGTCCTTTCCCTAACCCCCAAGAAATGGCAAGCAGGAGCTTCATAATCTTCATCTCCTCGCTCCTCCTCATCTCCCTCTCCTTCCCATCCGCAACCGCCAGCGACTACTCCCCGGAAACCCCCGAGCAACCGGAGAAAGTGGTGGTGGAAGGCGTGGTGTACTGCCAGAGCTGTGACCGCTACGGAACATCGTCCTTGGCCGGGGCCGAGCCGATTCCTTCGGCGAAAATCAGCGTCATCTGCAAGAACCACAAGGGCCAAGTCAGCTTCTACAAGTCTTTTGTGGCGGACGTTAAAGGCTACTTCTACGCACAGCTTGAAGGGTTTAAAGTTGCACAACATCTTTTGGACCATCCACTCCATGGATGCAAGGTGAAGCTTGTTTCTTCTCCCCTGGCAAAGTGCAGTGAGCTCACCAATGTGAATTACGGGCTCTATGGCGCCCCGCTTCGTTACGAGGACAAGAGGTTGTGGGGGAGGAACTATGAGGCTGTTGTGTATGCTGCAGGGCCTCTGGCTTTCCGTCCTTCTTATTGCCCTACTACTCACTCTTGATTCGGAACACCGGGTTTTCACTGATTAATTTTCATCCTAAAGTTAACCTTTGCTACTTCTGTTTTCCATTTTTTTTCAATTTGTTTTGAAAATGTTACGGTGTCTGAAAATTTGTTTTGTTTCTTGAATAAACTGGTTTTGTACTGCAAAGTGATGGAATGACATGTTTCATTTATTTCTTTATCCGTTCTTTGTAAGATAAACTATGGGATGTGGGAAAGTTAAAGCACCTGACAGTGAGTGATTGACTTAAGATATCGTCATCGTGGCTTCCTAGATTTCCCAAGTGCCCGAAAGTTCTCATTTTTTGGAATCTGTAGAAAATAGGGGACAAAATGCATGATTGTAGGCACAAATAGATAGATCAAACTAAAATTGGAAAGTAGGATAGCACAAATCTGTTTACTTTAAGATTTCCAAAATTCAAGTACAATGGATGAATGAGGAAGTAAAGCAACACAGCTCAATACATTCCCTACAACAACAAACCCGAAAATCTGCAGCACGCACACACTTAGCAGTTGGAATTCTTCCTAGAAGTCCAGGGGCATTCCAAACATCTTATTGATCTCATCCATGGCCTCCTTTGTTGTTACAGTGGCCTCGAACAAATCTGAATCTCTTGATCTCTGCGGTAAATCAGGCATTTTCTGCTCTTGCTTCTGGTTCAAGTTATCATCAGGAAGTATAGAAAACCCACCAAAATCTTCTTTCCTATCAAGTCCTCTTTCCTGGTTTTTCACTCTCCTCTTTCTTACAAATTCCATTGGCTTCCCAAACATGTTATTGATATCATCCATGGCTTCCTTTAAGTTGATTGTAGGGTCTACCAAACCATGGTGGCAAGCATTTTCGACCTCCTCTGGCTCATCCGAAATGGTGGCCCCAACAAACCTACAAACCATTGTATCCTCCCTGAACCTCGGTTGAGATGAGCCTTCAACAGCCAAATCACCGGAACTTTCACCCGGAAAATCTTTTGGATTTGGAAACACGAATACATTTCCATGTGAAGCAGGTGAGGTAGAATCATCTGTCGGATTTCCGATGTCACTCTGATCAGGGCTATCTTTGTCGTCATTATCATCATCATCAATGAAAATGTTTAAAGGTTCTTGGTGAGACTGGTGGGTAGCAGTTCTACTCAATTCTCCCTTAATATTTTCGGATTTCCCTCCATTATCTAAGTTGTCATCAACAAATACTTGGAATCCACTGTCCACAGTATTGTTCTTCGGTTGGGATTGTCGAGATCTTCTGCTAATGGGAGCCGCCTCTATAGGCTCTCGAAACATGTCATTGATGGCGCTCATGGCCTCTTTCATGTTTATAGTAGGATCCACCAATCCATGGTGACACGCATCTTCCGCTTCAGACTTCCCAACAATGGCAGTGTCTACAAACTTCACCACAACTGTATCATCGCCGCCAAACATTTTCAGTTCCTCTGACCCTCTTCCAGAAGTCACTTGATGCTCACTTCTAGACGGAACATGTTGGGATTCTATAGGCCTGGGGCCGATCCTGCAGGCATTTTCTTTGTTCCTTTCTCCATTTGGAGGGATAGTCTTATCTGACAGAGGCCTTTTCAAGGTCCTCTTTTCCTGGCAATGCATAACAGTTTTCTAAAGTTAAAAGGAGTGCTAACAACACAAACTACAATCCCCATACACCAACAAGAAGATTAATAAACTACCTGGTTTCTGTGTCTCCTGTGTCTCTCCATCCGTTGAAGGAACTGCTCGTACGACTTCTCTAACGCTCCAATGGGCTCTGCAAGGCTGTTCGGAAGTTAATAAGATGTAATGTAGCAGCAATTCAATTTTCAGAAATGTACATACACAGAAACCCTTATAGTAGCTATTGCAATTTTAAGAGTTTGTAGTCCAATTCAAACCATTACATCAAAGAAGGCAACTGATTTACGAAAAGGCACTATATCCATGTTCAACAAACTTGGAAAAGAAAATGTGTCCAGTTTCATTGATAACGTACTTTAGCTCGATACACTAAACTTTGATACAAACAATTTTGGAAGGGGGCAATTTGAAGGCAAGACCTCTAATGCAAGGTTAAACGCTCTTAACTGCTTAAGTTACAAGTCCCCTCACTCCACTAGAGGTTGGAGCATTCAAATTACTGCCACTTATAGCCCGAATCCAGACTTGTACAATACATATGAATAGGTTGGCATCTAACCTACATATTAGCAAAACAACATATCCAAGCTAGCAAACACTAACGAATTCGGTACAAGGTTTAATTCCCCTATACGTTGATAGCACCACTAGACATTCAATGAAAACAAATGCTGAAGTCTAAACACTTACTTTTGCACTCCCAAGTGGTACATCTTCTCGGCTTCCTCAAATTTCTTGTTCTTTTCATAGTACAGAGCATATGCCTGGTAGAACAAAGAGTGCTTTGTCCCGATTTGATTCGCCTCCATTGTTCTCAACAGAGCTCTCGGATCCTCGACAAAATCCATCTACCCACAAAACAAACATCAAAAATTGGAAAAACCCAAATCGAACCCCTTACACTTCTCAACTTCAATTTTCCCAGTAACCAAACAGTATCTAAGAATCAGTAAAAATCCAAAATACCCAGAAGAAACTCTCGATCACAAAGAAAGGGGTTGGAAAGTTACCAACTTTAACCAAACTCGAATGTAGCGCAAATCATTTCGGTATCGTCGATCGGACTCGAACGTCTGCGCACACTTCTGCAAGAAGCGAGGGAGCTTCTCCTTCAGAGTGTGAGGCGGGAGTGAGTCGTTCATTTTTCGAATCCCTCTGCAACCACAATGTGAAATCGAATGGGTTAAACAGTAGAATGGTAACTGATAGCGAGGAAGAGATGGAGGTGGCGAGAGGGTACCTTAGCCATGGTAGAAGAGGGTCTTTGCCGGAGTAGGTTTTGACGTCGGAGATTAGGGAGGTGAAAAGATCATTGTTGGACATGGTGATAGTGGTGGTGGAGATGGAGGAGGAGGAGGAGGGAGGTTTTGTTTGAATTTTTGAAAAAAGGAGCCCTTGCTTGCAGGGACCCAGCAAATGGACCAGTGGAAAGCCCAGTCCTTAGTTGGTTTTGGTGGGCTTGAGGCTAGCCCTGGCACGGTTCGGTACTGGGATGGTACCAAAACCGAACCCGTAGCAAAATTTCGGTACGGTATGAATAGTTGTACCAACTTAATACCGAAACTTATAGGTTGGGTTTGGTTCGATTCTGGGCCTTTAAGGAACAAGGCCTGTTTTTCAATTTTGTTAAAAAAAAAAAAAAAAGCCCAAATCAGTTTTTGGCCTAAAATTGATTCGATACTGAACATAGAATCGAAACCGAAACCGAAATTGAACTGACTAAGCACCAAACTGAACCAATTTTGTACCGATACCAAATGAACCGGAAAAAAAACCAAACCGATTGGGTTCGGTTCGGTTCTCGGTATTTTTTGCCCAGGCCTACTTGAGGCTGAGGTCCAATTTAAATAGAGTTGGACTTTGTGAGAGACACTTTGGAACATAACAATTACTTGCTACTTGAAATTATTAATTTACGTCTTGTAATATGAGTTGACAGCTAAAGTTAATATTCCATTGACATATGACATAGTTTTAATAACTAGAAAGAGTATCGCTTACGACCGAAACAAATAATAAGGTAATGAAGCTCGACTCATATAATATACGATTGCATAGGTGGTGAGGTGGTTTACGCTATTACATTGATTCGTATTTGTTGGTCAAGTGTGTGTTAAGCTTTGTTTTTCTATTTCGAAGTTTTGTTCTAGGTAGTTTTCTTGGGAGGTTTTTTATTAGGGAACTTTAACGAAAAGCACCCGGTACTGTTCACTTTAACGAAAAATCACATTTTTACATTAAAAAGTCAATCCTGGTACTATTCACTTTACCTTTTATTTTGTCCTTATCATTAAAACTCAAAGTTTTCAAGTCATTTTCATTAGTTTTCCTTTTTTATTAAGCCCACATTACCAGTTTTTTTTTTTTTTTTCAGCTTGCCATTTTCTCTTTGAGAGTTTATGTATTTTCTTTTTGAGATGGTTTTTATAAAATATTTTATATTGCGTTTTATAATGTTCAATCATGTAACGTAATGTATCTTTTGATTAAGATGTAACTTTAGTTTCTAAAATTAATGAAAAGAGTTTAAAATTTTTGAGTTTTAACAATAATGACAAAATAAAGGATAAAGTGAATAGTATTATGATTAACTTTTTAATGTAAAAATATGATTTTTCGTTAAAATGAACAATACTGAAGCTTTTCGTTAAAGTTATCTAAAAAAAAATAATTAGAAGAATAAAACGTTAAAAAAAATTCCGACCCGCGAAAGCCCAACAGAAAGAGAGTAGGCCTCACACAATCACACCCGCTGTTGCAAGTCACTGCTGAGTGGCCTTCAAAATTCATCAGCGCCGCCGCTCGTTTTGCCCCTTTTTCCAAACCGCCGCCCTCCGTTCTCCCTAATCTCTCTCCCTATGGCAAAATCCGACTCCGAAACTCAAAACCCTAAGGACGACCGCGACGAGGAACCTCCCTCCAATGTCGACGGCACAGTCGACGGCGACCCCGAACCCGACGAAATGGATGACGAAATCGACGAAGAGGAAGACGAAGACGACGACGAGGAGCCACCTCTGCCACGAAAGCCTCTCTCTCAGGAGGCGCGGTTGCGCGCGGAGAAGTCCAAGCTAGAGAACCTGGTCCAGCGGATGTCGACCGAGCGAGTCGATCTGAGGGTCCACGACGTTCTGATCAAGGGCAACACGAAGACGAAGGAGCATTTGATCGAGGCCGAGCTGGCGGGGATTAAGAAGGCCACCACCATGCAAGAGCTGCTCGAGGCCGCCGCAATTGCAAATGCGAAGCTTCAGCAGCTTGAAATATTCGATGCGGTTCGGATCACCCTCGATTCTGGCCCGCCGGAGCTGCCTGGAACTACCAATGTTATTGTGGAGGTCGTCGAAACTAAGAGCCCGATTTCTGGCGAAATCGGTGCTTACACGAAGCCGGCGGTACGTTTTTTTGTTGCTATATGCTTCATATATTTGTATATATTGGTTTGGTTTGCTGAATTGGTGAGATTAGGGTTTAGTACGTAGAACTACTACAGACTGTTTGGTGCTGAGAAATTGGAGGAAATGGAAATCTGGATGATATTAACTAGAGAGTTGAAATTAAATTCGTCTGCGTATGCTGTACAATTACTTGCACAGATGGGCGTGAAATAGATGGCATTCGTTTTAAATTTTAAATCCCACATCGAAACCAATATACTGGTAAAACCTGTCCATATCTGCTGCTCCTAGTTTTTCCGTTCGAAGGATCATATGATATTATAATACTAGGAGGTGGGGTTAAGTGATGAATGCAAATGTGGGAGCTTAAAGCCATAATATGCTGTGTTCTCTTGTTTCGTAAATGTGAACAGATGCATAAGCATGGTACCCGATATATGACTTACAGAGTTGTGTAATGTTTTTGTAGGCTAGGTCATGGACTGCTGAAGGAACACTGAAGTTCAAAAATCTGCTCGGATATGGGGATTTGTGGGATAGTTCTTTGGCATATGGGCCCAACCAAACGTCGGAGTTAAGTGCTGGTCTGTTTTTGCCTAGGTTCAAAGGGTTTGTTACTCCAATGACGGCACGAGCATTCCTGCTTTCCCAAGATTGGCTGGAATTCTCTTCTTATAAAGAGCGCATGATGGGGCTCTCTCTTGGACTGATTTCATCAAAACACCATGATTTGGCATACAATCTGGGTTGGCGAACCCTAGCAGACCCATCACAATTGGCCTCGAGGTCAATAAGAAGGCAGCTCGGCCATGAATTACTTTCTTCAATCAAATACACATTTAAGATTGATAGGAGAAATTCACCTTTGAGGCCAACTCGAGGTTACTCATTTGTTTCGACGAGTCATATTGGTGGCATTGCACCTGATCATCGAAGCACGAGGTTTTTGCGTCAGGTTTAGTACAAATTCTCTTCTTTTTTTTGATTCTGTTGATTACTAAAGCCACTATCTGTCTGTGTTTGAATTGGCATATGCGCTGCTATTTCACTTATATTTGGGTCATGGAGTTATTTTGGTCAAATGTTCAAAGATGGAATTATAGTATCTGTATACTGTTGTTCTTGTCTCATATGTGACTATGGAAATTTTAGTTTCTTTTTAAGCCAAACTTAGGAGGGAAAAGGGAAAAAAATAATTTAACGTATATGTGTCGTTCATGTTAAATCTTTTGGTTAACACCTGCTTAAGAGATCTGTAAATGTTATTAATCATACTTTCATGTTTAGATTATTAATGATAGAATGTTTCCCAGAATTGTCATTGCATGATGAGTTATTTCTAATATTTCTTATATGGGTTTGTTCTTCTATTTCATATTCTTGAACGATGACCATGACTGCAGTCCTTTTTTTCTAGTAGGCCATCTTGGAAGAGCCCATGTTGCGGACTTAATACATTATTCAGATACAATCTGTTCATTTTCTTGTATATTACTGATACTCTTTGCTACTCATAATAGAAGCAGAACATGAAATGAAAAACAATGAGACCATTCTATTCTCTACCGTGTTTTATCTTTATATTTTGAAATTAAGAAACCCAATATTATCGTTTGCTAATTAGAGATTTCAAACTCTGACAATCTGTATTATGAAGCTTTCTTTGTCCTGTAGTAAATTTGTGTGCATTGTTATCTTGCAGCTTGATTCAAGGTAATGAAAAGTAGCAGCTTCTTAATGCCAATGGATATGTGGCCTTTTGCTTTAAGTCAGATCATTTATATTTAAGGCTAAATGTGGATAATGTAAAGAACCAATTTAAAGATTGATTTTTACCCCCTTTCTACTTATTCTCTTGACCTATTAGTTATTATGCTTATTAACTTTCTTCTCTTACTGTATGCTACAGGAGTTCGATCTTCGTTATGCGGTTCCATTAGGATTTTATCATGCTGCACTTAATTTTGGGATCTCCGCAGGAGTTATTTTTCCATGGGGGAGTGGATTCTTGAACAAGCCCTCATCCCTTCCAGAGCGGTTCTTCCTGGGTGGTGATTTCTCTCCAGTTTGCACTGTTGGGGGCCCTACAACAGTGTGGGGATTCAAGACAAGGGGACTAGGCCCAACTGAACCAAGAAGGCATGTCGGAGATAATTCTAATGAGGAGAATTCAGAATCCCCTGGAAGAGATTCTGTTGGAGGAGATCTTGCTGTTTCTGCATTTGCAGACATTTCATTTGACCTTCCACTTCGCTGGTTAAAACAACATGGAGTGCATGGTCATATTTTCGCAGGTGCAGGGAATCTGGCGAAATTGACGGAGAACGAATTCCGAAACTTTTCTGCCCCGAAGTTCCTTCAGTCATTTCGAAGTTCTGTGGGAGCAGGGATTGTTGTCCCTACCAAGTTCTTCCGCCTAGAGGTTAGCTATTTAATCTGATTTTGATGTAAAATTTTGAGATAGGAAATTCATGGTACATATACTTCTTGCATCCATGATTTGTATTGTATGAGATAGATTGGATGAAGTAATGGGCATAAGGATCCTCTTTCTTCAAAAGGGGTTTTTCTTTCATGGTCTTATCTGCTTTTATACTGGGTGTCTGGGAAAACAATCTAATTTTATTACATGGTGATTACGATTCAGGAATGCTTCTGAAATCTTTGGAAAATGGTTATGATTAAATGGATCTTGTAAACAATCTGTTCTTGTTCGAGTCTCATCAGTTAAACTCCTCTGAAGGGGATACATGTGATGCATGCCTGTTTTCATTTGTGTTTGTGTGTTGTTTTGCCCGAGTTCATGTATTTGTTTGGTTCCTAGTTTTTATTTGGTTGTCTGGTTAGCAAGATCCCTATTGTCTCAGGGTTTAACAAGCTCGTTTTTTGTTGTCAGTGCAACTACTACTATATACTGAAGCAATTTGAGCATGACCGTGGGAAGACTGGCTTTCGCTTCAGCATCTCTGCTCCGTCATAGAATCTGGGAATTTTTTTTTCCTTGTGCTATTTGATGTCCGGCTAAACTTGAGGTCAGGTATCTGAGTTCTTTTTACCTTTTGGATTGACAGCCCTGCCTATTTTCTTAGAATCTTAGTTCAGACAGAATTACAAGTTTTCCGTTTTGTACTTTCAACTTTAGACTAAGATTTGAGGAAGCATGGTGCTTTGATGATGCACATAAGAAGAAAAATAACATGAGATTTCCGGTGCTGGAACATATAAACACGGCGATTAAAACTGTTGAGAAAATCCTGAAATTGTCTATTATTTCCAATGAATATTTTCATACTCATTTATTTCCCTCCGTATGTTAATCATATCTTCTTGCCCAAGTAAGTTGAATATAAATCTGCAATTGACCATTTAGGTCTTCTGTTGCTTGTCACGATCTACGGAAACAATTTAGGACCAAAATTATGTTTCATTGCTGCGAAACCCTTTGGCCGGAGATTGAGCAACTCTCTCCTTTTGTTTTTCTTTTATAGGGGAATCAAACTCAGAAATGCTCTACAATCCCCTTGCAACTTTCTCTTTTAGTTGATGTCATTTTATATGTGCATGTGGCAATTTTGTCTACACCCTTTCGGAAATTCCTCCGTCCGGATGATCTTGCAGTTGTGTTTTTTGCTTTTTGGTTTGCTTAGGGTTTCCAGGTCATTTAGATGGAGAATATAATTAGAGTCTCACAACTTATCAAAGTGTGTAATTATGATCATTTTTGTCAACCATGTCAAAAAATTTGTCAAAACAAGTTATGTTGGAATGACCATTGCTACAATTGAGTTAAAGTTAAGGGACAATTTCTCCAGTTGAATTAAAGTTGAGGGACCAATGATAATGGATTTTTAGTTCATGGACCATAGCTGCACGTTTTGATGAGTTGAGGGATCAATGGTAATGAATTTTTAGTTGAAGGACCATTGCTCCAATTGAGTTAAAATTGAGAAACCATAGCTACAATTTACTCTAAAAAGAATCGGGTAGGATCAGGAATTTGCCCTCCTCGACATTTGGTCTCACACCTAATGACAAAGAAAACAGCCAATAAGAACACAAAACAGAAAAAGTCCGAGGTGGGATTGCTTCTCTAGAAGGCACTTATGAATATAAATGCCCCCAGTAAAATTGTTCCTTCGTGGAATCTGATATTTTTCTTTTTTAATAGTTTTATTCCGGATTGAATGCGACTGCTCCGTCGTAGCGTGGTAGTCTCATTTGGAAAAATGGACATGTATATATGCTACTATATGTTGGGTGCTCAGTAGGAAAATTTGAGCGGTGTATTTGTCCTGGTGGATACGAATATTTATTTTTTCTCCTCTTAATGTGGCTCAAAACGGTAATCTTGCTTATGATAAAAATAAATTGAGTTATAAACTCTTTGGAATGTTACTCCACATTTCTATCAAAGGATACATAATGTATTACCCAGTGGCGAAGTCAGAATTTTATAACAATGGGGTCGTAATTTCGGCAAAAATAATTTCATTGGATTGTATCGTCAAGCTCCTAGTGGGTACTTGGCGAGTAAGCTGCATTGTGTCGATTTCTGTCGACTGAGGCATTTTATGGAACACTTGTTGCGGGCAATAGGGTCCCACACAGGAAATAGTAGAAGAAAGAAGAAAAGCTACAAATAACGATACATAGTGTTTCACAAAAGAAGTAGCTAATCGTAATTTAGTGTTTTGACTTGTTTTTTCAGTTTGTCGTAGTTATGTGTCATATACTGATATTATATAAATATACATTGGAATTATGAGACTATTGAAGTCATGAGCAGCCAATGACTCCATGTTAGCTTCGCTGCTGACGATGGGTAACATATTGCCTTTGTGAGCCTCACAAATTGGCAGAAATGAAGGGGAGATTAAATATTATACCTTGAGATTAATTAAAATATCATTAGGTTTGAAGTTATTCCTTTTGATGCATGCATGCGTTTTATTTACAAAATATACTCAACATGCTCATAATTAATTGGTTAAAGAATATGTGGTATACATAGCCCTCTGACCTTGGTGAGTATTGACACACACACACATATGCATATACATATATATATATATTTGGGGGATGGTAGTGTGGCATATATAATTCGAAGTAATAATAATTAAGGTTTTATACGACCAATAGAAATACTAAATAAGGTGCTTAAAATATAATTAGTTTAGTCCTCCTAACATGCACAATGTTAATGATAAACACTTGATAATTAACTAACTATTACCTATATAAAAGACAAAGAGAAATGCTAATTAATGAGACTCTTAAAAAGTGGGGCTCTCTATGAACTCTCTTCTATATCATGTTTTTAGCACAATGTTTTATTATGTTAACACGTGAATTAACGTTAAACTGTGAGGTAATAGAGAGTCTATGGAGAATCCAACTTTGAGAGTCTCATTAGCATTTGTCAAAGAAAATGGTCTTTAATAGAGGTGGATTCAACCATTGTACGTGGAACTCATCAATAAAAAAGAGTGTCAGCAATTAGGTTAATTTTTGTACCACTCTTTATTTTAAACAAGTTAGTTAGAACATTATACTCATTTATGCGTCAAATTTTATCTCTCTCCATAATTTAATTAAACTTAAGACAAATTATCTTATCGTTTATTAAAAATAAATAAATAAATTGCGAGAGTCTCTGTTGTATATTTTTTTCTTCCAATTTTGTTTTTGAAATTTGAAAGCCATCGATTGAACGTAGAATCATTGTCACCGCAGTAAATATAATGACAATGGTGATAGTTACTCTCATATGTTGTTTATTATGACACACACATATATGTGTGTGTGTGTGTATATTATATGCATTGCATGGCATGGCATTCGCAATGGCAATATAAATAATACATGCATGATGATTCATAGATGATTGCTTATTAATAAATTAGGTATACCGGAAAAAGACAGACATCCTCATCTTCAAGCAAATCGATCCGCATAAACAGGATCACGAGTTTTCATGCAAGAAAAATAAATCAACAATTGCAATAACTAAATTGAAAAAGAAAAAAAGAAGAAGAAAACCGATGGGAGTTGACTTATAATTCATCATATAGAGTTGGTGTTGGGTGCTGTCGAATCTTTCAGACAAATCTCTCCTCCTCTGTATTTTAATAGTTTTCACAGGCGAAACCAGAACCCTCAACCTCAATGGTAACTGGTAAATGTCAGGTGCAGAAAAAAAAAATAAAGATATATAATTTTGCTTTCGAAATCATCATAATAATATTTTTAATATAAATCTTCTTGTTCAAAACTTTATATTTGTGTATGTATAGTTTGTGACGATGGTGTGATATTACTTCATCTGTCTTTCAATATGTATAAGGATAATACTTCCTTCGTTCTTAGTATGAAGGAAATTCATCATTTTCCTTAACGTTATATATCATTTTATCTCATAAATGTCATATTAAGAACTGTTCATTCTTTTTATTGTATATGTACGTTGAGAATTAATGAATTTCACATATTTTGATGAAAAGAGGGACTTGCATGTGATTATAAGCCACTACTTACATTGCCAATTTGTTTTATAGTGAAACCTCAACTTCTTCATGGTAACCAAACAGCCACACGCGTCTAATACCATGAAGAAAGTTGAGGTTCCAACATAAAACCAATTGGCAATATGAGTTGTAGCCCAACTTACTTATAATCCTATGCAAGGTCCATCATCTCATCAATGTGTGATTCATTCTCAAGACGCTCTCTCACGTGTGATGAATTTTCAAGCCTAACACCTGGAGCGTGTGTGGCTATTTGGCTTCACACGTGGGACAACCTGCTCTGATACCATGAAGAAAGTTAGGATTCCACCATAAAACTAATTGACAATATGAGTAGTCTAACCTTTTATAAGCTTAGGCAAGATCTCTCAAGATGTGGGATTCATTCTCAACAATGTAAAATCATTTTTATAAAAATTTATTCGATTTAGTAATCTATATGAATAAAAAATTGACGATTTATTGTGAAAATGCTATGATAATTGTCAATTTATTTGACACATATAAATGACTAAATGTCTCTAAATAGATTGAGTTTTTCTAGAATCTTTAAAGGTTGAGAAAGAGATTAAACCACTTCAAATATGGCATTTGTATAACAAAATGATGCCGTTAGAAGAAAGTATCATATATCCAGGTCGTGATTAAGTACCATTTCTTACTTTTCCTCGTCTTTAATTCTTTTAAAGTAAACGACTGTGATGGTGGATGAACTTTTTGAAGAGGCATAACTAGCATTTCTTTGACGGCTGTGATTTCTCTCAGGATGCCTGTGATGAGCGAAGGACTTTAGTCTTTAGTGGTTACATATTTTCATGATGATGATGATGATATATATATATATATATATATCGTGCAGATTCAGCATTATATAAGCTTTGCATTAATGAGGGTTACAAGTTACACGAGGCTAGAATATTTGGTTTAAGCTCAAATATTTAAGGTCAATATTGCTCGCGCATGCCGGCCTTATATATAACGGTGTTCCTTTTTTTTTCTTTTTTTTGAACATAATATATAATGGTGTTCTTAAAAGGTTCTGAAAGTTCTAAATTTATAACTAAATTCCTAATTATAATCGATGGTACTTTCATCCTCTCTTTGCAAAATAACGTATCTTTTACCATATAATTTTATAATAAATTTTTTATTTTTATTTTTATTTTGAAAATTATTTCTATAAAAAATTTCGAATCTAATAAAAATTTAATTTTTATTTTAAGATCGTTTATACATTCAAATGTATAAAACAAATCGATGGTGTAAGTACCAAATATTATGTTCATGAAGAATCATCCATGCATTTATATAATTTATACGTTGAGGATATGTTGTTCATAAATTGTGGAATATGTACATGCTCTCCATAAGAAGATGCAAGTATTTTCTATAATTAATTAAGAATGATTCGTTTAATAATTTAAAATCCTAATAATAATAATTTTAGTTCGTTGGATGCCAGTAATGCATGAATTCCAAATTCTAGAGCATTCCCAAATGATTGTTTAATTACTTGGAACTGATCTTTCAGTGAGGACAAATATATACCCATGATTCATTGGCAAAATGACAGTGGCGTTTTTCTAATATTAATATAAATTTGCTAATCTGGTGACTAGTGAGCATATGAAAGGGCTAGCTAGCAGGATTTTATATTTTTTGTTTTGATGATTCACTATTCTACTAAGTTACGAGAAAAGAGATTCAAACTTGAACGCAAGAAAGTCGAAATAGTATTAAGCGCAAACTGGTTTATCCAACATTTCTGCAACAGGATTTAAATTAATGACCAAACCTAAGGCAGGCGATTCCATGATTGCCAACTCATATGTATGTGTGTGTATAACAGTATATATATTTGTGTCTGTGTTAAATGTTAATGCATGTAAATGAGGTAGGGGTATCCTTTCTTCCAAACACAAGTCACGAGCAGACGACCTAAACATCTTTTTTTATAAAGCTACGTACAACCACAGGATTCTCATTGCTTCACAGGTCGCGTGCAAATCACTGTTTCTTTTCAACTCAAAGTTGACTACTAGTTTCCCATGTGGTATATGTTTAGCTCTTAATCGACATGACAACGTTACAAACAGGAAACAGTAACAGTAATCTGAATCTAAAATGTTAAAATTGATCCCTTAATTGCCAAAGAAAAAAAAGATGCTAATCATATAATTTGTACCACAAATTAAACTAACGGAGGAAGATGAACTATTACTTATAGCAAAAATCTACAAATGTTATTATTTATTAACAACAAAAAAATGTATATCGTATGATTAGTATAAAGCATAAAGCACACAGTAACTAGATTTGGAAATGACAAATTTATGTAATCTATATATTATATACAGTATATAAAGGAAATCCCAGCACTCTCTTTCCTTTTTTTTTTTTGGTATAGTTTCGTGCATATATGTGTGTGTGTGTGTAGAGAAATGTTATATTAAATAATTTGATGTATCCATGTATCATATGTGTGTGTGTGTGTGTAGAGAAATGTTATATTAACACCTGAAAAAAAATCATTATTCACCCTTTTTTTGTACATTTTTTCTCTTATATTTTTATATATTTAAAGTGCAAGATGAGTATCTTGGACCTACTCCAACCCTTGTAGTAAAACTCAAATTTGAAATTCTAAACTTACTCCAACCCTTGGGGCAAATATTAGTTAAAACTCAAAACTCATTTTTGGGCCAAATTTAGCCCAGGATTCTCCCTAGGATTAGTGGAGCTGACCCACCATATATGTATGTTTTTTTAGTTTTATATTTATAAATCCATTTAATCCAACGATTAAGATCTAATTTGATGAAATCCAACAGTAAAAAAAAATATCTAACGGTCCAAATTGAAATCCAACGGATAAAGTAATTAAAAAAAATTATTTTATGTGTTTCATATTTTTTTCATAGTATTTTACGAGTTTCATGGTGTCAGTTAGTGATTTTTCAAGATTTGTCAGAACCTAAATATTTTTAGGTTAAAGTGTTCATAAAATAAAATTAGGATAGTCTACATAATTTTTTTTCTTTTAAAAAAGTTAATTTAAGAAAAAAATTAGCCTAAATTCATTCTTTTATAATCTATGGCTAAAATTTTAACCTAGAAGGGTTGGAGCAAAAAATTTATTTCTGAATTAAAACCTAAATTTTCTGGTCTAAAAACTTTAAATTTTAAGATGGTCTTAGAGTATCAATAGCAACTCTCTTGTATCTTATATATACATACCGAAAGCTTGGACAAAATTTGCATTACATATGCAAGGTCATATAATATTGTATATTGTATATAGAGAGAAGAAGAGTGAGAAACAGACGTTTAAATACTTAATATCATGGGACACTTTGGATGCGGTCTCTGACATTAATGTAAGTTACTATATTTTTTTAATTAAAAATGAAAAATTGAAATTTGTATTTGTTTATATTAATGAGATTTTAAATATAACCCATAATTTGTGAGATTAAAAATAATAAAATATAATTATACTCTCTATTATATTGTGTGTGTGTGTATGTAAATATGGGTACATTCATCAAAATTAACAAAAAAAATTATTGTACCAAAACATGCTTACATTCTTCAAAACATAGAAAAAAAAGAAAATATTAGGCTTAATAACATTAGTAAATTTTTTTGATTAAACTTGATATAAATACATTCGCAAATCAACGAAAAGGAATGTACCCATATAAGTTTAAAAATGAATTAAAAATTTTTGAATGGATTTTATATTAAAAAATTGGGTACATTTTATATTGAAAAAATGGTACAGTTTACTTATAACAAATTGGTATATTTAAAAATAGGTACATTTAAGATTAAAAAAATTGAAAATTATATGAATGGGTACATTTAAGATTAAAAAATTGAGAATATTTTTATAAAAAAACTAATGGGTACAAACTTATTCTAATTTATTTTATTTTGGAAATGTTTAATTGAAAATTAATTAGGAGTTTAATAGAGGTGTGATTATTAAAATCCTACATCAATTACTAATTTTTATTTTTAAAATATGTAATAAACATGTAAATTCATTATCATATTAATGTTAGGGACTCCAATCAAAATTTAAAAACTAATAAGGTTTCAGTCAATAAACATTAGAGACCGGATACTAATTTTTCCTAATACCATATATGTGTCATTGCTAGCAAGGATATATATAAAATTCCACTCTCCAATTTCTCCATTCCTGCAAGTGTTAGCTAGCTCATCAACTGCCTATAGCTAGCTTGTATGCAAAGAATGGATCTCCCCAAACATCAAGGATCACTTAGTGGCTAAAGAGAAATATGATGATCTCAAGATCTTTCCTTAACTTGCCCATCAATACCATATTATTGGGAAGCAAAACATAAAAGAGATTAGGGATGAAGAGTGAAAGCACCAGTATTGAAGAAGTTTCTAAATCAAGCCCTTCTACCAGCAAGAAGGAATACGATCACGAAGACGATGAGGGTGAAGAGGATGAGGTGGATGAAGAAGGCCTTCAGCTGAGGAATAACGGTGGCAGCTCAAGCAATAGCACCATTGAAGAGAATCATGAAAAGAAGGGAGCTTCTGGATCTGTAAGGCAGTATGTTCGTTCCAAGACATCGCGGCTTCGATGGACACCTGATCTCCATCTTTGCTTTATTCGTGCAGTTGAAAGATTAGGTGGACAAGAAAGTAAGTGTAGTACATATAAATCAAAGCTAGGTTTTTGTGATTAAGTTATGAGATTAGCCTAGCTTCCCCGTCAATTCCTATTTCCTAATTAATTGAGTACTAATAATTGTGATTTAATGGTGCAGGAGCAACTCCTAAGTTGGTTCTTCAATTGATGAATGTCAAGGGTCTTAGCATAGCTCATGTCAAGAGCCATCTTCAAGTAATTGATTTGCTCCAGATCGATTTCATCATCCATATATATTTTCTCTACTAATTGTACTGTCTATAAGATTCAAAACTATGATTAAATATAAATTAAAGGTTCATATCTGATTAATATTGTTCTATATTTTCTGGTTTTGATTTTAATCATCAGATGTATAGGAGCAAGAAGACGGAAGACCACAATCAAGGTGAACAAATTAACAAATTGCACACAGGCTCACATACTCCTACAATATTAGTACAAAAATTAGGGTTTACATATTTACAATCTTGATCTTGCTTTCTTCTTATATGACAGTTGTGACGGATCAAGCAGGATTTTTCATGGAAGGTGGAGATAACCAACTTTACAACCTTACTCAACTCTCCATGCTACAAAGCTTCAACCGATGGCCTTCTTCCAGATTAAGGTATGAAATACTTCTCTTAATTTTACTGTCTATTTTGATCAATTTATAAATAAAGTGTTTTTTTTGTTTTTCATTTTTCATTGAATCCTATTCGTAACCATTTCAATCTTTTTTTTTTTTTTGAGTATTAGATATGGTGCTAATGATCATTCCTCGTGGCGAGGCCGCCACCACCAGATTTACAGTCCTTACAGTTCAAGTAGGACTACTGCACTACTTGATCATAATACCAGAAATATTGGACTTTATGGTTCAGTTGCTGAAAGAATACTTGGAAGCAACAATACCAACATTATGAGTACTTCAGCAAATCAGTTATATACAAATCTTCCATCTCCTAGCCATGGACAAAGGAATCAAATTCCTTGGGACGAGTTGTGTCAAACCATGATCCACAGGCCATGCCAAGATCATCATAGTTGGACCGCAGTGATTCGAGACCATCAAGGGCAAAACATGCTGAAAAGGAAGGGTTTGGACACAGACAACTGTGACTTAGATTTAAATCTGTCACTAAAAGTTCCACCAAAACATGATCATGGATTCGGAAAGGGTTTACAGTGTGGTGATGATAATCATCAAAAACTACTCATGGGTTGTAGTTTATCTCTCACTTTGTCTTCGTCGTCGTCCTCGAAGCTTGGCGTCAAGAAACTAGAGGGTACTGGTTACGGTGACGGCAAGCACGGGAAGAACATGGCAAGTACTCTGGACCTCACTTTATGAATGAGACAAATGTTATTCTAAGTGAGATCTTGAGGTACTTTCCAAAACTAAATTTGACAAAATTCATGAAATTGAACTTAACCATTGTCATATTCTACCGTCACAAAAAGGTAATGATCGCCACTATTTGTTCAGTTGTTCGGTCATTTGCTTTTGTTTTATGTATTGTCTTGTATCGATCCATGATATATAGATAGCATTATTATCAAAGATTCAAACATTGCTGAATAACGAGGTGTAAAACAGACGAATGTGTTTTTTGGCATTACCAAATATGCACAGTTTCGTGGTCATATATGTACATTGTTTTGTGAGTTTTTAGGTTCCTATTTCTAGGTATTATTTGTTTTATTAGTTTTAAGTCAATAAAAAAACAAAATCTTGGTGCTTGATTAAGAACAATATTTCTTGGAAATCGAAAATATTATCAACTTTTATATGTTATCTCTGAAACCATGTTTCTGCAAATAATATTAACGTTTTCCTTACGAAATGTCATTTTAGGTCACATGAATTATATCTTTCGTAAGTTTAGCCAAAGCACAAAAAGGAAATACAATTTGTCTCCTGTTTTGTAGACTATAGTTTAGCCCTTTGATGTCAAATTGATTGAGATTCTCAACATGTATGAGTACGCATTAAACTACATAAATTCTTATAGGATACTCATGTCCACACACTCCTCTCAATTTTCGACAGTCAAATCAAATAAATTGTAAAAGATAGAAATATATGTGTGAATAACACTATCCTTCTTATATATATGCTTCTTCTTTTCGTAAATATGTTCCTGATCTATGCATGTATTAATTTCTGTAGACTTCTCATGCTATCATTTATGTTGCATCTTGAATAAAGTGCTTAATTTCCAATATTTGTTTTCGCCGTTTGTTTGATTACATGTTTTTTTTATTTTTTTTTATACAACGATACGAATTTTTTATACAAGGTCGAGGATTGAGCAAGATTATTTTTTAAACACAATCCG
Source organism: Malus domestica (assembly GCF_042453785.1). Taxonomy (NCBI): domain Eukaryota; kingdom Viridiplantae; phylum Streptophyta; class Magnoliopsida; order Rosales; family Rosaceae; genus Malus; species Malus domestica. Next base: position 30,475,839 of record NC_091667.1, on the reverse strand, counting down.
TTGCGATTACACGCTTCAAAAGTAACCAAGGATTATTTTCCCAAAAAAATAAAAGCTAACCAATGTTATATATTTTAAAACATGAAGGAAAAAGGATTCTTGGATCTAACTGATTAATTAAGAATATATCTATGCATATATCCTGAAAAAATTAAGAGATTAAGAGATTGATCAATCCATCTAATTGATCAAGCAGTAAGGATCGGTAAGACCGTCCTCGCAGATATGTCAGCAAGAACTTTGTATGCTGCTTGGGAAGGATGCATGGAATCCCAGAACAAAAATTTAGAAGGGTCTGGACACGTCAGCGAAAGCTCCCCGCACAGTGGGCCCAACTCCACCATCCCTGTACCACAGCATCCTTTATGCGTTTGCACAAACCCTACACATCAAGATTTACAACAAAATAAACAATTTAATTACAAAATTAAGCACAGAAAAACCCTAGAAGACATTTATATACATATGATTGCATGCATGATGCATGAGACATGTCCAAATGCTTAAGATATCTTGTTTGGAAGTGTTTATTTATTTATTTTGAACAAACAATATTATCTACACTATGAAGGTGGGCTTAACCTCACAATACACTATCAATAATGTGATTTGAATTCGCTTTTGGCGGTTATCAAACCTAAGATCTCTTACTTACAAATGAATAGAAATACCACTAGACCGTAGTACTAAGTGACTGTTTGGAAGTACTTTTAAAATGATTGAAAACACTTTTAAAGAAAATTTTGGTTCCAAAAGTACTTAAGTGCTCTTGAAATGAGCACATAAAGCACTTTGTGCTTCTTTCAGTAAAGACTTGTTTTTACTAAATATTAGTTCTAAAAACATTTTCACCAAAAAAACGTTTTCTGTCATTTCAAAAGTATTTACAAACAAGCCTAAACACTAGCAAAAATATCAACTATATATTAGATACTGTAAATTGGTATTGGGTATGATAAGGGGCATAACAATATCCGAAATTTTTACCTACCATATTTAGATGGGTTGTTGAACATGTCCAAGATGGGAATGTAGGAGTCGAAATAGGCGAGCCTGGATCCGGGAAGGGAGGCTTGCAACCTAGGAATGAGGCCTAGGAGCTTGGTGTTGTAAGCCTGACAGTCCGTGTTTTGCTGTTCTACGCACACACGCCGAAGCCCGTTAAAGATGCTGCTAATTGTCAGCTGCATTGGCAGACATCCGATTGGTGGAAGACCTGCCACCTGGAATCTCCTCGCTCCCCTTTGGTACAGGTTCTGCCATATCACAAACAACATTATAAGCATTGCATGTCGACGTAGCGTTACAAATTTATCTAAATTATACGCCATAACATCTACACGGGTACAAGATGACCTCTTAATTGTGTCTTGATCGAAGGCTCTTAGTAATAACAATCAATTGATATAAATTGATCTTAATTACCATCATTTAAGTCTAATTAAATTTAGATTTTTGTGAGGGAAAGAACGTGCATGAACACTTTGGTGTTGGCGTGATGGAGTCATCTAAGCCTTCAGAATCAACTCATTCAGAAAGTGTTGCATGAAGAAAGTTCCAATAGGCTAAATAAACTCTAGAGTTTATAAAGATTCCTAAACTGGAATACATAACAACCTAAAACCTCAAACAACAAATCATGCAGGCACACAAAACATTTGAATCATAGACTCAATTAACCAACATAATCATGCATGGCAAAAATTACAGCAAAAAACCCTAGAATTTGATCGTAACACCACCAGATGATGTTACTAATTCACCACATAATTTGATCGAGAGCTATTTAATTATATACCTGAATGAAAGACCCGAGTCCGCGGAGAAGAAAATCCTGGTATCCTGAAGGTGAAAACTCGATTTTCCTCGCAGTAACAGGTAGATCGAAGAGGTTAAACACCATGTCATTAGTACCAACACTAATCACAAACACAGCGTTGTTTACAATCTCACTACTATTCTTCTCCCCAACAGTTCTCCTCATCCTCCCCAACGCTTCATCAAATTCCTCCAACTGCCTCCCCAAACTCGTGGCTTTTGACACGGCCAAAGTCAGATCATCCAGCCCGCTACCGCCTGATGCGAAACTGACACCCGTTAGCAATTCACGGTCGGTCAGTCTCAGATCGCGGTAAGCAGGTAACAAGTCCTTGAGGCCAAGTCTGGAGACCATGAAGTCCGTTGATAGTTTTCCATTGGTAAACCTTCCGGACGGGACATGGTTTGGCAAGTCCCGGCCGTATGGAGGGTGGTCACTTCTGAAAAGGGTGAATGGCAGGCGGTTATTGTTGCCCGAATCCACGGTTGAATCACCGAAGGCAAAAACAGCGGATACAGGCGGAGATGCGGTGGATGGGATTGGTAGAGATAGAAAGGAGGCCAAAGAGAATAAGAGTACAAAGAGGACGGTGGTTTTTTGCTCCATGATTAAAGTGTTTAATTTCTTGGAGAAAAGAAGACGCAATTTATTAAGAAAACTACGTGTTAAACTATATAGAGTTTGAGACGATTGAGTTTAAATTTCATTAGATTATAGTTAACCTTAATTAGTTAGGAGTGTGAAAGTAGCTGGCAAATCCTATACATAATAATACATGCAATAATTAGAATTTTTACAAAAAAGGAAAACTGCATGCACTATAATTCCATACCAAACCAAATCCTAATTACCGGCCGTCGGATTAGTCCATAGTGTAAAGAATAAAAAAATTTGGGAAAATTAGAATCTCCTACGGTTTTTTTATATCATTTAGATTAAACATATGTGCCTTTTTAAAATTTGATTAAAATGCTTTGATCAATAGTCACCTCAAGCTAAATTACATATCATTATTATATTTTTTTTTAAATTAAAATAAATTTTTTGATTTATCCTTTTATCTGCATAATGCAATTTTCTTTATTTAGTGCAGATATTAGTAATTAAACTATATTTTCTCTTCTTCCATATATGTTTTTTCGATTACAATTTTTTTTTTTATGCAAACATTTAATATTATTTCTTTTTCCAAATGGTTTTTTTTTTCTTTTCAAATAGTTGGTGATCAACAATAAAAGCTCCGTGTAATTTTTTCAATTTTTTTGTGAAATTATATTTTTTTTGCTGTTTTTTTAAATATAGTTGTTGACGAATTATTATTAGGTGCAATACATTACATATATATTATATGCGGGTACATTTGAATTTACAAAAATCATTAATTGGTACGTTTATTTGTAATTTTAGTACGTTTGATTTCATACATATTGTTAATATTAGTACATTATTTTTATTTTGGTACGTTTTATTTTGTACACATTGTGTATTGGTACGTTTATATTATTTTCAATTGTCACATCCTGTCCCAGGCCCCCACCACATCCCTGGCTAGACTTCGCCGTAGCATGATATTATCCGCTTTAGGCCCCAACCACGCCCTCACGGTTTTGTTTCTGGGAACTCATACGAGAACTTCCCAATGAGTCACCCATCATGGGATTGCTCTCGCGCGAACTTGCTTAACTTTGGAGTTCCAATGAAACTCGAAGCCAGTGAGCACCCAAAATGCCTCGTGCTAAGTAGAGATAAGAATATACATATAAGGCTTACATGATCCACTTCCATGTGAGATGTTACATCAATCTTATTTTCTCTTAACGTACTAAAAAAAAAAACTTATTTTGGTACGTTTGATTTTGTGGGATTTAAAAATATTTTAAACTATTTTGGAAAGAAAATATCTTAAATTGTAGATAATTATTGCTAAATTGTAGCATTATTGTGAAAATAAATTGAATCTAACCATTTTTTTTAGGGAACTTTAACGAAAAGCACCCGGTGCTGTTCACTTCAACGAAAAACCACATTTTTACACTAAAAAGTCAATCATGTTACTATTCACTTTACCCTTTATTTTGTCCTTATCATTAAAACTCAAAGTTTTCAAGTCCTTTTCATTAGTTTTCCTTTTTTTTTTACAATTATCTCAAACAGAGAGTGTAATCAAAAGACTAGATTATAGGAAATTTGTTACAATATAATGTGCATATAGCACCAAAATTATGACAAAAAAAGTTTAATCAAATCACTAAAAGATAGGGATACTTGATCTATAAAATTCAAAATTGAGGTGCCCATATCAAAAGATCCCAAAAAATTTCAACGTTAAAACTGGAAATAAAAAATATATTTTGAGAGAAAAAAATATGTTAAAATGGGAAAATTAAAAAAAAAATTAGTTTCATCTACATCGGTCTTTGACATCTCATTTTAACTGGAAGTAGTACAGGACGGAAGAATTTTCCAAATAAAAGTCTGAGAGAGAGAGGGGAAGAAGAGGCCAGGTTTTGGGCTAGGCTGAAGCTTACTTAGCGGGCCGGACTCATGGTCCTTATATGGACCGTTACAAATTGTCTAAAACCCTTATAAAGTCATAAATAGGTTTACAATTAATGAAAAGATTTCGGTATTATTCATTTTAACGAAAAATTATATTTTTACATTAAAAAGTCATTCTTGATACTATTCACTTTACCCTTTATTTTGTCCTTATCGTTAAACTCAAAGTTTTTAAGCATTTTTCATTAGTTTTCCTTTTACATAAACGTTAAGTATTTTATTTCTTTTACATTTGTATTTTTTTTTACTTATACTTCAAGGCGTTTTTTTTTATGCCCTCGGCTCTGTTGTGTATATAAAGTGTGTTGAGTACCTTTCTTTTTTCTTCTCTATCAAATCAGCGATGCCATCCAAGGTTCATATGAAAAACTAGTTAACTTAAAATATTTGTGTTGGTTGTGCAAGAAGGAAGCATCAAATCCCAACTGGAAGCAAAAATTACAATTACGTGAAGGTGTGTTTTCTTAAGATGTGACTCAAAAAAATTATAACTTATTACAATATAGAGTTTATTCCTACACATAACTAGCCTTAAGTTGGGGTCGAGATTTTATATGACTTAAAAAGGTTATTTCTTTGTAGAGTATTACTTTAGACAGGTTTATCTCAATTTGTATCTTGAACCTGCCATTTCGTCTCATTTTGTAGAGTTTTAGGAAGAAAATCAATTAAAAGAGGTTATTAATTGATTTTTTTTCTTCCTAAAACTGTCATTTAAGCTCATTTTATCCTCTAAAATTAGTTTGTCTCAATTTGTCCATTAAACCTGCCATTTCGTCTCATTTAGCTTTAGTTCACTTTGTTTTTATTCATTATGTGAAATAGTCGTTAATGATAGTATGGACATTTTATTTTTGACACAACTCTTTGCCTCCAACTTGCCTTAACTTGCAATAAAGTGGTTATTCTTCTCTAGGTTTACCACAAATGTCATTGCCACCTGAAGACTAGCCGTCGATTGAAATCAATGATTGAATTAGCAAGCCTAAATTCCTTTCTCCTCTTTCACTTAACTCTAATTCTTTTTCCTGAATCAAATATCCATCACTCCTTAAGGCATGTGTACTTATTCCTTTATTTGTAATCAAATACTTGAAAAATCAAGAATTATAATTGTTGATATTAAACATTTGACCAACTTAATTTGGACCTTAAAACCACACAATTGCATAAGAAGTTCACTAGTGTTAAGAGCATCTTCAAATGATATATCAAATATAGTATGTCAAAATTTTATTTGATGATTGATGTGACAAATTGAATACAGTGCTAAATATTATTCTTTTCCAATAGATATGTCAAATATTTATTTTATTATTTTATTAGGCCTAGAGTTACATTAACTACAAAAAAATAATCAAAATTAATTTTAGTTTGTATTCTATTGGTTGTTAATATGACTCATGCATTAAAAAAATTAAATTAAATATATTTGACTCATTCTTTGTTTGCTGTAAAAAAAAAGGCAGCTAGAAAGCAATGAGTCAAATGACTCACATGCCACATCATATATGACATATCCATTGGAGAACACTTGAATGTCTTTTAATTCTATTTGACATATTTGATATCTCATTTGGAGATGGTCTAATGTAGCTTAACCTAACAGGATTAATCACAATATTTACATGTATTTAATACAATCACAATCTACCAATCATATATAAATTTACAATTTGCATGTGTTTAATACAATTCACAATTAGATCTGTAAATGGGTCGGGTTTATCGGATTTGGATCGGGTTCAATCCGACCCGTTAAGTTAACGAGTCACTCGAACCTGACTCGTTAGCTTAATGGATCACCCGAACCTGACCCATCAAGCTAACGGATCACCTGTTTCACCAGTTAACACCCGTTAACAATTATTATTATTATTTTTTTGCATAGATTTTATTTTTTGTTGTTAAGCCTTTATTGAAATTATTAAAACATCCTCAACTAACGGGTGCTAACGGGTCTAACGGGTTGACCTAAAGTGACCCGTTATTTAACGGGTTGTTAACGGGTTCACCCGTTAACTATTCAATCCGTTAAGCATCCATCCAAATATTAACAGGTCGGATCGGGTCCAAAATGCTAGATCTATTCACAATCTAACAATCATATATAAATTATGTGAATATATGTAAGACAATCATCATCTAAACGTTGAGATTATAAGAGAGTCACTATACGTATCGTTGTATTTTTGTACGTTCATCCCATTTCCATTTTGTTCTTTTTCGCGTTTCATGAATTTGTTTTATTTGGGGTAACCAAAAAAATAAATAAATAAACGTGGAAAGAAAAAGACTAAAATGCGTAGGAAAATTGACGGAAAGTATTAAGAAGTATAATGGACCAGTCGGCAGTCACGCGGCAGCAGATGAGGTACGTTTAAATTAGGACACGTCATCATCATCCTCCACCATCGTTGGACGGATTTGGAAGCAGCAGCGAAAAATACCACCCCTTTCGCGCTCGCTCCCAACCTCCGTATATTCTTTCAGCATCTCCTCCTTATCCTTCCCTCCTCTCTCTCTCTCTCTCTCTCTCTCCTCTTCTTCTTCTTCTTCATATTCTGTCAGTCGCTCTGGCTCTCTTTCTCTGTGTGTGAAAAATGGCGCGCACAACCCCAATTCTCAACCAAAACAACACACGCTTGCTCTTCGCCTCCAAAACTCCCCACTCTCACTTCCACTCTCTCGCCTCTCTCCGCCTCGCCAAACCCCCATACTCCCACTCTCTCTCCTCTTCTTCTACTTCTTCTTCTTTATCATCGAGCTCGCCGTCGTGTCGTATCACGCGCGTCACCACCGTTCCGGTAGAGTACGCGCCGTCAGCTCCCGACTTCGACTTCCACCAGGAGCTCTCGCGCCTCAAATCGCTCCGTTCCAGGCTCGCTGATTGCGATTCCCTCCGCGCCAAGCTCAGAGTGATCGACGGCGATTCCAGAGTGAAGCGATTCTTCAATTCCGGCAGCAACGGCGGTTTCTCCGCGGCTTTAGGTTCGCTCAATTTGAGCTCTGAAGAGCTGTTCTTGTTCAAGTGCCTGGTTGCTGCTGGGCAAGAGCATGTGCTCGGTTGGGGGCTCCAGTTCGACAACGGCGAGGTGGAGACGGCGATGAGCTCGGTGAAGAGCGCGCTTTACGCGCTTGTCGCAATGATTGAGAAATTGGATGTGAACGACGAGGGTTCCGGGATGAAGATTGGAGATTTGGCTTTGAATGATGAAGATTTTAAGGACTTGAAGAAGCTCCTGAAGAATTTGGGAGAAATTGAACAGTTTTATAACTGCATTGGAGGAATTATTGGGTCAGTTAACTATTCCCTTCTGAATTTTATTGTCAATTTTTAAACTTTAATTATTAAAAATTCAAGTGCTTACTGGAAAAGCAGTTGAGAATGCTTGTTTAGAAAGTGCGTCTGTGACCCAGAAGCAATTTTCAGTTTTTATGCCAAACATAACGAGAAGTGCTTTTGGTGGCAGAAAGCACTTTTGGCCCTTTTAAATTGAGAAATGAAATTAATCTAATTACATATTTGGTGCAGATACCAGATAACAGTATTGGAGATTCTAGCCCAATCGAGAGTCGAAATGCAGACTGCAAATTGGGCCAAAAGCATACAAGAGCAAATGGAATGCCAGTTTTTGGAAATTCATGCTCCCAGTGGACTTGATCTTTCTCAAAATGCAGAATATGCATCTCAAGCTGCATTATGGGGAATTCAGGTTAGTGCCGGGGTATCTTGTTCATTAGACGTGGAAGGATGTAACGCCGGTTTTTCTTGAACTAAAAGATCTTATTCATTTTAGGGTTTGCCAGACCTAGGTGAAATTTATCCTTTGGGAGGTTCTGCCGACAGGCTTGGTTTGGTTGATCCCGAGACAGGTGAATGTCTCCCTGCCGCAATGCTTCCTTATTGTGGACGGACTTTATTGGAAGGTCTTATAAGAGATCTTCAGGTATAAGTTGTCTGTTTGTCAAGCTGAGTACTTGACAAGAATAAGCTGACATTAAGACTATTTTGTAGATGGTGAAGTTATATGCATCTTACATTTTGTGTGTTTCTATTTCAAGGCTAGAGAGTTCTTGTACTTCAAGATCTACGGGAAACAATGCATCACCCCTGTTGCAATTATGACAAGCTCTGCAAAGAACAACCATGAACACATAACTTCTCTTTGTGAAAAACTTGAATGGTTTAGAAGAGGTCGATCAAGTTTCCAACTTTTTGAACAGGTTTAATATGCAAAACTACGAGATTATTTTCTATTATTAGTTGTCCACAGTGTAATAGTCTATCTGGTTTGAGCAATGACTGTCATTGCTGAGTTAATTACTCGTGCATTTTCAGCCCCTTGTTCCAGCCATTGGTGCAGAAAATGGGCAATGGATAATCACAAAACCTTTTGCACCTGTATGCAAGCCTGGTGGTCATGGTGTAATATGGAAACTTGCTTATGACAAAGGCATTTTCAAATGGTTTTATGATCATGGGCGGAAGGGTGCAACTGTACGTCAAGTTAGGTGAGCCGTTAAATTTATTAACATACGTCCATTAATCTCCTTCATTTGGAGAATTTTGTTAATTTGGATGCCCAACTCTGTATTGACCCAAGTAATGGTGACCTTCCAGTAATGTTGTGGCCGCTACAGATTTGACTCTCTTGGCACTGGCAGGGATTGGTTTACATCACGGCAAGGTATGCTTGTTAAAAAGTTATTTTAGATCCCCCTCTTTTCTAGAACCTGCTAAATAGTTAACCCTTAGTTGCCAAAGAGCAGGAAGTTTGTTTAGATCAAACAGTCTACTCCTTATCTAATTTTCATTGCTATGGAGTTCGCTTGAGTTTACACAACGGTACCTATGTTACTAGAGAGTCCTTACAGACTTGGAAGTTCTTCTGGTTTACTGTTTTGACTTCTTGCCTTGCAACAGAAACTGGGGTTTGCATCCTGTAAGAGGAACTTGGGGGCTACAGAAGGAATTAATGTCCTAACCGAGAAAAAAAATCTTGATGGAAGGTGGGCATATGGTTTGTCGTGCATTGAGTACACAGAGTTCGACAAGTTTGGCATAGCAGATGGACCTCATTCTCGAAATAGGTATACATTTTTCTGTGAATCCAAATCTCTAATCTGGTTTACATGATATTATATGATTTGTTACCTTGATGCTTGTTGGCATGTGAGCAGCATGCTTACTCTCATATTAGCTTATACAATATATATTTTTTTCTCTGTTAAAGATTTCCATTGTTGTTATTCAGTGATAATCGTCATTCTACTTTTCCTGTCTTGTCGAATATGCTTTTTAAGCGTGAAGAAGTTGAAAATTCAATATGATTTCTTATTAATGAATTCCATTTTATACTAATTAACCATTCTATGTTCAAGGTTGCAGGCAGAGTTTCCCGCCAATACAAACATCTTGTATGTAGATTTACCTTCAGCAGAGTCGGTTGGGTCAAGTAACAGTGGAAACAGCTTACCAGGCATGGTGCTGAATGTTAAAAAGCCTATAACATTTGTAGACCAATTTGGAAAACAACACAGGTACTTTCTTAAAACTTAAGTGCTGTTTTTCCAAGTGACTATTTTGTTGTCGTCAGTAATACTTGATAGCAGATATACAAAGATAACCTCAAATTACCTTCTTTCACCAACAATAACCTCAAATTACCTTCTTTCACCAACGAACCGTTAATTACTCTGCATGGTATGCTAACCATTACAATGTGCACTATAAGAAGAGTCAGAACATGTAGCACACATGAATAATTATTACCCAGTCTCTAATCACTTTTCATTTATCATAGTGTCTCTGGTGGAAGGCTTGAATGCACGATGCAAAATATTGCTGACAGCTTTCTTAATACATGTCCATCTCGATGTTATAAGGGTATTGAAGGTATTATTTCAGTCTATATGCTGGATTATTGTGGCACACCAATCCGTGTTGGTCAATAACTTTAGTGGCAATAACTGTTGGCAGATAAGCTTGATACCTTCATTGTTTATAATGAACGAAGAAGGGTCACATCATCTGCTAAGAGGAAAAGAAGACATGCGGAGAAATCTTTACACCAAGTATGTATGTGTTTTCTATCTCCAGTTTGGGAGTAGAGCTTGGACTGAATTAAGTTTACACTTTCTTTGCACAGAACAGATGTAATTTTTCTCCCTAAGTTTAATATGTTTAAGTTGATTTCACGTGTAGACTCCTGATGGTTCACTGTTGGATATCCTACGGAATGCCCATGATCTTCTTTCACAATGTGATATTGAACTTCCTGAGGTACATCCTCTTAATTCTGTTGTAATAATGTTAATAACTTACTTCCATATGGTGTGAGCTATCATTAGATACTAATGGGTTGTTTGGTAGTCAATTTGAAAACAATTGTACAAGTTTAAGAAAAAATGATGAATGTAGCTAAGTTACTTAGTACTCAATTAGTTTCAAAAACAAATAAAACAAGGATCCAAGAAGGATACCAAACAGCCCATAAGTATTTGCTCAATGCAAATTCATTTCTTGTAGCAACCCATAAAAGTTTTTTGTTTTTTATGATTTTTCTTTTTGATGCTCAGTTATGGTATTTTGCTTCTGATATGCTGCAGATTGGAAGTAATGAAAAATATCAAGGTTCTGGACCACCATTTCTTATTCTTCTGCACCCTGCTCTTGGCCCACTTTGGGAGGTCACCAGACAAAAAGTAAGTCAATGTGAGCTAATGCGCGATTTCAAGTTTTATCTCATTTTCTCCTTTTACTCTTGGAATGTGCATTTAGTTTGTATTGTATTTCTGAAATCTTTTATCACGAAATACCATATTGAGATTCTATCTGCATTGTGTTATGCCTCCATTTTCGCATGCTGTAATAATCAAGTGGTCATTTAGAAATTCATGTAGCAACCAAGACTGTGTTGCTGTGTTTGTTTTATAAGAAGTGATTTTCACACACCCTTTTTGGCCTCTTGCACACCCCTGTTTAATCCTTGCCGTTGGTTTCGTTTAATTTATTCAATATGATGGCCACAAATAAAGAGGGGCATGTGAGAAGCTAAAAGGGGTGTGGGCAAGTCACTTCCCTATTTTATTTCCTTTCCTCATTCAAAATATTGAGCTCAATAGTTAAGCAGAAAATTGTCTCTGTCTACCAGTTCTACGGAGGCTCAGTATCCGAGGGCTCTGAGTTACAAGTAGAAGTTGCAGAGTTTCTGTGGAGGAATGTTCAGGTTCATACTATTCACATACAACACATTAAGGAATATTATTGTTTCCTTAGCTAATCTGTTTCCTACTGTCCAGCTTGATGGAAGCCTGATTGTAGAGGCTGATAACGTTATGGGCTCAACTAGGATTGATCAAAATGGTGAACCCATTTTACAATATGGGCACAGGTAGTATGCTGTGTTAATCCTTACTACATTTTAAGACTGTTCAGAAATGGTGAGCCCATTTTACAATTGGACTCATACTTACAGTCTATTCATCCCGCAGGTGTGGAAGATGTAAATTGCAAAATGTAAAAGTACTAAATGATGGAATTGACTGGAACTTTGAAGACAATGTGTACTGGAAGCATGATGTTCAACGCCTCGAGGCTTGCAAGGTTGTACTGCATGGAAATGCTGAATTTGAGGCAACTGATGTTATCTTACAGGTTAGATTGACAACTAATTAGTGGAGATATGCACGGAGGATAGACAAAGTTTTTCAGAAATCATTGAATTTCATAGATTTTTTATTTATCATTCCATTAGGGATATGACCTCCAGTCATAAGCTTCTCTTCATTCCATTAGGGATATTTCCTCCGATGACTTTGGAAAATGGAAGTTACATCTAATTGTTAGGAGGTCACCTTTGCCGCGTATATTCAGAAATCATGAATTTATTTTACAAGTAAAATCTACGAAGCTTATTTTGCTGCTTACAACCGGATGCAGGGAAATCATACATTTGAAGTTCCAAATGGCTACAAAATGAAGATCACAGCGGGAGATTCGGGTATGTAAACTGTAAAGTTAACTTGGCTGTTGACTTCAGATATCTAACTCTGACTAGAATTGACTTTTCGTAAAAGCACTCTTACTGATAATCAGCATAATGTCTTACTTATTATACCTGGCAATGCGAGTATGTGAATGGTACTCTGGTCTCCTGCTATGTCACTAAAGACTGAGGGGAAATTGTTTGATGAAACATAGAAATTTATATCTGAGACTGTAGAGTTGAGCCTAACATTGAGAGTTAGAACTGAATCCCTTCCTCTCTTACACGCTCACATACCTGAATGTATTGTCACATCCTTAAATCTGTGCTAGGCAATCATCAATTGATGCACCATTTCATTGATTTTGCAGGTTTAGCCGCCCGATTAGATCCCATTGAACTGAACATGATGGATAGTGGAAGCTGGTTCTGGGAGTACAGGGTAAAGGGCACACACATTCAGTTGGAATTGGTAGAGTTGTGAAACGCTATACAAAATACTCATCCTCGTCATAGGTGAATCGTGGTTCACAGAAGGATTTGGAACTCACCCTCATAACAGCATTAAAGCCGGCATGCTCCGGTCTGACTGGTTTAACATTGTTAAACCTATTTCGTAACCTATTTCGTCTTTGGAATTGCTTCTTCTCCTTCCCCTTTTTTAAGCAGTAGTATGTTAAATTAAGAGCGTCATACCCTTAGGGTCACTCCAGCTGCTCATTGTATCTACTTATTTCTTTTATCATCGGCGTGGGGCAACAGGTTGTTGCCTCCGCGAGAAACTGATGTAAAATCGACGAAGCAATAAAATGTATTCAATTATTTCATTTTCGATCTAGCTCTTTAGTAGATCTGGCAAGAAATATGGTTGCTGTGCATAAATGTTGGGTTCGAACCATTTTCGCTCTCTTCGGAAAGGTATGAATCATATGGACTTAAAAAATGAATGGGAAAACATACAGTTCTGGAAACAAACAACACTTCGAGCTTTGGGATCAATTTGCAGTAACAAATGAACAATACTGTCATTTCTGTGCTTAATTTTCACAAATATACACCTGAATTGTATCTAACCAAACACTCTCAACACTGTCATCCAATCTGATTGTGAGATTGAAAGCAGCATCTATTCAGTAATCTAAGCAGTGCATCGGCTTTTCTTCGAGCTTTCAAGGATCCGTCCGCAGCCAAGCTCTGAAGGGAAGGAATACTCCGTGGGTTCATTAGCAGACGTCTTGCAACCTCCTCTCCTCCATCTTTGCACAGCCCCAGCAGAAGAGTGATTGAGTTTTCCTTCCCCTTTGGAGAACCAAATCTTAAGAGATCGATAAGAATAGGCACTAAAATCCTGCTTTTCCCAATCTCTTCCATCCCTTCAGAGCAACCCAAAAGCTGAGCAAGCACTGCCAAGGCATCATCCGTAATGCCTGCCTTGTCATCCATCAACAGCTCAATGAGGAGAGGAACCGCCCCAGCAAACACAGCGCTCACCTTGTTGGCATTGTAGAATGCAAGATTGAAGAGTGCTATGGCAGCATCTTTTTTACCAGCCGGAGTGCCTTCTTTCAAAAGCCCCACCAATGCCAGAATCGCTCTAGGGTGCTTTCCAATCGTTACCTTGCAGTCATCTATCATGGACAAGCTGAAAATTGCTGCTGCTGCATTCTCTCTTGCTTCCATTGTGTTCCCTGATTCCAAGACGTTTACTATGTTGTCAATTGCTCCTGCCGCCATGATCAGAATCTTGTTGTTGTTGTAGATGGAGAGGTTGAGCAGTGCAGTAACTGCATTTTCCTGTATTCTCGGTTCATGGGATTTCAGCAATGTCACCAAAAACGGAATAGCTCCCGCCTCAGCTATGATCCTTCTATTATCCATGCCGGTTTTAGCAAGTAATCTTAGCTCATACGCCGCTTGCCTTTGGATATCCGGTGAGCCAGTTGCTAGTTTTCCCACCAGAAACTCAGCTGTCAATTTCACAGCATCAACAGCAGCTTTTACAACTGAAATGTGATCCACGGCGTCCTCGTACAATTCCCTTTTACTGTTGCTCCTCTCCAAATCGGAGGAAGAAGACTGGGAAGATTCAGTTGTGGGAACGTTGTTCTCCTCGCACCATTGTTGCATTAGACTCTTGAGTGCATAGTTTGGAATCAGCGCTATGTGAATCAGCTTCTGCCCGCTTTTGGGGCACGTCTGGTGCCCTGAATTGATCCATTGTGCAATCGAATTTCGGTCATAAGTGTGCCCGGATGCTACAATAACAGGGTCTCTTATCAAATCCAATGAAATCGGGCAGCGAAATTCATGCGGAACATTGAGAATCAACGATTTAGAAGATGAAGAATGATCATAATATCTACCCGAGCGGACACACTGCAGTTTCATATCCTCTTTACTCGGTTTTTCGAATTCATCATCAGTAAAAATGATGGTCTTGCAATACGAAACAAGGGAAATGAGATTGTTTATGTTTGACACCACAATCAGCCCTCCGCTGCCTGCTTGCTTGCGAGCTTCTGCCTCAAGCTTCGAGGTTTCTTCTTCGTAATCCACGGTGTTTCTCAGGCCAATGCTGCTCAGAACATCTCTCACTTTGACCAAATCTATGAACCCTTTGTTCTTCTCACTATTGCTTCCCATCAAAACCAAAAGCTCTTCTCTTCTCTGCAGCTCTTTGAGATGGTTAAAAAGCTCCACTCTTTTCGCTTGCCGGTGAAGAAGCTCGACCTGCTCTCTTATATCTGCCGTCACCTTAAGCAAACTCAGTGGCAGAATATCAAGAGCCCTCCCCAATTCCTTCACCAGCACGTAAAACTGATTCGAAACCAACTCAGTCTGCATAAGCCCCCACAGAGAGCTCCCGTCTTTACAATCTTGGATCAGAAACTTGACTCTTCGAATCACCGAGAAAAGCTCCGTGAGGCAAAGGATCGAAGAGGGAGGAAGCGGGCCGTTTGATTCTTGTATCTCTTCGAACAGAGAAGCGAGGAGCTTGATCCTCCTTATCATGGTGGAGATGTTCCGGCCCTGCAAAACCGGAAGCTTTTCCATGGAGCAAACTTCGTTGCATATGTGAACCAATGATTGTAACAACGACCCAGTCGGCAAAAATCCCGTGGAAACCATTAGAGGAGGAACAAGAGCTACATCCATGTGTAATGTCACTATGCTTATGGCAATTGTTGGTACAAACGAGAGAAACTGCTCGGTTACGCCGTTGCAATTTAGAGTTTAGGGTTTAGGATTCAGGTTCAGGCCAAAGAGCAAACGAAACACTTTCGAGGACCTTTTCGTTGAAATCTGGAACAAGAAGAACGTTTCATAATTTTTTTGGTGTTATAAACAAAAAGTGATGGGGAAGGAAAGAAATGAATAACGTAATTGCATGGACTATTGGAATTTTCTGTTTGGAAAGTTGACATCAGAAGGCAAAAGAAAAGATGATGGCAAGTGAAGAAAAAAGGGAGGGATTCGTGGGTTGCTGCCACTTGGAGGGACGTCAGGCCTTCTAGGGTTTTATAATTCCCCTACCAAATTTTGCATTAAAAAAAGTTTGGGGACGTCGAATGTTAATTGAAGCCATTTCAAACTGCAGGTTTCTCATGTTTGTACGTGGAATGTTTTAGTACTGGTTTAGTACTGATGTCCTTTTATAAAAAATGGGTATAAAAAAAACTAAGTTCAAAAATGTGTTTGGTAAACACTTAAAAACAGCTTATTTTCACAGTTTTGGATAAAAAAAAGTTGAAAACGTGAAGCAGCAAAAATAAGCTTATTCTCACAGCATAACAGAATCAGTTTTTTTTCAAAGCACAGCAATACCAAACCAGCCCAAGAAGCATTGAGCATTCGGTGCGGAAATACCATAAATATAGGAAATTAATTGATCTTATAATTACTAGCTAGTAGTCTAATGCTACTTAAAAAACATAGCGTTGACACACTGTAATACAAATGATATTACTTACAACCGTAAAATTCAATTCTATTAAAAATGTGCTTGCAAACATATCATGTCATTGTGCAAACATATCATGTCATTGTGCATAACTGTATATAACTACATTGGTTATACGAATATTTTGTAGTCATTTCTTTTTATATTTAACTATGGGGACGGACATGTCCGTGGCATCATTTTTTTTCACAACTTTTGGCACACATTATTATTCGATCTGCTTTATAATGTATTTCAAAAATCCGAACCGTCTATCTTTTAGATCTTCATTCAAATATCATATTTACCAAAAATCACCCAAATGTGAAACCATATGATCGTTAAGGGTTTATGATTTTTTTTGTAGAACCTTGTTCGTTTATTTTCTTCATTACAAATAAATGTTTTAATAGTTTTAAGCTTATTTAATATTTTGCAAGAATGATCTATGAATGATGTTCTAAAAGATAGAACGTGAATGAAAAATCGTATAAAAAAGTAAGTGCCATGCATCCATCTCTTTAACTGCAATGTTTAAAAGTGTGAATAACCATTAGTATTAATATTGTTGATATTTCGATCTTTTTAGTTGTCAATGCACCATGCATGAATACCTCGACCACAATACAATATGGGAGAGACACCGTTTATAATGTACCATTTATATTGAAAACTCTTGCTAAATATAACTAACTGAAGACAAACAAATATATTTACACATATTACAACTCATTACGTATGGACATTACGTGTATACTATTAATTAATTACAAATTTACATAAAATAAACGAAAAGATTTTGGCCACAATTGAAAAGGACAAAAAGATGCGACTTATGGTTTTGGAGGACAATGTAAGAAAGAAAGAAAGAAAGAGGAGAATGAACGAAAGAGTGAAATTAAGATGATTGAAAATATAATATTTCCACTTTTCTTTTGTCTTACTTTTGCAGTTTGTTTGCTCGTTCATCATTTTCGGACGCACTTAATTGCCTCTAAGTTTCAAGCAATGGTCAATACTTACTGTCAAACCAAAAACCCTAGATTGTTCAATGTTCACACGTTTAGGTCTTAAACAAGTACACCATCAAGATTTAAATTTAGCAAAATGCTAGAGAAATTAGTTTTTTTAGATTATATTTTGTAAATCACATGATATAAAAAAATAATATCGGCTTTTTAAATTTATTGCACAATGAACCAAGTTTACTATCTTTTGAATTTGGATTTTTTTTAGGAAAAAAAATGAAATTAATTAAGGGAGAAGCCTTTGGAACACACGAGTCCTCTAGAGTCATACAACAGGGCATTCCTAGCTTGATAGGGAATACAACCATCCCAAATATACAAATTGTTCTATTCCACTAAATTAAAAGAGGAAGCCAACCATTTTATGTCTTCGACAATAGTTCTAATTCTCCAAAAATCTCACACCTCTCTTTTAATTGGAGATAATTAGTTGTTCTGATTTCATATTATTCATTACATAATGTTATTAATTATGATGAAGGAGATGGTGACAACTTTTTTGCCTATATATTATATTACTAAAGAAAATCCATGATGATAATAGTATTAACTTCCAAAAATAAAAGGGCTTGAATGTGCCATTCGTGTAAGAATAGTGAAGTGAAGAAAACCAATATCCATGTGGAAGATGAATCAATGGTTAAATTGAGTGACACTTGTCAAGAGATAACATAGGTTGTTATAAGGTAGTTAGTCTTTAGCTTAGTGATAAAGCTTTGTAAAAATTATATAACAGACTTTCTAAATCTGTTACTTCATTGTCAAGAAATACAACAAACTTTTATTCTCTCTAACGCTTCCGCATACTCTCTACAACATATATTTCTCTTCTCAGACTTGAAGATACTCGATTGATATAACAGTGCACGTTACATGTTTGATAAAAGTTCGAAGTGAAGAAATCTTTTGTTGTTTCAACAATGGTCACTGCGGCACAATTGTAAATTGTGCAATCACCCATTACAAATCTTATTACTACTGTATCATCTTCGGTTACAGTAAAATTTGATGACTCCAACTATCTTGCATGGAGTTTTCAGATCAATCTTTTGCTAGAGAGTCATGGCATTCTTGGTTTTGTTGATGGGTCGAAGAAATGTCCACAGAGGTTTCTTGATAAGGAAAATCTTGAAGGAATTGAATCAGATGCCTATCAAGTATGAAAAATGCATGATCGTGCTCTTATGCAACTTCTTATAGCTACGCTGCCATCCACTATGATTTCCTACATTCTTGGAAGTACCAGTTCTCATGCAATGTGGACAAGTCTCAAAGAACGATTTTCCACATTCATAAAAGCCACAATCTTTCAAATGAAGACAGAGCTACAAAATATTCAGAAAGGGTCTGATTCCATTTCTGTTTATCTACAGAAAATCAAAGATGCAAGAGATCATATTGTTGCAGCTGGTGTCTTATTTGAAGATGTGGACATAATCATTCTTGCTCTTAAAGGATTATTTGCTGATTATAATACATTTCGATGTGTTGTTCGAGAAAGACAAAATGGGATTTCATTGAAATAGTTTAGATGACAGCTTCTTGATGAGGAAGCCATAATTAGACAGTCTTGTGAGTCTTTTGTTTAATTTTAGATCTGCAATGGTTGCAAGTACTCAGTCAGAAAAAGGAAAAGCTTTTAGTCTTGAACAAATTCCATCTCCATCTCAGGGCTTTGATATAGGTTCCTCAAGCCAAGGCTACAATCCCAATTGAGGGTCTAGTTCTACTGGGTTTAATTATGGTCAAGGATCATCTTCTCAATATGGCTTTGGAAATTTCAATGGTAATTCATTTCATTCTAATGGATATAAAGGGTCTAACTATGGAGGAAAAAGAAGAGGCAGGTTTCACTACAATAATGGCCCCAGATTTCACTCTTCATCATACAACTTAGGCCCTGGAATTCTTGGTGCTCCAAAACCATTCCAACATACATGTCCTAATCATCCAAATGAGATTCCTACTTGTCAAATCTGCAACAAAATGGGTCATGTGGTTGCAGATTGTTTTCAAAGGCACAATACACCATCTACCGGAAATGGTGCAATTATACAATGTCAAATATGTTGGAAGTTTGGGCATTCAACTACTTAGAGCTACCACAGGAACAATTTTGCATACCAAGGAAGACCACCCTCAGTCAATCTCACTGCAATGCAAGCAAGTTACAATCCTTCTGCACCACCTGAACAGTTTTAGGTTGCAAATACTGGTGCCACATCTCACATGACCTCAAAACTTGCAAATCTGGATTTGGCTACTCCATATCAAGGCACTGATACCATAACCATTGCGTTTGACAATTTCTAGTATTGGTGCATCAAAACTGCAAGCTTCTAGTTACATTTTTACACTGAAAAATATGTTGCATGTTCCTAAACTCTCACAACACCTACTATTTATATATCAACTCTGCACAGATAATAAATGTAGATTCATATGTGATGATATTTCTTTTTGGGTTCAAGACAAAATCACAGGGAAAATACTTCTCAATGGACTGTGTAAAGTTGGTTATTACCTCATTCCATTTCATTCTCCACATAAGACATTACTTGCATCAAATTCACATGCATGCTACCTAGCCAAACCTGTTAATACAAACTTATGGCATCAAAGATTAGGGCATCCATCAAATGCAATTACTTCTGCAATTCTACAACACACTAAGGCCGTTGCATCCACATACAGATCTCAAACTATTTGTACACCTTGTTTGGAAGGTAAATTTACAAAATTGTCTTTCTTTTTTTCTGCAAGTAAATCTATAAACCCATTAGAAGTGATTCATAGTGATGTATGGGGGCCTGCCTCTGTGTTGTCATTTGAAAGGTCTAGGTGCTATGTTAGTTTCATTGATAAATGTACCAGATACACCTTTCAAATAAATAATAAAGCTGAAGTTTTTGAAACATTTGTTAAGTTTCATATATTTCTCAGCACTTAGTTTTCTGCAATTGTTAAAACATTTCAAAGTGATGGTGGTGGTGAATATACCAGTCACCAATTTCAAAATTTCCTAGCATCAAAAGGAATTTTTCATCAGAAATCTTGCCCATATACCCTAGAACAAAATGGCTTAGCTGAAAGGAAACACAGACACATTTTAGAAACTACTATAATATTAATGCAAACAGCTAAACTTCCATCATAGTTCTAGTTCTTTGCTTGTTCTACAACCATATACTTGATCAATAGAATGCCCTGTGTTACATTAAAGATGCAATCTCCTTACAAGTTGTTAATGGGAAAACCTCCAGTTCTTACACATATGAAAACCTTTGAATGTGCATGCTAGCCTTTAATGAAGCCATATATCAGTTCTAAACTACAACAAAAAACAATAACTTATATCTTTTTAGGGTATGCTGAAAACTACAAAGGTTTTATATGTCTAGATGGGAGTACAAATAAGATTTATATCTCTAGACATGTGCTTTTTGATGAAACACAATTCCCATATTCAAAACTGCCATCTATTACACATCAAATCTCAAAACCAACATCCATGTCATCACTACATTTGTTTGCATCATCAATACCATCAGTTTCTCTACATAATCGGATCACATTACCTTTATCTCATGTGCATTCATCCTCATCTCGAGCTTCAAAACTCTTGAATCAAAAATCATCTAGTGCCACAGAATCCTTGACTACATCTACAACCTTAGAGTTCTTGGAAACAAAATCATGTAGTACTTCAAATTCTATTCAAACACTTATGTTACATACTTCAGATACAAATTCAAATTCACAAATCACATAACCTTATCAGCCTAAAATTACACAGTTCACTATCCCTGTTGATCCTGATTTCCAACAAGAACAACTCACTGTTGTTTTACCAATCCATATGAATCTGCATCTAATGCAGATAAGGTCAAAGAGTGGACTTATCAAAAGAAATGCCTATTCTGCTTCAGTGGCTGCAAATCTCACACCAACAGAACCAAGAACATTCAAAGTAGCTACAAAAATACCAGAGTGGCAATCTACAATGCAAGATGAAATTGATGCTCTCCATTCTCAAAACACATGGTCCTTTGTTTCTCTTCCCAAACATAAAAACCTTGTTGGTTGTAAGTGGGTGTACAGAATAAAAAGGAATGCAAATGGGTCAATATCCAGATACAAAGCAAGACTTGTTGCAAAGGGGTATAGCCAAGAAGAAGGCATAGACTATGGTGAGACATTCAGTCTAGTGGTTAAACCAACAACAATTCGATTGATTCTAGCATTGGCAGCTCAGTTTAAATGGACTTTAAGGCAATTGGATGTCAAAAATGCATTTTTGCATGGTATACTTCAAGAAGAGGTATATATGGAACAACCTCCAGGTTTTCAAAGTTCCTGTCATCCCTCAAACTATGTCTGCAAGCTTCAAAAATCACTTTATGGTTTAAAACAAGCTCCCAGAGCTTGGAATGAGAGGTTTACAAGCTTTCTACTAGGATTGAGGTTTAAATGTCTCAAGCAGATCCCTCTTTGTTTGTTAAACACACATCACTAGGCACAGTTGTTCTCTTGCTCTATGTTGATGATGTGATCCTCACATGCAGTGATCCTCAGTTGGTTTCAAATGTCATAGAAGATCTCACAAAAGAGTTTGACATGAAGGAGTTAGGAATCTTGAACTATTTCTTAGGGCTATAGATACACTACACCTCTGATGGTTTGTTTGTCTCCCAATCAAAGTACATAAAGAAGTTAGTGGACAAAGTTGATCTTCAAGACTACAAACCCTGTGCCACTCCATGTCTTCCTTATCTTAGGTTGCTCAAAGATGATGGAAAACCTTATCATAACCGTGAGCAATACAGAAGCATTGTCGGAGCATTGTAATATCTCACTTTCACTAGACCTGACATAGATTTCTTAGTCAATCAAGCTTGTCAGTTTATGCACAATCCCATGGAATCACATGTTATTGCAGTAAAGAGAATAAATAGGTATCTCAAAGGTACTTTAGAGTATGGAATTCAATTTCAATCAAGACCTATTTATCTACAATCATATAGTGATGCATATTGGACAAGAGATCCAAATGACAGAAGGTCCAACTCTGGTTTCATTGTCTTTTTTGGTTCAAATCCGATTTCGTGGGCTTCAAAGAAACAACATATTGTTTCCAGATCTTCAACAGAGGCTGGGTATAGAGCTTTTGCCATCATTGTTGCTGAGCTTGCCTAGATAAGGATTGTCTGCACCATAGTTTCAATTGCATTGTGGCAATCTCATGTTCAGCTCACTTAAGCATGAGATTGAGGGGGAATGTAAGAATAGTGAAGTGAAGAAAACCAATACCCATGTGGAATATGAATAAATGGTTAAATTGAGTGACACTTGTCAAGAGATAACATAGGTTGTTATAAGGTAGTTAGTCTTTAGCTTAGTGATAAAACTTTGTAAAAACTATATAACAAACTTTGTAAATTTGTTACTTCATTGTCAAGAAATACAACAAACTTTTCTTCTCTCTCTCTCTCTCTCTCTCTCTCTCTCTCTCTCTCTCTCTCTCTCTCTCTCTCTCTCTCTCTCTCTCTCTCTCTCTCTCTCTCTCTCTCTCTCTCTCTCTCTCTGCTTCTTCAGAATTCTAAGTCTTCTTCCTCAAGATTTCTCTGTAGTCTTAACAATTCATTCCCCTAAACCTTTAAAAGGATCAAGGATTTCGAGCTAATTTACTTAAAACATTGCTTTTTTTTTTCTTTTGAAAACGATACAATATTTATAACGATCGAAAATGCAAATTGCATTCACTATAAAGAACCACTATAATATGCTGAAGGAATTTAGAGATCAAACACACAACAAAAAGTTGTTGATTTGACATTTATATGCGTCAAACATGTGATATTCTCCAATTAATTAGAAAGAATTATCACTAAAGTGCAAAATATTATTATTATTTTTTATTTTTTATTTTGTGAGAGAGCTTGTTTGACTTGGCTGTTGTCTAACATCTGAAATAACCTTTTTTGTTTGGATTATTTGGTTTTAGTCGACTTCTCGCATATAATACCAGTCCTCTCCATTAATTATAATAGTAATAAACATGCAAGACTATAAATCCACTGCCTTTCTTGCTAACAACAAAGAGAAATGCTAAATAGATTCTTAAAATGGTTTATTTTATTTTATATAGATTATGTGTTACTTGACATTTTAATGTCGATTTTCATGTCAACATTATAAAACATTGTGCCAAACAATGATGGAGCCCGATTTCTTGTGTGGAGGGCTTTACATAGGTATTTGAACTCAGAGCATGAGATATTGGAATAATTTGCATAAAAATTTGAAAAGGGAACTAAAAACATTGCACAAACCTAGAAACCCGAATGTGAGGTAAAGAGTAAGCAAAAAATTTCTTAAAATATAAGTTAAAGAAAATTTGATAGAACAAGGAGGGGAAGTGAAGGCTGCAAGATGGAGAGAAAAATGAGGCCTAGCCTGGAACAAAAAAAAAATGTTTGGACTGAGAACACATTTGAATTTTTGGTGGCAAGAAGAAAAAAATGCAGGATGGGTCAAGAATCATTCTGATATCTTAGTGAATTCGCCACTAGTGAAAAAGAGTCATACTTCTAAAAGAGTCTCCTTAACATTTGTCAACAACCCCATTTATTATCTTATAGTTGTAATTAAGTGTAATAATCGTAATTCTTAACATCATATGCATATGCTGCATGCATATTTTAGTACTGCTTATGTCTAGGCCTGGCATTTTGGACCAAACCCGTTAATCCGACCCGACCCAACCCGTTAATATTTGTATTTGGGT
Organism: Malus domestica; assembly: GCF_042453785.1. Taxonomy (NCBI): domain Eukaryota; kingdom Viridiplantae; phylum Streptophyta; class Magnoliopsida; order Rosales; family Rosaceae; genus Malus; species Malus domestica. The sequence continues at coordinate 30,451,715 of NC_091667.1, read as the reverse complement.
GGATGCTTAACGGGTTTGGTTGCTAACGGGTGAACCCGTTAACAACCCGTTAAATAACGGGTCACTTTGGGTCAACCCGTTAGACCCGTTAACACCCGTTAGTTGAGGATATTTTAGTAATTTTAGTAAAGTCTTAATAACAAAAAATAAACTTTATGCAAAAAAAATAATAATAATAATTGTTAACGGGTGATAACGGGTGAAACAGGTGACCCGTTAGCTTAACGGGTCGGGTTCGGGTGACCCGTTAACTTAACGGGTCGGGTTCAACCCGACTCAAACCCAATAAACCCGACCCGTTTACAGGTCTACTTATGTCCAAATCCTCATGTAGTCTACATGATATTGGGCCGGCCGTTGTAGTCTCTCTTATCAAAAGCCCACTGTTAGCCCATTACCCAGATTCCGTCTTAATCCTGTTTCGGTTAATTTCCTCCCTCCCTCGCTCATTTAAATTGTGCTAACATCAGTAACGCGTGAGAACGGGTATAATGCAACGGTAATTGATGATAATAATGGGATTCACATAAATCTATGTCATTGCATTGTGCGATTCAAAATAATTTAGATATTCCATTACGTACCATTGTTACATGCAAGTTTTTAACAACGCACAAGTAATCTTAGCATATCATTTTCTTTCTTTAAATAGCATTTTAGCAATCTCTGATTATATAAGAAGATCTCGTGTTGTGGCCTACAACGTCAAATCTAGAAACACATGAATAGTTTCATTTATCAACATTAATAAGTGGGAATGGTTGGGTGAGTGGAGTTTTTTCCCAAAGTCAAGCCACAAAAATATTGCTACAGTCTAAGACACTTTTTATTTTATTTTATTTTTTTATCTATATATAAAGGGAACAAGTAAAAAGGATAAAACTTTCATAATACCCAAATTATTCTTTTCCAATTAGGATTTCAAAAAATCATAAATAAAAAACCCATGTATTTGGATTATGGGCGTTCATTATTTTTTTATTAAAATATATTTTAACAAAAAACAATAATATCTAAAATCAGTAGAATTAGAACAAAAAAAAAAAAACAATGCAAAAAAGCAAATTGTCACACCCGAATGCGTATGTCAGGGGCTAATGTTAAATAAGACACTGTTTTTTATGCGCACCCACAACGGCAATTATTACTAATCTTACGAGTTAGTGATGTTTGTAAGTGAGAGATATCCAGATTCAACTCACTTGAATTGTAAAAACGTATGGTATATATTGATTTCGATATCTAGTTATAATTAACTTGTTATATGACTTAACACAATTCTCTGTTCCTCCAAGTGGAGTATCTCTTTCTTTTTCAAAGGAGAAGATTGATGTGTTTCAAAAAAATAAAAATAAACCCTAATCATTCAATTTTGGGCCGGCCCATATTCCTTTCTCTATGCACATTTGGCCCCACGCTTGCTGCCCGAGCGTGTCGACCAATAACCGGATTGGGTTTCGAACCAAAACAAAGGCGTGATGGACACTTTCCATGGTGCGGTTCTCTTCGTGTGTTTTGGGAAAACGACATGCATTTCATCAAGTGGGCTCCTGGAGGGAGGAGCACTATTGACCATTGATGTCGTCTTTGTTGCATTTCCACTCTGTCTCTACCACAAAAATGTCTGAAGTGACAACTTATTCTCTCGTTTGCTCAAAAATATTGGGGACAAAAATTAATTAGCCGAGAATAAAACCGAAGAGGACTAAATTGGAGAGTTTGGCAAACGTCATCCTAAATTAAGGGTTTAGGCAAAGTGGTTTGTAGTTCAAGTGTTAAGAGCGCTTCGTTTACAGTCCTATATTATAATTTTTCTCTTTCTAATATTACTCACATAATCAATGTTGCAGTCTAATATTCTATATTAATTTTGCGTGTGTTTATAGTACGTAGGAATGAACAAGGAGTGACGGAAATTGAGCTGAACATGAAATGTTACACATGAGAAAAATCGAGAATAATTTTTTAGTAGGCTTTCTTTTCTAGTTTTGTTGCTCCCTCCACCCTTGTCCACTCATCTTTATTCCTCAAATTTTCACATGTACATTCTCTTTATATCAAGCGGACCTTTAAGTTGGTAAGCTTTAAAAGTTCGGGTATGAGAATATTATGATGGGTAATGATAAGTTTTTATGTTAAAAGAGTTAATCACAAATAAAAATGATGTTAGGGCTATGCTTTCCTAATTTCAAATTGAGCAATGTTTGGCTCTCCAAGATTGAGGACGAATTTCTCCTCAATTTATTTAGTAGCCAATTTCATATTTATAACCGGTACCGTTCATACTATAAATCTCTATGTAAAGATCAATTCTATAAAAATCAATTAAAACTAAGGTTATTTAGTCAATCAATTGTAGCAAATAAGTAGACAGTTTTTAATAATTGTGCTAAATCCGTCCATCTATTTTTATACAGTTCGACAACTAAACAATTTCATTTTGTTGCAAATATAATCTTTACAAAGATCTTTATAATATGCAGTTTCAATCATAAACATAAAGTTCTGTAACCGGCAATTTGACCACGTAGTGAATTGAGGATCCTCATCCGCTGTGGAGCCAAGTTAATTTCTTACAAATCCATTATCTTTTGCACCGTTCCCTTTTTTTATCTTGTGAACAAATCCAACGATCTTTACAAAATTCTTTATAATATGAACGATTATGATCATAAGAATGAAATTCAATAAATCAACAATTCTACCACGTAGTGAATTGAGGATCCTTATCCACTGAAGATCCAAGTTAATTTCTTACGTATCCATTATCTTTTGCACCGTTTTTCCATCCTGTGGACGAATCCAACTTTCTTGATATGTGATTAATCTACTTTTCAATTGAATTTTGGTCACTCTGTCAAGTGAGATATCCCATCCTCTTTTGATGAACCATCATTTCCCATTATAGCCACCAATGGCGCAGAATCATGATGGTGCCCCATCTTCAATTATTTTCGATTTCTTTTTTTTATTATATAATTTCATTCAATTAAATGAATAAATATTGAATTATGGAATTGAAAAACTTCATTTTGAACCACAAAATAGCTCATGCAAATTTAGGACCCTGCAACTTGCATCACACTCCAATCAACTAAAACATAATTTGGAATTTGGAATATCATCTGAACATAGATTCTTTGTGCTTGAAGTCCATTATTTATAAAATACGGACATGGATTAGTATTGTTAAAAAGGAACTGAGTCGTGACATCATTTTTTACATAACGTTTGATACACTCTTTATCTAGGACTCACTCCGTAATAATATATTTTAACGATTCGAACCGTCTATGTTTTCGGTCTTGCCTCAATATCATGTCTACCAAAAATCATCAAAATTTGAAACCATATGCCTGTTTGATTAAGGGTTTAGGGTTTCTTTATAGAACCATATTCGTTTATTTTATTTACTATAAATGAATGTTTTAATGGTTTTGAATTTGTCTAATTTTTTGTAAGGATAATCTACGAACGATATTCTAAATGATAGACAAATCGGATTGTTAAAAAAATTACATAATGGGATCCACAAAAACATATGTAAAAATTATGTAAAAAAAACAGTGTCACAGATCCACTTTTTTTTTTTTTTAGTACATCGATATTTTTACACTAGGGGTGGGAGAGTTCGGCTAAACTATACAATGGGCAGCCTAATTTGGTATCGAATTCGTCATACACGAGATCCGTCCCTTGTTAAAAATATATAAATAACATGTCACTAAATTTTGTTCATCGTTTCCGAACTAACCATTTATAATTATATTTTTTTGGTAAAAACTAACCATTTATTACATATGTACAAGGCTATATATATGCATGTGATGGAAAGGAGATAAGTCATTAAGAGGAATTAAAGTAGAATTTTTAATTGGTGAAGCCATGAAGGGAAGTCATGAGCCCCGTTCAAGCTCCTCTTGCGCAGCTTGCAAGACACTGAAGAGAAGATGCAGTCCCACCTGCATTTTCGCACCCTATTTCCACTCCGACGATCCCAAAAAATTCGCCCAAGTTCACAAAGTGTTCGGGGCGAGCAATGTGAGCAAGATCCTAACCGAAGTCCCCGAGGATCAGCGCGAGGACACGGTGAATTCGCTTGCCTACGAGGCAGAAGCGAGGCTGAGAGACCCTGTTTACGGCTGCATTGGCGCCATATCGATGTTGCAAAGGAAGATGATTCAGTTGCAGCATGATCTGGCCGTTGCTCGAGCTCGTCTCGCTTGCTATGCTCCGAAGAATTCGCCCTCGTTGTCGTCGTGCTCTTCTTCTTGTTGTGCCATGTTAGATGAGGCTACTTTCACTGGATTTCCTGCTTGGAGTGGATTAAATAGTAACAATTTCTGCCAGAATTCATCTGATTTGATCAGCCAGCATGGACAAGCTAGTGATTTTAGCTATCCTTCATATATACTGTGAATTCATGCTCTCTCTCTCTCTCTCTCTAAATTTCTCTCTCTTTCTCTCTCTTTGTTGGTAATTTGAAATGTGTGGACTTAATTTCTGATCAAAATAAAGAAATGGGAAGGAGGGATTATGTGATTATTGACAAATAATATTACTCTACTGAAATCAGAATCATAATGTACAATAATTATCAAGCAAAACAACTACTCATGCACAAATAATCACACATTATTTTGGGACACCGCCGCTTTGACGTCTCAGTTGCATATGAATTCGTGTCCCCCTTCCGAAACTTCTACGATTTCTTCCCTGCTAAAGTTATGCAGCACACAATCTCATTAGAACATAACCAGAGGCCTATCAAGCAACTAGAAGAAACCGAGAATCTAAAATTCGAAAAACAAAATAATTATCAAGCAACTAGAAGAAACCGAGAATCTAAAATTCGAAAAACAAAATAATTATCAAGCAAATAGAAGAAACCGAGAATCTAGAATTCGAAAAACGGAATAGTTATCAAAAGGCGTTATAATTGTTTACATTGCAGTAATTCTTAACGGTCAAATATAACCAAGAAACTACTCATGAGGCTCTCAGCAATGGCGGCACCTGAAGCATGTGAGTACTTTGGGAGCTTCATCTTCTTCCCGAGCTCCACCTGAACATCCATGAACATATTCAACCTCTGCAACTCGAGCTCCTTGTCGAACTCCATTCTCTGCTTCTCCAGCTCCATCATCTGCTTCCTCTTCGAAATCTCAATCCTCTCGTACATTTCCCCAAATCTCGAAATTGCCCTCGCCAATTCCCTGCACGCCGCTCCACCCGATAACCCCGCCGCCTCATCACCACCGTCGTCGCGGCGAGACCCTTTGAGGGGATAAGGACTTGGGTCGGGGGATTTGCCAGTGAGAGCGAGGATTGGGGGTTTTGAGTCGGTAGATACGGTGGCGTTTGAGGGAGTTGAGCAGATTAGGGAGTGGAGGCGGCGGTAGAAGGGCCACTTGGACGGGCCGGGCTTCGACTTCTCCAGCTTGTACTTTTTCTTCAACGTGTCGATGCGGTTCCTGCACTGGACGTCTGTCTTGGACGGCTTGACGCCGCCATTTTGAGTGGAATTAACGGCGTCAGCCACCTCCTTCCACTCTTTCTGACGGAGGATGCCGTGGTTTAAATGGACGTAACGGTCGCCCCAGGCCGTTATTAGTGCCTCCGTGTCAGCCTCGTTCCAACAGTCCTCGCGGCCAGCCGGGGCGTGGGTACGGGTTCGGCGGTCCATGAACAGGGACGGGTTCGGGTCCGGAGGTGGTGGAGAGAGAGATTGGAAGTGGGAGCTGTCGATGCGGGTAATGATCGACAGACGAAGGAAAATAACGGAGTAAGAAGGATATGGAATCTGGCCGTTCAATCTGCCGGCAGTGACGTCAGCCACCCAATTGTCGTTGGACGGACTACCGACTGCTTTAATTTTCACAAACAACACTTGGCTACTCAAAGATGAGTAGGTTCCTACTCAAAATTTTTCAAAATTATTCGCTATTAATTTATAGAACTTTGTGTTTATAATCAGAACCGTTCATATTATAAATCACCATATAAAAATCGCATCTGCAAAAAATCAATTAAAACTAAGGTCGTTTAGTCATCAAACTTTTTAAAAACAAATTAACGGTATTGGTAAAAGTATTACAAACCATTTATGCATTTGCTACAATAGATTGACTAAACGACCTTGATTTTAATTTATTTTTTGTAGAGATGATCTTTATAGTGTGATTTATAATATGAACGGTTCTGATTATAAGCACAAATTTTGAGTAGGAGTTTCTACTCATCTTTGAGTAGCCAAAATTGTTCAATTTTCACTCTTTGGCTTACCCCAGAAATAGGGGTGTTTTCATTTACGATTACTCTACCAAAACCTATGTATGAATTACCATACCAAAATTTTGTTATAGCAAAATTTAGTACTATTACCGTGCTAAACTTTTGGTGTGTCGAATGTCGGTATGTCAAATAATTTGGTTGACATTGTATGATGATAATAATTGTCTCTTTGTTTTGGATCACTTTTTGGGCCAAAATTTGATTTTTTTATTTTTTTTTCAACCGAAGTCAAGCCCCAAACGCTTGCTTTTTTCTATTTTTATAACTTTATCTCATATATTGTTGCCTAAATTAGAAAACCCAAATAGAATTCCTGCTGTAAGAAACCATAGGTAGGAAGCACACCAACACCAATCCCTATAGAGAATGAGAGAGTGTCGAAGAGAGAAAGTGTCGAAGGAATGAGAGGCAATGATGGGTTTTTACTAAAATTATTGAAATATTATATAGTTATTTATATATATAAATTGTATAATATATATTTATATTTTTCGGTATGGTACGATAATATTATTAGTAATGATATCGAATAGCAATACCGTACTAAAAAATTTCAATTCGGTATAATACCATGCCAATACCAACTGGCACAAAAAGTTTAGCATAAAATCGGTATAATACGGTTGACAATTCGGTTGATACAGTAATTTGGTAATAAATTTCATCCCTATGCGGAAATGTTTGTGAAAATTAATAAATCATTATTATTTATTAATGCTTTATATTTTTTGTTAATGCTTTAATTTTCAATCTCTTTTCTCAATGTTCTATTTATTGTTTTGTTTTATTTGATGAAAGCTCGATATTTTATTAACTTCGAATGAAACCACGAGAAATCTTCGTAGAGGAGGTTCTGAATGAACTCAAGAGGGTTCTCTAACCATACAAACTCATTGCCAATAGAAACGGCGAACTTGGCTAATTTATGGGCAACCCCACAGAACAACTTAGAGATGCTAGTTAAATACAACTAAGATGTTCTATTTGTTGTTAATGCTTTATAATTTGATGTTCGATTGACGAGAGAAACTTAGAGATGTTAGTAAAGTACAAGTAAGAATTCGTTAACGAGTTTGGGTTTTTATATATTCTAAAACGATAAGCAAATGAGCCAATTGCGTTATGCATAATCTCCCACGACACGAGAACGTTAAAACAAGACACGTGACTAGCTGGTTCGGAGGGTATGGGGCTTAAGCACCTGTATGAAGATCACAGCTCTTGAATCCCCAGTTGAGAAATGGGCTTAGGGAGTTCAATTTGGGAATGGGCTTCTTGGGCTTAAGCCCATTGGGCAGGAATTTGGGTTGGGGTTGGTTTTTCTGGATTGATTTGTAAGCTGGATATTGCCCATTGGATTGATTTGGGTTGGGGTTGGTTCTTCATGGCCCAGGTTATACATGTAGTAAACATAAATTGAGTTATTTTTTTGTCTTGTTCTTCAATAAAACGATATTCTATTGTCAACTAATCTAAACTACAACGAGAGAATTCAAAGTTTGGTGCATAAGGGGGGAGTACATGTGCTCCATCCTCCATGTTAGTCAATGATTTGTAATTGATCTTAATTGATTCAGCTTAATGTACATGTGAAAGGCAAATGGCATTTACTTGAGTTTATATGATTGAATTTGATTGCTACAATTGCCATGGTAATACGGTATGGTTGCATAGGCATGTATTTTTAACATTTGAATCATAAGTTCTTTGAAACTTTGAAGGTCCCTAGTCAAGTGTATATAGTCTTATTGTCCGTTAACGTCATGGTTGATCAAAATATCGGGAGTCATGGTTGATCAAAATATCGGGAGTTAGCAAATTAGAGCATTGTTAAAGGAGATGTCAAAATTGCCACATAGACATATGACAATAAAAATGGGTAAACTTTCTCCAGCTGTGCCTTCACTTTCTTACGTTGGTGCTGAGGCAATTGAAGGCAAAGCCTTCTGTTGTCATATTTGACAGCTGCTATCAAATTTATTTAATAATTGTTTAATAGATGGGATGAAATTCATAATAAATGATGTTGTGTGTTCCAAGTATTTGATTGATTGTCTCAATAATTGGATCCCACAAATAGGTAAAGGAATTATAGAATTACATTTTTATTTAACATATGGGGTGGAGAAAAAATTTATGCAAAATGTCAAATTGCTATATAAGTCATCAAATATCATTTTGATGTTTTACATTTAACATATCTTTTAGAGATGCTCTTAAATGATTTATAGGTTACTTTAGATTTCAAAAGTGATATTCTACTTTCAACCAATCTAAACAACAATGAGTCGATTCAAAACTCAAGTGCATTAAGGAACATATTTGCTCCAGCTAAAGTGGTTAATTACATCCCTGTTTACAACAAACATACGCTGAGTTATTAATTTTACTTGTTATTTACCTTCGTCGCACACACATGATAGTTGATTTTTTTATTGTAGATCACTACGACACACATTTTATTAATGTCACAAAATTAGTTCATGTGGACGCCTACAAACGAGAAGTGGTTTATATGTACAAATGTTAAAACTCAAATTTTATCAATGTCTGAAAAGAACAGAGAATTGGATGAATATCTCAATCATAGAATACAAGGTAGATGGATGAAGTCGAAGAGTGCATCCGGTATGTTATGCGACTGTCGTATGCCACTAAAACTAGGGAAAATTTTATAGGACGACAATAAGGTCAGCAATGCTTTACGACACAAAATATTAGGCGGTCAAGCTTCAACACATAGAAAAATGAGTGTAGCAGAGATGAGAATGCTTCGTTGGATGCGTGCACGAGAAAGGACAAGATTAACAATGAGGATATCCAAGGTAAAGTAAGAGTGGTCGCAATTGAAGATAAGATGAGAGAAAATTTATTAAAGTGGTTTGGACATGTGAATAAAGACCTACATATGCTCTGATTAGAAAATACGATTATGAGACAGAGGCTCAAGACAAAAAGGTAGAAAAAATCCTTCAAAGAGTTAGAGAAAACATGGTTTACTTGGAGCTAATAGAATACTTGATGCAAAACTAAATGCGTTCTAGTACTCATAGCGCCGACGCCACTTAATAAGATAATGGTTTGTCGTTGTTGCATGTTATGTCTGAAATTGCCCCAGTTGGAGAATTGACGTACCTTAACAAACTCCCAAAACAAAATTGCTAGTTGGTAGCAAATATGCAATTAATGTGTGCGATCTATAGCCACCTCATTGACATTGTAAGACAGAAATTCAGAAAAACGTTGTGATCTAACTTTGTTAAATGGTGATTGAGATCTCTGATGTTCAATATGATTTCTAACGAATATTAAACTGTTTCAACAATTTTCCATGCCAAAACAAAAGTCATCCAGAGCACTGACTTCAAAAGAGTACCCATATCCCACCACCATTATGATTTATGACCACAAGCGTACCTATGGACAAAGATTTTGCCGTCAGTGCCGACTAATTTATGACGATGCCGACTCAACATATATTTCCAATTTTCCAGTCGCAGCTCTTAGGGTACTGCTGTGGAAAATGATGACTGACCTGCGCCCTTAATCACAAGTTAAATCAAACCAAAATAAACGTTCCGTATCACGACGAAACCCTAAAAAGAAACAATCTTAGTGCAAACTAATAAAATCGCCTTTAAGCAGATTGTCTTGGTCTGGCTTTTTTGTGAAAAGAAGTGAAGGGTTAAATCACAAACCAGCTGGACAAAGAATCGATGCCTATAGGAAATTCTCCGAGCCGATCGACATCGATGCATGAGTGTGAAAAGCATGCATTGCATGCAGATCCATGCATATCCATTGAAGCTAACAAAAAGTAGAGAACTTGATCTCTCGTGTAGGAGTTATTATCTCGGTCTAAACCTTTTCCCTTTTTACAGGGATATGAGGAGATATCAGACAGCATCTTTTTGTTTCCCGTAGGGACAAAGTTTGACCTATTTTTCTGACTTAACCTTTTCACTTTTAATTTATTCTTGAGGCTCCTAGTCTGTCTCACTGTGTTAGAAAAGAAAAGATTATGAAAGTAAGCCGCTCAATAATGCAAGAGCAGCCATTAATGACTGGAAATGATTTGTAGATTTGTAGATTTGGACATCCTAAACTCCAAACCTGTTTCCACAAAAAAAAAAAAAAAAAAAAAAACTCCAAACCTTTGAAAAAAAAAAAAAAACCAAACCCTAATTTGACGGCAAGGTTGGATTTCATTCAACCTTTGTATATTTTGTTGAATGGTTACAACTTTTAGTTAAAAGACATGATGCTTACTCAAATTGTATGAGTAAAATTAAAGATGTAATAAGTCAAAATTATTTTCTGAAATTGTGTATGAAACATTATGCCACAATAGGTATTTTTAGGCATTAAAGCACCTGTTCATCGAACCCTTTCATTTTAGTTGAAGATATATAACTCTTCTTAAAAGTGTTGATCCAAAGACATGTCTTCTATTTAATATTTTCAGAAAATAATTTTGACTTATTACATCTTTAATTTTACTCATGCAATTTGAGTAAGCATCATGTCTTTTAACTAAAGGTTGTAACCATTCAAAAAAATATACAAAGGTTGAATGAAATCCAACCTTGCCGTCCGTAGGCTTGCTGCGCACCGCAGCAGTAGCCTTTCCCTATTATACATACACATATGCTACACTACACAATGCAACACCAAGTACACACACACACACACACACACACACAATAATAATAATAATAATTTATATATGTATTATTGAAATCTCTAACAATCCTTCCCAATTTCAATAATATGATAAATAATATACTAACAATCCTCTCTTTATAATTAATCACAAGCATACCGATATAATCATGCATACAATAAAGGTGTCTTTCGAATTAAACCTTTAATTAGTGTAAGTAATTCAAAGTTATAACGAATGCGATGGTGACCTAAGTTTAAACCACCTATTCTTATGTTAAAACCGGAATCACTACACACATGATTATGTCTTATTTCCTTAAAGAAATTTCTGAAATAATTAAGCACTATTATGGCCTTGTGCTTCATCCTGGTTTCATAAACATTTACAAGAGAAAACCCAACTTTTGGTAGAAGTGGCACCATTTCTTATGTTCATATAGGTGAGGTTCATTCCCATGTCCCTGCTACTATAGACATAACTACAAATAACCTCATTAAGTGACAAAACTCATCCTCCTAAACGTAGCAGTCTTGCACTGATCATCCTGGAATGAGCTATATATTAATTTTCAGTGCTTTCACAACCACTTAACAATAACTTGTTATTACCCATTGAACTTTTAAACTAGTGATGTTCTAAAGAAAGTCGGGTTACCATTATTGGTGGCTAAATTTCAGTAAAAGGTTTAGCCTCATTCCACTAGATGTACTAACTACCAAAGCTCTTGAAAGTGTTTTCGTTAACGGATCTGCCAAGTTATTACTTGTTTTAACATAAATAATATTAATAACTCCATCAATTATTAATTGCTTGACATATTCATGTCTCAAGCTAATATGTCTAGACTTTCTATTGTATACCTTATTGTATGCTCTAGACAAAGTAGCCTCAGTATAACATTATAAAGAAATGGATGGCATTGGTTGTAGCCACAACTCTATTTCCAATAACAAATTTCTAATCTATTATGCTTCTTTACCTGCTGCGGCTATAAATTCATATTCCATAGTTGAATATGTTATACATGTTTGCTTTTTCGAATCCCAAGAAATTGCTCATTCGGCAATTTTAAAAATCCACCCTGATGTAGACTTATTATCATTAGCACTTGTTACCCAACTTGCATCTGAATATCCTTCAAGTACTGCTAGAAACTCATAGTAAGTTAAACTCAGGTTAATATTTCTTTTAAGATAACCAAAAATTATATTTATTACTTTCCAATGAGCAGTACATGGATGACTAGTGTATCTAGAAAGTTTGCTTACTACAAATGCAATATCTGGCCTGGTACAATGCATGGCATACATTAAACTTCTAATTACATTAGCATACTCAAGCTATGCAACGGACCTACTAGAATTATTATGCAAAGTTTCACTAGGGTCATAAGGGGTATTTGCTTCTTTTGATTGTTGTTGGAATTGATCTTCTTAAACTTCTCTTTGTCAATTTTGACTTTGAAGTTTTTTTTATATTTGTTTCCTTCGACAATGTGAGCTTTAGAGGAATCTTGATTTGCAAAATTCTTATCACGATTTCGAGTTTCCTCTTCAATTTGAATACCCTTTTGCAAATCCTCCAAACTAATATCTTCCACCGTGTGTAGAAGTTTCTTTCTATAGTTATTACATGTTTGGGGTAATTTTGCCATAATAGCCCCAACTATCATATGATCCGGAATAACTATTTTAAGTTCATGAAGCTTTGAGACCAAGACCAATAATTCATGAATTTGGTCTAGAATGGGTTTGTTATCAAATATAATGAATTCATAATATTTGAACATTAAAATTTTATCGGTACCTTTTTTCTCCGTTGTGTACTTGTGTTCAAGTGCTTCCCAAATTTCATTTGGAGATTGAATGTGTGAGTACAGGTCATATAAGTGATCATATAATGTGCCCAAGATGTGTCCTCGACATACCAATTCATCTTCTTCACGCTTCTTTCGATCGACAACTATTTTGTCCGAGTCTTTGTCACTTGGTTCACGAATAGGCTCCAATTTCGGGTACAACACATATATGACATTTAAAACAGTAAGCATGAAACGCATCTTGTCCTTCCATCGGGTGAAGTTTGATCCATCAAATTTGTCTAGCTTGTAGACATCTTGATTGATAATCTTCAAAGTCATGTTATCAGACTTGTTCTCCATGACGATAATAACACTTTAAGATTGTTAGAGTAAATATAGAAATATAGAGAATAATCCGAATGATGACTTTGAGGTACGACTTATTACATCTTTAATTTTACTCATACAATTTGAGTAAGCATCATGTCTTTTAACTATTGTAACCATTCAACAAAATATACAAAGGTTGAATGAAATCCAACCTTGCCGTCTGTAGGCTTGCTGCGCACCGCAGCAGTAGCCTTTCCCTATTATACATACACATATGCTGCACAATGCAACACCAAGTCTATACATATATTATATATATATATATATATATACACACACACACACAAAATAATAATAATAATTTATATATGTATTATTGAAATCTCTAACAAATTTGAACTGTTATTCAAATAAGAATCCAATCGTCTTCTATTGTCAAAGAAATTCTTCTTTACTATCTTTTACTAGTCTCATACTTGTATATTTTACCTAATATATAAATGTTAGTATAGACTAATCCGGTTAGGATTATGTTGGGGTCTGATTATTCGATGTTTGTCACTGCTGTTTTCAATTTTCCCCATTGCTGGAATTTCCTGATCTTCGTTCCCACCTCCTCACCTTTGAGGCTCAAACTCGCCCTGAGAATTCCTCTCTCCCGGCGTTACAACAACTTTAAACCGCTCATTCGAATAAGAATGTAATTTTCTTATATTATCACTGTTCTTTTATCCTATACTTATGTAATTTACCTAATAAGTTAAATAAAAGTTAAGCTGAAGGGATTCGTATTCCTCTCTCTCCCTATCATCCCTCCCATCTCCCATCTCTTTCAGTCTGAGATAGTACTGCACCGAGCGATCACAGAGCATCTTTCAGGAAGAAATTAATAGGTCGGTGGTAGGTCATGATTTGACCATGGCGCATTTGCTTCTTTGGTAATGTCATGGTCATCATCGTATCAAGCACAGTCATGCATGACTTATTGTACACACACTACACCCAGCTACCTAACAATTTTACAGCTGACCTGATACCGCATATTTCTAATTTTGTTTTCTTACCATCGGAATGAGAAATTAATTTGTCGTTCTATGAACTAGCTAAAAGGCAGGCCAAAACATATAATCGAACTAGGAAAATGATTCTCACTGTCTTTTTTTCTGTACTGATGCATTATAAATTATGTTTATTTATGTCCATTATTTTCATTGACTTATTGTATCTTTAGGTTTGAAACCATAAAGTGCGAGGAGATCAATTCTCATTCAACTATGAAAATTTGTTGTTTTAATCAAAACTATGAAAATTTTCTATCTATGAATACGTGTACATGCTAGTAGTTATGAAATTGCAACAAAACAAGATTAACTTTCACGAATCACTTCTAATTGCAAAGTTGGTCTTATAAAAAGGTAAACATACGCACAATCTCATACTTGCTTTATGAATATTTTTTTTTATAATGTTTAAGAATCATTATTCATACAAATAATTAAGGGTTCATGCCAACAAGTCTTTATAAAATTATAATTCTAGTCATATACCTATCCATACGATCCTATCCTTTCGTTTACGTAAGCAATATCTCACTGCTACATATAATTATAGTAGATAGCTAGGTTCAATACCCTTAATTATTGTTCAAGGGTCACACTTGCATCCCTTTTGAGATGGTCTCATTCTCCTTCTAGCGAATAATGTATCATTCTCGTAGAAATTTCATAATCGGAACTGTTCAATTTCTTAAGATTCATTTGAAAATCATTCCTACAAAAAATAATTTGAATCGGTGTTCGTTTAGTGATTCAAATGTATATAAAAAAAATCAACAATGTAAGTATTGAGTAACATATTCATGATGAACCATCCATTTATTAATACATTTGGATGACTAATCGAACTCTGATTCGAATGAATAATCTTCAAATGAAACTTAAGAAATTAAACAGTTCTTATTATAAAATTTCTACAGTGAATAGAAGATATTTGCAAGTGGGGAATGAGTTTATTAAAAAAAAAAAAAGCACAAGTATTATCCTTTGGGGGCGGACTTATTTGTTGTTAAATTACAATTTTTTTTTAAGTCAAAAGTATATGGGAAACATATTTATAGAACCAGGGAAAAAAAGAAAGTCAGAGGGCAGGTCACAAACAATAATACAACTCTTAAAAAATAAGATGGAAATCACATTGTGTAATAGAGAAATGCTAGGAGGTCATATTTTTAGATTATATTTTGTGAATTATATGGTGTTACGATTGATGGATATATCTACCTTTAATGTTTTAAACAATGAATCGAACCATTAATTGTCATATCATGTGATTAACAAAATATGATTCAAGTAGATAGTCTTCTTATTAACACATGAAGGGATGATATTGATGACTTTATTGAACAAGATGACATGGACCACATGGCTAGATGCATTTCCACAAATTGTTTATAAGATTGGATTCACTAGTAAAAGGCAGAAATAGATTACGAATTTGTTTAAACAAGATCAGATCATCCACCATCTGTTCATAATCAAATTGTAGATATGGAATCTTTTTTTTTTTTTTTTAAATTAAGATCACAAAGTAAGTATCACTCCAACATTGCTATCATGGAAAGTGACTAAGTGATAATTTCATTAATAGAAAGAAAAATACAATATATCAAAAAGAGCATGAGCCTAATTATGACAACGAAAGAAAGCCATAAAAACAAACAAACTAAATAACAATTATAAAAAATAAAAATAAAAAACCTATCAAAAGCTGTAGCTTGAAAGACCCACATAAAGTCGATGATAATAATTCGGCATATAACAACAGGAGAAGAATTCAAACAAAACTAATAGAAGAGGTGTCATTATTTGCTAGAGCATTGACAATTTGATATCATTCATATAAATATGACAAGACTGAAAATAAACTTGGAAAATTCAATGCAAATAATTCCTCCACTTCACCTTCAACCGCCAAGGCACCAATTTTAGAGAATGCAAGAAATCAATAATAGAAGCATAATTAACTTTCAAAGAAATAAACTTCTAGTCCCTATAAATAGAATCCTAATAATTACTGGGGTAGGCATGCATTACCTCCTTCCTTTAGTTTCCTAAACTTTGAAAATTATTTTAATTTTAACGAGTAATGCTAGGGAACATCACATGCGATAAGTAATGCATAAAATCAACATTCAATTAGATAAATTTATTAATTATCATAGCATATACACATCACTTGTCACATCAGATAGTACATAAACGTGGTACAGAAATATAGTCCCCCTAAAATTTCCCTATTCAATATATATGACTTTCCGTGGACATCTCATGGCATCTCTCATCGATGCGGATGATATTTGTCATGATTTTGCCTTTGGCCTATGGAGATTGTGGAAAAACAGGAACGATGTGGTTTTTAAAGGGATCTATCGTCAGCCTCTGGATATCTTGGAGGCCTGGAAAAAGAGCACAGGTGAGTACAAGGCCAGTCTGGCTCCGGATCAAGAAGATCACAGCTTGAGGATGCCGAAGTCTATCAAGGTCAGTGATCGTATGTGTACCAAGTGGAAGAGACCAAGGTTCAGAACTATTAAGATAAATACTGATGCGGCTTGGTGTAAAGATACTCTGCGTATGGGGGTGGGCTGGCTGGGGCGGGATTTTGCTGGTTTGCTCCAAGCTGCTGGCGGGTCTGGGACTGGATTCAGCCACAGTGCAGCTGCTGCTGAAGCTTCTGCCATCAGGTTTGCCTTATTGTCTTGTATAGACCATGGGTTTGATGACATTATTATTGAATCTGACGCAAGTACGATTATTTTGATGCTGAAGAAAGAAATCTTGGTTGATTTTAGTATCGAATGCATTCTTGATGACATTGAGGTTCTAGCGCAAAAGCTGAGGTCTGTCTCTTTTGCTTTTGTGCCTAGAGAGGGCAACCGTGCTGCTCACTCGGTGGCTAAGTATGTATTCAAGGAGGGACGTTCTTTCTCTTGGGATTGTATTGGCCCTGAGTTTCTGTTTAATTTCCTTGTTGCTAAGGATGTAAACCTTTCTATTCGTCTTTAATATATTTCTATCTTTCGTTAAAAAAAAAAAAAAAGGAAAATACTTATGTCCATATAATGTTCATTTCCTTTTCAACTCGATTATGATTTTTTTATCTTATCGTATTTTTATAATACATAAAATAGGCGATCATTTAATTATTTCTATTTATATAAATGAAGTTTCGAGTTCGTATGCTTGATGAATTAAGCCCTATTTAGCTTGTAGGTGACTGTTTCTAAAGGGAGACTAATTAAACTTTCTGTCTCCAACTTTATGTGCATATCCAAGCAAGTATATGTTCTGCATGACCAATTTAAACCAAAGGGAGAGTGACAATCGACCAACCGAGTAGACGAGCACAAAACTAACGGCATCCTCCACATAAGATGCATTGGCATCAATACCAAATCTACAGCTGACTTCATCAACTTTTTTTCATGTAGTCCATATCTGAGGAGGAATTTCTAAAAGGGAAACCCGAGGAATTAGGGCGCTTTCTTTAAGGTTCAGCAAACTTAGAGAACATCCTCTAAAGCAAGCCTATGTCAGAAGATATATGACACAGAAAAAGCGTAAGTATATATTTAAATTGTATCTAATTAAGATTCTAGGCTCTAGCCAGTGAGCTTCGTTTAGCTTTTCAAGAGAATAATTCAAGGCACATTTTTCGTTTCAATTTGTTTTCCATAGAGTAGTCCGTGATCTTGTTTCAAATTTACTCCAACTAAATAGAGAAAAGAAAATCTGTTTGTGGTTTAATCCGTTGGCACAAGACTTAAAATAACCCTTTAGCGGTGATAATGCGTAGACTGATGAGTAAGAATAGACTAAATGTAATCTGGTAAGAAAGTCAATTATATATGTGAACTTTTAGTACTTTTGTCAATTAGAATGCTTATAATCTGGTAAGAAAGTCAATTATATATGTGATAGGCACAATGCTTCCTATTGATGCCCTCTAAATTAATGTTTAGTTTACATTTAATAGTACTTAAATCCCAGCTTTAAAATATATTGAAATGTATTATAAAAAAAATACATATTGAAATGTAGTAGCTTTGCTTTACATAAACAATTGAGGAACGAAATGATAACTACACAAACAACATTATTCCTGTTCATGTGCAGCGTCCGTATTGTTTTCCAACTCAATTGAGCAATTTACTAATCAATTAAAACTGAAATGGGAATCCTCAAGTGATCGTGATGCTCATCATTCTATTTATTACTGAATGCGTTTAAATTTTGAGACATACGTAGTAAATAGACACAAATTTCAAAATTTAAACTCATTCAATAATAATAATTACCACCACTTAAGAGTGGTGAGCATTACCACCAGTTAAGGGTGGTGACTAATGAGCAATACCACCACTTCAGGGCAATCAACAAAAATGCCCCATAAATGATTCACAATCTCAAAATTTAAACACATCTAATAATAATAAGTAAAGTGATGAGCATTACCATACACTTGAGGTAAATGAGCCAAAATACACCCCGAAGGCTGAATAAATAACAAATCATTTTCATTCTACAAACACTAATACATAGTGAACAAAGAATATGTGCACCTTTCTCATTGTCTCACTTTGAGTTGGCAGATAAGTTAATAAATTCAAATATATATATTATATGTGGCAGATAAATAATTATAATTATAATAGATAAAATTGACAATGTGTAGTTTGGGACATAATATGAGTTATAACTGAATAATTCACTATATTTAACACATAAAATTATTGTATTACGCGACTAATCTATTTTCGAATACAATCCTTAAAGTATTAGCCAAGTTTGCCCGTCTCGCTTGGTTTTCACCCGCCCTAAAATATGTTCGATACAATACTTTGTCTTTTGGAAATCATATCTACCATAAAAAGGAAAATTAATGAAAATGACTTGAAAACTTTGAGTTTTAACGAAAATGACAAAATAAAGGGTAAAGTTAATAGTATCATAATTGACTTTTTAATGTAAAAATGTAGTTTTTAATTAAAGTGAACAGTATCAAGAACTTTTCGTTAAAATTCTCACCAGAAAATAAAATGATAAAAACAATGAGAGAAATAATCCTAAAATTGCCTTATAATTATAGACCCCACCCCAAAAGCCAAAAGTCCCCAAAAGGCCAGTTTTCATCTTGATGTCCAACCACACAAAACAGGTTTTACGTAATATTGGTATATGATTGTATCAATATCTTTTTGCATAAGATAACGCAGACATGAAGTGGACAGATATCAGTCTCCACGTCCATCAGTTCCCTCCACCTCCCAAAATATTATTTAAAACACCTAGTTGTTATAACTAAATTCAAACATACATTAGCGAATAATCAGAACACCACACAAACTAATACCTGTCTAAACGTGCACAAAATTCATCTAAACCTAACCATAATTAAGATTTTAGTTAGGATTTATGTATATTAAGTCAAGTAATAATCTAGTAATGCCAAATTCAAGTATATTAGTTTAATTAGAGATTCTTCACAAAAAAAGCTCATAAAACTCTATTTTCCAATAAAGCATTTGTAACGTCGTTCACGGACGCAACTGTTATTGTACCTACTTCTATGGTACTATTGGTGAGATATACTTCTGCAATTCGATTTGTAAGTGTTTAATAATATTAGAGAAAGGTTAAATAAACTTTTTCAAAGTGAGATTTTTTATAATTTCTCTATCACATCATATTTAACGTTAATTTTCATGCAAATGCATGAGGTGACATAGAAGTCTACGAAGAGTTCCATTTTTTAGAGAGTATTCCTAGTATTTCTCATAATATTATCACACAAATTGGGATAATGCTAAATAAATCAAATTTGTAAACTAAATGATATGTTACCAATAGAAAATAAACATATTAATCAACATTTAAGTAATAATTTAAAGGAAAACTAATGAAAATGGCTTGAAAACTTTGAGTTTTAACGATAAAGATAAAATAAATGGTAAAATGAATAGTATCAGGTTTGACTTTTTTATGTAAAAATATAATTTTTCGTTAAAATGAACAGTACTGTGAGTTTTTCGTTAAAACTTCTATGATTTAATCATCACTAAACTTAGTCTCTCTATCATTGACTACACTTGTTAAGTATTTGATTAAGTGATTAGTTGGAAAAAGTCATCTTTATCAGTCTCTCAGTAGGAGAGAGAGCTATCAGTCTGAGGGAACAATAGTTTTTTGTTTTTATATTCATTTTTTCTCGTAAAGTATACCCAGAGAATCTTGCGCAAATCTTTCACAGTAACGAAACAGCAAACATACACATGGCCCTGGGTTGCTTAAACATTCACCAAATTCCTTTCTGTCTCTTATATATTCATACATTGCTCATCTGGAAAAAGCAAACCCACAAACCCTAAATCCTCTACCCCTCACATTACCAAAAAAACGCAAAACTCACGGTTTAATTAAATTCTTCAATTATTTGATCGTTATACTTGAGGATATGGGAAGCTCTCTCCGTGTAAAGGACGCCGTGGTCGTCACCCCCTCCGATCCCACCCCGACTTGCGTTCTCAACCTCTCCGCCGTCGACTCGCAGCTCTTCCTCCGCTTCACCATCGAGTACCTCTTGGTCTACACTCCTTGCCCGGGACTGAATCAGACCTCGACCGCGTCGCGCGTCAAGGCTGCACTGGCTCACGCTTTGGTGCCTTACTACCCTCTAGCAGGCAGAGTGCACCCCAAGCCCGATGGCTCCAGTCTTGAAGTGGTCTGTCGGGCTCAGGGCGCAGTCTTCATAGAAGCTGTCTCCTACAATGTCGCAGTCTCTGACTTTGAGCGTGCTCCGCGCTACGTCGCCGAGTGGAGGAAGCTATTGTCGCTCCAAGTCGCTGACGTACTTAAAGGGGCCCCGCCGCTCGTTGTCCAACTGACGTGGCTTAAAGATGGAGCGGCGGCACTTGGCGTTGGATTCAACCACTGCGTCTGCGACGGGATCGGAAGCGCGGAATTTCTCAACTCGTTTGCCGAGCTGGCAACCGGGAAGCGCGGGTTCACTAGCGAGTTCAAACCCAAGCCCGTTTGGGATCGCCACCTTCTGGACCCACAACCAGTACATCATGCATTAAATCCACGTCATCATCGAATAACCAACGCGGCGAGTCATCCCGAGTACAGCAAGGTCCCGGACGTTTCCAACTTCGTGACTCGGTTCGCCAACGAACGACTCACCCCCACCTCGATCACATTCCATAAAAAATATTTAATTGAGCTGAAGAAACTCGCTGCGTCAACGAGTCGACTCAGTACCGAGTCATCATCGTCGTACACATCCTTTGAGGTCCTATCCGGTCACGTGTGGCGGAGTTGGGCTCGAGCATTGAATCTCCCACCAAACCAAACCCTAAAGATTTTATTCAGCGTGAACGTACGTGACCGAGTCAGGCCGAGTCTACCCGACGGATACTACGGGAACGCGTTCGTGCTGGGGTGCGCGCAATGCAGCGCGAGGGAACTGGCGGAGAATGGTCTGTGGCACGCGGCGGAGCTGGTGAAGCGCGCAAAGGAGAGGGTGGGGGAGGAGCACGTGCGGAGGGTGGTGGAGTCGGTGAGCGGGGAGGGGGGAAGGGCTTGTCCGGACTCGGTGGGGGTGCTGATCGTGTCGCAGTGGTCGAGGCTGGGGCTGGAGAGGGTTGACTTTGGGATGGGGAAGCCGGTGCACGTTGGTTCCATATGCAGCGATAGGTACTGCCTGTTTCTGCCAGCTGGACATTCTAACGATGGTGATGATGATCGGGGGGAATCTGTGAAGGTCATGGTGGCGGTCCCCACAAGTGCAGTTGAAAAGTACGAAATGTTGGTCAAGAGTCCTTACTCATGAGGACCTGTAGAACTCGATTGCCTCTCTTTCTTTTGCTCACCTCACTGCCGTTGACTTGTATAGTTTTTTTTTTTTTTTTACTTGTATAATTGGAGAGAGCGAGAGAGCGATGGTTTAGGGTTTACTGTTCTAATGTTTTCATCCGAAATGCATGCAATCAAAGTGGTAAATTGTAATGTGCGATGAGAACCGTTGGATCCAATTTATGTTGATGCTAAAGGTATTAACGAACACGTTGAACAACATATTTAAATAGAAGATTGCTCACTTAGATGGTTGTATGAATTTGTACTACATAGAGGAGGATCTGTTTGATAATAATTTGCATTTTATTTTAGTGTTTGAGATCATGTGGGATGTATATAAGGAAAACAACTTAAAATAAAGATGAAGGAATGAAAACAAAATCTTGAAAGTGAAAAGAATTGAACATAGATTTTAGTTTTTAGTTTTTATTTTTTGTGTCTTGTAATACATCTCTCTACATCCTTCATTCTCTCTTCTTCATCCCCTTTTTTACTCTATTTATTTCCCCTATACCACTAACACAAAAATAAATAAAAATAAATAAATAGTTATCAAATAGACCGTAATCTTTGTGTTTTCTTCTTTCGTCAAATTGGTACCTAAATAATTCGGCAGGCAAGGTGCTTTTGCAAAGACCGAAAGGCTAAAAGATGTAACATGTTAAGATATTTTAAACTACTCTAATTAAAAAAATGCGATTCAAAGTTGGATGAGAAGCAGCAAACACAATCTGTTATCTCAGATGGAGTGGCAGTGTTATAACCTTTTTCAAGCGTACAATTAGAATTGAGTGAGCTTTAACCTATTTGGGCTTTTGTTTGATTCGAATTCTGCGTTCCAATCCTTCTAGATTAGTCAAGGCCCAATGCCCTGTCCTTGCATGAGTTATCTTATGAGAACTCAGCTCACTAGAGCTCTTTTTAGCAATAAAGCCCATATTTGAACTTTTTCACAGTTCTAAGAGTATGGGAGTTGCAGTTTTTCTCTCCTGCGCATGAGCTGATGCGATAAAATTTCAGCCTTCCACTCTTGTAAATTAAAATGAGTGGCTGTGATGTGGTTTGGGAAAAAAAGCTGCAACAAAGATTGAAACAGCCGAAAGTGGAAAGCCAAGATTTCATCGCGTCAGTTCATGCGCATATAATCCATGCAGGAGGAGAAAAACTGATCGTAGTTGATGTCTTTTTCTGTGTGTTCAAATGGGGGTTGATGGTTTCTAACATAGAAATGATAAACACTCATCATTTTTAGCTTTTTACACATATTTGTTTAATTCTGATGGTTGTTTTTATTTTATTTATTCAACCTAATAGTATAAAACAAAGAAGAATACGTGAGAGGCTAAAATAGATGCGAGAACATCATTTCCCTTTCTAATATTACAAAAGGCTAATGGCTCATTATTTAGCATATTTTTAGATGCCACGTCAGAATTATATTAGCATGTGTTTGTTAGTTAAGCATAGCTTAGGAGTTAAGCATGATTGTAAAAGGGTATATAAGTCCCATTCTCTCCCATTATTCTGTAACAAGCAAAAGGTTTTTAAGTGCCTCTATACTTCATATTTTATTTTTGAGAAATGATTCCTACATCTTTATAAACAATGACTACACCTTATAGAAAATGCTTATTTCATCTGTTTGGATCGATGCCCTTTAGATCATGTTTCAGTGTACGTGGCCTGGGTGTGTTGAATGCATCGTGTTGAATTGGTTCAAAAATTCAGAAACAAAGTTCAGTGTCTTTCCTTTTTTTTTTTTTTTACCAATAAAATACAGTGTGAATAACTCAACTCTAGTCTCTTTGTACGTAAATTTTCTTTTTGTTTTGGATAAACTGTTTGTTTACTAGATAAACTAAACTACGTTCGCAATGGCTGCTGTGAGATCTTATTGATGATGGATTACCTGTTTTGTTCGTACATATTTGTCTTGCAACAAGGAAAAGATAAAATTTTGAAATTAATATAAGAAATCGCGTTGAGAGATAGAGGTTGTGGCTCGGATTGGAACAGCTCCCCTCCATGCGTTGCTTACAGCAACAAAAATGCTGATCAAATATTCCAAGAGTTGTCCAGACTGAAAGTGAAGAACAAGCAAAGGGAAAAAAGTCACCTAATAATTTATATAAAATATTGATTATATGTTGTTTTTGCAGAGAGATAGGGCATCGTATCAGAAGACAGAAATTGCTGCTGCGACTGTTTTTTCGAGTTCCAAGGCGTTAGTTGGCCACCACATGCTTACTGCTCCTAACATTTTCTGCACTTCCTCTGGTCTTCAGACACGTCACTCCTGCATGCAAATCCGTCTCCCACGTCATCATCGTCATTTTCCTCATCGAGTATTCTCTTCACACGTTCTTTATACCAGTAGACGTACAACACTTCTGGTTACACAAATAATTTTTATAATAAGATTTATATTATATAATATAAATGACGAGACAACAATAACACAACAAATTACCCAATAATAACACACCTTAAATTAACATCAAGAAGCGTGTATTCACCAACAATTCTCTTCGCACTTTCTTTATACCAGTAGACGTACAACACTTTTAGTTACACAATTAATTTTTTATAATAAGATTTATATTATATGATATAAATGACGAGACAATGATAATACAACAATCATCCAACAATAACACACATTAAATTAACATCAAGAAGTGATCATTTTCGATAATTGTTTCATCAAAGTAAACGTTTTTTTTTTTGTCAGAATCAAAGTAAACGTATTGATCTTGCAGTTATTGCAAGCGAAGATATTGCATAAGGGATGGACTTGGTTCAGGTGGTTGCGTTTCAAGTATAATCGTGCGTCACTTCCATTTCTTTTAATCCCAAATTATAATCGAACCATAACGCCTTAGAACTAATTATACGTGTTCCCAACATGCTATACTTCTCTCAGTAATAATGCATTCTCTGATGCTGATTGGGCTAGTTGTGTTTTAGACAGAAAATCAACAGGTGGATATTCCATTTTTCTGGGCAATTCTCTTATTAGCTAGAGTGCAAAGAAACAGCTAACAGTGGCTAGGTTCTCTACTGAAGCTACATATAGGTCTTTAGCCAATATTGCAGCTGAAAATACTTGGTTGTGCAAACTATTGGTTGATGTTTATCTGGTTCTTCCTTGTCCTCCCAAACTGTGGTGTGATAATATTTCAACTTTATCTTTGGCAAAAAAAATCTCATTTTCCATGCTAGAACAAAGCATGTTGAAATTGACTATCACTATATCAGGTAGAAAGTGATTTCCAATGCTATTTCAGTTCATTTCATCTGTTCTCAAGATCAAATTGCAGACATATGTACTAAGTCCTTGCCAAAGCCCAAATTTCTATTTCTCAGACACAAACTATCCCTTCGGTTCCCTCAGCTCAGTTTTGTTAACTATTCTAAACAATCTCTGAATACATAACAAAGAAGAAGCTTTCGAAGAGAATATAAGAGAGTATGAAGTTTTACATATATTCCTGGATAGCTATAAATGGTTGTTTACATTTGGTTTTTTAAAGCTAAATTGATGAGCTCAATTACAATAATACCCTCTAACAATTCTATCCAATCTCAACCTTATGACTACCTACCAACACATTTCCACTAACTATATTCTTCATTACTAAGTAACTATGTCATCACTAATGACTATGGTTAATACTTCCCCCTCAAGCTAAGCGATCAGAGCTTAGATTGTTTTCCAGACACCGTTAACACCACTAAGTCTCTGATGTATTTGTACCAACATTGAGATTATGGCAGTGTTTACTGAAAATTGGATTGTGAAGTCCTTTGATGAAGACATCAGCTACATGTTCTTCAGTAGGAATGTATTATACTGTGATATCTCTTTTCTGTACTCGTTCTTACACAAAATGATAATTTGTTTTAAGATGTTTAATTTTGGAGTGAAACACCGGATTCGAACACAAGGCTAATGTTGACAGATTATCACAATGTAAATGTGGTGGTACTGGAAGAAATTGATAAAGATCTTTTAATAAAGAACGAATCCAAAAAACATTAGTTGCATCATGAGCCAACGCCTTATATTCTGCCTCTGTAGAGCTACGAGATATTGTGGATTGTCGTTTAGATTGCCACGAAAATGGATTAGTAACAATATAAACCACATAACCCGTTATAGATCTCCATGTATTTATGTCTGCAACCCAATCAGAGTCAGAATAGACTGAAATTGTAAAGTCAAGTGATTCGTATACCTTAAACCACAATGGATTGTGCCCTTCAAGTATAACATAATCCTTTTGACTAAATGCATATGGAGCTCAGATGCTTGTATCATATATTGACAAACAACATCAACAGCATGAGCTATATCAAGTCGTGTGAAGGTCAGATACTAGAGGGCCCTACGAGGCTTCTGTATTGTGTTGGATCATCCACAGGACTTCCTTCAGACAAAAGAACTTGAGAATGAGGCTTCGAATGGGGTGAAGTAAATTTGCAGGACTCCATACTTGTTTTCTTCAATAACTCTGTGGTATACTTCAATTGATTAACAAATATAGACCCATCTGCTTGATATTGAATTTGAAGGCCTAAAAAATATGTCAATTGCCCTATATCTTTTAAGTCAAAAACTTCTGCAAGGTGAGAGATAACATATTGGATCTTTGCTAGACTTCAGCCTGTCAATATTATGTCATCCACATATAATAACATGATAACCACATCACCATCATCTTCTTTCACAAATAGACTTGTGTCAGCCATTGAGGTTTTAAACCCCAGATAAGGTAGGAAGCTAGTGAACTTTGAATTCCAGACTCGTGGAGCTTGTTTGAGACCATAAAGAGATTTGACAAGCCTACAAACATGTGTTGGGTGCTTAGGATCCACAAAACCTTGTGGTTGTTTCATATAGACCTCATCCTCCAATTCTCCATGTAAAAAAAGCATTTTTTCAATTCTAACTGTCGTAAACTCCGATTGTTTTGAACTAACAATGCAAGAATCAGTCTCACTATAGTGTGTCGAACTATTGGACTAAAGGTCTCAAAGTAGTCTAAACCCTGTTCTTGACTATAACCTTGGGCTACCAACCTCGCCTTATACCTTGCAACTGTCCCATCCAGACTTCTTTTGACCTTATATACCCATTTACTGCCAATAACAATTCTGTTATCTAGAAGAGGAACTAATCTCCAAGTTCCTTGAACCAGCAATGCATCAAACTCTTCTTGCATGGTATTCTTCCATTGCACCATTGTAAAAGCTGCTTTAAAATTCTTAGGTTCTGTCACTTCAGCTATATCATCAATAAAAGAGAATCCACCACTCATACAATTGAAATTTGTAGAACCACTAGACTCATGGAAATGTAATGATTGTAACTCTGGTAAAGCATTAATAAAGGATGAGTAATCATGTCTTGTAATAGCTCATGTCTTCAACCGAGTTTGAATACCATTATGTATATTTGAAGTGGTAATGTGAGAATGAGGTGGAGAAATAGGAAGAATTACTTGGAGTTGTGCAGAATCAATGACAGGAAGCAAAGAATGTGTATCAGTTGAGGAGTAAAGAGTATTGCCTATTGGAGATGCTGAACTTTGAATCTGACCACTTATATCTTGATGAACTGTAGTTAGTGAGACATTGAGATTGTGAGAAATGCTAGTAGATCCCTCAGTACCAAAGATTTTCAAAGATTTCAAGTCAGGTGATTTGGTATATAACAGTTGATAAGGAGATTCAAATGACAAAGAGTTACAGACCATTATAAGTGTGCACATGCATAATACCATAATTCAGCAGATAATCTAGCAGCAATAAGCAAAGTAATACCTGTATCCACCACATGCCTATGTTTCCTTTCTACTAGTCCATTTTACTGTGGTGTGTATGGACAAGCAATCATGTGTTCAATCCCCTTTGAATCAAGAAACCCTTTAAAAGCAAAACTGGTATATTCTCATCCTCCATCAGTTTGCAAACATTTAATTGTAGTTCCAAATTAAGTGTGAACAAAATTATAAAATCTCATAAACACAGTAAGTGTATCAGATTTATTGCACAATGGGGAGATCCAAGTATACTTTGTGTATTCATCAACAAACAATACATAGTATCTATGCCCATCAATGGATTTTACAGGAGATGGTCCCCAAATATCTAAGTGAACCTTTTGAAATGGCACAGAACACTTATCATTTCTAGCTAGAAATGAAACTCTTGATAGCCTTTTATACAATGAGAACATAGACTATGAGTATTATCTATATCTATACTTATATTTGACTTTTTCAACATAATAGCCATTATTTCATGTGTTGGATGTCCTAATCTCTGATGCAACAGTTTTGACTTGACCAATTATCCCAAGAAAGCTGAATTCTGCACTGTAAACTGTACTCACCTTGCTCATTTAACAACTGGGATTTGAAACAACTCCTTAGGCTTACTCTTTCCTTGATACAAAACCTCATTTGCCTTCTTGTCCTGCATAAAAAACTCAATCTCATCACAAATAAACCAACTCTGGTTATCAGCACAGATAGAAGAGTTCTTGCAAATTTTGGCACATGTAATACATTATTAAGAATCAATTCATGAGAGTTATGTTTAAGTGTAGTAGAACCGATATTGTCAATGGTTAAACCTGTTCCATTGCCAATAGTAATTTTCTCAGAACCTTCAAAATGAGTGACTTGATTTAGGGCATTCACATCTGCAGTGATATGGTGAACAGCTCCAGTGTCAACAATCCAGGAGTCTTGTTGACCATATTGAGGTGTTTGCTATGCAGCCATGGCATTCATTGTTGATGGTGGAGAAGCACCTTGAAAAGCATAATTGGCCCTATGAAAGCATTCAAGTGCAGAATGCCCTATTTTCCCACAAATTTGGCACTCAAGCAAGAACCTTGTGGATGGTGTACTTGAATTTTGATGGAAACAATTGACAGTTGTATGACCCCTTTTATTGCAGATTTGACATTCGATTACCACAATATGCCTAGTTGCAGTGTTACTATACCACATGCTAGAACCATTCTGCCTTGAATTCCCAGACTGAAAACCATAAGAACTACCCGAGTTGAACTGTTTACCTTTATACCCACCATTTTTCTTTCTGTAATTTAAACCATTGAATGACTTATGTGCAAAATTCTGTTTTGATCCCCCAAAGTTTGATCCATTCCCCATGAAACCAAAACCATACAACGGCTCAAAGAATGATGGTTGTTGTTGATACTGAGGTATAGGAAATTGTTATTGTGGAAATTGTGACTGTTGTGGTAATTGAATTGTGGCTGTTGGTACTGAGGCATTGAAAATTGTTGTTGAATTATACCACCAATTGTTGCAGGAATATGGCAATGGCCCAAGGGATTAGAACCCGATGCATTAGATAAATTTGGTATTGTAGATGAGCCTTGAGTGTATAAAGTAGCCATACTTTATGACAATACATTTAGCTCCCCTTCAATCTATTTTTCAGCACCTAACACCTGAGCCTGAAACTCCTTCAAAGTAATAGTAGATTCTCTAACCAGAATGAATGTTCGAATTATGGCATACTTCTTTGGTAACCTAGCAAGTCCAGCAATTATAACATCATTATCAGATACAAACTCTCATGCAGCAGTTAATTGATCTCTTATGTTCTTTAGTCTCAACATATACTTTTCTATGAAATATGCTCCCTTTTGAATGGTATGCAACTCTGTTTTCAGATGATTAACCCTGGACTTAAACACATATTCAAATCGATCAACAAGAATGGACCAAGCTTCAAATGCAACTTTACAACCAAGAACATACTCAATAGCATCATCAGAAAGAGTAGCTAATAATAGACTAAGTAATGCTATATCAATCGATTCCCATTCAACATATTCTTTATTAATCTCAGCTGTAACCCCAATATCAGTGGTTATCACAAATTTTGGTGGACAAGCATCCGTACCATCAAAATGCCCAAACATTTTATATCCCATTAGAACTTACTTGAACTGAAAAGCCCACTTAGCAAAATTGTCATCCTTCAGTTTGATTGTGAGCATACCCAAAAGATTCTCAACTTTAACAACATATGTAGACATGATGAAAAGCACAATATACCCTAAAGCAAAATTGTACTAAATCAGAAGAACAAGTGCACTATTATCTAATTTCACAGGAAAGATTGATACTCCCTTTTAAAGCAAGAAAGATTGATACTTTCTAACAATTCAAGAAAGATTGATACTTTCTGTAAAACCAATAAAGACTGACATTTCCTTGAACACTCAAAATAATTCACCACAGTATTACTTAAGAAATCATATGAACACCCATATCGCAGGAATAACACCTGATCAAATCAATACATCCAAACATTTAATCAAAAGAAATGGCAGGAATAACACCTGATTCAACGAGCAGCAACAACACCAAATGCACAAACTCGCGAACCCAATCAGTAGTTTCCAGCACAACCAGAGACCTTCAACTGAAAAGAAATAGACAACAGAAGATAGATCATCAGCGGAAGAAAAAACATCAGCAGAAGAATAATCATTAGGATCGGAAATGGCAGCGAACCGTTTCTGGCGATAATACCATGTTAACTATTCTAAACAATCTCTGAATACAAAACAAAGAAGAAGCTTTCGAAGAGAAGATGGGAGAGTATGAAGTTTTACATATATTTCTGGATAGCTATAAATGGTTGTTTACATTTGGTTTTATGGAGCTAAATTGATAAGCTCAATTACAATAATACCCTCTAACAATTCTAACCAATCTTATCCTTATGACTACCTACCAACACATTTCAACTAACTATATTCTTCATTACTAAGTAACCATGTCAGCACTAATGACTATGGTTAATATTGATGAAATTGAGGGTCCACCATAAAACCAATTGGCAATATGGGAAGTAGCCCAAGATCAGATAAGCACATAGCAAACCTTGTCCCTCACCAATGTGGGACAACTCTCAACACGCCCTCGCACGTGTGGCGGATTTTCAAGCCTACACGTGGACAACAACTGGGTGACGTGGAACGCGTGTGGCCATTTGGCTTCACACGAGGACAACCCGCTCTGATACCATGATGAAATTGAGGGTCCACCATAAAACCAATTGGCAATATGGGGAGTAGCCCAAGATCATATAAGCACATAGCAAACCTTGTCCCTCACCAATGTGGGACAACTCTTAACAAGTTTGAGGGGGGATATATTATGGATCAAAGTGTAAAAAATAAAACTTAGGAGTATCAATTTGTAAATGTTTTCACAGTTTGTTAGAGTTTGTTATTTTGACAGTTAGGATTTGTAGTTTGCAATAGTTAGTGAGCTGTCAATTATTTGTGTGATGAGATACCATATAAATACTGGATTCTGTAATCTTATTGAAAATCAATGGAAAGATAATTTTCCTATCATCATCATCGTCATTTTCCTCATCGAGTATTCACCAACAATTCTCTTCACACTTTCTTTATACCAGTAGACGTACAACACTTTTAGTTACACAAATGATTTTTTATAATAAGATTAATATTATATGATATAAATGACGAACAACGAAAACACAACAAATTACCAAATAATAACACACATTAAATCAACATCAAGAAGTGAGTATTCACCAACAATTCTCTTCACACTTTCTTTATACCAGTAGACGTACAACACTTTTAGTTACAAAAATAATTTTTTATAATAAGGTTTATATTATATGATATAAATGACAAGACAACTATAACACAACAATCATCCAATAATAACACACATTAAATTAACATCAAGAAGTGATCATTTTCGATAATTGTTTCATCAAAGTAAATGTATTGATCTTGCAGTTATTGCAAGCAAAGATATTGCATAAGGGATGGACCTGGTTCAGTTGGTTGCGTTTTAAGTATAAATCGTGCGTCACTTCCATTTCTTTTAATCCCAAACTATAATCGAACCATAATGCTTTAGAACTAATTATACGTGTTCTCTGACACTAGGTTTTTGCTATTGACATGCACTCGTTGCCAATTTAAGTTTCAGTGTCTCCCGCTTCAATTCCCGCCCCATTAGCATCTCTGATCTGAGACAAGGTGATTTAACTTCGCCTTTAGTGAGAATCGAACATAATACCTCTTACTTATAAGTGAAAAGAAATATCATCATATTGTAGTACTAAGTGGCTCATAACTTCAATTTATAGTCTCATAATTTCACAAATACTTATCTGATAACTCAACTCAAATCTCAAATTTTCAATCCCATAATTTCAAGATGTTTAATAAAATAGTAAGATACATAATATTTTTCAAATAATACCACTAGTTACTCAAAAATAAAATAAAACAATACCACTAGTATTATGTATTATTTTATGTATTTTATTGTAAGCAATTTTGTTGGGTTAAACCCCTGTTAATAAAAATAAAAACTTCATACCAAAAGAATCTTTCGTTTGATTTTGTTTGGTTTTATAAATCAAGTGGTTTGGTTTGAATGGTTTTCTGGTTTGTTTACCTAACATTATACTATACATTGTGGACGCATTACATGTTTGGTTTGAACTTTATCTATGAATTAATTTTATATTTTGAGTACATGAATTAATTTTTATAATTATTCCAGTTTTAATTTCCATTCTTTTTAGAAACCGAAATTTATCTAGTAGCCAATTTCAAATTTTAAAATGTTTATTTTATACTTTAATCTCTCGTTTTCAAAAATTAAATATTGAAACACGAGTTTCATAGTTTTTATTAAATTGAAATTGTTATAAAATGTCCTTTAAATGTTTTTAAGCAATGTTTTTTTTAACAAATGATATTATCTACGAAGGGGAATGAGGTGAATTTAGCCTCACAATAGGCTAACAATAATGTAGTTTAAATTCGCTTTTATAGAAAATCGAATTGAAGACCTCTTACTTATAAGTGAAGAAGAATACCAACCATAGTACTAACTGGTGTTGCTAAGCAGTGTTAGAATTGCAAAGATATCCCACTTATTTTTCTCATAATTTCAAATGATTCATTTATAAAACTTTTTTTTTTTCACGATGAAACTGTATGGTTGGGTTATGGTTATATTGAATGTTCAAAACAGAAATTACTATACAAGTCAGCCACAAAATATTAAAGGAACACAATTATAATTGAAACATGTTATTCCCACAGCACATGCATGCTATTTTTATCTGAATTTTTTTTTATTAACATCAGGGTTGTCTCATAGTTGTCATACAACACCAAAACGAGTCATGGAACATACTGTGTATATAGACTGTCATCTCTACTAATTAATAAAATTATTTTTGTCAATAAAAAAAGGGTGAAAAGACAAATTAATCTTCTATCAAACAAAAAAAATGATGGGCAATAATGTAATTTCACAGGTCCTACTGTTTTTATTGAAGCCTCTCTCCTTCTCATTTTCTAAAAAAATGTGTTTATGCACACAAAATGTGTCGGCAAATGCTAGTAAATATTAACACAAGTACACAACTAATAGTTTGATACATGTTGATATTTTTCGTTCGTGATCTCGTTTAAGGATGTATCATGTGAGACAGAAAAAATATGTATGTAGAGATAAATTCTAGGGTTTAATATAAGGTCGCTATACATAATTTGTAGTACAAGAGACAATTAAAAAAATCCGTAAATTAAAGTATAGGCCCCTTGGCTTGAAACTTATCTTTGTGATAGTAAAATTAAAAGCCACAAGAGTTCACAGATGCCATGCGCCATCCTTTTATACTCGACTTCTACAGAAGACCGTGCCACTACATTTTGCTTGCAGGTCACAAGATTTCCTACTACCGACGTAAAGTAACCTGATGTAGACCGTCAATCAGCGATATTACAACCCAATCTACATCAGTACACCTCTTTACCCCCATGTACCCATATTTTAAAAAACTTAAGCATTTCTTTGGAGCTCCTTTTAGGTAACTCAAAATATGCATCACTATCTCTATGTGGTCTCTATTTGGAACATAAATAAACTGACTCATCACATTTAAAATATAAGCAATATCTGGTCTCGTAAGTGATTGGGAAATCAATCTTCCCACAAACATCTGATATTCTTTTATTAGTTGGGACTTGATCTTAAATTGCAACATGATGATTTTGCAATTTCAATGGGTTTATCCCTCCAAGCAATCTTTGGATATC
This sequence comes from Malus domestica, assembly GCF_042453785.1. Taxonomy (NCBI): domain Eukaryota; kingdom Viridiplantae; phylum Streptophyta; class Magnoliopsida; order Rosales; family Rosaceae; genus Malus; species Malus domestica. The sequence goes on along the minus strand of NC_091667.1, from coordinate 30,417,543 downwards.
AAGGGTTCTTAATCCCACAAACATCAAATCTCTACTAATTAATAAAACACTCATTGTCAACCAAAACCCTATGAAATTACCAATTTAAACCCTCTAATTAAAACAGAACATGAATAAGAAATATGAGGCAAAAATGTAATTTCACACAACCAAATTTTGCTGTTTTTTTTTCAAAGCCTCGCCTACATGTAATCCTAACATATCTCTAATTAAAAAAAAATAAAAAAATGCAAAAAAAAACACTTCTCACTCCCACATTCTCTATCACTCTCTTCCTCTCTTGCTCTCTCCTTCTATTTCAAAAACAAAAAAATAAAACCAAAACAAAAAAAATTCTCACACTTTGTGTGTGCCCATATGCTAATATAAATATGAAAAAAATTGGTTGCATCTCTTCTACGGCTTTTCCAAAAGGAAGATTGGGCACAAGTATACCACTCATTATTTTACCTTCGTTCGTCTCAGATTGGTGACAATAATGACAAGCTCTTTTCTAATTTTCCTTTATTTTGATTTGCAACTGCAGAAACTGTTTCGAAAGTCCCATTATATGTTTTGATCTCCAAAAGCAGATCAGGTGGAGGGATGGGAGCCAGAGAACGGGGAAGGTGAGAGGAGTAATATTGTTGCGTTTAAGCAGTAAATATAAAAAAATAAAAAAAATAAAAAACCTGAAATTACACCTAGATCTTATAAATAGGCTGCCACATACGATGGTATACAAAATGCGGTATTATTTAAAGGGAGATGATAGGAAGAACAAAATTTTAAATCAAATTTGGAAACCAAATAATGTGTCACCTTATCAACGCCTAAGTAATAATCCAATCATCAACAACCATATCATTTGCTTTGCAAATTTGAATTAAAAAGTTTGGTTTCCCGAACATTATCCATATTTGAATGGTAACTGTAGCTTTAATTATATTTAATTACATGTTTCGATTCGAGCATACTATACTTAAGTAACTTGCCATTAACGGCAAATAAAAATAAATAAAAATAAAAAACAAAGCCATTCCATTTTCAATTTTTTTAATATGAATGACAAATAATTAATATAAAATATGTGGAAAAGAAAGACAATTAAGTGCATAATAATTGGTAATATGTCAAAATATCCCCTGAAATAAGTTGAATGGTAAAAAAAAACAAAAAGAATCATCTTATCTCTTCCCCAGCCACTTCCATTAAGAACATAAGAACACAATAAATAACTAATCAAAGGAACTAATGATAAGGTGGCTCGATATGCAGTGAGAAGGGATGAATGTTATACAATGTTATTAATGTCTGTTAATTAAATTCTACTGTTTTTTTTTTTTTTTTTTTGGTTTCAATCTATGTGACACCATTTAATTAGATGTGTGAACTTTGTATTTTTGTCAAGTCAACTATAGTGGACCATAGTTATGACACATAAGTAAACTTAATGGTTTTTCAAAGGAATACATAGAAACAAGCGAAAATAGAGTAAATATTGAGTTGCAGGGGTCAAAGTGTGATCAAAATCGCATTTTAGAGAGCGAAGTGGCTACTTTGGAGTTTCAAGGGGCAAAATGGGATCACAATTGAGTTTCATATAGGACAATAAAATTGTAATCGAGTTCTCAAAATGTAGCTAAAAGTCCTAAAAGAAATATGGAATGATAGTTATCTTCTATTTATATAAAGGGAGAAGGTCAGTTTGGTGAAGCATTCGGAAATGCCAAGAAAGCCCCTTTGTTTTCTTCACAATCCAAATCCAGAAAAATCATAAAATGAGGACAAACTAGTAAAAACAAAACAACTGTGTTGAAGGAAAAAAAAAATCAAAAGTAAATACGTGCTAAAAATGATGTAGAAGGAATAAGCGCTAACCAGTTGATGGTTTACTCTCGAGGATTCACAATCTGAACTGAGTTTAGAGGGAGGTTCAACAGTAACTACCCACACCCCAATAATATTTAGAGATGAATAATAGGAAGGAAATCCATTTTCGTTTTCACTAGATTAGTGTGTGGTTTCCCTTCGTTCCAAACAGAAAAAGGATTGAAAAAATCAGTCACAAATCTCCTTCTTTGTTGTTGCCGTTCTGGGTTTTGTGCTCTGCATGCAATAGTCTTTTCAAAATCAAGTACACCATTTTTTGAATTATGTATTAATTTTGTTTGTTGCATCGACTTCAAATGGAATTTTGATTCAGACAAATTAGATCAGATAAGGAATTCCCACAGTTGAACTTGAGCTCGTAGACAAGTGCAAGGCTCTCAAGTGATTACTCGCTCTCATCGCCCAGGGCATCCAAGTCTCCAATTTCTTCCCTGAGGTCGATCTCCAACTTCATCACTCTTGAATTCAAATCCGAAATTGATAAAATTTTGAAAAAGCGTAGCAATCAATTTTTTAATTTGAATTCCATTTCGATTGAATTTTGTAATGTTTCCTTTTCGTTTCTTTGGCTTTTGATTTCTATCTCCTTTTTATCCAGCGTTTTAATTTTTGATTCTAGGATTGTTTTTATTCATCCATTTCCCCAGTTTTTTCCAGTTTTTTTCCTGCATTTTCTCATACGTAGTGCACTGCAGGAAGGAGAGATAGAGGTACTGCATTGTCCCACGGAGGAGGGATAGGCCGAGCAGCATATGGCCATTTTAATGGAACCAAAGTCACATAGGCCACAGCCCACAACTGAGTAGGTGTAGATGACTTTTTCAAAGCTTTTATTTTATTTATGCATATAGTAAGTATCCTTAAAACTCTTGGTGTATGTAAATCTGTTATATGTTGCAGTATGCTTGCAGAACGAGGTTGCTTTAGACATAGTAAAGAGTGAAATTATCAAGTTCAACCCATTTTTCTCAATAAAATGGTACTTTTCTCCTATTCTTCAAATTTACTCAAGGTTCTATTCGGAATCATTGTTAATATTGTGTTTCTTCGTTTTTACAGGGAATGAAATGAAGGAAATTTTGTGAAAAACATGTTCATTTGAGCAACATCTATAGCATGCAATTAACATTTAAAGGAGGAATCATGCTTGTATACACTCAAAAACAAAACATTACCCATGAAATTCAAAGCCTAGTAGAAAGGTGAACCAAGACTCAACTTAAGAACAAAGTGAGTTGAGATATTTTATACCTTTGTTGATTCCTCTTTGCATAAGCAAAGGCTAATCACCCAATGAGAGGGCCTTCATTCCTTGCTTCTTAGTTCCATCGATTTCTTGGAGGATGATGGTAGAAAGGATTCTCCAAGTTCCCAAAATTGAGAACCTCTAATTTTTCCACACCAAGGAGAGACTTGAAGAAGAGATAAGTGACCTTGGAGGATGAGAGATTGCTAGCTAATCTCCTCCAAGGGGGCCGACCTCTTAGAGAGAAAAAGAGAGCATTGTGTTCTCATCCTTTCCCCAAAAGAAAACCCTAAGGATGAAATGGCTATAAAGTTGTCTTTATACCACCTCATAATGGAGTGGCAAACTTGCAATTAAAGCAAGTTCACTACCCTCCTCTATTTGGCCGGCCTTAAGGGTTTATTGGGCTTTCAAGCCCTTTGTTTATTCAAGTTGTCATACAAGTTGAGTTAATGGGCTTGACATTCAAATCCCATTGGGCCTTGCGGCCCAAAACTAACCCGAGGTCTTTAACGAACTTTATTCGTTTGATTAATTAACATATTAATTAATCATTGCCATAAATAATTAAACCATTTAATTATCCTTACTCATCTCTGTTGTTTCTTCAATCTCTACCTTATACGGTGTACGATCCATTAGGTTCCTTTTAGCGAGGTAGTGGGCGATTAGAACTCTTTCAAATCGATTGTGAATTGAAACTTACTTTCAATTCTCCCTTTAGTGATTATACACATGTAGGGCTTCCACAAACCATGAGTGACACCTAGCAGTATGTCATGGTTACCCAAGCTAATCAGAAGAAGTGGAGAACCTATTCAGTTTAGGATTACAATGCAATACGGTATTTCTTTAATACAATACTCTTGACCACATTGTTTGGTTTGATAGTTTAATCATGTCTACTATCCAATGTGATTCATTTACTTATATGATTACCTTGAATGTGATTTGGAACGACTTCCTAAATCTCATTCATACTCTGGTCAGAGATTCTTAATTATATCATAGAGTATTCTCCCTTAAACGGTTTGAAGGTTAGAGATCCCTTGTTGCGCATTCACTTACCTCCATGGCTAAGTGACTTAACCCCAACTATGCCGTGGACACCCTCTGACAGAGTGACTTTGACATAGTCAAAGATCAAGAACCTAACCACAAGACAACTATGATGCCTCAGGTCAAAAGACTACTTTTCATTATCCCAACCATGAGTTCTCATGTGACATGAGTATGAGAACTCCTCGTTGATCGTGTTCAATAGACTCATTCTCTATTGAGCACCTACATGCTTGTCTTGGTGTCAATCACACCAATGACTCGAGACCAGTCACTCTCCCTGAGAGAAGACACAACACGTACTGATCTTAACGGACTGTCAATGCCCAATTGGCAATCATATAATCAGGAACGTTTAAGATATGTATACGAAAGAGAATGGTCTCATGAATCTAATTTCTTTAAAATACATTCTCCTAATTACATATTCCTTGGACTTATCGTTTAAGCATATAACATTTATATGAGACGGCTTAAAATAATAATCTTTGCCCTTGATATTAAACTAGATTAGTTTAACATGTGAAATGTCCGCAAAGTATCATCATATGATTGGTTTTAGGGCACATTTCCAACATGAAACTGCTATCTTCCTCTTCTTGATACCCACATTGATAGCATTGATCTTCAACAGTTAAAGGTGAAGTCTCTGTTGGAAAATATTAGTATTTAGGTTTATTTTAGTATTTGAGTTTTGCTTGTTAGTTTAGTAATTGGGCCTAACCCATTCGAGTTAGGGTTTCTTAGGTTTTGCTCTCTATAAATATAGCTTGTAGTTTAGCATGAATAATAAGTCATTCACAATGTAGTCTCTTAGGGTTTTGTGGCCGTTTCGGCATTCTAGTTTGTTTAATAATATTCTTATTATTTTGTTAGTCTTGTTCGTTTCGCACTCTAATATTCAACTTGGTATCAGAGTGGGTTCAATCCTTAGGGTACAATCTGTTCTCATTGGTATCAATTTGTTTGCCTTTGTTGTAATTTGTTTTAGATTGCTAGTTGGTATTGATTGTTTGCAAGAGAAAAAAAAAAGGAAAACAGAAAGGTTTTGCTGTTTGTTCGCATGAAAGAAATAGAAAGAAAAATGGGAAGGAAGGAAAGGATAGAAAAAGAAAAAAAAAGGCTAATGTTGTTGGTTCGCATAGAAGGAAAAAAAAGAAAGGAAGAAGGAAGGAAAAAAAAGAGGGAAAAAAAGAAAGAAAAAGTTGGAGGTTTTTTGGCTCACAGGGGCAAAGAGAAAATACGGGTTGTTTGCCATCCATTTTTTGGTTTGATTGAGATTGTTTTGTGTTCATCATTCGAGTGCTTGGAATTGTGACCACTCGAGTGATTATGTTGTGTTTGTTCATTCATTGTTACAATTGAGATATGGAAATCTTGTCCATTTAGTGACGGGTTCTTTCTATACTCTCAACTCTAGCTAGTCGGAACCAGAATAGTTTGCCAGCAAGAATCAAGAATCAGTTTGCTAGTTTGCAATCAAGAATCAAGTTAAGTCAAGAATTAAGAATCAAGTCAAGTCAAGTTGCATGCCTGCCAATCCGCCTAACGGAGCTAGTCCGCATTTGCTTGTTTGCAAACTCATGTCGTATACCGCCATGAGTTTGACAGGGGGTGTTGGAAAATATTAGTATTTAGGTTTAGTTTAGTATTTTGGTTTTGCTTGTTAGTTTAGTAATTGGGCCTAGCCCATCTGAGTTAGGGTTTCTTAGGTTTTGCTCCATATAAATATAGCTTGTAGTTTAGCATGAAGAATAAGTCATTCACAATGTAGTCTCTTAGGGTTTTGTAGCCGTTTCAGCATTCTAGTTTGTTTAATAATATTCTTATTATTTTGTTAGTCTTGTTCGTTTCGCACTCTGATATTCAACTGTCTCATCTACCTCCAGTTCCTCATCAATAATTTTTTTCCCATCCTTTTTGTAAATTTATTTTTGTTTGCTCACTATGACGATTTCAGGACATGCTTTAGTTTACAGTCTTCTTTTCCTTTTTCAGTGTATGTATCAATTTTCAGCACTTTAGTATGGTGAACATTCATTGACATATCCCTTTTTTGGTGCGTGCAAGGAGGGGCTTTCCAGCATCAAGGTACATCAATTTTTATTTCAATGGATTTTGTTTTTTGGTTATAGGGAGTTTTTGTTTATAATAATCCATTTTCCGATTAATCGTGCTTTTTCCATTAGGTTTTCAAATTATTTTCCAATTCTTTCTTTATTAGTCTATGTATTTTATTGATTTTTTGTTCCGTATAAAAAACTTGAACTAAACTTTTACTGGGTTTGTGCTTCAGATTTTTGTCCTGCCAAGACCTACTATTTTGACTTCTTTGAATTTCGTTATCTGAACTCTGTTATCTGAATTTGATTACCTAAATCGTGCCTAATATTTGATGTGGTATGTGGCTTTGTATGGCTGGCTAATATTATTTGTGGGTGTTTTTAGTTATAATGGGAGACAGGGCACATTAGTTATCTCTGTGCTCATGAATTGATTAGGATTAGGATGGTAGAGTTTTCGCTAATGTGATTGTGTGTTGTAGAGTTTGGAGTTCGTACGAAATGGTGATAAATCGCGGAAGTGATGGACATTACGAAACAACTGCTGGGAAAGTAGTGGTGTGAACTGTGAAGGATTTTGGTAATGGGTTTTGAAAAGGAAACGTTTATATCTAATGTATTTTCCATTCTTTTATACATGATGATTCCTTTATTAATTTTTGAATGTTAGCGGCAGTTCCTTTTAAAGTTGATGAAAGTAAACCAGGTGGCACATAATAGCCAGGTAAACTAAACTTGGTGGCATCTGTCACTTTGTGTTTCATTCAACTTGGACTTGAGTTTCTTCATTGAAAGACAAACCCAAGCCTACATGTTTCCATATTAGTTGTGCTGCTACTTTGCCTTTTATGTGCTTATTTCTTTGGGCAATTTGGTTTTTACAATGTGCAGGCGCTCCAAATTTTATATAGCTCTTATGAATTTAGGATATTTCAGGGAATTCACAAGCTGACCAACAATATTACTTTTTTACGCCAAGTGTTTCTTATCTGTATATATAAAGGGAGAGCTCCAGTTTGGTGAAGCTTTTCAAAATGCCAAAAATACCCATTTATTTCCTTCACAATCAAAACCCAAAAAATTCAAAAAAAAAAAAACAACAAGGACAAACTGGTAAAAAACCATATCTCAACAAAAAAACTGTATTGGAAAACAAAATAAATAAAAAAAGAAAAAAAGAAAAAAAAGAAAACGGAATTTAAAACCAATACCGGTCAAGAGTTCACGTAGTGGGTAAGTGATTGCTAACTGATCTTCATTTAAAAAAAAAAAAGTAGATAAATATATAAGGTGAGAGATGCACTAAAAACCAATCCAAAAAAACGAAAAATGAAAAAAATTGGAAAGAAACGTGAGATTGTGGGAGATACTACAGTTTTCAAGCTGCTTTCAGTAATTGAAAAAAAAATTAAAAATTAAAAAGAAACCTAATCCGTTTACAGGTGGATTGATTATGCCACAACTATTTCTCATATTCTAACTTTCCATCGTAGGAAAAAAAAAGTTAATAAATAAAAAAAGGGAAATCCAAATAAATCAAACTGTCCACCCATCCACGTAGTTGCAGCGGTTACCTGAAATGGAACCGCCACCATCCCCACAGTGCATACAATGAAACTGGATGATTTTCTCAAACTTAATTTCATCTTCTGTACAAAAAACCATCCTCCACACCCTTTTCCGAGTTTCTCGAACTCACTTTCTTCTTCTGTAAAAAAAGTCTCAATTGGTGGCTACTGACTAAGATTCAGTAAGCAAGTCTTAAGTGGTGATCTACTGGCTATTTTACTTGGTATTTCCTTCCCAAAACACATGCAGCAATTGGTATGAGGTTAGCCTAATCTCCAAATGCAAACCTAAAAGCCTTTATCGCCCTAAATGTACGAAATATTTAAGTTTGTTCAACTAAATTTTTTTTCTTTTTTATTTTACTGTGTTTTTTTTTCCTTTTCAGTTCATTACTCAATCCACTATACATAGAAGATTTCAAGTGATTATTCTCTAATTCTGGCTTTTTTTTCCTATAATTTTATGCGTTATCAGAAAATTGGGCGACGAACTCGTTAATCATCGAGCTTCTTAAGGCAGCAGGACCGTACAAATAAGGTTTCAATTTTAAATATTCTCTTATTACCCAATTTATGTTTATGTTTTGGCCAAAAAAAAAATGAAAAAATGAAAAAGGAAGCAGTATATGTTACTATAATTGATGTCTGTGAATCATGTTTCATCACGTTGGTGTCATCACTTTTGTAAATGTTCATGGTGAATTAGATAGGTTTTCGATGTTTTCAAGGACCATTCTTATGCAAATGTTTTCTTTCTCTTTGATTCGTATGCATTATAAGATGATTGGATTGTCTATGTATGAAGTGTTTTTTTGTACTGTGTTTTTAACGAAAATGAGTAATTGTTTAATGTTTTTTGAGTTATCGATGGAAAAGGGGTAATTTGGATTTGGCATTGTTGGTAAAGTATTGAAATTTATGTTGAATGAAGTGTTTTCTATGTTGCAGCGGAGGAGTTTCAGAGATAGGTTGGAGTTTGTATATTTCTATGTCGAATGAAATATGCATTTGTTGATATCTTTTACAATGCCTTTTAAGTATTTACATTGTAAAATCTTGAAGTAGTTGATATCCATTATCCATTGATAGAGAACACATATAAGGCTTTCGAGAATATGTACCATGTCCTTACACAGTTCAGGAAGGTCCAACAACAACAATGGTGCGCCTTCCTTACCTTCCTCACTCTCCAAACACCAAAAAATATATAGAGATTTTTATATTTGGATGTTACTAGTAACAACAATGATGCACCACTGTTTACCTTTGACAAATGATCAAAACAAATATTTTCATACAAACATATCTCCTGAGATGGATTTTGAGGAGTGTTTTTCGTTACAAATTCGAGTGTTGAGACCCAAAAATGTCACATGCCAACCCCTCCAGTCAAGGCCAAGTACATGCAAAAGTGCAGAATCAAGACAAGAATATATTTACAATCATGTCACACTACGATAATTAAGCTGGATATTTATAATAAAAAAACATTTAAGAAATAAGAAATAAGATGAAAAAATACCTTTCGTCCACGCGTGAGCTCGTGCGAAGAGGCTAGTGTAAATAAATTCAAAATAATTTGAATCACCTTTTTCAAATGGGAGTTTTAACGAAAAGTCCGCAGTATTGTTCACTTTAATGAAAAACCACATTTTTACACTAAAAAATCAATCATGATACTATTCACTTTACCCTTTATTTTGTCCTTATCGTTAAAACTCAAAGTTTTCAAACCCTTTTCATTAGTTTTCCTTTTTCATTGTGATGGCCAACTTTGACCACCTTGAAAATACGCGTTGTTAATTAACTTTAAGATAAGTTGGGAAATTAAGTACAAGTAGCATGCAAGACACCGATTGTAAACGGTGTTTTTTTTCCTTACTAATTAAGGTACGTTTGTTGCACCAGACTACTTCAGACTGGACTAACTTTAGGAATTAAATTGGACTGGCTTAGACTAGACTAAGCTAGACTAACTTAATAAAGCGTTTGATGTAGTATCGGATTAAGAACTAAAATGATAAAAATAATAATATTTAATTCTATCTTTTACATTTTTTTCTTTTTCTTTTTTCTTTTACCTTTCTAGAACACCCTTTCTCTCTAGAATGCTCTACATTTTTTTCTCCTTCCCGTCCAACTGCCTCTCTGTCTCTCTCTTTTTACTTTCTCCCTCGTCATCAAATTCCATTCTTTTTCACCACTTTCTCCCTCGTCATCAAATTCCATTCTTTTTCATTCATTCTAAAAAAAAACTTTTGATTTGTCATATGGGTTTTTTTTTCTGGATTTTTCACAAGCTTTTGAATTTCATTTGGGTTTTGGTAGATTGGTATTTTTTCTCTTCTGGGTTTTGGCTGGCATCATGGAGTTTGCCGATGATGTCCCGGCAGATGAAGGTGAAGGTCAAGAGCGATATTGGGAGTTAAGGAAGTCGAGAAACTGAGCCGAGAAGAAACACTACCTTTCGACAGCGAGCTCGGCAATAAACTCGAGATGTGCACGGGAAAAGCAGATATGAGGTTCCATGATTCTAGGTTTTGGGCAAGGAGAGAGGGATAGAGTAGGAAAGAGTGAAACAGAGAGCGGAGAGAAACAGTTCTTAGCTAGTCCCATGGTTTTCAAGGACTGTCGCTAAGAACCTTTAGTGATGCCTTTAGTCTAGGCGAGTCCGGGCTAGTCTCATTAACACTAGTCCCGCATGATATCAAACACAGGACTGGACTAATAGTTAGTCCAGTATAATCCAGTGACACTTAGTGAGGGCAAGCAAACACGTACTTAGATAATTTTAAAATTTAAAATTTGAGTTTATTTACTATACAAATTTTTAAATTTAAATTCATCAAATCATAATAAATAAGGTAGTAAGCATCACCATTCAGGGTGGTGAAAATATTCCAGATTGCAGTATAAGGTAGGGATGGGTTCGGTTTAAATCGGTTTGATTTTTTGCTAAAACTGAAACCAAACCGAAATTTCGGTTCGGTTCATTTTTTTCATTTTTTTTTAGTTCGGTTTCTGTTTTTTTTTTCGGTTCTTCATTTTTGCCTTGAATGGTTGTGGATATGATGTAACCGGTCGGATCCCTACCGTCTACAATGGGAGCAGAAATTTCCTGCACAACACATAAAGCTAAAGACTTTGAAGTAAACAAATTTACCACAAAATATATGGAATTCACCATTAGAGCCACCAGAAACATGCAAACACACACCACGGATCACCAAAAAAACCCCAAAGCTTCATGAAACGAAATCCCTAAAAGATCACCCAAAACATAAACAAATATTTTGCTATTTTTTCACAGATCGGTAGCACATGATGCAAGTGCGATGCAGATTGAAAACTTCCAAATTTAACCCAAATTACACAAAACCTTCCGACTTTATTCGAACCTAGTTGATTCACATCATTGTGATCTGAGCTAAAACTGGAGGTACCCTAATAAAAACCTTGAATTTGAAGAACCCAAGCTCGTACCAAAATCCATATGAGAGAGAGAGATAGAGAGAGAGAGAGAGAGAGAGAGAGAGAGAGATTGAGGAAGGAAAGGCAGAGAGGAAGCAGCGAAGGGGGGAGAGAGAGAATGTTTGAGAAAAGGTGAAAGTTGAAATTGGAGTGAGACGGCTAGGGTTTGTAGAGTTAAGAAATTTTATAAGGCATTAAATATTAGAAACTATAAATAAGTTGTTGGTACAATTATAACAACACAAAGCTTGCAATCAAGTTGGCTTGAAGCAACTACACCTAACTCCAGGTCAAGGGTTCTAACCTTGACGCCAGTATGTTTTTTATTATTTATATATGATTTTTTTTCGATTCGGTTCGGTTTCCGGACCTTAAAAACTGAAACCGAACCAACCAAATTTGGTTTGGCAGTTTCGGTTCGGTTTTTTTTGTTTCGGTTCGATTTGGTTTTCGGTTTTTTGAACCCACCCCTAGTATAAGGAAGTAGAGCAGCGCAAATTATTGTCTCTAGGTCGGAACCAATTAACAATAGCAAAGAAGCCACTTAGTATTACAGTCTAGTGGTATTCCTCTTCACCTGTAAGTGAAAGGTCTTAGATTCGATTATCGCCAAAGGCGAGTTTCAACTACATTATTGCTAGCTCATTGTGAGGCTAAGTCAACCCCATCCTCTTTAGTGTAGATAATATCTTTTGTTTAAAAAAAGCAATAGCAAAGAAAGAAGAGTAATGCTAACCCATTGTAAGTGAGAGGTCTTAAGTTCGATTATTGCCAAAGTGAATTTGAATCACATTGTTGTTAGCCCATTGTGAGGCTTAACTCACTTCGGACACCCTATGCTAGGCAGTTCAAATTATATTTGCAAATCAATATTTAAGTAATAATCTATTAATCAATAACTACGTCATATAATTTAAATAAAGATCTTAAAGGACACTTTTCTTTGCTTAAACCCAACATGATTTTTTTACCCGAATGAAACCAGGTAACTACGCTCCACATGTCATAAACCAACTGATCATTGATAAGTTTGACTTTTAAATATTTTGTAATTTTTAGATGTCGAAAATAACCTAATTATATTTTTTTACTTATACTTTGAGCTTAAGTATATTACGTTTGTGTTATGTACACTTAATTGTACGACTCAGAATACTACATCAGTCACGAAGACTTTATTCAGAAAAGGAAAGCAAAAACATTCAAAACCAAGGTATATGAACATGATGAAATGATAAACATCATGTACCATTCTAATAAGGTTGGAAGTAATGCAATTGTTGATTGCAAATTCCAAAGCCAATGTGCGCACTGCGCCGGTCTGTTTCTTCACTGCCCAGCAATCACTCTCTTTCTTTCTCTCTCTCTCACTTTACAATCTCTCTCTTCCTCGATGTAAAAAAAACCAGCAAAGTAAAACCCTAAAATATATTTAAAGAAAGAGAGACCACCGCCCTAGTCCACCATTAACAAAAAATGGCATTGAATAATCAGACCCAATATCAGAAAAACCTCTCTTCTTTCGACTAAATCGAGAACACTGAACGAGGTGGTGTGTAGTGCTCTAGCCATCCACCCCCACCCCACCCCCCTACACACACAGAGTTTTCCACCTTTAAATTAAGCTCGCCGCCTCCTCACCCTATGGAAGAAGACCAAGACCGCGATTCGGCAGCTGAAGCAGCACCAGATCATCACCTTCCCCAAGAAAACAGCAACAAAACCACCGAGGACAACTCGACCACCGCATCCACCGCCACAACAGAAACAACGGACAACAACAACAGAAAGTGCAAGGGCAAAGGAGGCCCCGAAAACAACAAGTTCAGGTACCGCGGCGTGCGTCAGCGGAGCTGGGGCAAATGGGTAGCTGAGATCCGCGAGCCGCGAAAGCGCACTCGCAAGTGGCTGGGGACCTTCTCCACTGCCGAGGATGCTGCCCGCGCCTACGACCGGGCCGCCATCATCCTCTACGGTTCCAGGGCACAGCTCAACCTCCAGCCCTCCGGTTCCTCGTCCCAGAACTCCACGCGCGGCTCCTCTTCTTCCTCCTCATCGTCGAGCTCGTCCACCCAAACCCTAAGACCCCTTCTCCCTCGCCCCTCCGGCTTCGGCCTTACTCTGCCCCACCTCTCCTCCGCTCACCCGGTCCCACTCATGGCTTCGGGGTTCGTTCCTTACGGTGTTGAAGTAGGGTTAGGAGTCTACCCTAACGTTGCTACTGCTGCCGCCGTCGCCGGTGGTGGTGCAACTTCGTCCGTGCGTTTGAATCAGCATCCTCATCATAATAATATGTTAGATCAAGATCATCCTCAAGACAACATTAATCCATTGCACCAACAACTACAGCAACAGCAGCAGGTTGTGGTGCAACACTTTCATCATCAGTACCCCATCTCGTTATCTGACAGATCATCAACCTCGTATCAATATCCAAACTCTAGTCACGATCAATACCAACTACAACTACACCATCAGAATAACAATAATCTGGAGTGTTGTTCGCACGACGATGTCATGAATTCGCTTGTGGGATCGGGGTTGTCTACGGAGCCTATGGCGGTTGCACCGGGGTGTTCTGACATTTCGATGGGGGGAGTGGGGCCCATTTCGCCGTCGATGTGGCCGCTGACAAGCGAGGAAGAGTGCGTGCCGAGCCTTTGGGATTACGGCGATCCTTTCTTCTTGGATTTGAAGGGATTGGATTTGTGAGGATCAAGAATTCGAGGTCTTGATCAAGCTTAATATATATTCGAGTCACTCTCTTTCGAAGAACGGGAGAGAGAGAGAGAGAGAGAGAGAGAGATATATATATATATATATTCAATTCCTTTCAAAATTCAAGCTTAATATATATACTAGGCTTGCATGCAAGAATTCATTGTACTTTTGGTCTCCATGGAGAATATATTTTGGTTTACAAGATCCAACTCTGGAAACCAAAAATACCCGAAGATTGATTAGGAGGAAAGAGTGCATTTTAGTATTGGATTGAAGCATACCACATTACTGTATGATCGGTCGATAGAAGCTCTTGATGAACACAAGGGGTTGTCAATTTGATTAATGATGGTGGTCTTATAATATGTTGCAGAAAGATCCATCTGAGGTAAGGTTCCTTATTCATCATCAGTTTATCATAAAGATCTCAAAGTGTTGTGGAGTTTTGGGATGGAACGTTTCCATAAATATTAGGACTTTATTTTTTATTTTTATAACTCAGATTATAGTATTGGGAATTTTATTCATTAGGATGTAGTTTTGGGATAAAAGAAGAAATTCGATTGATCTTTCTTCGTGTTTTTTCTTCCTGAACTGAGAAATACAAGGATACAATTAGTTAGAATTTTCTTCCTATACAGTTACGAATAAATATATAATTAGATAGAATTGTTCTTTCTTGATCTCAACAGAAAGTTTGATCCATTGTGTAATTTATTATATGTGGAAATGCATTACCGAAAATTGAAATTTTCGTACTGTTCAACATGAGCAAGGGGAGCAGCGAGGAATTAATATTGTCCTTGGTAATGTCTCCTGTATTAATTATCTTCTCTCTGTAATCATCTATCTTGTGTCTAGTCTATATGGTAGGAGAAAGTTCACTGTCACTGTAACGTCCAGTTCAAAAAACACAAGGATATGTGAAAAAAAATTAACGTATATCCTTATATCATTGGTATGGAACGCCACGTGACAGTAAACTCATGTCATGAAAATCTTTCTCCTGTTGTTCGTTTGGAGGAATTTCCGATGGGGACGTTTCCTGACCAACGAGCACCCAGCTCCCCAAGAGGTTGGTGCCAGTTGATTGTCTGTCAGGCTTCTACTTATTGGCGGGCTGTAAGAGAATGACAGAGTTAATTCTGAAAGGTGCCTTTGTGGGGCCTTAAGTGTAAGCCTTGAGGCTCACAATCAAAATTAACTTTAAGTGTTCAGGCGTGGCACTGCCATCTTTAGTATGATAGATGTAAAACAGATGTTTCGTTTAATTGTATATGCCCGAGAGACCAAATTAGCTAGGAAAGTTGTCTTTGTGGGGCCTTACATGTAGGCCTTGAGACTCGCAATCAAAGCTAACCAAGTACTTGAACATATAGTGGCTTTTTCATTGTTGCAGGAGTATTACAACTGTTATATTTTAATCACCTGAGCCCGAAGAGCAGAACAAACCTAGATAGGTGCCTTTGTAGGGCCTTAGGTTAGGCCTTGAGGCTTCCCATCTGAATTCATTCTATACTTAAACGTTTTGTGGCAATCATAATATAACAGAAATAAAACTAAGAAATAGGCTGATTACTTGCGCCCCAAGTAACTTCGGTCTTCTTGTTATCAAGGATTGTCGTGGATGGGTTAAGTCAACATAAAGTTATTTTTTTTATGCCTTGAGACCAAGGACTTTTGATTGATCAATCTTATATGCCCGAACGATTAGAACTTAGATCTGGTCATGCTATGAGTGACGATTCCAACTTTACTTTTACATGGTTGGGCACCACTAAACCGACCAGATTCAAGAACCAAGACATCTTTTAATCATAAACTTGCTAGAAATAACTTGAATACAAATAGAAGTATACATTATATTACTAGATTTATGAATGAAAAGACAAAACAAAGAGGGTCGGGCAAGGCTGATCGTCTTGCAACTTCTTATCTTTGTGATTTACAAAGGGTTTGACAGATAGAAGGGGAAATTGGGAGATGAGTTTACATGAGTAAATCGATACTACAACAAGATTCAAACAAGGTAACAGAGCTTTTACAAAGGGTTTGAGGTGAAGGTTGATCCTAAAAAGGATAAAGGCTTGATGCTGACTACAACTTCGTATGCAAATCTAGCTTGAGCAGAGTTTGTGTGTTTGTTTGTTTGTTTGATTGAGTGTCCTTATCTCTTATTTCTCTTTCCCTTTTTATAGACGATTTGGCTTGGCTGCCTGAAACATCAATCTTGCCCGAATGCAGCTGAAGGGTAGTGACTCGTCAGCTTTTTACTTTCACTGCCATTATAAAGTACTTTTGGGCTGATTAGCTGGCTAGTCTACACCACTTGACTTCTAGGCAGGTGAGCAAGTGGCTCAAGTGATCTGCACTTAGTCGGGAAAAGGGCTTATTCTGCCTTCTGGGCTTCGGCTGAACCTTGAGCTTCCTTCCTTCTAGACCTTCTTCTGGGCTAACTTCCTTTTGAGCCCAAAGTTCAAGTTTTCACCCAAACACTTATAACAGGGCTTTTGGCTGGTGATCCCCTAAATAAATTTGGGCTATCCCACTGTAATCTTCCTCTTTCGGGGGCAATACCAAAAGGAGAATTAGTAGCTCTGTTCCATATTTGATAAATACTCAAAGACACATCACATACAATCGATATTCAGGTATTGGGTACTATTCTATACTCTAATTAATTTATATGCATGGTATATATGATATGTAAATATTAAGAATTTGTGTGTAAGATTTTGTGTTGGAACTTATTTGTTGGACATCTGGTAAACTTAAGCTCATTCATAATCGATGGCAGCACCAGAAGATAAGAGAGATAGATAGGCAGTCGATCATCTCAAAAACACAAGTAGTCGATCATCTCTTTTTTTTTTATATGGCTCGTGTATATCACATATACAGCTGAATGGAATATAATTGTCCTGGAAAACGTCCTTTCAAAGATTAAGCTGGCTTTCATTATCTGGATGGCTAAATTAATCGGTTCTACCTTCAATAGTTCCCAGCCACTAACTTTAAATGTGTATATCTTTTTAACAAGGCTCCTACTGATTTGTTGTTCAAAAAGTACATTTATCTCTGAAAAAACTTGAAAACAATTTTAAACAGTCCTTAATCGATATGTATTACTTTGGCATTGTAGCTATATATAATTATATAGTGTGAAAACATAATTAATACTACAAATTGCGAGTTTTGATTTACAAAATCTAAAGGGGTCCAATGCAAATATGCTTTCAGGTAACACATTTTTTTTCCCATGCATTATCCCCTCATCATCATATTACTTGTCTAACAATTAATTATTGTTTATTTACTATCACGATCAAAAGTGAAGTGCTGATGATTTACTTTATAATGATATCTCGAGACACTACTACAAGAAATCAGATATGTCGTGCCAAATAAGATTTCATCGCGCAAAGTTTTTTATTATTTTTATTTTTTAATTTAATTTAATTTCTTTATTTTTGCACAACAAAATAAATCGTCGAGCAAGGTTTTCCATTTTTCATTTTTTAGTTTTAATATTTTTTATTTTAATTTAGTTATACTAATTGTTTGCTCAAGGTTTTTTAATTTTTTGGGTTTGTATATTTCTTAATTTAATATAATTTTATTAATTGTTTGTGTAATGAAATATTTCGTAGTGCAACATTTTTTTATTTTTTATTTTTATTAATTAAATTGTATGGATTTAGTTTTTTCTTTTAATTTATTTAATATTACATATGAAAATTGTGACAACTTATTCCTAATTTTACGATTTTATAAATTTTTAAAAAGTGATTTGACGAAAATGCCCCTAGAGGTGAGGGTGTTGACTTTCGTTGACCAGCGTGTAGTGAAACGTACAAAATATTCTTTTAGCGTATCCTTATAGTACTTGACAATATGAGCGCGCATGCACAAGCATAATCAAATTTGGAGCTACATTGAAGATTTTACGAAACTACAAAGTAAAAGGGCATTTTAGTAAATTCATTATTTAAAATAGTCATTCTTACTATTTTATGATTTTCTTATGGGATATCTGTGTTCATGGGACCCACGCACGTGGGTTTCCTCTCCTCTTTGTCCCCGTGTCTTCCTTCTTACCTCCCTTATTTTAAAACTCTTTCATCTAACTTTAAGCTCTCTTTCTACAAACGCAGAGAAACCGGCGACCCATGTAACTCACCACTCCGATGAGGTCCTCCGCCACCAGCGATGACCACCTCGTTGTGACCTTCATCTTCCTCCTCCGTTCAAACTCTCTACACTATCTTCCCTATGTGCTCGTTGCATATGAACACCAAGAATAAATCCAGCGACCACCTCACTTCTCGACCTCGGTAAGGACTCGCACCCCTTCATTATCTCTTAGTTTTCAATGTCTAGCTCGATTTCAAGCTTACACGCGAGTTTTTGGTAGCTTATATACAGAAATCAACTCGGGAAAATTATTACCCAGATCTCCAGCGAACTCACCGTAGCTGCAAGCGTTTCTTGGCCATTTTCGACCATGGATGTGAATGAAAATGGTATAACTTGAATCTCTACTCTCTTAGCTTTATTTTGCCAATTAAATGGTGAGATTTGGTTATAAAATCGAGCTTGAACGGAGCTCGGGAGTTTCCCTGCCAAATCGGCCCGAATCCGGTGTTCTTCTTTCCTGGGTCCGGCGGGTACAACCCGCGAGCCCAATGGGTCAACCCGATTCGATGTAGAGAAAAAAAGCCCAACCTAGAACCGACGCAACCCCACGACCCGTTTACCCAAACCCAGATCCGTGGGCCAAATTCGACCCGGATCCACTTAGAGATTGAAAGGGAATATTCCTTTTGAGGAAGGAATATTATGTTAAAATTAATTGTTGATCGTTAGTTGACTTATGTTGACTTTTTCGGAAATTTCTAGAAACCTTCCTAGGCTAATTTCAATGCCCTGAGTCTATTTTTGGCATCCATTTAGTGAAATTATAAAGTTTTAACATAGTTGACTTAGGGTTGACCACTGACTTTTTGTTTACTTTTTACAAAATTTGCCCGAGACCCTTCTTAACGTAAATTGACGCACTAATTCCAAATCCGCACTCCATTTTCCCAAATTTAGTTGTTTTCGTTGAGTTTTACTAACGGTCCCCAATATTATGCTTAGGTGCGATGACTATCGGAGACTCCGGCCTTCCTAGCTCGAACGAATGTGACATCGCAAATAACTGTAAGTGGGTCTTTTCTTTTATATAGTATATATAATTGTTAGTTTCCATTTATACATTTCATAAAGAGTTTTCCACAATAAGCCTAGATTTGCGTGACGTTTATGAGATTTAGCACATGGATATAAATTATGAAGTTATGCTATGTCCTACGGGATGCACAGGTATACATATTATTATTGATGCTATAATTATATTTATGGGTACAAATAATATTATGTTAACTAGAATTATTGAATCACTGTGGCATAACTATATTTATGTTATATGTTCATCATTTGCTGCATTGGTGTTAGAACTCGCACAGGTCAGGGCCAATCTTTCACATTGTATGTGTACATCGCACCGTACGCTCACTTTGGATCCATTGTACGTGCCAGCCCTATCCTAGATTGCTATAGGTAATTAGGACTCGTATGTGCTGCGTATAGCGCCAATCTTCACGTGATTGTAATACTAGAGCGTATATCATTGTTACACCGAGTCATGTTCATGTCAGAATACCTTTGCATGAACTCGTGTGTCAGCGTGTGTCGATGAGCACTTGATATGATATGTTTGCTTATGCGAGATTATGTGATTACAGACGTCATATGTTTATTTACGAAATATTATGTCGTATTAAATTCTTGAGATATTGCAAGCTATGGTAAGTATTTTCTTACTATACGTAATATGTATATTTTGGAAACTATACTTGTTTTACAGTGAGGGGTTATTATGTTTTCAAAAAGGTTTTTACAAAACTTTATTTTTAGGCCCACTCACCCTTGTTTTTTTTTTCTCCCCTCTAGGTTTAAGTGCTGAGCTTTCGTGTTGGTGAAAATTGTTGGCAAATCTTGGTATACGTGGTTACCTTCGATGGTATAATTCTTATCCTACTTTACTGTACTTTACTTATGCTTTGTCATCAATTGTGAAATGGGTTCATTCCCGCTCACAAGTGCACTCTTATATTTAGGCAATTTTAGGTTTAAATTTACACTTTATGGCTTTGTCACCCTCTAGGTGTTGGCCAGCACAGCTCGATTCAAAGTCTAGGTGGACATTCCGGGTCGGAGTGTGTAAAAAATAATGACCAAATTATTCTATATATATTATTAAAAGTGTACATTGAAGCAAAGTACAATAATAGAATCTAATACAAGTCTATTCTGGTGGTTGTAGCAGGGGATATACCACAATGGCATCCTAATCTGCCAGCCGCCTCCTCAACTCCTCAATTTTTTCCGTCAAAGGCTTCGATCCAGTGAAAATCCGTTTAAGCTAAAAGCATTGGTTTTTTCTCGGCCAGTCAACAGCCAGTCCACAAGAACAGCACTAATTAAGTGACGTGAGCAAGTATAGCCGTTGAACCTCACATGTGGGCTAGCTTATTTTGATAACATAAAGAAAGTTGAGATTCCACCATAAACTAATTAGCAATATGGAGGTAGTCCAACCTCTTATAAACTCTAATAAGGTTTCTTTTTTCGTGGACATGACACTATTTTACCTTCAGATTCTCACATAATTGTGGAGGTCAGACACGAGGGAGAAGGGAGAGAGAGACAACGATGAGTTAAAGTTTGGAGCCCCTCCCAAATATGATTCTTCTTTCCATATTCCTTCTATGTGAGCCCAACTAATCTTGCTCATTCCCCCAAATATACATAATGGGCCTCTAGATTTTTAAAAGATTTTGCACCAATCGGCCCAACCCAAATATGAAAGCCGACTACACATTAGGGTTTTCTCCGTCCAGTATAAATGCTCGCAAAGCTCTGAACTCCAAACCTTCTCACGCCACTGTATCTTCTTCCGTCCTCTGCAGCTTTCAAGACTAGGGTTTGGGAGCGAACGTCGTTTTACCGCCACCATGAGAGCCAAGGTAATTTCTCAATCTCTCCCGATCACCTACGCTTTCTGTTCGTCCTCGCTTTGTGTCCGTTGATTGATTCGTTTTCTGTGCATTTTTTTACGGCGGTGATTGCAGTGGAAGAAGAAGCGCATGAGGAGGTTGAAGAGGAAGCGCCGAAAGATGAGACAGAGATCCAAGTAGTTTGCTCGTTCGCTGTCACCGATCATCAATCGACGTCGTTTCGCTTCCGTCTCCATGTTTTGTTGTCTAATCAAGTAATCAGTACCCCATTAGTGAACTTGTAGTCGTTTTGTACGCTTTGTGTTATCGTTTGGAACAAGTTTTGCTTTAATCAGTTCAGTCAGATAATTTATTTTTATATCCTATAGCATCGGTGGCGATTTGGAATATTTTGATGTTAATCTGTTTATATTTCGCTATGCAATGTTTCATTCATTTGTGTTTTAAGAGTTTGACATAGGCGGGGTATGTTACGGGAAATTATCTGTTTAGGGTTCACTGTTGGGTTTAGGAGCCGATACCCTTTTGATTGACTGGTTGACACCATTGTTCTGGGTAATGATCTAACTTAATTTGGTCAGGGTTTTTGGTTTAGGCACGCCCAATGGCGAAAATTTGGAATCCCCAATGTCGATGAACATGTGTGCTTCGCATTGGATGTTCATTCTGTGTAGGGTTTTAAATTTTGGATAGGTTGATTGATTTCAATGAAGCATTAAGCTGGAATTTTTGTAACAAAAGCACCGCGTTGTTATATTTTGAGAGCGGAACTCTGCTATGAGATGTGTAGTTTTGTGCAGGAAATGTGGTTAACTAAAACGTAGGTTTGGAACGTTCTTGTTTTAGCGTTTCTGTTGGGTTGATTGTTCATCAACCGAAGTCTCCTGTATGTGTATCAAAACATTTTGGAACCGACGTGGTCTGTTTCTATGTATCGATGCAGATGCTTGTTCTCGTAGTTTCGGTTTACGTCACATCTAAATCCATATTAGTATTAGGTTTCCTCTGCGGGATTAGAGCGTGGTGCATCACATGCATTCTATTCAATGTGGCTACGCCCCAATATGTTGTTCTATTCAATGTGGTTACGTCTCAACCCATCGTACTTTTCAATGTGGCATATTAATCTCTTGTATTTCTAGTGCCCGCAAGTAAAAGCATTACACTGCATACGAGAGGTTTCCAGGTTCACCAAGATTTTGAAACCGAAATTTCACCCAACCGAAGAAACTAAAAGAAAAAGGAAAAATATTGAAAAATGAAACCTTCCAAGTAATCGACGTTACGCGTCGTTTTCGTTTTGATGCGCGGAGTGCAGTCCAAATGTGGGCCCACCATCGGGCCGTAAGCCGTAGATGTAATTCCTGACTTCCTGCGCTATCATCCGCTGCATGATCGTCAGCAAACACGTCTCATCCATCTCCACCGCACATTTCTCCCCATCGTCGTTATTGTCCACCGCTTCGCGATCGTGTTCTTCCTCCTCACTTTTCACAGCGACATCGTTCTCCGCATTCTCACCAGGCGGCGATAGCGTCAGCGACGTCTTGACTATCACTCCCTCCCCTCCCGCGTCCGCCTTCAAACTCTCATGCTCCGGCGACGCGCGTAGGCACTGCCGCTTCAAGTCCGGCTCTTCCCCGTGCGCGGCCGCCGAGTCGGAACAGGACGACTCGGAAGACAACTTGGCGAGTTGGCGCCGCCACCGCCGCAGAGTGGAGTTCCAGTGGTTCTTGATGGCGTTGTCGGTGCGGCCGGGAAGGAGGCGGGCGATGGTGGCCCACTTGTTTCCGTGGAGGGCGTGGGCCTGGATTATAATGGAGTCCTCCTGAGGCGAAAAGGGCTTGTGCTGGACGGTGGGGCAGAGCTGGTTGCACCAGCGGAGGCGGCAGGACTTGCCGGAGCGGCCGGGAATGCCGGTGCTGATGAGGGACCAGTTGCTGGGGCCGTGCTGAGCCACCAATTTGATCAGGGTGGCGTCCTCCTGCGGGTTCCACGACCCCGTCACGCGATCCTCACTGCTCATCGCTCCCATCGTCGTCATGCGATCATAAGAACAGAGAGATTGGAAATTTGGATTCGAATGGGAGAGAGAGGGGAGTTTTGATTTGATGAGTGGGTTTTAACCGTTCGGTGGAAGAGATGGAGGGGGGTCGGTGGTGACATGCATGAACCGTAAAACCGCTCTGATTTCACATAACGGAAATTAACTCCAAACGCGTTTCTTTCTTTCTGTTTTTTGTGTTCATTTTTTAATTTGAACTTTGTTTTTTTTTTTTTGGAAACTTCTCTTGAAATTAGAGATGAGATTAGATTAGAGAGGGAGGGGTTTAAGAAGAAGTGGGTTTTTGTTGTTGTGTTTTTAGTAGGAAGTTGCACCTTCCCCCTTCATTCTTTACGCTTCCAAATATTCGGGAGATTAATTAATAATTAGCACTCTAATCAAAAGAAAGATGGAAAAATTGCACAAATGGCACATGCGTTTTAGTTTTATGCAATTACAAACTTCAGGTTGTGTTGCAATTTGGAACTCAAACTTGAGGAGGGTCATTTGTCAAAAGCGCTCAGGGATGCATGTCTCCTGATTCTAGGGATTCATTAATCTAGATCATTGAAATTTGACAGCTATAAACAGGGTTCTGCTTTAAAGTTATAATAACTTTAACCATTGAATCAAATTTCAATAGTCCAGATTGGTGGATTCCTATGATTAGGATACATGGATCCGAAGAGGATCCATGTCCGTCAAAGGCGTTCATGTCATTTATCATGATTGCATACATGAAACTAGTTTTGTTTTGTGTTGTTTTTTTTTTAACAAATGATAGTCTAGAGTAAGTTAAGTTTTACAATGAGTTGTTTTGTTGTTCTTTTTTTTTTAACAAACGATAATATCTACACTAAAGAGGTGGGAGAGTAAGTTAAGTTTTACAATGAGTTGTTTTGTTGTTCTTTTTTTTTAACAAACGATAATATCTACACTAAGAAGGTGGGAGAGTGAGTTAAGTCTTATAATGGGTTGCCATAATAATGTGGTTCAACTTTGCATTTGGCAAGAATCGAATCTAAGACGTTTCACTTACAAGTCAAGAGAAATACTACTAAACCGTATTACTAAGGCTATACATAAAACTAGTTATCCCTGTAAAATACACCTACGTGTTCGTACATCTTCTTTCTCCCATAAAAAGTTTTAGCAAGTCCCTCCAGTAAAGTGAAACGACTCCTTTCCCCTCCACCTCCCGCTCCTTCTGCCTCGCCTCCCTACCCCTCCCTTTCATCTTGTGGTTGGTTTATTGGTTGTTGGTGAATCAGACACCTCATCACGGCTTGTTCCAACGGTGTTTTTCTTCTTGACTGATTCACAACGGCGCCGCCCTTACCTGGCCAGATTTGTGGCTGCTTTGCCTTGCTTGGTTTGTAGGAGCGGTGGATCTTACAGATGCGGTATCGTCTCAGGTGGAAAGAACTCGGCAGGTGGAGGTAAGCCAAAGATGGACTCCGTTCCGGATTAGTGTATGTTTCGTATATACCGCGTCTAGCGGATAATGTCTTGCCTAGCAATGATGTGGCATCGCTTGTCAACAATGGTACTTTGTGGTTTCGCTTACCGACGATGACATTGCGTGTGTTCAGTATAGGTTTGCTGCATTTGTTGTCTTAGTGGCGATTTGTACGGAGGTTCTTATGCTCGTACGAAGGTGCTTATGGTAGCTGTTAGGAGTTTACTGGTTATGCTTATTTGGTTATGCTTATGGTAGCTGTTAGGAGTTTACTGGTAGCTGTACGAAGGTGCTTAATGTACTCATACAACATCGCTTGTAAGGTGTAACAGCTATCCGTTTCTTAGTGGAACGAACGGAAGCACAAACTGCAAGGCAACTATTTTCTACGGTAGTTTTGTGGAGTTGCAATGGAGAAGTTGGTGATCAAATTAATTTTATTTTCTAGCACTTAGACATTACATAATCACATTCAACTACTACACTGTATAGCATCAGAGTTCAAAGTTTGTTTTAACCTAAAGAAAGTGGAGTAGCTAGATATAATTAGTCATATAATCTTTTATTTAAACCTCAAATGCTGACATGATACAGTTTGGCAATATCAAACTTATTGATTACCCAATTTCACCAAAATGAAGGGGTAGGAATTTGCTTGGGACTCCATCGGGACCTCCTAAAAAGGCCTCGATTTGAAAAATTGCCAACTTAACTAGGTGCACATTTTAGCAAAAAATGGAGGTTATCGATGTAAATAGCAATAAAACTACTCGGTACAAATTGTATTTCATTTCGTCAAGTTTTTGACGTGAAACTTTACATCTTTCAAACACCATCTCATGTGAGACCAATCTTTAGTTAGGTACACCGCACACGTGCAACCTAATCTACATCGTAATTGTTTTGATTTGTGTATTTGATTTTTGAGGATTATATTCAAGTCTGGTGTTTGAGAATCTAAGATTCTTAAATTTAATTTGTGTTATCAATTCGTGATTGTAATTTAGATTCAATCAACAAAAGCTTCAGTTCACAATAAGGGAAAATATGCACGATTCAACTGGTTATATTAATTTGATTTAATAGTACTTCTCTTTTCAACATTGAAAATGTCACAAGTTCAAATCATCTACTAATCGTAGCATTGATTAAATTAGATTGAATTTAGTTTCAAATTGGTGCAGGTACTCACTTTTCTCTTTGACATGCACAAGATGGACTTACTGATGTTTTTCCGCCTAACTCTTAATCTGGTGATATATCTCCTCTAAACATAAAAATTCTACGTTAAAACCTCTCTTGCCATTCGTGAAAATATTATTTGGATTTCCCATCACAGCCTTGTCAATAGCAAACCCTTTGACAAGCACTACAAGTCTCCAAAGTCCAAGTTAATGGGCCAACGAGTCAATGACCCCAACTTGTTGCTCAACCTGTAGCATTTCATAACCAGATTATAATTACTGAGCTTTGACACCAGGTGAAATAGAACTATAGCCCTCCTTAATCTAGAAATTGGGAGCACATACCACAGAGTTTATTAGGTACTAATAATACAAATAATTGCCATCAAATTCCTTACTAATTACAATGACAAGATGCCTGATAGCCACCAAACACATGAGACTGAACAGAAGTAGGCAAAACATCATTCATTGTTCAGTCGAATAATTATATACGATCAGTTGAGGAAAGTGTAAGCTATATGGTATCTGTCAATGAACTCCACGTCTTGTGGTAGGAAGCCACATCCTTCTGCCTTATTGCCAAAGGAAAGCAATTTATATGACACATATATTGTTATTGTGACGTTCTGTGTCAATAATGCAATACTATATGGAGAAAAATGACACATCATTATATTATTAGCACTAATACCACAGTGCATACAACAATATATCTGTGTCATGTAAATCCTTCTCATTTTAAAAAGAAAAAAGAAAATAGACCAAGTACTGAAAGCACTTGATTCACATAGAACTCCAAAATCTTCTTAATTAGTTTGGGTCTTGGAATGGAAAGAAAAACCTCTGCCTCTTGCTTCGAATTCGACAGTTTGGCGCCGTTGGCGACGCGGCAAGTTTACTCAAAACCAACTTGAGGGACTGCTTGAGAGTGCTTAAGCAAACTGCTTCTTCGCCATCCTTAGAACAAAGCACCAAAACGCTTTTGATTCTGCCTCCGACGCTTGCCATGTCGGCTCTTACCGCCGTCAGTTTTAGGCCTTTGAGGATTTGAACGAGCTCCGAGAAGAGTTCCGGCCGGTCGTCGCAGCAAACGGATGCCGTTATGAGAAAATTGCCCCTGTTTATGTTAGTGCTACTTGTAGTGGTGGAGGTTACACCATAAGCAGGATCACAGTCGATTGTTACTTCATCAACTTCGGTTGGAACTATGAAGGCTTCGCTCACTTCCACCGCTTTTCGCTTTAGTTCCTTCACATGATCGATCACGCTTCCTAATAGAGCCGCTTTGTCCATCTACACAAACAAAGATCAACTTGTATGAGGAAAGTTTTCATGTTGCGAGACATGCATATTATGTTGTCAAATTGTTAATCATGAATTAGTTGAGACTGTCAAGTCATGTATGCATGCAGAAGAGATGTTATGTTGTCGGAAACTGTCAATCATGAATGAGCCAAAGTTTTATCTCGACATGATGAGGCATGTTATGTTTATATTGTTAGACTATGAATTATGAATTAGCTAGACTACCAAGAAAAAGAAAGAGCATATTATGTTATGTTGTTAGATTGAATCATTAATGAGGCAGATGTCGAGAACGAGGAAGAGATGAACTAGGCAAAGTGTTATATGCGTACATGCATGGACGGAGCCAAAGAAGGCTCACTGGGGGCAGATGCCCCACTCAAGTAATTCATTTGTTTAGTTGCATACTACAATTATATAATATACATGGTTATCTTTGAAGAAAATATATGTATCTAATATCCAACATACATTCATTCTACTTATACTCCATATCAAATATTATTTAAGCAATAGTGCTCTTGTTCTATCATTCAAATCAAAAAAATCCTCTCCTTCCTATCATGTACTTATTTTTTTCTCATCACTTTGCCACACTTTCCACTACTATATTGAAATTTTTGTAACATTAGAATAGTGATACATCATCATTTGAAACCATCATTAATATCATATTGTGTATAACCATACTATAATAAGATTTTCTTAGTTGTTTTCAATTGCCCCTGCTAGAAGAAATTTCTGGCTCTGTACACGAGACATATTATGCTACGTTATTAGACTGAATCATCAAGGAGGCAGAATGTCGAGAAAGAGGGAGAAATGAACTAGGCCAAGTGTTACTGTCGTGTGCGTGCGAGATATTCTATATTATGTTGTTAGACCGTTAATTATAATTTCCACAAATAGAAGAGAAAATGGCATTATATATACCTTGTCGGACTTGGGAACGAGTTTCCTAAGAGTAGCAAGCTGTGCACTGATTCTATCTCTGCGCCTTTTCTCAGCCTGCCTGTGGCTCTTCGAAGCAGATGCATCTCTATCGTCTTCAAAACCGTCAGCTGCCGTCAAAGACCACGAGTTAGGCGGCAACCCACAAAACTGGAATTGATTAGTGCTCGACACATGAGGAGGAGGAGGAGGCCGTGGAACCAGAAAGCTGGAAGAAGACTCATTGCTTACTGCAGCAGCAGCTGGAGCTGCACCAGATTTGTACTGCTGTGGCCAGCTTACCCCTCCAGTCCCAGCATAACAACAGTTGTAATCCATGGCCAGAAAACACACTAGTAAACCGTATTCTAAAAACCTCAGTCCTCCAATCCCTCCTTGATTTTAATCTCACATATTCTAAGATCTACTATTCATAATGTGTGATTGGTATTTTTCCACCAAGCCCTTACACTTGGTCAAATGAAAATTGCTTTTGGATGTATCCGGCTGTCACCTCAAGTCCTCAGTACAATTTCTTTCTTCTCTCTTTCTCTTTAGGGTTCCGTGGTAATTAGTGAATCGGATAGTAATACGCATTTGGCAGTAGCTCAACTGTACATCCAACTAAGTAAAACAGTACCGACAATGGCATTAGATGGATTGACTTGATAACAGTAGTAGGAAAAATTCTTAAGTGCAGTTGTCGACCAGGCCGGCCTTGGCTAATTAGGGGCCCTAGGGCAAAAACTAAATTAGGTCTCTCGTCTTTGTCATTATAAAATTTTCACAATACTCAAATGGGATGTAGGCATCATCTTTTATGTTTCTTTTCTTTTTGTGTCCCCTCTCACCTCCACACCTTAAGATGGTTATTTCCAACTAGGCTATCATGAAACAGAAGAAGAAAAAAAAGGAGAGGCTATTGTTACCTTTTCCACCATTACTAGGGTTTGAAGAATAAATAACTCGAGTTGAAATAAATGGCACTAGAACGAGAAAAGAAAAGAAAGAACAAACTTGTACGAGAAGTCTTGGGAAGCCTTGGACTACTTACATGTTGGTCTCACCCAATTTCACCAATTGTGAAGATACTGCTACATACAACAGTTGCACTAATTAAACAACTTCTAAATAGTCGGGTTGGAGGGATCATCAACTCTAGGGGTATAACATATTAACATGGTCTTAATCTGTGCTTTGTAACTTGATCCTTATCCAAACCCAAAACAAGTACTAGCATGAATGTTAGTTAGAGACGAAATATTATGATTTTAAATGAGAATTTGAGCATATTAGCACAATGCTTTTCAGCCTTTAGATATACAACGCTCGTATATTTAATTCCTTATATAAGCACTGTTAGGCTGTTTTAACTTACTCTAAAACACCTTTAGCTAGCCTACAAAGCACGCTGCCACACCACTCAATTCCAAGTGACATACAGCTAGCTGCTGGGTACTGACTTGGTTGCTTTCAGCAACCACTATCGAAACCTCTCCAGACTCCAATGGTGCTTTTTCATCCCCACAACTAGAACATGACAATTTTCGCACTCCACTCTCACACATAGAATGTATCTCATATGATAAATTGTAATAGTATTAGTCAATTTATTAGAACCACTAAGGATTGCTTATGTTGAACAATTTCATCTTACCAGGATAATATAACATGTTATGTTTTTTATATAGTCAATTAGAACCGTTAAATATTGTAGAATAATTGTATCCTTCTTCTCACTCGTTAGGCCATCTCCAACCGAATGGTCCAAAGAGCCAGAGGGCCGAAAACCATCTCCAACCGAGGGCAAGGCCAGAGAGCTGTGGAATCTGAGAGGGCCCCACGAAATCAGAAAAGGCCAAAGGGCTAGAGGGCTGGCCACTTCCAGCCAGCCCTAGGCTAGCCAAATTTTTTTTAAATGTGTTGGATTTTCTGTCGGTTATAACCGACAGGATTCTTAAGAAAAAATTCAAATGCAACAGCTAGTTGACTAGCCGTTGCATTTGAATTTTTTTTTTTTTACAGTTTTATTATTATTTTTTATGTACAAAATTTTTCATATAACTTTTATTTTTTCCTATAACTTTTATTTTACAAAATTTGTTTCATATTTTTTTTAAATTCCATTTTTTCCTATAAGTTCTATTTCACAAAATTTGTTTCATTTTATTTTAATTTGTAATTTTTAAATAATAAATTATGTTTGGCCTTATGGCCCTCTGGCCCTCGGTTGTCGACGGTTTTTTGTGACAGGGCTAAAACGAGCTCTTTGGCCCTCGGTTGGAGACGGAGACAAATATGATCATGTACTGTTCATTAAAATATTAATATCTTAGAGGATCTTGAAGGGCCAGATGGCTAAAACGAGACATTTGCCCAGCCATCGGTTGAAGATGACCTTATGCTTCAGGCAATACGTTAAGTATAGTTCATGTTGAATGCTCTAGATTTCTCATCGTGACACTATGACTTGTGCTATGTTTTCAAACATCAATTAGAACTATTAAGTATTATTTAAATTGTATAGTTTTCTCCCAACACAAGCAACGTACATATTCTATTTTCTAACAGTCAATTACAACTGTTAAGTATTATCGAGTTGAATAGTTTTCAATTTTAACAACATTCTAACATGTTACGTTTTTAATCCGTTGATAAAAGCTTCTAACCATATATGGTATGGTCTCGGAATTCTCCATAGACGATTTTTCAACACAACATTTCTCACGTACCGTCAGACAAGATCATTTTAGGGTTTTGTGAGATCTCCATCTATACCCACATTTTTAGTGACTTTGTTTGTCTTCTTCTCTCGTGGGTTTGTTGGTACTACACAAGCAGACAAAAGAGCTTGAAATAGCAATAAACAATGGCAGGATACGTACATATATATAGGGCCCTTGATTTTACACTCAAACAGTGTAAAAGAGCGTTAATGGAGGATGACGTTTTATTGTTGTGGCAAAATATAATTATATTTACGTATTATGAGGACAGTTTAAATATAATTATATTCATTGATTTTTTTTCTTTTTAAATTAATTATTTAACTTATTGACGCTATTAATTGTAAAAAATAGAAAGGGTCTTTAAAGATTGATACGACATCTGCTCAACCTACTCTTTATTTCCCTCAATTTTTTTCTTTTTTCTAGTATTGATATCACGAATGCATGTCTTTTGGGTCCCATTTGTTTGGTTCATCGTTTTTCCTAAATAATGTATCGTCGGCAGGAGCCACGATATAAATCTGAGTATGAAATGGCTCCAGTGGGTTGGCCACTTTGGTCTTGGCTCTGGTCATAGATGAACTCATGGTCATGGGTGTTTGATGGGAGAACGACTTATTTACATTGGAACCAGCACTACTGCGATATCTCAAACTAATAATATATTGATGTGTGAAAAAATTTACACTCATGACATTAGATTATTAGTTTGAAATCTATTAACCTACCTAGTGTAGGTAAGTCTCTCTCCTCTGATCAATCTTAAAAAGTTTTATGTTTAGGTGCATGGCAAGACAACATCTGTAGTTATAGGTTATATCTCTTGAAGGAGGTAAGTTTACATTCTCTCATGAGTTGAGTGTGTCAACAAAGCAAACCTAGTACACAAATAAAATAAAATGAGCCCTAAAGTCAATGTTAATCTTAACAAAAATACAAAGTGAAATACTTTCTTGTTAATTTTGAAGTAGTTGAAGTGAAAAACAAGGGAAGAAGTTCAAAGGAACTGAATAGCTTTACCATATGTTTCTCTCCAATGAAGCTACAAAAGTATACTTGCAGTAGATGTTGAATACTGATGATACAAATATTAACCCTGCAAATCTTTTTACATTGATATGTATATCTTGCCTACAATGGTTTCAAACCCTAGTCCTGTGGAAGACGAGAACTTCAGTACACAGAAGCATCAAGGTGGCTGGTGCAAAACTCCGGGATGCCAACCGCAGTCCGTCTCAATTTTCATTGAAATGGATGGCACCAAGTTTCCAAACTACGAACGTTGTAGCGAACATCACCGTGCTGATAAATACAAATGAAAAGAGAATTAGAAACAGATCATTGCCCCCTGGAAAATCCCAAGTTAGGCCCTGCTTAGGCATTCCTCGCTTGCTGTCGTCAAAAATGTTTGTAGGGGCCTCTGGAAGTCCGGACCTTTTCTTCCCACGCTCGCTGTCTCTGAGAGCATCTAATACATTCTTGCCCCTAGCTGATTTTTTCAATGGCTTTGAGTCTGTGTAACGACTGAGAACCTTGGCCACCCTCAATCTCTCCCTTGCTGTTAGCGGCGATCTTTTTTACTTGGGTTGAACGTCAGGTGAAAGAGATGCCTCCTGCTTTGGATTTGAAGTATCCAAAGAGCCATTGGGAGCATCAGAAGTTTGAGATCCGGACTTATCAATGACACCAGTGTCTGTGGTGAGCTGATTGCTATCTGCAACTGAAAGACATAAGCCCCATCGTTTTTCGCTTACATTCCTCCTTTGTCCAAACGCTCCAAAGAAGGATGTGAATTGGGTGGTGGCCGCTGGTATAGAAGCTCCAACAGAACCTTTTGACACATTCTGGTACTTAGCCTGTAACTTGTAACGGAGAAGAACAAAAAAACCTCCATAAATTAACGAGGGAAGCATCCACTTTCCAAGATATTTGGAATGGACCACAACAAAACATAAAACTGTAAGCTGAGATATTTTCGTCTTTCGTCACAGATAACAAAAGCGCAGATATTTTGTTGAACAATCATCTCTTTCATGGCTAGAAACAGTTCCCTTGAACCAGTTTATGAGCAACGAAAGCATGAAACTATTCCGCTACATACAACATAGTTTGTAAAGCAACAATGTCTAATTTAAAGGCACGATGGACTGTAACAATCATCTCTTTCATCAGGAGCTCTTCACAGTTAAAACCTTAAACCAATACAAGAAAGCCTTATCCTGACCATCTAATTTCTCATCAGTATACCAAGTCAATCACGCACTGCCACGAACTTACCCTTCTCACAATGCATGATTGGCTTTGAATACCATGACGGTGCCATCCTAGTGTAGGTAACTTTCTCTCTGCTCATGTAGCTTTTTCACTCCTTGAACCAAGATTCTTCCTTTAACACCATCTAATATCTAATTGAGCGGTGTTGTTCACATGTCTCATTTTACCTTTTACATACTCTTCTAAATTTTCGACCGTCGAATCAAATTAATCAAAGAATATATAAAAATTAAAAGAGAGCATGATAGATAAGAAAGAGTGTGCGGATAGCACCACCCTACCTAATTTATCATACAAAAAGCAAGCAACCTAGAAAATGATTGCTCCAAACCAAGAAGGCGGAGCCACACTATGTCGTAGCTCCGCCCTCGCTGTTAAAGTGCATATCCAGTTGAATATATTTCAACACAAAGAAGAATAACAAAAACTTTGAAAAGGAAAATATAAAAATCAAGAAAAGGTAGAAACTGTTGAAGATATGATGGAGCAGGTGAGGGAACATGGAAGTTACCGTGGAATTGAAGCCCGGCACCGAGTGGAATGAAACAGCCATTTTTATGGTCGTCTACGGCCCAACCATTTAGAGAGAAAAAGAGAGAGCTAATAGCTTACTGTTCACTGTCTGCGTTGTGGTGCGAGCAAATGGTGTGGATGGTCTGTAATCCAAGGAAATGGAGATGAGAATTTGATGCCACCACACCAAATCCTAGCGCGTGCCTGCCACGTTCTTACATTTGGTTTTCTATACCGGAACGGCATGTCGTTTATTGATAGAATAACAAGTTGGAAAGTGCTGCAATTCACACTAATTTTTACCACCTCCAACACACCCTTATTAATTTTTTTTCGTTAATCTTCTTCAATTCATCGATCCGACTGCCAAAAATTGAGAGGAGTATATAAAAAATAAAAATGGACTTTGGATTTCACAACCCTAACAAGTTTTGGTTAGATTTTGCATCTTCCAATGTTGTACATTAAACTTT
Source organism: Malus domestica (assembly GCF_042453785.1). Taxonomy (NCBI): domain Eukaryota; kingdom Viridiplantae; phylum Streptophyta; class Magnoliopsida; order Rosales; family Rosaceae; genus Malus; species Malus domestica. The sequence continues at coordinate 30,383,568 of NC_091667.1, read as the reverse complement.
TATTTTTTTTCTATTACAAACGATAATCCAATTATTATCTATGCTACGATGTAGAAAGAGGGAGAGAGAGTTTGAACCCTCGACACAGTGGAATGTGTTATAAGATGCTATCCACCACTATTATCACTTGTTCAACAAGACTAGAAGTATACTCAACTTGACACTCAGCACTACGATCGAGTAGTATTCCTCTTTACTTGTTAGTGAGGTCGTAGATTCGATTCTTGCCAAAGACAAATTCGAACCATATTATTGCTAGCTCATTGTACAGCTTAGTTCCCCACCCCTTAATGTAGATAATATCGCTTTTTAAAAAATCAAAAATAATAAAAAAATTATACTCAACTTCTCCATAATAATATGGAAAAGAAAGACAGAGAACCCGAAAATAAAGAGCGTCGTGAAGAGTAGTAGACGGTGGATATCGAATGCTGGTATATGATGTGAAAGCCGATACTACCAAACATTTAGAGTTACAGTAGCACAATCTGATCAGTTACTGGTAAGACTCAGGGTAACAAAATATGCAATACAACTGAAGTCCCACGCAAAAAGCTCCTCTGTTAAGTTACAAGTATATTGTGATTGATGTGAAGTCCATTTAAGTGAGTACTGGAGAGATTGCAGCTTTGAAATCTTCATAGAATCTTTGCTCCGAATATCTGCCAGCCCGTTTTCTCGCAGCTGCAGCCATCTCCAGCCTCTCATTTTCTGGCATCTTTATGACATTGAGAATGGCATCTGCATACTCGTCCACAGTACGGGCAAGAAATCCCGTTTGCCATCCATCTTCCTGTAAAACAATGTCCATTTTCGGGCCGGCAGAGTTATGTGCTGAGGCAAGAAGGGAAAACATGAAGAATATCAGCACAGGGAAAAAAAAATCATTAAAGGTCGTACCCAGTGCACAAGGCTCCCGTTTTACGCAGGGTCTGGGAGAGGTGAATGTCAGCTAGCCTTACCCCCATTTTATGGAGAGGCTGCTCCCAAGTCTCGAACCCGAGACCTACCGCTCATAGGCGAAGGCACTTGCCATCGCACCAAGTGCGACCTCTGGAAAAAAAAAATCATTAAGGTAAGATAAAAAGTTCGGTTCAAACGACAGATAACTTTAGATGCTCACCAATTGGAATGGCTCCTGCAGCCATATACTCCACTACACTTATGCCAAAGTGTTCATCCGTCATTGAATGGATTCCTGCAATGGCTCCTCCCAAAAGTTGAACCAAGTCCCTGTAGATGTGAAAACTAACCAAGGCTGAGAATGTGATAACACAATCCAAACAGGGTTCACTTGATTAAAGCGGAAACTATGCTAATTACCCGAGTCCTTTCCAGAAGTATTATATGCCGTATATATTAGTCTCACTACTGATATGGTTCAAACCTCAAATAGGAAGCAATCAACAACTCAAGCCAGCCAACTATATTAAACTTGTGAACACACCATGCATGCATGGTTCAATAGAGAATAAGAGCAAGAGAAACACATTACTTATAAGTTGCATGAAAGGATGCATAACATGAAATCCTTAACACAGACCTGTACATGACATTTTTATGAAATTCTACATCCCCGTCCACCTTCAGTTCAATTGCTTTATCCTTCAAACGTTGGACTCTTTCCTCATCAGCTTTATTCCGACAGCTACCCACAAACTGAAGCTTAGGCCTGGGGAAGTGTGCATTTAATTTACCTATGGCAACTGCAAAGGCCTCAAGTTGGAGACCATGTGCCTGAGAACAGAACAATCAATTAAGAAGGACTAGCCAATAGCCACAACAAATAAAGGCCCTATAAATGAGCCACCAAAATCTTAGTACCTTGTGCTCATAAGGTTTATATGCCCACCTTCTCTGGCCGAAACTGAGCAACAGATATAATTTTAGCCGGTTCAGCTGGCCTTTCCAAGGGAAGCGCCTACACAGACAGCAACTTGTTAACCATCACACAGAAAGGCAATTGCACATTTGCAGCTCATCTTACACAATTACACACAAGCTTTTAAATCAAAAACCAAGTTTCCAAGTAAAATGTAGTAAACCTGAAGTCCAGAAGTATCACAAGGAGGGTAGACCCGCTTAGTCCGTTGTGGAATGCTCCAGAGCTTTTCGATATGGGACTGAGTCCATGACGAATTAACCATAGCCAGATGAGCACAAGATCCTACAATCCCATACATCCGGCTAAACAAATTGTAGTATACGACTTTGCAGCTGGACAACAAATTGCTACAACAACAATTCAATTCAATTCAAGTTCTTTTTTCGGCTAAACAAAAAAAATGCGAAAAGTGATCATCTTCCACCCATTTTGTTTCAATGGGTTTCATGACCAGCAATTAGCAAATGTGAAAATTGACAAATAGGCCTACCTCCGAGCAATGAAGTCGTCATTGTTGTACATGGAGCTCCGCCGGCGGACCCGGGAGAGCATGTCGCAGCTGATTGTGGGGTAATGGGTGTAGCAGATAACCCTGCAACCAAACAGCCGGGCAATTGGGTACGTGAAGGCATAGCCAGCGGTGTCGAAGTAGAAAGTTGGAGTGAACTTCGTCAACGCCTCCCATGAGAGGTAGACAGAGCCGAGGCTCTGCCCAATCATCGTCAGCCGCGGGTAGGTGGCCTCCTCGATCCATTTCCTCTTGCTCAAATGCACCACCTTCAATTCGAATCCGAAATTAATGAATAAAAATTGAATTCAGAGAGAAAGGAAGAGGGAGAGACAACCTTGGGTTGGCGGAGGAGGTTGACGCCGAAGCGGTCAACTGCGCGGGCGGTCAAGGAGTGAGGGGAAGCGTCGTGGTCGCCGGTGTAGACGAGGCAGTCGAGGGAGGGGTTTTCGTCCTGGATGGCTTTGACGGCGCACCAGAGGACTCGTTCCCCGCCACCACCGTCATTGGTAAAGGGGTGGAAGAAGGCGACAGCGCGTTTTCTGTTGCTTCTGCCGGCGGATATTTGGAGGGAGATTCTCAGGATCAGGGCCGAGAGAACAGTGATCAGACCCCAAATAACGAATTGGTAAGCCATTTGCGTCAGTCGATCGATGTCGCTGGGGGTTGGAAATTGGATAAAGAGAAATCGATGTGGAAATTGGTAGAATTTCTTCTGTTTTTTTTGGTGGGAGAGAGTGGCAGGTCAATGAACTTCAGTGACTCGGGAGGCCCGAAAGGACCAAACTGAAAGGATAAAAACTGTACGGCCGTTTGATAATTATCTCGTTTTCAGTTTTTGTTCACATTTTTGGAAAATGAGAACTAAAATTTTTTTTGCTAGTTACTTTTAGTAAGAACTGAGAATTATTTTCTACTGTTCAACCAAAAAAAAAAAGAGAATTACTTTCTATTGAGTTTTTAAAATTTGGCCTAAAATTTTCACTTTTTAATGTTCAATTATTTTTTTGAAAAACTGAAAACTGAGAGTAATTATTAAATACAATTTCAACTTTTAGTTTTTAAAAATTTGAAAACTGAAACCATAAACCAAATACTCAAAACTCAAAACAAAATGACTATCAAACGGCTCCTTACATAACTCTTTGTGAAGTCGTTGTAGTATTACAAAGGTCAGGTGTGTTCAGAACGGAAGGACTTGTTTGATGACCACAACCCTGAGAGGGGAATGGTTAATTCGAAAATTTGTATTTTTTTATCATAATTTGCAAGTATTTTTTTTTATCATAACAGTATTTATGTAGAAGCAACTGATTTAAGGGTTCACTCTCTTTCGAGTTCATGATATATGATTTAAGTTTGGATTCGGGTCTAGCGAGATAATGCCGTGTTTGATTGAAGGGGTCAGTTTTGGTTGTAGCAGTGCTTTCCATGCTTCCCAAGTCCCTGAAAATTTTGCTCCAAATGTTAAAACTCATGTAAGTTTCGAATTTTAGACTCAAATTTGAGGTGTTGAGCCATTACATGACAACGTGAGTTCAAACCATGTTGATGGTTTATCTAATGTCTAATCAAACAAAATTTATCGTTTGACAGAACCAAAAAGAGAAAACGTAAACACACCGAAACAAAATGAACCGCCAACTTGTACCGTCGGATTATTCCGAATTCTACCACCGGAGTTGATACTTTGGTCCATGACATACAAAAGACCGATTCAGAAATCGTTCAAAAAAGCCTCACTTCCACCCAAGGTATAAAATATCAATGATATCAAAAATATCAATAGTCCAAAAACACAGAAATTTCAATGGAAATATCGGAATATTATCAATATCAATATAAATTGAATAAAAACCACGAAAATAGTAAGAAAAACTTAGAAATTTTTATTGAAACTTTACAGGATGTTTATTTAATCAATTATCTATTAATTTATCACAAAAAAATTGGAAAGAAATGCATTGCATGATAGATATAACTTATTTAAGTTAATTATATAACGAGTTGGCAAACATTGTGAGTGTAGATAATATATAGTAATTAATGAAAGAAATTTAAACACACCATAATCATTTATATACAATGAATTAATACAATATTTTAGACTTTATACATTGCATGGTAAGATACATGAGTGACTTAGCAATGTCTAAAATATCGATAATATTGAAAATATTGGTAGTCCAAAAAAATATCGTTAGTCCAAAAACACGAAAATTTCGATGAATATATCGGGATATTATGGATATTTTAGATCATGCTTCCACCAGAAAACAAATCGTTGGAACAAATACACACCAAGAAAAAATGGAACAAAAGCACAATACCAAAATGATGAGTGTACTGTTTTGTATTATACTCGGACTCGGGCAGGTTCGAAAAACCAGAACAAATAATACAGAGGAGAAAATTCTAAGCTCGCCCTCAACCACCAGCCAAAACAAAAATGCCTCTGCTACAAAAGAATATTACAAGACAACAGAACATATCCACACAACCTATGACACAATTATTTAAGCTGCACCCTTTCCAACCCATAATAAAACAACAGAAGAACAAAATAAAACCATGTGACGGGCTCGTGAACCTCATAAAATTACACTAAATGGTAAGTTCTATCAAATAGGTTGCCCTACTGACTAAAACATCAAAATCAAACATCGAACTCCGAAGGGATAGTTCAACATGCCTCAGTAGCTGCTGCCCATTGGTGGCATGCCATAAGGCGGCATGCCCATCGGTGGCATTCCTCCCATAGGTGGCGGTGGAGCATACCCTCCTCCCATACCCCCGCTCATACCAGGGATTGGTGGTGCAGGCAAAGCAAGAGGCAGCAACTGAGCATACATGTTCTGCAAAGCAAGTTAACTCAAGAAGTCATTATGCAAAACGATGTGTAAGAAAAGAACAAACCGTAAATTGGGAATGCGGGGATTGACGTGATTAGAACCAGAAGGCATGCAAATTTATAAGATGATTTCAAAGTGTTTACCTGCTGTGCAATAACTTCTTTATCTTCTTGTTCTTTAGCCTTGATCTCCTTTTGTGCTTCAATTTTGTCTTTAACCAGTTCATCAACTTTGCCAGTGTATTCACGGATAAACTGTACAACGAAGGTTACATAAGGTTCTCAACCATGTAAGCAAGACTTGATGAAAGAATTCAACAACCATTTACACGCAAGAATCAGTTAGGAACAAGACAAAAAAATTACCTGTAACAGATATGGGAAAGCAAAATCGATCATGTTGTTCATCCATGCAAGTTCAAGGGCAATGTCCGGCCTTATCAAATCGTAACAGACAAAGAGGCACGATGCAAAGCATTCTTTCTTTCCCTGCAATTTGAGGAAGAAAATTCATGAATTATCAGAAATGTCAGCAGGCCGGGAACAACAGTGAAGAGAATGCACTCATAAAATAGAGAATGCATTCACATTCTAAAATCATAATTCGTGAAAAAATGGAGTCTTATAAAGAGTTCCATACCTGTTCAATGAAGTAAACAAGCAACTCCTCGGCCAGTTCACGGTCACCAGATTGTGAGGCTGTCTCCATGGCATCTTTGTAAAGTTTGTCTTTCTTTGACAATCCAATGGACTGCTTCCACCTTCCAGCTTTCTTGTAAATATAAGCAGCAACGCGTCTCATTTCCAGAAGCTCATGTTTCTCAATCTGACCAAACAAACAATATAAGGATCTTGCACATGGAACACCTTAAACAAAGAACAGACTAGAAATAGAATGCATTTTACCTTTTGAGCGAGGCCTATTTGGTCAAAGCTATCATGCAAATCAATTGATTCGCGCAATCTTTCATAGTCTTCCTCCTCAACATAAATCTCATTCAAAGCCTCGTTCACAGCAGAGACATTGTTGCTCTGAACTGCAACCATGTATGGCTTCACAAGAAGCAGGTGACCAGCCTACAATTTTCAAGCACAGAAGAATGTAAACATCAAAGCCATGGAGATGAAATCTAAACTTCCAATGCTTTTTTGTTGGATGGGAGGGCACCAAGTATCTAAGAATCCCGTAAATAAATATATGCACATTCAATTACCTTCCGCATGATGTCAACAACACGTGTGTGATCTACACGAAGCGCGAGCACATTTAGAAGATCGTTAATGAGATCCGGGTGCTCTTTCAAGTAGAAGTGCACAGCCTTGTAATATAGCTCCACGTTAGCAACTTTAACTGCCACATCTTTGAACTGCATGTGATCCCAGGCTTCAGGGGAATGATTCATGATGGTAGTTGCAGCATTATCAAACTCATCATATTGAATATACAGATAGGTCAGCTCCTTCCAATGTTGCTGCTCATCACATGCTCTTATAAGCTTGGGGATATTTAGACGATTTGCGAACAATTTGATGTGCTCCATAAGTTTCTCTGGACGATATCTAGCATATAGAACCCCCAACTCAGTAAAGATTCCCATGTGAGCACGCTCTAACCCAAGACCACTCTCCATTAGAGATATAAGCTCATTGAAGCATCCTCTATTCTGGTAGTATTCACTGACCTCTTCCAAATCATCCACCTATAAAATTCAAATCAACACAAAGAATTAGTGAAAACTGTATAAATATGAGCAAACCTAGAGTAAAAATTCACCTTAGAAGTATACGAGACAAACAGATGCAAAAAAAAAATAAAAAATCACCTGTATAATGATGTTGAGACCACAAATCTGAGCTAAGCGGAACTCCTCAGCATCAACACAAGCAAAGCAAACCTCCTTCCATGTCTTTGAACTGTTAGCTTTTCGTGCTGCATCAACAGCACCTTGAAATTGTTTGAGCTTCACAAGTGTGACAGCCAACTTGGCCCAGTTAGATATGAAGGCATATATTATCTTTGCAGCTTCATAGAGAGCCTCATCATATAGGCGATCACCAACATTTTGGAGATTAGCGACATTTGGCATAAGAATAAATTCTTCGATGTCAGCAAGCCTATCAATCTTTGCATATGCATAAATGAGCTCACTGTCCACCTTGGGTTCTCTGACCTTCTGCCTAACCATTAGAAGGTACTTCACCAAGTCATGGTACACATCTGCATCCTCAGAAGCACGAATAACATCCAAGAATTGGGTGGCATCATCCGCACGGATAAATGATTCAATAGCATCGCTCACTAGACCCTCCCGAAGTTGAGCCTTTGCAACCTGGCTCCAAACAGCATCTTCCTCCACACGGAAGGCAAACTCCACAGCCCTATCAATGCTTCGGATGTTATCCAACAAGACATTAACAGCTTGGACATTCAAGTTAAACTTCTTGAAGATTGCAAATGCTTCCTCATACAATTGAGCTTCCACAGCTACTTCCCCAACTGCAGGTCCATCAAAATTATCTAGCCTATTAATATAATCCATAACTCTAGACGGATCTGCCTTGATGGCTGTCAAAATTAGCAGGTTTTGCAGATTAAAGTTTCCACTGAAGGCAGAGTTTTGAAGCACAATCTTTTCAAGAAGCTCAATTAATTCGTGAGGCAAATCAGCAGTCATGAAAGCCTTAACAGACGCAGAAACTTGCTCCGGGCTCTTGCTCTCGGGCAAGGCAGTAGAAACAACTTGATCAATAAGCTGTCTTCTGTACTCATTCTCAGGGTCAAGAACTTTCCCCCAAAGATCTTCATCCATCCTCTCAACCACATACCTAGTAACAAAGAATTAGTCAGTAAACCTCCAGGTACTCGAATGAGATGAAATTTGAACAAAGAATTAGTCATAAGATACTAATCACCAACCTTGCTTGCAATTTGAACAATGAGTTCTTATTTGTGACATTAATAAGTTCATCGTCACATTGTCCACGGCGGTAAGCAACAACAGCTAGGGTAGGATCACGTTTCTCACAATATTTACCAACAACACGTGAATCATAATATGGGTTTGTGGTAAGGAAGTGCTCTGGATTATTGCCACTATCAATGATGATTTTACCCAAAGCATTGTGCACATGTACATCTTGGCTTCCCTCACTCACAAGATGCTCCAAGAACTGTGTGAGTAAACGAAGGCGATTCCTAGAGAGAGGGAAAAGAATAAGAAAATTAAGTGAGAGACAAAAAAGATGATGGAAGGGTAAAAATTAGGATTGGGTGGCATTGTGAATACATACCTCTTCTCACATTCCTCCACAAGGGGCTCCACTGGAAGCAATGAACGAACAGAAAGAATCAAGCCTTTGATAAAATCTTCAGGGCACTCATCATCTAACAACTGTCCCACAACTAATGGAGCATTCCCAGGGTTCACCTACACAATGAGCCAGTAAAATTTTCAGTGATGGAACCCAAAAGAGAATTCAGAGTGTCGAAAGAAGACTCAAAGCCTCAAATAGTACCTTTTGAACGTAACCTTCAATGTAACGAAGCATATTGTTCGTGTACAAGTAGTGGGTGAGATCTGGAACAAATCCAAAACGATCGCAAACATTAATTAATGGACGCGCATCGGGGAGCTTAGCTTCCATTAAGAAGTTCTTTGTCTTCTCAGCATCATAGAAGTTTGATTCTCTTGTAACTCGCTCCACCTCCTTGATTTGTCCAGTTTTAGCAGCTGCCTCAATGTACTTGAAGTGGATATCAGGATCCTCACTGTATCAAATTTTAAAGTTATATGAAAATCAAGAATAAACTGGAGGAGATATCCAAACACAAGAAAATAAAGAAAACTTCTTCAACAGATTACCTTGAGCTCAAAAACGAACCAAGGAAGAAGTACAACCCTTCATATGACTTGAACTGTTCAAAGAGCTTCATGCATTGATCAACACCCAACTGCTCAGAATATTCCTTAGCAACCTGCGCAGGTATTACTAATTGTTTCAGTTAATGCTCCAGGCATGGTTTTAACATCACGGTAGCAAAAAGAAAAAAAAGGTGTACCTGCACAATGATCTGAAGGTTTCCTCTTAAGTTGACCAATAAAAGATCTTTCATGCACTCCAATGCCCATTCTTTCGACAGAGTGCCAAAAAACTCCACAAGTGACTGTGGCTCTATTGCATGTGTATTCACTATGACACGTTTAATATCAGGCAACTCTGAGTAATGCTGCAACAGAAGCAAAATGTTTAGCACAAATGTTACTATTAGAAATAGAGGACAATTAAAAGAAAAGGAATTTGCAACACATCTTACTTGCAAAGCTCGCACATAAAGACCAGCTTTTTCGCATAGCTGGGCAATACGAGGACGGTCATAATGACTGAACATTCCATTGGCTAAAATAGCATCAGCCACATTAGGAAAGGTCACTAAATTGATTTCAAGGACCTGCATGGATGAAAAATGTCAACCAGCTGAAATAGGAATCTACAGATCATTTATAAGTAGCTTTAATGATAGAAACCTTTGTTTGCAGGAATGCATGCTCTGGAAGATTTGGCTTTAAAACATCCAATAGAAAGGCGGTTGCCTCACGAATAAGGTTCCTCTAAAATATACAAAGAGAAACAAGAAGCATGTGAGCCGTATTTTTTATTAAATAATATCCATAACTGCTAAGGTGAGCACAGTATAACGTAAAAAGTTAGTAATCATGAAAGTAAACACACCTGAAGGAAGAGATCTGTTATAGTGTTGTAATCAACTGGACAACCACCTTCCATTTGAGACATCATTAATGCAAAATTAACAGCACCCTACATTAAAAACCACATTTTAACCTGGTTTAGTTTAAATTTATACAACGTCGTAAACAAGTTTCAATTCCATCTATATACAATTGCAAACCAAATGTACACAGTACATCAAACTGCGGGGGGTACTAACTGAAAAAATACAAACGGAAGGATTTTGTTTTCGATGGGACATTCACCGAAAAAAGATCAGTGCGCGATCTGTTTATGCTTTCAGCTTTCAAGAACTAAATAGAAAATATAAGCTTTCGGAGTATTATATGAATACCTGAGGATCTGCTCGAAGAATTGTTTGCAAAAGGAACAGATAGTCAGGTGTGTAGCCAACCTAAAGCAACAAAGACAATGGCAATGCTCAGACACCAAACAACCATTTAACAAATATAAAAACAAACATTTAGAAAACCAATTACTACGTAACAATTCCTCACCTGCTTTGAGTAGATCAGTATTTTGTCAAACTCCCTTCGCTCAGCAAAAGCTGCAACAACTTTGGGAGTTGCTCTGGCTTTAATATATATTTTCAAAGCCAGATCATTATCCACAGTCTACAAGAAAAAAAATCAGAGAGATTAATACCAAAAATGTAAATAACTGAAAATCGACATTTAAATTCAAATCGCAAAGCCAACCTTCACAAGATCTCCCAGTTCCTCACTGCATTCGAGTTTGTCCTCGGCCAACCAGTTCTCCAAAAGGTTCTTCTTATTCTGGTTCACTACAAGACGTGACAATTCCAATGATTCAAATGCATTGAGCTTCCCTCTTGTCAAGAGTGTCCCAAAGTACTGCAACAAAGGTGGTGTTTGCCCAGCTTGGACAGGAACACTCTGCAACACATCAGAAAACAAAAGTCATTAGCAGAGTGCAAGAATTGTAACTCTCACCCTCTCAAACAAATGAACATACAATCTAAACCTATCAAGCACAATATGTCTTTTGACCAAGTATGCTGTATCTCAGTTTAGTCCGCTAGAATACCATTTAGTATATATTCATTTCTCACCGGTTCTGACACAGATGCAGCCACTTGAATTCATTTAATTCTCCTAACCTCTACAAAGCATCAATAACACTACTCATAAATGTTCTACTACCAGAAAAATGCTATACGTACTTCGTATTCGATCTAGCCAATTAGAGAACACTCAGATATATCAAACACCCAAGAACAAGAACTACCAGAACACATCAAACTGCATACCAGAAGCTTGATACAAATAGAATTGAAAACAAAAATATTAGATACATGTGAAACACCTCCAGGACAAGTCATGTGAAGAGAGAACTACTGCTTAAAGAAAGAAACATGTGCAAATAATACAGAAGCAAAATGGAAACCTGAAATTTAGCAACAGTATCAGGTGTGCGGAGAATTCCTTGTGGGGACTCCGCAGCAAGCTCAGCAGCTTCTTTGTACTTTGTTTGGGCAAACAGTTCTTGAAAACGCTGGACAACCTGTAAAAATCATGTAGGAACATCAGAAATTAAAGTAGAGAGGATTATACCTTATCAAATCATGGCATAACAAATGAGATAGCCAAGTACAACCCAGCCAACAATCAACAATAATTGTTCACCATATAGATTAAGGCCTTCTCTAGCTTCACCTCCCTTATCTCAAAGCGTTATTAACTTGTCCAAACGTTAACAAAAAAAGATTATGGATTAAATTTCATCTCTACACACTACATGGATGAAATCCCTTGCCTCTCTGACCTTAACAAGCACATCTTCAGTGAGCTTCAAGTTTAAATAACTTCCTTATAATGACAACTTCAAATTGGATACAATAAAAGCAACCAATGTGCTTCTTATCAGTGAGCTTCAAGTTAATTCCACACAGCTTAACTATGCTTACTTAAATACTGCCCCTGTGGAAAATCTAGTACTACTCAAGCATAAATTGAATTATAAAAGAATATCTTACCAGATTCTCAGCACCTGGAAGATTTCCTCTTTTAGCCAGATTGACAGCAAGCTCCAAATTGTTTAGCTGCAAATGCAAACAAGATAACATTTTTAAGAACAACTTGCTACTTTCAATACCATAGCACCACAGCAAGAAAGAAAAAAAACATTTCAAACATACCTGGCCGCTGACAAAAGGCACAATTGTTTGCTCATTAATTGTAGCCAACAACACCTGGCCCCGCCTATTAACCGCATAAAACCCTCCAACAGATGAAGCCTCCGTTGTCAAGAAAATTGGATCCGGACTAATTCTATTTCTGTAAACGGCACTAGCTGTCTCTAAATCATACACAAATAGTAGCCCAAGCTTTGTAATTACATAAATCAAGCTGTACTTGTGAGACATCTGCCAGATAAACGAATTCAATATTAACATATGTACAGTATACACAATTAGTTAAAAAACACTGGCGTAATTCAGTACCTGCATGGCGACTGGGAAATCATCATTAAAATCTGGAGGAAAGAAAAGATCTGCTTGTTTCTTCGTAAAAGATGGTTTCCCTGCAATATGATCAAACTCACAGTTACTTCCATTAACTTGAAAATCACCAAAATAAACACAAAACAATATATATTCAATATCTTCCCAAAATTTGATTTTAACTGAAAGTGCCAACCGTGTACAAACTTAGTCGATATCACATATAATTTAACCTATACAAGTTTATGAGCTAATAATATTAAACTTATTCCAATATATATTCCCAGCAGACGTCACCAATATTCATACAACCGACCCCACTTGGTGGGATAAGGCTTTGTTGTTGTTGTTGTAGATGTAACCACTATCTCCATGGTTATTTAGTTTTAATGATTAAAGATATACCCTATCCAAGAAACCATAATCAGCACTTACAGATTTAATGGAGAGGAGATTTTGTGTAAGGGAACAAAAAATCATGTGTCTAAACAGAACCGGGCAGCCAGTTCATTTCATGAATGAACATATAACTTTAATTTAATATAATCCTAATATCAACCTGGCTGGGCACCGAGCTCAATAACATGCAACTTTGATGTAATCTGTCCAGCATTGAGGGTCTTAGTGGCAAAAGAAATAAGAGTTGAAGGATTCTCATTCCCTGGAACCTGTGCAAAATAGAGACACCAGGTCAACAATATTCAAAGATGCATATATGTTTGTGTATTAATAGATTGTGAATAGTGCGAGGTGCAGGAAATTATAAATAGTAGGAGAAAGGGTGAAACTTGCATACCTTGTATTGGGCAAATGATGCAGCATGTGCTTCAAGAGCTTGACTGCGCTGCTGATCCACAGAGAAGAGTTGCAAATTTCCTTTCACCAATTGTGGCCTCTAGAAAAACAACATTAACAATGAGAAGCAGTACAGCAGAGAAGTGGCTTTAAAAGAGAGGGGTTGTAATTTCCGAAAAATTGTGAACTTTATAAACAAAAAAGAGAAGAAAAACAGAACTAGTACAGAAGCAGAGTTGTTTCACAATATCAATCATTGGGAACTATAGTTCCCACAATAGTTTATGAGGATATATTGAATGTATTAAGAATAGAAGTACAAATTTGAATATAAATAAAGACTGACTTTTAGAGGGCTGGCCTGCAAACACTCAATGGGCAAGATTCAAGAAAATGGGATTCGTTTATGGGAACTCAAACAGGGTAGCTAAAGATCCCAACAGTTCTGCAATTTCTAACAATTTTCCTCGGCTGAGAAAAAAAAAACTGGTGGACACAAGAAATAATGCTGGACAGGCATAAATAGACATAATAACACACCTCTGGTGCACCAGGAGCAATTCCAATCAAAACCAACCACTTCTCGGAAGGATCACAGCGGTAATTTATAATCTGATTGTTAGCCAGATTAGCTGTTCGCTCAAACACCTTTACAGGTTCAGATTCACCTACAAGGAGATGCAGCGAGGAACAAACAAATAAAGACCAAAAGTTTAACACAACAAGCAAGTTGATACCATTAATTTGTAATGTTTCCATGCAACAAAAGCCAGAAGAAGTATGATTGTATAATACTCAAATAACTTATTTAAGGCATCTTACCTTCAATTGACCAGTGGTATACTGTAGTCTGAGTGACTAAACCTAACATCTTTGGGGTTATCCACTTCCAGAAAACAATCTACAAAAGAAACAATGGGGAAAGGTAAGCTAGACTGTTTAAAACCTCGCAGAAAACGAGACCCAGGTATTCTTAAGCAAATACAAGAGATGGCGAAAAACACACTAACTAGTAAACAAATGAAGCGAGTACCTGCTCCGGCATAAGATGTGATTTCAGTTTTGCTTTCATCTCGATGTTAAATATTTGAAGGTGATCCTGAGTAGTACCTTGGACTCCAGCTTCAAGTGGATATGACAACACATGATCAATAAGAATTAAAAAAATTGTGGTTCATAAAGAAAGGTAAGGCGCCGGTAAGTAAGATCCAGTAGATAAATAAAGTTAAAAACTTAGATTGTATATGATAGTAACTACTGATTCAACTAATTACATGGTGCAAACATATCAGCAAGATGAATAGTGAATCTATTAGTCTACGACGAAACTTACTGCATACTAATTAAGTAATCTGAGGTTCAAAAAGTTGGTGCAATAGCAGCACACATGCATGATGCATTCAGATCAAGAGCAGACCACTAAACCAGACCACCTTTCAAAAGTGACAACACGTATATGCAAAAAGAGGTATTCCAGCAATGCGAACAAGTAGTTATAACCTACCTTTCAAGGCAAGAATTTTGGAATTCGGATTCATAAGCGCAGAGTCCGCAGTGATAGGCCTCCTCAGAGGTTGCATCGGCATACTCATATCGATAATAACAATACTGTTCTGAGGCGAAGTCTCCCGAACGCATATGTACTTATCGGATTCCATAGTAACATGTGTAAACGTTATGAATTGCGGATTAATCCCAACGCTCGGAAGCTGCAATCAGATCAGATCATACAAACTCATCAACCACTTATCGTACAAACTCATCAATCACTTTATATTTTTTGTCAAAACCTCTGTGAACAGTTAATCGTGTGCTAAACTCAGTAGTTCTAAGTAACACAACTCCTCAGATCTGATCAGAAACCGAAAATTCCAGAAACTTTCAGATCTATCTGAAGCTTAACACAAAACTAAGTAGCAAAAACGAAGTAAAAATCACAAATCGAGCGAAGTCATTGACCAAAAAAGCAACTAATTCAGCTAAAAAGCAAGTGTAAATTTAAATTGAGCTAAAGAAGCATTCGAATCGGAAGCTAAAACTGACCGTTAGGGCCTCCTTCATGGTGATCGGAGCGTTCGCGGCCGCCATGGCTGCGGAGCAGATCGACGGCTCGGAATCGGCGGCTTGGATCTACGGATGCGATGCAGCCGTGAAGTGTGAGTCCACCGCGGAGAGAGAGAGAGAGAGAGAGAGAGAGCGTTCGAACCCGGAGAGGGATTCGAATCGCTGAGAGAGATCTAGCAGCACCGAAACCCTTGGACCCGCAAAAGCGAACAAAGGGAGAGAGATCTGAGGAGAAAGGGGGTTAGAACGCAGGTCTGATTTTTTTTTAGGGGATTTTATGAAATGGAATTTTATTCCAGTGAAAAATATAAACGAGGCGCAGAGATCTCACCCAGGCCACTTCGAGAGCTAAAATATTAAATAAATTAAATATTTTAAAATATTCGGATGAGGAGGAGAAAAAATTTTAAAATAATTACGTGTTAAAAATGTTCTGTCGTGCGCTTTACTCATTGGCTGAACTTCTTCATGCAAAAGTGGTTGTGGATAGTCGCCGGGTCATTAGATGCGGGTCCGGATTTAACCCGACCTTTTTCAACGACTGTGCACATGGTAACATGTAGATGTAGTAAGTGTGATATATATATAGGAAAGTATTTCGAGAATACATTCTTTTTTAATAGGATTTTTATCACAAATTGTCATTGAAATTAAACCACATCATTAATATGGTCCTTGAAATTGAAAATCAATTAATGTAGTCTTTAAAAATAGGTGTCGCAAATCAATATGGTTCGTCCATCACAATTATGTTAAAGATTCCGTTAAGTGCTGATATGGCACATAAATGGATCTCATAAGTCTTTTTTCCTCATAAATGGTTCTTAAAATTGACCCACAACATCAAAATGTCCCTAAATTGACCTGCGATATTAAAATGGTTCATAAAATTGAAAATCGATCAAATCTTACTATAAGAAAAAAAAATTCATTGTCAAAAGGTATTTAGACAACTTTTTAAATTAATTATTAAAATCACACACATAACAAAAAAATTTACAGAATTGTGGTGGAATGATTACATTAATTTGCGACACCTATTTTCAATGACTATATTATCCGATTTTTAATTTTATGGATCATCTTGATAGTGTGGGTTAATTTCATGAATCATTTGTGATAAAAACTCATAAATCTTGTGGGGCCCATGTATGTGTCACATCAGCATTTAACAAAAAATTTAACAGAATTGTGACGGAATGACCATATTAATTTGCGATACCTATTTTCAGGGATTACATTAATTGATTTTCAATTTCAAATGTCATATTGATGATGAAAATCAATTTCAAGAATCATTTGTGATAAAAATCATTTTTAATATTAAGTTTTCTTATACACAGAGGTAAATTTAGGTTTACTCGTTTAATTTTTCTTTTTCTTTTGATACAAATAAAATTAACGAGGAGGATTTAAATTCGGAATCTCAAATCGATGATTTTGTTTTTTATTATTAGTGAGGTGGATCCAAACTTGAAATCTTGAGTTTTTGGTTCGTATCTGATTCTTATAAGCACGTCTTGTTTAAAATATAAGTTTTTGGAAGTTTACCAGTAACCTATTAACATGTAATCTTTTTGGCTAAGCAAAAGCATAATTATTCATTTGTACTATAACACAGGGTTTTCTTTTTCTTTTTCTTTTTCTTTTAATGCCGAGTTATGGGCCTATTATAGCACACGGTGTTGTGATGCAAAATTGGAAAATTTATTTTAAAGTCGAAGCATGTCTGAGAAGCCCAATAACCTTTGACAAAAATGTATAAGCCCAAGAAAAACTTGGCCCATTTAATTCGTGAATGATTTCCACACTCCACTTTTTAACTTTTGGCAATTTTTTAGCCGTTAGGTTAATTAGGTTGAATAATTAAGAAGATAATCAATGACAAACGATAGTTTTAATAGATTAAGAGTTCGTTTGGATGTGTTTTTAAAATGATTGAAAATATTTTTTGTGAAAATGTTTTTGTAACTAATCCTTAATAAAAATGCAAGTAAATCCTGGAAAAATACTTAAAGTGCTTCCTGGAATAATCACATAACTGGTGCTTGTTGCAAAAAGCACTTAAAGTACTTTTGGAACTCAAAAATATTTTCTCTAAAATCGCTTTCAGTCATTTTAAAAGCACATCAAAATGAGTCATAAATTGTTGGTTGTTAGAGGAAAAAATGGTGGGGATCAAAACTACAATGGGGTACATAAGTATTATTGCTTTCCGCCCAAAGAGATGGCACTTCACATTACTTCTAAGAGCAAAAAGTAACTTCTTCAAAGTTTTTAGACCTAAATATAAACAATTCCATTACCATTTCTTACAAATAAACCTCAAAACGAAACTACAAGAGTTCAAAAACCCAAGAGAAAGGTATAAAACATCTAATGTAAACAACGCTATCAAAACAGCTACAAAAAAAAAAAAAAAAATTTAATCATATGCAATGTTTTGTTACTCATGACTACGGTCTGGTTGTATTCCTCTTCACTTGGAAGTAAGAGGTCTTAGGTTCGAATCTCGTGGATGACAAATTCGATACCAAATTTGGCTGCCTATTATGTGGTTTAGCCAAACTCCCCCTCCATTTAGTATAAAAATATCGATATACTAAAAAAAAAAACAGCTACGAAACTCAGTAAGCAACAATATCTTAAACGAAATCATTCGAATGCACAATCAAAGGAGTTCGATTCAAGAGCTGCAATACAATGAACACAAAAATTCAATGATTCAATAGCAATACAAACAACTTTTGTATTCCACATCAATATATCCCAATGAGGCCTTCTTCCCATGGTGGTTGCGTGGGCCTTATTATAAATTGATCAATTGTTCATACCACCAAGTTTGAATTTCATTTTTCGTTGACTGAAAACAAAAGATAAAAGCCGGCACAAGAGTGGATAAAAAAGTTTGGCACGTCCTGATGTCCACTAACACAGTCACAAATCACTTGATTAGTGCATGTTCTAAATTTTCTAATGCGAAAGCGAAGTGTAAATAGACTGGTGGTGACTACGTCCGAATTCACCCACATAATATTATTTTTATTGAATTTTAACACTAAAACAAGTGCATACTATGCTTGCAGGCCGCAGCTGCCAAACGGGACCGTGACCTGGTCCGACAGCAGTTTAACCAAAATAAAAGCACGTGCTCTAGAAGTTGACTTTAAACAAGACAAAGCCAAAACACGTCCAGAAGGCGGAGTTTGTTCGACGTAGACCTGGTATTTTGGATCCGACCTCTTAATATTAGTATTTGGATGGATGTTTAATGGATCGGGTTGCTAACGGGTCACTTTGGGTCAACCCGTTAGACCCGTTAGCACTCGTTAGTTGAAGATGTTTTAGTGATTTCAGTAAAGTCTTAACAACAAAAAAAAACTCTAGGAAAATAATAATAATAATTGTTAACGGGTGAAAAGGATAACCCGTTAGCTTAACGGGTCGGGTTCGGATGACTCGTTAACTTAACGGATCGGAATGAACCTGACTCAAACCCGATAAACCCAACCCGTTTATAGGTCTAGTTCAACATACTCAGGCAAACCACTACATGATAATTACTGTTGTACTCAAATTATAACATGTTGAATTAAGCATAACGTTAAGACCATAAAGTGACAAATCGTATATAAACATTGAGCTACTTATGCAGTAAAACAGAAATAAAAACTGAGCTTAAAGGGTCAGCATTTGATCATTTATTATAAATTTGGAAAAATTACAATTATCGTAACGTGTAACGTGCTTCTAGTACCCTCTTCCTACAGCCGAGACAAAATCTCCGGCGAGCATACAAATTTTCATTTACAATTGATCCTACGATTGTTGCTAGTCTGCACCATGGCTTTCCTGCATTCGCTTTCTACCATTGATATAAAAGAACTTACTTTGGTACCAAATCCCAGAAGAATTGTCCTCCTGCCTTCCTTTCTGCAACTTTCTTCAAAACTTTACTTGCAGTGCAAGAAAAAGGTCAATTATCATAAAACGAAACGACCTAATTGGACTATCATCACACTTGTATCATCCATGGAACCTCTCGTTATTGACAGATCAACGAGCTTCTTGCAAGCAGAAAAGAGCTCCGGCTTATCAACACCAACGCATAAAGGGCGAACTATATCTACCGCCTCTTGATTAGTAACCTGGAAAAGAGAGATGAAAACTTCGTATTAGATTTTGGTAATTCCGAAGTAATGACTCTAAACGAAGACACGTGAAGCGGAATGAATGAGCTTAGTTCTAAAATTACCTTGTCCCAAAGGCCATCAGAAGCTAACATTAAAAACTCGCATTCGGGGTCTATTCTCAAGACTTTAGTCTCTGGTTCTGCTATCACCCATTCTTTAAGCTGTCTATCTCCAATTGATCTCGAAGCAGCAAGAGATCCCTGAATTCTCCAAACACCGCGGCAACAATCTACATAACCACCCTGCAAAACAAAAAACGCAAAATCCAATCAGCGACAAAGTCCACGATCTTCCATTTCAATCTTGACGTACGAATATCAAATCCTCGAATCCATGTGCACATATTTGAATGCTCACCGTGGTCTC
Organism: Malus domestica; assembly: GCF_042453785.1. Taxonomy (NCBI): domain Eukaryota; kingdom Viridiplantae; phylum Streptophyta; class Magnoliopsida; order Rosales; family Rosaceae; genus Malus; species Malus domestica. The sequence goes on along the minus strand of NC_091667.1, from coordinate 30,363,693 downwards.
AATCCTCTCCCTTTCATCTATTCTAGAAGGATGATGATCGGATGTAAGGGCCTCGGCAACCCCTCCTCGGCTCATAACAGCACGACAGTCACCGGCATTGGACACCACAAGGTTGCCCTTTCGTATCAAGGCAGTCACACAGCATGCGCCGCCAGCAACATCCTCCTTCAGAAACTCGACATCGGTGGTTAGATAACCATCTTTGACTGCTTCCACGATTTCCTCTTCACTTTCACCCGTCAAAAGATCCGCAATGTTTTTAGTCAAGTTCTTGGCTGCAAATTCAGCTGCTTTTGCTCCTCCATGCCCATCAAACACACCAAAGAATACCTGTAGTCACATAATCTAATCAGAACGAATTCGAACAGCGAATTCAAAAACATAAATTCCACAATTTTATATCTTTCTCAAAATTTATAGAAACCCAATTCTTGTACTTTTGATTTCATCCTAAACTTTCTCAGTTGAAGCTCAACTCCAAATAAAATTGTAAAACAATCTAATCAAAGCTAAATGCTTGAAGTTTCTAGTAAAGATACTAATTTCCATTTGTGAAATTTTCCCGGGAAACAAACAGAAAATTGAGAGCGAAATAATCACAATTTACCTGTCTCGAATCATCGTGAAGATCAACAACAGCAGAGTAACGATCCTCCATTGGACCTCTCCTCCCCCTCTTACAATAAACCGAATACACATCCTCATCAACCTCCAGCACCTCCACTCTCTCCGCCGCACCCTCACTCGACTCCACCTTAAAATTCACCAAGGGCGCCACCGGAATATCAATCATCATCGGCCTCTTCCTCTTCAGAGCCAAACCCGAAGCCTGCTTCTGGCACTCGCTTATCAACTGCCTCTGAAACCGAGACTCAAAAGCCGGCGTCGTCAAAGCCGGCGACCGCGACGGTGTGGGCGGCGCGCCATGGAGGACTCTAGGCGAAGAACAGGCAGAAGGGGAAGCTAAGGCCGACGACCGGAAAAAATGGGAGGGAATTTGCGACGGCGAAAAAATCGGCGAGTTCGGCACCACCAAAGCGCAAGGCATTATTTTGCCTTTCTCTGTGTGGATTTCTTTTTTTTTTTGGGGGGGGGGGGGGGGGGGGGATTTTATCAAATTTTCTTTCTCTGTTGAGTGTTCTTTACTGTGTGTGATTTGGTCGACAGCGGGAAATGGAGGGGGTGTATATATAGGGAGAAGTAAAATAAGCGAAACTTTCATAATATTTAAATTATTATTTTAATTATAATTTAAAAAAATAAAAATACAATACAAAATCTCGTAATTAACTGTGCTTGACAAGAGGCTAATATAAAGTGAAGTCAGAGCGACGGGGTCGTAATTTGTTTATTTGGGAATTGTATTGACTTATGTTGACCTGTTTTGGTTTTGGGATTTAGTCAGAAATGGAGGGAGGGCGTATAAAGGTTGTGCCTACTGTATCTTTAAAATGTCGAATTCAAATATTACAAGAATAATTAGGTTTGATCTCACATTTGTCCCCTAAATTTTTGAGGTTTTTCTGGTTCGAGTCTTATAATTTTTTTTGTCTCAAATTAGTCCTAAATTCTCTCTCAAGGGAGTGTAGAATTGAACTTATAACGTCGAGTAAAAATTTAAATATTCTTGATCACTTTAGTTATAAGTTCTTCATAATTAACTCTGAACTTTCGAATGGATTTGATAAGAGCAAGAAATCGTTTTCGTTCCAAATATTAGCATATAATATGAGAATTTGTTTGACATTTTCTTAACCCATCTATTTTGACCAAAATGTTTTCCTCCCTCTACTAGTAAGTTACTACTTACGACTAGGTTGTAAATCATACAAATTAAACCAACCAAATCAAGTTTGGACTTGTTTTCCTTAACCGGTATTAGATTTGACCAACTAGAATTGTTAGTTTTGATCTTAAGAAAATTGACAATATCTGGTTTGGCTGAATAATATGATTTATATGTAAGTGTCTTATTTACGTGATCATTTTTGTGTTTCATTAGTTCTCAAAATGACTGACCAATCTCCTTCAACACACGAGTGGTGATGATTCGAAAAGGCTCCTTTTTGTCATAGTCGATATCATTGTTTGTTTGTCACAGCCCGTCCCGAGTTTTTATTTATCGAGGTTGTAAAATGACGAAATTACCCTTAAGGTGACTAAGGTACGTGTGACGTATAATTTGGAATAATTCATACTCTCCCAAATTTTTGGAAGATTTTAAATGGATTAAAAGTTATTTGAAATTTGTGTGGTTAGGGAATGAAAGTATGGCTTGTTTTGGGTGGACCACACATACACACACGGGACAAGTTCTTCCCCGTGCTCTCTCTCTCTCCTCCATCGCAGTTCTCTCTCTCTTCCTCTCGAACCCGTACGGACCAAAGCACCAATCCCTCAATTTCTTCGCGGATCGAAGCCAAAAAAGTGAGTTTCTTCATCCTTTCAATCTCCTGATTTGATTGGTGTCATTTTTAGAACTGGAAACCCTCGATATCACGTTGAAACCTCAAGGTCCGATTTGAGTATTGTTCATGCACGCGTGAATTGTTGAATTTCAGGGAATTCTAAGCTTACAGTGAGCTTAGTAAGGTCCTAAGGAAGCTCAGAGTGTTTAGTTTGAAAGTTTTGGACGTCGGGATCGCCGGGTTCGAAGTTGGCCGGTTTTCTTGGAATTTCTCCGGTGAGATTTCGTATGTTTTTTAACCTTAAAGTAGTGTAATGTAATTCTACACGCTTAGGGCTTCAAATTGATATAAAATGCGTGAAAAATGGTTGATAAATGACGGAGAACAAGGAGATTGAACCTCCAGTTTTTTGGCGACTGGAGGAAGAAGGTGACGCACGTGGGGGCCCGTGCGGCCTCGAATTTTTTTTTCTAAAAATACCTCGACGTCGAGTAGGTCACTTTGGTATATTCATATACCCAAATTGAGCATCGTATGAGAAGTTATTATGAATTGTCAGTTATGTGCTTTCAATAACGTTGTTATAGTTGTTTCGCATGTAGGTGATACCTATCCCGAGGATGAGCGCATTCAAGGACGTCACGGGGGTTACGACCCTTCGACTTACCAGTGAGTGGGCAGTTATTTTCTATTATTACCTATATACTACTGAATTTCCCATAAATTGAATTTAAATGAAAGTATGTTTTTAAAATGCCATGCATGCATATTATGAATTATATGAATTAGTAATTGATGCATATATATGTGAAATTGTGTTGTGGACGCACATGTGAGTATCAGGTGAGTTTTATGTTATTCATGTGAACTATCGATGAAGTGAATCGTGTTGAAAGCTAAAACCTGCACCCCTGGTGTTAATGCTTATATTATTCACCCTGCACCGCACGCTCACCTTGGATCCAAGTAGGTGCATGTCATACAGACCATGAGAGGGTTCCGACATGTCGTACAGACCATAGAGTGGTTCCGACTGTAGGTGATTTTAGATTATTATACAGCTGTTGATGAGAGAAGCACTAGAGCGTATTCTTACACCATTGTTATCGTACAGACTACTTCAGGTAGTTCCGATTTATGTGCAGAGTAGTGCCGTACATGTCATTGTGGTGACTCCGGTTGGTTTGGATATTGAGCTATGAAATTAACCGTACAGGACCAACTGCAGGGTCTCCGGTTGATTCATTATGTCACATGTTATATTGATACATTCTTAATCTGTTATTGACATTTATAGCATGGCACACTTTTTGTTATTGGATAAAGATTTGTGATTTGAGATATATGAAGATTTATATGTATATTATGTTATTTTCTGGGAAAGTATACATGTTTTACAGCGAGGGGTTAGAAATGTTATTAATTGAAATGTTTTCAAAAAGCTTTGTTTTACTGACCCACTCAATTTTGTTTTGCGCCCCTCCAGGTTCTAGTTAACAGCGTTGGTGGCCCACGAGGATTCCCATGACGTACTGACATACTACATAAATGTAGGACTCACTTTCGGGTGTTGTAATTTAGTTATGGTCCTACTTGACTGCACCTAGTACTTATGCTCTGAATATATGTGTTTCACACTTAAACTCATTCTAGCATGCCAGTTGGATATTATTGCTAGTATTTGTTTTTTTTTTATTTCTTCGTATTTCTCTTATCTATTGCTTCCGCGTCGCACTTTTGGTTACGTCACACTCACGTGACGGCCAACACGCCTTGATTCTAGGATCGGGGTGTGTCATTGTTTCACTAAAAAAAAAAATCTGTCAAACTAAATTTTACTTATTAGTAATCTTGTTGAGTTTTATAACTAACGTCAATTTTTTCTAATTTAAAATTAAAAAGTTATGGAACAATTGTAGAAACAAATAGTCAAATTGACTACGGTAATAACTTATTTCTCTGCGTTCAAGTTCAAATCTCTCCTCTTATTTTAGATAATTAAAGGTCAAACTTGAGACGATTAGATGGTCAAATATCAAATTGGAATAACCACTACAATGTAGGGATCGAATTTGTAATTAACAAAAAGAGACAAGGTAAGTCGTGAAATGTTCTAATGGAGTGTGTGATGTCCACTAACACAGTCACAAATCACTTGATTAGTGCATGTTCTAAATTTTCTAATGCAAAGGCGAAGTCTAAATAGACTGGTGGTGACTACGTCCGAATTCACCCACATAATATTATTTTTATTGAATTTTAACACTAAAACAAGTGCATACTATGCATGCAGGCCGCAGCTGCCAAACAGGACCGTGACCTGGTCCAACAACAGTTTAACCAAAATAAAAGCACGTGCTCTAGAAGTTGACTTAAACAAGACAAAGCCAAAACCTTGTTCAACGTACTAAAGCAGACCACTACAGAATAATTACTGTTGTACTCAAATTATAACGTGTTGAATTCGTTAAGACCACAAAGTGACAAATCGTAAATAAACGATTAAGCTACTTATGCAGTAAAACAGAAATAGAAACTGAGCTTAAAGGGTAAGCATTTGATCATTTATTATAAATTTGGAAAAATTACAATTATCGTAACGTGTAACGTGCTTCTAGTACCCTCTTCCTACAGCCGAGACAAAATCTCCGGCGAGCATACAAATTTTCATTTACAATTGATCCTACGATTGTTGCTTTTCTGCACCATGGCTTTCCTGCATTCGTTTTCTACCATTGATATAAAGGAACTTACTTTGGTACCAAATCCCAGAAGAATTGTCCTCCTGCCTTCCTTTCTGCAACTTTCTTCAAAAGTTTACTTGCAGTGCAAGAAAAAGGTCAATTATCATAAAACGAAACGACCTAATTGGACTATCATCACACTTGTATCATCCATGGAACCTCTCGTTATTGACAGATCAACGAGCTTCTTGCAAGCAGAAAAGAGCTCCGGCTTATCAACACCAACGCATAAAGGGCGAACTATATCTACCGCCTCTTGATTAGTAACCTGGAAAAGAGAGATGAAAACTTCGTATTAGATTTTGGTAATTCCGAAGTAATGACTCTAAACGAAGACACGTGAAGCGGAATGAATGAGCTTAGTTCTAAAATTACCTTGTCCCAAAGGCCATCAGAAGCTAACATTAAAAACTCGCATTCGGGGTCTATTCTCAAGACTTTAGTCTCTGGTTCTGCTATCACCCATTCTTTAAGCTGTCTATCTCCAATTGATCTCGAAGCAGCAAGAGATCCCTGAATTCTCCAAACACCGCGGCAACAATCTACATAACCACCCTGCAAAACAAAAATCGCAAAATCCAATCAGCGACAAAGTCCACGATCTTCCATTTCAATCTTGACGTACGAATATCAAATCCTCGGATCCATGTGCACATATTTGAATGCTCACCGTGGTCTCAATCCTTTCCCTTTCATCTATTCTTGAAGGATGATGATCGGATGTAAGGGCCTCGGCAACCCCTCCTCGGCTCATAACAGCACGACAGTCACCGGCACTGGACACCACAAGGTTACCCTTTTGTATCAAGGCAGTCACACAGCATGCGCCGCCAGCAACATCCTCCTTCAGAAACTCGACATCGGTGGTTAGATAACCATCTTTGACTGCTTCCACGATTTCCTCTTCACTTTCACCCGTCAAACGATCCGCAATGTTTTTAGTCAAGTTCTTGCCTGCAAATTCAGCTGCTTTTGCTCCTCCATGCCCATCAAACACACCAAAGAATGCCTGTAGTCACATAATCTAATCAGAACGAATTCGAACAGCGAATTCAAAAACATAAATTCCACAATTTTATATCTTTCTCAAAAGTTATAGAAACCCAATTCTTGTACTTTTGATTTCATCCTAAATTTTCTCAGTTGAAGCTCCACTCCAAATAAAATTGTAAAACAATCTAATCAAAGCTAAATGCTTGAAGTTTCTAGTAAAGATACTAATTTCCATTTGTGAAATTTTCCTGGGAAACAAACAGAAAATTGAGAGCGAAATAATCACAATTTACCTGTCTCGAATCATCGTGAAGATCGACAACGGCAGAGTAACGATCCTCCATTGGACCTCTCCTCCCCCTCTTACAATAAACCGAATACACATCCTCATCAACCTCCAGCACCTCCACTCTCTCCGCCGCACCCTCACTCGACTCCACCTTAAAATTCACCAAAGGCGCCACCGGAATATCAATCATCCTCGGCCTCTTCCTCTTCAGAGCCAAACCCGAAGCCTGCTTCTGGCACTCGCTTATCTCCTGCCTCTGAAACCGAGACTCAAAAGCCGGCGTCGTCAAAGCCGGCGACCGCGACGGTGTGGGAGGCGCGCCATGGAGGACTCTAGGTAAAGAACAGGCAGAAGGGGAAGCTAAAGCCGACGACCGGAAAAAATGGGAGGGAATTTGCGACGGCGAACAAATCGGCGAGTTCGGCACCACCAAAGCGCAAGGCATTATTTTGCTTTTCTCTGTGTGGATTTCTTTTTTTTTTGGGGGGGGGGGGGGGGGGGGGATTTTATCAAATTTTCTTTCTCTGTTGAGTGTTCTTTGTGTTAGGAATGTCGGTACTACAAGATAGAGAATGCACAAGGTAAAGTAGAAAATGGACGCCAAGAATTTATGTGGTTCGGCAATTTATGCCTACGTCCACCAAACAAGGAATCTTTACTATATGAAAAAAGATGAATACAACAAGAGTAGTCTTACCAAGCCAAAGACAAGGCTTGATGGATACAAGAAAGTATAACACACACTTTCTATCACTCTAAACTTCACTCACACAATGTGTAGTGGAACACTCTCACTCTCACTCTTGGAGTGGAACTCTAGCTTTGGACTTGATCCTTTGCTACTCACTCTTGGTTCTCAATTGGTTACATCACACCCATATTTATAGGTGAGGGCTTGGCATTCTACTAGTTTCTAGTTCCTTCTTCAAACCTCTAGTATAGAAAAATCTAGACTAGCCATATACTTGTAGCTTCTAGATCTTTCCATTTGCAACCAAGGAAGCTAGTACTCTCTAGCTTCTTCCATCAACTTAATAACATTCTAGAATTGTCTAGCAAGCTCCAGCCTCATCTCTTGCTTACTAGAATAATCTAGAACATTGATCATGGGCTGGACCATATACCAACAATCTCCCCCTCCAGTCCATGAGGGAGGAATTCCGATCATGACTCCAAGTTACCTGGAGTTCATCCCAGCAGCCTTAATGCAGAATTCCAACTTTGATTTTGTGACTACCTTTGTCAACATGTCTGAAGAATTATTATCGGTATGAATCTTCTTCAGCTGCAGCAACTTGTTCTCGATAGCGTCTCTAATCCAGTGATAACAAATATCAATGTGCTTAGTGCGTGAATGATATGTAGTGTTCTTGCTCAAGTCCAGAGCACTCTGACTATCACAATAAACGCCATAATCACTTTGCTTCAAACCCAACTCTTGGAGAAACCGCTTCAGCCACAACAACTTCTTGCATGCTTCTGTAGCGGCTATGTATTCAGCCTCGGTTGTGGACAAAGCAATGCACTTTTGTAACTTGGATTGCCAAGACACGGCTCCCCCTGCAAAAGTAAACAAGTACCCAGACGTAGATTTTCTACCATCCAGGTCACCTCCCATGTCAGCATCTGTAAATCCTTCCAAGATTGGTTTGGAACCGCCAAAGCACAAGCACATCTTAGAAGTCCCTTTCAAATATCTGAGAATCCACTTAACAGCTTCCCAGTGGTCCTTCCCTGGATTAGAGAGAAACCTGCTCACCACACCTACTGCATGAGCAATATCTGGCCGTGTGCACACCATTGCATACATGATACTTCCTACTGCTGAAGAGTAGGGAACAACTGCCATTTTCTCCTTTTCTTCATATGTTTTTGGACATGACTCTTTGCTCAACTTGATATGATTGGCTAAAGGTGAGCTTACCGGTTTGGCTGCTTTCATGTTGAACCTTTCAAGCACCTGTTCAACATACTTTTCTTGTGACAGCCACAACTTCTTGGATTTTCTGTCACGAATTATCTCCATGCCCAAAATCTGCTTGGCTGGCCCTAAGTCCTTCATGTCAAAGGACTTAGATAACTCTTCTTTGAGCTTTTTAATCATAGAAGCATCTTGTCCGACAATCAACATGTCATCAACATAAAGCAATAAGATGATGAATGTACCTCCAGAAAATTGTTTGATATAGACACAAGAGTCAGCATGAGTTCTCTTGTACCCATTACTCACCATGAATGAGTTGAACTTCTTATTCCACTGTCTCGGAGCCTGCTTAAGACCATATAAACTTTTCTTAAGCTTGCACACCAAATTTTCTTTACCTTTGACTTCAAAGCCTTTGGGTTGCTCCATGTATATCTCCTCTTCTAAATTGCCGTGGAGAAATGCAGTTTTAACATCTAACTGCTCGAGCTCAAGATCCATGCTTGCTGCCATACCAAGGATAACTCGAATGGAAGTCATCTTCACCACCGGTGAGAAAATCTCATCAAAGTCAACTCCTTTCTTTTGACCAAAACCTTTGACAACCAAACGAGCCTTGTACCTTGTCATGTTGTCGTCTCTTTTCAATTTGAACACCCACTTGTTTTTCAATGCTTTCCTGCCATTTGGAAGCTCCACCAGCTCATAGGTATCATTCTTTGATAAGGAATCCATCTCCGACTCCATTGCCTTCATCCATTTGTCACTGTCGTTATGAGCTCTGGCCTCCTCATATGTTTCGGGCTCTCCATAATTAGTCAACATGATATACTCTGATGAAGAATACTTGGTAGACGGTCTTCGACTTCTGATGGATCTTCTGACCTGATCTTCATTCTCTTGTAGGGCTGGAGGCTCCCCCTGATTGGGTTCTCCTTGAATCTGCTCTTCTTGACTAGGCTCCCCCTGATCAGCAATCTCATGGTCTGGCACATCTTGATCAGGCTCCTCTTGATTAGCATTATCTGATTCTGCAGGCACTTCATTGGCAGTTGCTTCAGGGATGTCATCGTGACTTTCTTCATCTGAAGCTAATGGATCAACTCCTCTGACTGCGCCATCTGGTTGTGCCTCTTTATCCGAATCCCCAATTGTTTGTTCTTCATAAAAGACCACGTCTCTACTTCGGATAAACTTCTTCTGGTATGGGTCCCATAATCTGTAACCAAAATCTTCACCGCCATAACCAAGAAAGATGCACGGTGTAGCTTTGTAGTCTAACTTCGATCTCTGCTCTTTGGGCACATGCACAAAAGCTTTGCAACCAAACACCTTCAGATGAGAGTAAGACACATCATTACCAGTCCATACTCTCTCTGGAACATCAAGACCTAATGGTACTGATGGAGATCGGTTGATCAAATAGCAGGCTGTCCTTACAGCTTCACCCCAGAACTGCTTAGATAACTTTGCAGTCCTCAACATACACCTGACTTTCTCCATGATGGTTCGGTTCATTCTTTCAGCAACACCGTTATGTTGTGGAGTTCCAGGAACTGTCTTCTCATGACGTATGCCATGTTTTACACAATACTCTCTAAACTGGTGAGATGTGTACTCGCCGCCGTTGTCGCTACGAAGGCACTTGAGAGGTTTCCCAATTTCCCTCTCCACCATGGCATGGAACTCCTGGAATGTCTAAAACACCTGGTCTTTGGATTTCAACAAATACACCCACACCCTTCGTGAAGCATCATCAATATAAGTAACAAAATATTTATTTCTTCCAAGTGACTCGACTTCCATGGGACCACACACATCTGAATAAACAAGATCTAACAAGTTTCCTTTCTTTGTAGATGGAACAGAAAAACTAACTCTTCTTTGTTTTCCGAATAAACAATGCTCACAAGAGTTTAACGACGTACCTTTGGCAAAGGGAATATGAGACTTCTTTGCCAAAACTTGTAGGCCTTTCTCGCTCATGTGGCCTAGCCTCTTATGCCACAAGTCTAGAGATGAGTCTTCCACAGCATTCAACTCACCTTTCAAAACCTTGGCATTTGACCGGTACAACGTACAACAAAGTCGTGCTCTTGCTACCACCATTAAGCCTTTAGTAAGCTTCAATTTTCCTTCGCCAATATGGTGATAATATCCTTGTCGATCAAGGGTACCGATGGATATCAGATTGAGACGTATATCAGGAATATGTCTCACATCTTTCAACATCAATTGGCAGCCGAGATTAGTTCTTAAGCAGATATCACCAATTCCAAGAATTTTGGAATAGCTTTCATTCCCCATCTTCACTATGCCAAAGTCACCTTCTTTGTATGTACTGAAGAACTCCCGTTTGGACGTAGCATGGAAGGAAGCTCCATTATCAAAGATCCATTCAATGTCTCTGTCAGAGTTGCCCATATGCAGACATTCACCAACAGACAATATTTCTGGTACATCACCACATATGACAGCGGTGGTATTGCCAGTATCATCTTTCTTCTGATTGTTTCCTTCCCTTTGCTCTCTCTTCCAAACTCGACAATTTTTCTTCATATGGCCTTCTTTGCCACAATGGTGGCATGCACCCCTGAACCTTGACTTGGATCGGCTAGGACTCCTGCCATGACCTCTAGGCCCTCTACTCTTGCTTCTTCCGCGGTTCTCTGTGACAAATACTTGGCTGCTATCTGTGCCAGAAGTCTTTCTCATTGTTTCTTCATTGAGCATGCTATTTTTAACATTATCAAGAGTAAGAACACCATTAGAAGCAGAGTTACTTATACTCACCACAAAGGTCTCCCAACTGTCTGGCAAGGATCCAAGTAACAAGAGCGCTTGTAGCTCGTCCTCGATCGTCATTTTCATAGTAGCCAACTGGTTGATGATATTCTGGAAATTGTTCAAGTGTTCTGCTACACTTAAACCATCCTTGTACTTCACATTGATGAGCTCTTTGATCAAGAAGGCTTTCTTGGCTGGGGTCTTCTTCTCGAACAAGGACTCAAGCTTCGTCCAAAACTCGCGAGCATTGGTTTCATTAGACACATGGTGAAAAACACTATCATCCACCCATTGTCTAATTGTGCCAATAGCCTTGCGATTCATCTTCTTCCACTCGGCATCGGACATGCTCTCGGGCTTAGCGGCATCTCCTTCAATTGGCTCATGCAAATCCTTGCAATAGAGAATGTCCTCCATCCTTGGCTTCCATGTTACCCAATTGGAGTTGGTGAGTTTGATCATAGTGCCACTTCCTTCCATCTCGTAGTACGAGCCAACCGGGCTCTGATACCACTTGTTAGGAATGTCGGTACTACAAGATAGAGAATGCACAAGGTAAAGTAGAAAATGGACGCCAAGAATTTATGTGGTTCGGCAATTTATGCCTACGTCCACCAAACAAGGAATCTTCACTATATGAAAAAAGATGAATACAACAAGAGTAGTCTTACCAAGCCAAAGACAAGGCTTGATGGATACAAGAAAGTATAACACACACTTTCTATCACTCTAAACTTCACTCACACAATGTGTAGTGGAACACTCTCACTCTCACTCTTGGAGTGGAACTCTAGCTTTGGACTTGATCCTTTGCTACTCACTCTTGGTTCTCAATTGGTTACATCACACCCATATTTATAGGTGAGGGCTTGGCATTCTACTAGTTTCTAGTTCCTTCTTCAAACCTCTAGTATAGAAAAATCTAGACTAGCCATATACTTGTAGCTTCTAGATCTTTCCATTTGCAACCAAGGAAGCTAGTACTCTCTAGCTTCTTCCATCAACTTAATAACATTCTAGAATTGTCTAGCAAGCTCCAGCCTCATCTCTTGCTTACTAGAATAATCTAGAACATTGATCATGGGCTGGACCATATACCAACACTTTGCTGTGTGTGATTTGGTCGACAGCGGGAAATGGAGGGGGTGTATATATAGGGAGAAGTAAAATAAGCGAAACTTTCATAATATTTAAATTATAATTAAAAAATAAATAAAAATACAAAACAAAATCTCGTAATTAACTGTGCGTGACAAGAGGCTAGTATAAAGTAAAGTCAGAACGACTGGGTCGTAATTTGTTTATTTGGGAATTGAATTGACTTATGTTGACCTACTTTGGTTTTGGGATTTAGTCAGAAATGGAGGGGGAGCGTGTAAAGGGTGTGCCGCCTATTGTATCTTTAGAATGTCGAATTCAAATATTACAAGAATAATTAGGTTTGATCTCACATTTGTCCCCTAAATTTTTGAGGTTTTTCTGGTTCTAGTCTTATAATTTTTTTTGTCTCAAATTAGTCCTAAATTCTATCTCAAGGGAGTATAGAATTGAACTTATAACATCGAGTAAAAATTTAAATATTTTTTATCACTTTAGTTACAAGCTCTTCATAATTAACTCTAAACTTTCGAATGGATTTGATAAGAGCAAGAAATCGTTTTCGTTCCAAATATTAGCATATAATATGAGAATTTGTTTGACATTTTCTTAACCCATCTATTTTGACCAAAATGTTTTCCCTCTACTAGTAGGTTACTACTTACGACTAGGTTGTAAATCATATAAATTAAACCAACCAAATCAAGTTTGGACTTGTTTTCCTTAACCGGTATTAGATTTGACCAACTAGAATTGTTAGTTTTGATCTTAAGAAAATTGACAATATCTGATTTGGCTGAATAATATGATTTATATGTAAGTGTCTTATTTACGTGATCATTTTTGTGATTCATTAGTTCTCAAAATGACTAACCAATCTCCTTCAACACACAAGTGGTGATGATTCGAAAGGCTCCTTTTTGTCATAGTTGATATCATTGTTTGTTTCACTAAAAAAAAAAATTCTGTCAAACTAAATTTTACTTATTAGTAATCTTGTTGAGTTTTATAACTAATGTCAATTTTTTCTAATTTAAAATTAAAAAGTTATGTAACAATTGTAGAAACAAATAGTCAAATTGACTACGATAATAACTGCTCTCTCTGCATTCAAGTTCAAATCTTTCCTCTTATTTTAGATAATTAAAGGTCCAACTTGAGACAATTCGAAAGTCAAAGATCAAATTGGAATAACCATTACAATGTAGGGATCGAATTTGTAATTGTTGACCCTAGAAACTACCAAGCCTACGTGGCGCACATGCCGAGTAATCTATAAGCTAACTACGTCCTTCGGTGAATGCGGGGCGTGCCAACTCGTCGGCTGAGCTCGGCCGAGGAGTAAATTTTGTTGATGTTGCGTTGGGTGCGCGGCTGACTTCTACGTCTTGCGATTGCGGCCAAGAAAGGAACACGTCTCGGCCTCTTGGGCTCTCGAACCTGAAGACAAGGTTACTATTCTTACGAAGTTCAATATCAAATTCGGCTTTCAATGTGCCGAATGTAATAACTGTAACACCTCACTTTGCCGAGAAGGCTGATGAGATGACCTCGACCAATAAGGATTCAGAAATCCTTCTCGACCGAGACTTGGATAGGTAATCAACCGTCCTCGCCGCAGTGTTGTTGATGCCAACGGAAGATGCTGCGAGACCGGCTGATTCTACGGTGACAGAGCTATCTATGCCGACTTAAGATATCACCGGTTGCTTTCACAGTGCTGTTGATGCCAACGGAAGATGTGTCAGCGAAAAAGAAAGAAAAAATCTCAAAGTTGTTGAGTTTGCGCAGGGCAGTTTTGTATTGTTTTTTGCAGGGCTCTAGAATGATGCGCAGTCTCTTCTATTTATAGCAACGGCCCCCCCAAGGTCGAGTTAAAAACCTACTCGGACTAGGTCTTCTTCTCCTGATCAGTACCAACTCGACCAGTCCTACTTTCACTAGGATTGTGAACCTAGTCCTTAACCGAGCCGGATTCGCTTCCGGGTCTTGCCGAGACTCCTCATTGCATTAGGACTCGACTTCTTGCGTTATGACCTAGCCGACCTAGGTTTGGAGGCCCACGTACTAAACGATCCATGGTATTCTTGTCGCAAGGCCTTCCGGGCCGAGAATGATTCTATACTCGGCCCAAACTATTATTTTGGGCCCAAACAGCACCTCATCTTGTACAAGAAAATATCAAGATAATTTTTTAAACGATAAATATTATGATAAAAATCATAATATTATCCTTTAACAATAAAAATTATCCCCACTTTTCCATCCGACGGTTGAGAACTATGTTTACTTAACGACCTTGATTACACGGACCGATGGTGTAAATTTGGATCCAAACAGTAATTAACAAAAAGAGACAAGGAAAGTCGTGAAATGTTCTAATGGAGTGTGTGGTGGTTATTTTAAGGCCAGTACGTTGTTCAACGGTCAATAAAGCTTACTTGTACCCTGTCAATATTCAGCATCCCATCCTTTCCCCCTTTTTTCTCACTTTTATAACTTTTTTATTACTTTCTTATTAATTTCGGACCCAAAAGAAAAAAGAAAATTCACTTGCACAAGGCGGGTTCTTGTTGGTTCCGTCGGTGGGTAGAGTTTCAAGGAGTTTCTGTGCTTCCAGCTTCAAGCTATCTGTTACGGATACGTTTGCAACTGCAGTCCCTAGTCGATGGCGCGCGCGCCAATATTATATTGCATGGGACCAACCTACTAGATCATACTTGATATGAGAAATGTCAGCGAGACTTTTTTAGAATGAAACTCTTTATAGATTCTCTGTTATCTTATAATTTAACGTTATTCGTGCTAATATTATAAAACTTTAAGTAAAAGTATGAAATGACAGCAAGTTGCATTTATGAAAAAGTCTCCTTGACATTTATTGATAAATCATACTAATGTCCTATAAGAAAGTTGTTAATTGTAGGACACTCTTATGTTTAAGGGAGAATTTTGTATCGATGGGTGAGATTTGTTGATAATAATCACATATTAGAGAAAAAATGAACTTTATATTTTCTTATTAATGGTTGATTTGGGGTTGTTAAAATTTTTTAAAAGCAACTTCTTAAAAAAAAAATTAGGGTCTTAGTTGTGTTTGGTAAATGGAAATTATTTATTTATTTATTTTCAAAATCACGAGTTCAAAACAGCAAAAGGTAAAATGTCACATTCCGGCCCGGGCCTCCACCACATCCAGGGTTCGACTTCACCGTAGTACGATATTATCCGCTTTGGGCTCGACCACGCCCTCATGGTTTTGTTTCTGGGAACTCACACGAGCAGAACTTCCAATTAGATCACCCATCCCCATCCTGGGATTGCTCTCGCGCGAACTCGCTTAACTTCAGAGTTCCGAAGGAACCCGAAGCCAGTGAGCTCCCAAAAGGTCTCGTGATAGGAAGAGATGAGAATATACATATAAGGCTTATATGATCCACTCCCCTGGACGATGTGGGATGTTACAATCCACCCTCATTAGAGGCTCGACGTCCTCGTTGGCACACATTCGGCCAGGGATTGGCTCTGATACCAAATTGTCACATCCCGACTTGGGCCTCAACCACATCTCAGGCTCGACTCTACCGTAGCATGATATTGTCCGTTTTGGGCCCCTACCATGCCCTCACGTTTTGTTTATGGGAACTTACGCGAGCAGAACTTTCCAGTGGGTCACCCATCCTGAGATTGCTCTCGCACGAACTCGCTTAACTTTGGAGTTTCGATGGAATCCAAAGATAGTGAGCTCCAAAAATGCGTCGTGCTAAGAAGAGATGTGAATATAAAGCTTACATGATCCACTCCCCTGGGCGATATGAGATGTTACATAAAATCATTTCTACGCATGCTTTAAAAAAAACGCATTTTTTTATTAAATGCATGTGAACAATACCAATTAATGAAACTAACGTATTGACAATTCAATCCCTGTTTTTTTTTTTTTGATAAAAGCACTTTTAGTTTTATATTTTACCAAACATATTTTTTTTAATAACTGTTTAATTCTCACATCACAGCTTAAGCAATTTTGAATAAAACCCAGTAATCCCAAACTAGCCATAAAATTTGTGCTACTATTTATATTGCCAATTTATTTACATATTGGTGGAACTTCAACTTCTGTCATGTCATGGTATCAGAGCTTACTCACGCGTGAAATATAACGATCACGTATGGTTCACCACGTCATCCATTTTGTGTTGTTTGTGTATGAAGTTTCACCATAAAATCAATTGATAATATGTGTGGAATAACCTAACTACTTATAAGCACAAACAAACTTATTTATCTAATGTATAGTTTATACTCTCGACACACCTCCTCGCATGCGGCAAATTTTTTAAATTTAACACGTAAACAACACAAATTAAGTAACGTAAATCATTCGTGGTTATTGATCTTCACACACAAAACAATGTAAATCTGATATACTACGAAAAAATTGAAGGCTCCAATTCGTATCTCTCGGTTGGTTGTGAAAAGTGTCTGAGTTGACAATGTCGAACACATCCATGTAAGTATTTTTTCCCTCAAGTCATGTTATTCTCTAGTTCGAAATGTTATGGTTTCTATTTAATAAACAGAATTTCATCCTTAAAAGTTGTACAAAAGTTAAACGCACAATGTATTAGATTGCTATTAATCGATGTTTGCGATGATAGAAACCAACAAGTGTGTAAATCTTTGAAAATTTGTCCGAATCTTAAAGTCTATGTATTAATTGCAGCTAATCGATGTTTGGAATGTTAGGAACCAACAAGTACGTAAAGGCAACCTGGCACCCCCTCCTTCTGATATGATTTTGAAGAATTTTCAGTCTGGTGGGAACACAACACGTTAAATTTAATGTCATAATACAATTGGTTTATTTGTTTTTCTCAAAATTTCTAACCAATTATATTATGACACTTAACATACTAGACCGTATTATTGGCATTCAGAACAATTTCTCATGATTTTGCATGTGTCTGCAAAAGATCGTCCTATAATGTTAAGGTTTATGTGGAGATGTTGTATGCAAAATACACCTCATTACAATGGGGTGTGAGAATGCGGCTTGGTCTTGGACTCATGCTAAATATAAACCATTTGGATTGCTATCTTAAACAACAAATTGTTATTGTCATTTTAAAAATCTCATTTTGAACTCAAAATTTTCTATAATTAAAAAAATACATTTATGAGAAGTGTACAATGAAAATTTTAGAGTGTTAATAATAATTCCCTTAAAAATATGGTAAAAATAAGTTGACGTTATTGATGCAAATGATTTTTCTTTTTTCAAATCTTCTTTCCTACTTATATTATTTTTCTTATTACGAACGATATTTTATACTAATTTATATTAACGAGAGGAGAAATATTTGAACTCAAAACACATTAGGTCAAAAAAAAAAAAAAACTTCAGCTACTAAAACAATCCGCTATTTTTATATGCTGATATTATTTTTACACACAAAATTTCTTGCTTCTATAATTTTGACGGTTCCATGCGCTCCATTAGATAAACTATCAAAACTATCATTTATTGTGTTCAAAAACATCATTATTGGTTAATTTGAGTGGTACAATAATTGAGTTGTAATATAACATGTTTGACAAGGTTTGCGTTTTGGTCAATGTTTTATGCATGAAGTGCTTTGAACATTGCTTAGCAAACTTATTAGTCCACTCCAGTACTCTTTCCCTTTTCCTTTTACACACGAATAAAACGTGACTCATGACGTCATGCGTTACAAATGAACGGGGAGAAAACTTGTATTTGGGAGTATGTGTTAAACATAGGGCTGGTTTGGTATTGCTGTGCTTTGAAAAAAGGCTGCTGTGAGAATAAGCGGTTGTGATGTGAGAATAAGCGGCTGTGAAATAAATTAGCGGAGTGTTTGGTAAACTTTTTTGTAAAAGTGCTTTTAGAAAAAAAAGCAGTCTGATAGTGGATATTTTCATTAAAGGAGCACTGTAACTCCGTGTGCTTTGAAAAAAAGCCAGTTTTCCAAAGCTGCAAATAGCAGCTTTAGCTTTTTATTTTGATTTCAGCTTATTCTCACAATAGCTTCCAAAATAAACCATTTTTTTTAGTTTACCAAACACCTAAAACTCTCATAGTTTTTTTTCATGGATGTTTTTTTTTTAAGCACCTCACTCGCAAACCATCCCATAATCTGCCATAGTTTCCAAAAAAATAAAAATAAAAAAATAAAAACATGATCTGCCACAGACAAACCTATTTTCAATTAGTGCGTGGTGGTGGTGAACACAAAAAATTATATCCTCCACCAATCCGTAAGGGACACATGGTAATTAATTAATAAAGGCAATATTATTTAATTTGCTAATTGACATTGAAAACACGAGTTGCTTATTCATCGTCTATTATTAGCACCTGAATCACAAACTTAGCTTAAGTAGTTCAAGTTATGGCAAATTTGAAAGTGATTTTAGACAAACACAAAGTGTTTTAATTTTTTGAACGATATATTTGTTATATTAGATGCGATTAGGGAGCCGACGAGATTCGAATTCAAATCGTGGTGCAAAGACAATACTCTTCTCCACCATTGTGTTATATTAATGTTTTAACTTCTAATAATATTTGTCATAAAAAGTTGAAAAAGTGTTCTACTTTCAAATACTAAATGATGGTTATAACTATTATGGTGGGAATACTATAAAAAAGAAAGAAAGTTGAACACAATAAAAGTCACATAGTTTTCACACATATTGTCACTTGTACAATGTTTCTAGGGATAGACACGGTTCACTGTGGTGCGTTTTTTAGTGTAACCGAAACCAAAACCGAGATTTTTTGTTCATATTGTATAGCTTTGTCCGATCCCAACAAAAATCCTCCTAATTGATCCTCATTTGATTTGTTAATTTTACTTTTTTGCTTTACAATTCGGTGCGGTTTTGAAGTAATCAAAACCAAAACTGAGATTTTTTGTTCATATTGTATAGCTATGTCCGATCCCAACAAAAATCCTCCCAATTGATCCTCATTTGATTTGCTAATTTTACATTTTTTTTTTCCACAACAGATTCAAAATTTTGATTATTTTTTGTGTGTTTTGGCTTGTGATTTAAGGGCTTCGAGGTCAAAACCTAAACGGTGAAGGACGTGTCTGTACCAACATTGGTGCGAACTACCTGAGTGATCACTTGTGCGGGCAAAACACGGTGTCGATGCTGGAGACCAAGGGCACTTGCCCCATCTAAGCGCCCTTGGTCTGCTGCCTCATAATCTCCGCCCCCCTTGCGCTGTAGGTGGTCGCTGGGTTTTTGTATTTTCAAGTATTTAATTTATTTTTAATTCGTGAAGTAAACTATAAATCCAGTTGTGATAAAATAGTTCAGATATCAAATTTAAAGAACGAGTATCATTTGTTCAAGAAAAAAGAGAGTATCACAGATGATGTGTTAGTACAATACTATCTAATAATTTCTCCGTAACGAGATGATGCCGCGAATTTATAATGAATAACGGACACATCCAACTCAGCATACCATCAATATAAAGTTAACCAGAGCCAGAACAATTATATTCCTATGCTTCACTGGAACAAAATTGTCCACGCAACCAAACGGCTAAAACTCTAGGGTTTAAACCCCAATCTCCCCAAATTCCCACCCGTTATTCACCATACACAGCAAAAAAAAAAGAGCGGGAGACAGTCTCTCAGTCCACTGAGCTCAATCTCTCACTAACCCCTCTAAATGTCGCCGTTGGCCGTTCGCCGCCTCACGGTGCTCGGCGAGTTCAAGCCGTTCGGATTAATCGCCGAAGCTCTCGACGGTAAGCCCGCCGATAACGTCACCGACAAGTACGATTACTTCCTCTTTGACCCCGAAACCGTCCGAGAACTAGACGAAACGGATGACAATGACTCTTCGGCCTCCGCGCTGAGCGATCGGTGCGATCACGAGTTGTTCATTCGAGGAAATCGGTAATTTCTGCAATTTTTTTTTTGTTTCTGTTTGGTTGCTCGGAAAATGGAGTAGAAAATTGAATTTAAATTAAAATTGAAAATGCAGTGAGTGTGATGTGGAATTCTGAAACATATTTGCCGTAATGTAACAGGATAATATGGTCAACTGGTCCGCGAGTGTTTAAGAGATTCACATTGCCGTCTCCAGTAATCACGGTACATACATTTTTCCTGAATTTGCTTTTCTGGTGATATACATTTGTTTTGGTAATGGAAATTTGTTTGTATATATAAATCCAGGCTTGCTGGTGTCGCTTGGGGGATATGACCGAAGCGCTTCTATGCGTTTTACAAGTTGCTTGTTTAACAATCTACAACACATCAGGTGCGAAAACTAGTAGATATTTTACTCCATTTTGAAACTTAATTGGCGATAAATTCCTGAAAAGATTGAACAAAATATGTTGTTTTGTTTGTTGTCCAATAGGTGAAGTAGTCTCTGTCCCTCTTTCTCGAACCATCACATCGGTATGGCCTCTTCCATTTGGTTTGTTACTTCAGCAGGCAGCTGAAGTGAACTCAACTATACATGCTCCTTCTTCATCTTCGACTACTTTGTTTGGCGTACGAGATCTCCCTCGTCCTAGAAGAGAAAGTGGACATAGTCCACAGCATAATGTCAATTTTGTGACTTCACTTGACCATATCGCCAAGGGAGAAACAAGCCCGGTGTCCTCACATCTGATTTTGAAAGATCCATTAGAAGAACCACACGTACGCTATTGAATTTTGTACTTTGCTTTGCTATTTTGTTTTTTGTTTCTTTTGTATTTTTCTTGATGCGTGTCTTTTTAATGAAAATATTTCAGTTGGCTTATATTGAAGAAAGAGGAAAACTGAACTTAATGAAGGAATTTGATGAAACTACTATTTGGACAAGTGATCGAATTCCTCTTATGGCATCATATAATACAGGTTCCTTATATGCCAAGTTACTTCCCCGTTTGCATTTTTTTGGGGTTAAATTAATATATAATCTTGCCACTTCTCTATGCAGGAAGGATGCAACATTCTGTGTGGGTTGCGGAAACCAGTAATTCTAACCATGAAATGGCAAGTGCTAGTTTAGTAGATGCAGTTCCTGCTGGTGTTCTAGCAAAGCAATTCTCATTTCGTAGAATATGGCAAGGCAAGGGTGCCCACACAGCAGCTTGTAAGGTGCTTTTTTTTCTTTCATTTTATTCAAACATCAATTAAGTCAGTATCTAAAATAAACCTTAATTAAGTCATGTGAATTTTCCTTTCATCTGATTTTGTAAACTATATTTTAGGTCTTTCTAGCGACTGATGATGATGCAGCTCCTATTATTTGTTTTCTTCATCAAGAACAAAAAAAATTGATGTGTGTAAGGCTTCAAAGCGTTGAGATAAATAATGAAATTATCTTTGACATTAAACCTGACATGAGCTGGAGCATACCTGCAGTTGCAGCAGCACCTGTGATTGTTACCCGCCCTAGGTATGGTTTCATTTCATGTTTACTTTCCCTTTCCTTTCTTCCCAAGTCTGTTTAACAATTATATGAACATGATTTTCTCCATTAACTTTTCCAGGGCGAAAGTGGGACTGCTGCCATATTCAGACATGCTTGTTCTGGCTCCTGAAAATGTCCTTCTTCTCTATGTAAGCTATACCAACTTGGTAGCTTATATCAGTTGAATCATTGTTAATAGATTGTTCACATTCTCTCTAATGGTTCAAATAGTACCGGGAAATAGAATTTCCAATTTGCTTTCCATTCTATTAGTAATGAATCGATCAATTGAGAAACTATTATTTTACCGTTTCTTATGTTTAATCAATATCTTTATAATGTTGTGTTTACCTCTGGCATAAGTGTGCAACATTTATGCAATCAACCTTTTTTGTTTTTGCAGTCGGGGAAACATTGCCTGTGTAGGTATATGTTGCCTTCTTGTCTTGGTGAAGGCCGATTTTCACATAATTTAGAGTTTCCAGAAACAACTTCTGTTACTCAGGGCCTGAAGGTTATAGGATTGGTCGATGCTGTTGAGGGGCGTATCAATGTTACTGTAAATAATGGGAAGGTAAGTGGTTTCCATGTTTATTGTTGAGCCAAACTGCTGTCCACATACCTTCTGATGTAAACACGCGCTATTCTCGATAATTGTAGTGACTGCTGATTTCTTTATCAATTTAAGTTACTTGCTATGACAGCTATTTTATGGTCTTATTTTTTCAAAATTGTTCAGATGTTTCGGTGTGTATTACGTAGAAGCCCTGCATCTACCCTGGCAAATGATTGCATCACAGCCATGGCTGAGGGACTAAGTACCAGTTTCTATAGCCATTTTCTTAGTCTGCTTTGGAAAGATGGTGACCTTGCTTATTTAGCAGAAGCTGATTCTAGTGTTCACTCGGAATGGGACTCCTTTTGTAGCATTATAATGGAAATGTGTGGATCAAGTGCCACTTCTAAAAAGATTTCAAATCCAATGCCTCAGTCATCTTGGGAGTTTCTTATTCACAGTAAATTTCACATCAATTTCTGCAAACATAACTTTATTACTGAAAACTCTTCAGTAACATCATTGAATGTGCGAAGAGTGGACTCCTCTCGGATAAATTCAGATGGTACAACAAGGTCAGATAAAACATTTTATCCAAAGCTGTTGATGGAGAGTTTACATTGTTTGCATGCAGTATATGAGAGCCTGAAACTGAACAGTCTTCGCAAAAGGTTTGTTTAATCTTTTGTAATCTTGTTGTATTTTAACTTTTATCATTACTACTAATATTTTATTTTTTTAGTTATTTAGCGTTATGCACTATTTTGCAATTATGATATTGATTGCATATACTTGAGGTGCAGTGATTGAGTGACCTTGGATGAACCTTCTTAAAGTTTTGTGAAAATTGATAGTTTAGGTGGAGTGCCTCTTTTGATGCGTTACCTTGCAAGACCGTTATTGTATGCTTTCCATGCTAAGCAGTGCAGGATCCTTAAGATCGTCAGCACTAAAATAACGCTTCAGTTTGTTAATTGTTTACCGGAGGGTTTCATTCTTTGATACTTGATTGTTTCTATGGGCATTTCATATTGAGCTATTATACTTAACTAATCTGCAATCTGTCATGGTGCAAGTTGTAACTTTGCAAACACATAGTTATTGACTCGTGTTTTTATTTATTTATTATTATTTTTTTAATTTGCTTTAAATTTTCTCCTAAATTTTTTTTCAGGGACTTGGAGCTTCTGGGATTTCTATTATGCAATATTGCTAAGTTTCTGGGTAAGGAAAGTTATGTGGACCATTACATTCGTGACTTTCCTGGCCTTTCTGGAACTGTTGGAATATGTGAAACATCGTTTTCACAGGAAACTTCTCCAAGTTTATTCAGATGGCTTGAAAACTGTTTGCTACATGGATATAATTCAGCTAGTATTAATGATCTTCCACCATTGATTCGTAAAGATGGAAATTCTGTTGTAAGCTGGGCCCGGAAGATAGTCTCATTTTATAGTTTGTTATCTGGTGCTAAACACCTAGGGAAGCAACTGTCATCTGGTGTTTACTGTAATATTGCCACTGGATCATACAGCACAAATGAGGAACTCACAGTTCTGGCAATGGTTGGGGAAAAGTTTGGACTGCAACAGCTTGACTCATTGCCTTCTGGTGTATCTCTTCCTTTGCGACATGTAAGAATTGCTACATTCACTTAGTTAAGCATCACTTACTTATCCCCTGGGCAATTTACTGTTATCTGAAAGAGTTTTACTTTTATTTTTATTTTTTATTTTTTTTGGTATCAGTATTGTAATATTACTTAGGTCTCCTTATTGATTTCCTAGTTATCAATTTTCATTATCAACTGAATCCTTTGTTTGTGTGTTCTATAGGCACTGGGTAAGTGCCGGGAATCTCCTCCCACTGGTTGGCCTGCAGCTGCATATGTTCTTCTTGGTCGGGAAGATTTGGCTTTGTCATGTCTTGAACGATCGTGCAAATCTAAGGAAATTGAAACACAGACTAATGTGAACTTAATCTCTATGTCTGCACCTTACATGCTACATTTGCATCCAGTCACAATTCCTTCTGCAGTTTCTGATACAACTGGATTGGAGAATACTAAGTTTGAAGATGCAGATTCTGTTGATGGATCTATGATTGATGGCATGGAGCATATCTTCAACACTAGCACACAGTTGCGCTATGGTCGTGATTTACGACTGAATGAGGTGAATTTTAGTTCTTTTTACTTTAATTGGCCATTTTGACATGCTATCACTAGGCTCACAGTATTTTGATGGAGTGGTTGCTCTTGTGTTTATAGTAATTATTGATGTAAGTGTATTTGTCATTTTCCCCTTTAACCTACTGACAAAGCTAATATGGCTAATATATATTTTTGGGTGTGAAGGAAGAGCATGTGGCTACACCTTAGATGTAAAAAGGTCATAATGGAAATTGTTGATGTGTAGAGTTTTGAGTGGAACTTGTTGAAGATTTTCATTTTCTCATATTTGTTGTATTCATGTACCACTGCTATCTTCAATGTGTTTGGTTATGCGGCAGGAAACTTTTCTGGTGATTAGTTTCTGTTGCCATTTTGAGTACCTGTAAGAATGCATGAAACTATGCTCTAAATCTAATCTTCTCTCTTAATTTGAATCCTCTCTACTGGGTTGGTCTGTGTGATCTGAGTAAGTTTGAGCCTTGCCATTGCTAAGGTATCCAGTTATTAAATATGTATAATCTACATGGGGCACAGTTTGTACAGAATGCCTAAAATTTGTAAAGCTTGCTCTGTTTCCTACCGACATCAGGGATTACTGTGATTATTACCAATGGTTTCTACCTCTATGCGGTTGGAGTGTTAATGCAGGTGACTCTAAGGTTTTCGTCTTTCAGACTCTAATCACAATCGATGATTATAGAGTTCTGTTATTATTCAGCATCAATTATTGATTGGTTCGTTGGGTTGTATCTACCTGTTTTGTGTTGGATTTTGTCTTTTTTGTTATTGGTGTTCTGGAGTATCTCCTGAATTGAACTGTACTATGCCTGTCTGAAAGCGAGTTTTACTTCTATCAGGTTAGACGTCTCCTCTGCTCAGCAAGACCTGTGGCAATTCAAACATCTGTTAATCCTAGTGCCTCTGATCAGGACCTCCAACAGGTACACCTTACTATTAATTACTTGTTTTGCATATGCTGCTGTTCTGTTAACTGAAATGCTAATGATAATAAACTTAAAAGTTAAAACAGCCATTGAAGAAATGCAGCTGTGCATTCTCAGCACATCTAAATTTGTAGAAGTAAATTTTCGTTTATGCTCACTTGAGAAGATAAAAACGTCTGATCTATCATAGGTTCATAGTTGATCCCCCTCTGCCAAACCAAAAGATACATTTTTGGACACTTTGATATCCCTTTTGTTGCTCAGTGGACAGACAATTTTTATTAATGCCATCTCTGCATATTCTTACTGTCTTTTTCTTTGTTGTAAAGGCCCAGCTATGGCACCTTGCACAAAGGACCACCGCCCTTCCTTTTGGTCGTGGGGCATTCACTCTTGCAACCATATATACACTTTTGACAGAGGTACCTCTTTTTCTTTGGTCCTTGTGTTTCTATACGTTGATTGCTTGAAGTATGCTAACAAGATTCTCCTTCCCCCACCACCAATTTTCTAGGCCTTTGCAGTCCCCAAGCTTGTTTTAGCAGGTCGGTTACCTGCCCAGCAAAATGCAACTGTATGTTCAGATTTGCTCTTTTAGCAATTTTGTTTCTTTTGTGCCATATTCTTTGTATTTCTAGTTCTCTTTCAAAGATTTTTATCTCCTCTGCTACGACAACTTTTGGTAAATTACTCTTTCATTGAACAGTATATGATAACTATAAATGATTCTGATTTGAAAATGATAGGTTGAGTCTTGTAAACAAAAACAAAAAGAATTACCATCTTGGTACAGTCTGTTACCCATGCATATTATGTTTTTCTATGAAAGGTTAACCTGGACCCAAATGTAAAGAATATACAAGAAATCAAATCTTGGCCTGAATTCAACAATGCTGTTGCCGCTGGACTAAGGCTGGCTCCTCTTCAGGTTTTCTCTCTCTCTCTCTCTCTCTCTCTGTTTTTTTTTTTAGGACATATAGCACTAATAATTTCCTTATTATGACTTCCATTTTTAATATCTTTTTGATCTGTGCTTTTGTATGTATTGCTTTGCCATGAATCTCTACATAGATGTCTTACCATTTAGTTTTACCATTAGATATCGAATATAACATCATGCTACTCTTCATTCCTCCAACATATTCTATATAAATTTTAAATATTTATATGGTATTTCTTGAGTTTTCTGTCTTCTCTTGGCTTATCATTCCAGGGGAAAATGTCAAGAATGTGGATAATATATAACAAACCAGAGGAGCCAAATGCTATTCATGCTGGACTTATCCTTGCACTGGGATTACATGGTTATCTTCGTGTTTTAACTATTACTGACATATATCAGTATCTTTATCAGGTGATGTATTCCGTGACTTTTA
The DNA here is from genome assembly GCF_042453785.1 of Malus domestica. Taxonomy (NCBI): domain Eukaryota; kingdom Viridiplantae; phylum Streptophyta; class Magnoliopsida; order Rosales; family Rosaceae; genus Malus; species Malus domestica. The sequence goes on along the minus strand of NC_091667.1, from coordinate 30,336,942 downwards.
GTTATCTATTATCTTCTTTGTAATGCCCTTGAGTTGCTGTTACCTGTTTTGATACCTCAAGATTAAAACCTCTTAATTAGGAGGATCTTAATGTCAGAATTTCTTTTTAAATTCTTAGAGAGAGAGAGAGAGAGAGAGAGAGAGAGAGAGAGAGAGAGAGAGAGAGAGAGAGATGTTGACTGCCTAGCCTTTTGTTCCTTCTTGATTGCCACCACCCTAGTTACCATTTCTTTTCTCTTCTGTATGTAGTTCTCCAGTTAGTGCCTGATTTACTCGACACTTCAATTTCTTAGGAACATGAGACCACAACGGTTGGTATGATGCTTGGCCTGGCAGCTTCTTACAGAGGTACTATGCAACCAGCAATATCTAAGGTAATGACTTATGCCTTTAAAGAACCTGTGTGCAACTTTTGTTGCTTTTTGTGTTGAAAATAATATTTACAGTCCCCTCTCTCTCCCACTGAGAAATTTCAATATCATTCATCTTGCATTCTGATTGTTGATTGTCATTATAGTTGCATAAGTTGGAGAGTGGACTAACTTGTAATCTTTTCAATAGTTACTAAGTTAGATTGTCTTTAACCAGTATCATTTCCTTGGTATGTACTTTTTGTGCAGTGGGCTGTTTCAGTATATTAAAAGTATATTTAGAGAGTCAGAACATAAATTTATTTTATTTAAATGGGAGGAAGGACACATTTGAACATGCTAGTTGAGCATGATTTAAGCTGAAGTTGCATGGTTAATTTATTTCTTTCAAATTTGTAGTTGTTTTCGGATTCCTTTCTCTTAATTTTGTATCCATATGCGTATGCTGTTTGTGGTGTAACTTTATGTTTTTACAATTTCATTACAGGTTCTTTATTTTCATATACCTGCTCGACTTCCAGTTGCAAGTGAAGTAGAGTTACCAACCCTTCTGCAGGTATCTGCTGAGCTATTGTTATTATATTACCTTCAGAATAGGTCTCTTATGTATCTGTAGGATATTGTTTTCCAAATATATGTCAAACGACTCAAACCACACCTTCTACTGGAAAACTTGCAGTTATGAACATATATCTTTTACTTGTTTTTCTTGTTCTAGTGTACTATGTTACTATAGTTACTAATTTTACTTTCCTCAACTTCCTATCTTGTTTTACATAATGATTCTTTTGTCGTTACAGTCAGCGGGTCTAATGTCAGTTGGGCTTCTTTATGAAGGATCAGCACATCCACAAACAATGCAGATTCTCTTGGTTTGCTCTCTTTTTCATTTTTTTGTTGCTCCACTAGTTTGCATATATTTTATTATGCATTGCATGAGATACTATGCTATTCTGTTTTTTAACTTTTTGGGTGATTGATACTAATCCGTACAATCTTATCTTGGCTGTAAGATGCCTTTGGATCTGACTTCATATGTTATATGCTGCATTTTACAGTTGGAAATAGGACGTAGAAGTGCAGGGGATAATGTTCTTGAAAGGGAGGGTTATGCTGTTTCTGCAGGATTTTCATTGGGTCTTGTTGCATTGGGTATGGACAGTTAAATGTTTATATCAATTATTTCAAAATGTGGTCATAACGATGGATGTTTAATGAAGGTCGGGGAGAAGATGCTCTTGGTTTCATGGACACAATGGTTGATAAATTGTTCCATTATATTGGTGGAAAAGAAGTTAACAATGTATGGTGTTAAATCCATATTTCTTTCATTACTCTGTTATCTTTCGTCATGTTTAATTTCGAATGTTTGAACAGTAGTGCATTTTGTTTATCTATGCCCCCAATGTCTTGGGAAAGAATTTCATCCTACCATAGTATTGAATTTGTGGTTATTCTAACATGAAAGTTAATTGTTCACCTGCATCAGGATAGATCCCTTTCATCAATATTATCAGCCGATGAGCACAGCCGTGCTGCTGCACAGGTTGAGGTTCTCACACTAGCTTAATTGTAATCGTTCCATTACATAGCAGTCTTTATTTTAACCTACTTGTCTGCATTTTTTTAACAGTTGATATGGACATTTCCCCATGTTAATATTGTCTTGTAGATGATGGATGGAACAGCAGTCAATGTTGATGCCACTGCACCTGGAGCCACACTTGCTCTTGCTTTAATGTTTTTGAAGGTAATTTCCAATAAAGACGATACTGATTTGAAAAGTACACTCCAATTAGCTTATCTGTCTGCACGATAATTTCTCACATACCGCTATTCTGTTACAGACTGAATCACAGGTGATTGTGTCTAAGCTCTCTATTCCTCAAACACAGTTTGAGTTACAATATGTGAGGCCTGATTTTATCATGCTTCGTGTCATTGCCCGAAATTTGATAATGTGGAGCAGGTACTGCTGGTCATTCAATCCGGGTCTATATAACTACTTTTTAGACATAATTTGACAATTTATCGTTTGTAGGATTCATCCTTCCCAAGATTGGGTAGAGTCTCAGATTCCTGATATTGTCAAAAATGGTGTCAAATGCCTTGGGGATGATACTGATGATATTGATGAAATGGATGCTGAAGCATTTGTGCAGGCATATGTCAATATAGTGGCTGGAGCCTGCATTTCCCTTGGTAAGACGTGGTTTTCATATGGTATTGATTTTTTGGGAGCAGCCTCTCCATAAATGGGGGTAAGGCTAGCCGACATTCACCTCTCCCAGACCCTGCGTAAAGCGGGAGCCTTGTGCACTGGGTACAACCTTTTTTTATCATTTGCTTATGTAGTTGCATCCAACTCGAAGGATATTGATGTAATTTTCATTTTTATTGAATGTGTTATAAGATGCTGTGTCTTTTTTGGCAAGCTAAAAGGATGTGCCTCCTGCAACTTTTTATTCCAATTGTTCAATAATAAGATTCTGAGCAGATTCAGTTATTTTTTATGTTATAACTGTTTCATTTGGTTACAAACAAATTGATATGCTTCTAATGTTCTTTTATAGTTTAGTACTCATTAGCTTTTAAACATATATTTGTCTCTTATTTTATCTTCCATTAAAACTTTATCATGGGCAGGGTTGAGATTTGCTGGTACAAAGGATGCAAATGCTCAGGAGTTACTTTACAGCTATGCTGTTTACTTTCTGAATGAGGTTGGACGTTAGCATGATGTTGCTTAACTTTTAACCACCCATACGTTAGTAATAAGTACTTTTCTTTTGTTTGCAGATCAAGCCAGTTTCTGCTACAAGTGGAACCTTCCCAAAGGGATTGTCTCACTATGTCGATCGAAGCACATTGGAGATATGTCTTCATCTCATTGTTCTTTCCCTGTCTCTGGTAATTGGATTTTTCATTCCTACTTTTTTTTTTGGGTATTTGTATCTACTATTTCTTAGTATGAGCGCAGTTAAGTATCTGGTGCTATGGCAGGTTATGGCTGGTTCTGGACATTTACAAACCTTTAAGCTGTTGAGATTTCTCCGCAACAGAAATTCTGCAGATGGACATGTTAATTATGGTGTTCAGATGGCTGTAAGTCTTCCACTGCTTATCGTTAGATCTCGTATTCTTCTAGAAATGTTCATACTTTCCTCAAAATTTCTTTGATGGCATCCCCATTATTACAATTTAAATTTTGTTGCATTTGTGTTTCTGTTCACTCTAGGTAAGCCTAGCAATTGGTTTCTTGTTCCTTGGGGGAGGAACACGGACATTTTCAACAAGCAACAGTTCAGTTGCTGCTTTGCTGATTACTCTCTATCCACGATTGCCTACTGGACCAAGTGATAATCGATGCCACCTCCAGGTCAAATGGTTTTCTCAGGCATCACATACATCTATAATTGGTTTTGAAAAATGTATTGGTTTAATTCATAATTGATTATACCGTAGTATTGACCTTGAATAAAAAAGTTAGAGGGAAACACGTTTAAAATATATTTGTTTAGGTCAGACAGCTTTTGTCAAGAGCGAATAGAAAGTGCTTGCTTCTTCACCCTATGATATCTAATTGCTGATTATGAGTATCTTGAGTTTCTGAACGAAGTGTAATTTCAGGCATTTCGGCACTTGTATGTACTTGCAACTGAAGCCCGTTGGATCCAGACAGTTGATGTTGACACTGGTCTACCTGTGTATGCCCCTCTTGAAGTTACTATTAAGGAAACTGAACATTATTCGGAAACAAGTTTTTGTGAGGTTACGCCTTGCCTTCTACCAGAACGTGACATTGTAAGTTTCAACTGTTAAGAATAACTCTGTCGGAAATCATTAATTCTTCAGCTTCCCTCTCTTCCCCCATATAAATAAAATGAAAGGAGACTTTGCTTGGGAAATATCTAAGCTCTGCATAGAAATTTTCCTCCTTTTGGATATAAAAATATTTGAAGAAACTGTTATATAAAATATACCAGTTTTAAACATTATGGAGTTTTTTTTTTTACCTGAGCATTTATGGACTGCCAAATATAGTATATTTATGTAGGTTTAGTGTTCCTGCGTGACTTCAAGTGGTGAGTTAATTACCTTGGAATGAATCTGACTGCTATTGTATATATGTTACACAGAAAACTGGTTAACGGATTATTTGATTTTCTGCTGTTTGCAGTTGAAGTCAATACGCATTTGTGGCCCTCGGTATTGGCCCCAAATAATAGATCTTGTCCCTGAAGGTATGCACTTGTTTCTGCTTGTTTTTGCTAATCTATTCTGTTTCCGAGATTTTAACTCTTGATAGTCAAACTGTCAACTCTATTTTAATTTCATAGTTATGTGATGTTTTGCTTTATTCCATATTTTGTTTAACAGATGAACCATGGTGGACCCCTGGGGACAAGAATAGCCCATTTAATTCTGGTGTTGTGTATATCAAAAGAAAGGTTGGAGCATGTTCGTACATTGATGATCCCATAGGGTGTCAGTCACTGCTGTCACGGGCAATGCATAAGGTAAAAAATTCTCTACCACTGGTTATTATGTTAGTGATGTATTTGGATGACAGAGTGGATACCAAATTGTTCTTGATTCAGGTGTTTGGTTTGACAAGTTTAAAAGGACGTGATCCCTGTCCAAGCGGGGACAATGGACCTGGTTCTGTTACTGTTGACCAGTTGGTTGGTACCTTCTCATCTGATCCTAGCTTGCTTGCTTTTGCACAACTCTGCTGCGACCCTTCCTGGAAGAGCAAGTAAGTACCTGTTTATCTTCGCATTTTTCTCTTTGGCCTTTTGGTTCCAGTTTGTGGTCTGGAATTCAGTAGGGATTGGACATTATCCATGTAATTTCTTTGAAATAACCAGTCTTAAGATGTATATGCAGATCTGACATTAATTTCCAAGAATTTTGCTTGCAAGTCTTATTTGAGTGTGTGAGCAAGGACAGACCTGCTCTTTTACAGGTAACCATAAAATATGCGTATGAGATTATTTTCTCTGCCTTCCATTTAAATGAACCTTGCATTCCGAAATTAGTTCTTCCAGCATGGTTGGATGCCACAAGGGCTATAATCTGCTTGTACCTGCCGGGTGGTATATCTTGATATGATTTAGATGCGACACATTCAATGCAACTGACATTTGCCTTTCATTTTCTTAATGTGATATGGGATTATGCTTTTCAACTATAACTGTAGAAGTCGAACTGATTAAGCTTTTCATTTTAATCAATGCTTACGAGATATTCCCGTTTCTGAAAGTTACCCTTCTAATAATAAACTTAATACAATCTCCTGAAAAATATGCAGGTCTATTTGTCATTATACACGACAATTGGATCAATGGCAGGTCAAGTTACCAGTGATGCTGTTGTTTTATCCGACTCTCTTGCTATTTGTAATCTTAAGGTAGTATTCTATTGACCTTTCACTTTGCCCTAGTTATAACTTTCATTTCAACTTTTTCATATTAAATGATGCCAAAAACTATATCAATTCCTTAGAGTTGAACATCGGTATGGTTTTCCTGTTTAATGATCAAGAAAACACATTATAAAAAAAAAAAAAGTGGTCAAAAAAACGTAGGTGATCATAATTGAATTAGGATGAGTTGAATATGTAACTTTGCTATAACTGGAGAAAGAAAGAAAAACAAGTTAAATTTGCAAATGATTGATATCGCATCAACTTTTTTTCTTTTGTTAATTCATTCCTCGATCTCTAATAATCAACTTTTGTTTTCTTAATGACATAATTTGTTGCACTGTATTTTCATCCACCCCCTTCTGACTGCAGCTTGCACTAGCCTACAACGAGACTTTGTTAAGCGGAAGATCCACTGCTTCCAGAGGCGGCATTGTTCAGTCCAACTTTATAGCATGTCTTAGGAAGCAGGTGGAAGAGCTCCTAAACTGTTCTCAGGACTTGAATGACGACTTTTGTAATTATATGTATTCTGGGAGGTGGCCAAATGCGGAATTCCACGGAGATAAACGCTCGATACTTCTCTCTTGGTACCTTCAGTGGTTCGGTGTACCAGCTCCATCTGTAATTAAGATGGCTGTGGAGAAAGTCAAGCCCAAGCTCAAGTCCTCGTCAACTTTGGTCCCTTTGTTACATCTACTATTTCCGAGGACTCACATCAATGCTATTGCCGCGATAGATAAGCTCTTTTCATCTAACGAGAGCAGATGAAGCATGGATTGTACAGAGTAAGGTGAAGATTCGTTGCAGAATATTTGTCTCTAGACGCGAAGGTATGATCTGTTCTTTGCTTTCCGCCCTGGATAATCATATTCTGTGGAGCATATCACATTCATCTGCTAGGCAGCCTCCCCATTACAGAACCTTACATGTATATTGTCTGAAGTAGGTATATGTAAAATGTCGCAATTAAATACGAAACCTTTTATTTGTCTTGGTAGTAGGGTGCTGTTAGAGGTGTTTTGCTCTCATAGAGAAAAACAAGCTCTTTTTTCCAGATGGACGGTGATTTTGAAGTTTTGAATCCTCCGACTAAAGTATGAATCGATTTATGCAAGAGTTGAATTATTAATTTATATGCCATATACTAACGCTGCCAAGTCTTTTCTTGTTCTTTTTGGACACCATTTACCAAGTATTCTACTTCTTAATTTACATAACCATAATATCGTGTTTTTTTTTTCTTGGATTACATATCAAACAGCTACTTCTTAATTCAAGAGTCCAAGATTCTAACAGTTAAATTATTGACAACATGGATTAATTAAGTTTCTCATGTGTGCGTTCGTATAATATCATACTGATACTATTAGTCTTTGCTTTGCAATCTAAATTCTAATTAGCCAAACCAACAATAGCTACATACTTTGTTTCATTGTTTTTGCATGAGCTCTTTTCATTTTAGTTTGGTTTTTGAACTTTGAAATGGGTGTAAAGATAAATTACATGTTGAATTGCGTTTGTGAGGTTAGTTTAGGCAGTTGGGTTAATTAATAATGATATATGTGTAAAGAGTAAGCTATGTGTAGAAAGAAGTTCTATGGGTTCAAATAAATTTCCCTTTCCAGCATGCTTGAGGTACCGTATCCAACATAATTGTTTACCGTTAGATTCTTGATCAAGGAGCCAGTGACCAAGATTTAACCGTCAAAAGTCTCTAGGAAAATTATCGGGAACTTAGTCGTTATTCCAACACTAGAAGTAAAAATAGGATAAGAGAAGAGGACATGCAGTTTTGCGTTTTCTTTATTATTTTTTGGAATATGAATTTTACAATTCGGGTTTTGTGGGGAGGGGGTGGTATCAAAGAGTCCCTTTTCAGCCTAAGCAAATTTTGTGAGACTTTGGCTAAAAATTAGCATCCTCATTCAGCTCTCACCTTTTAGTCAAATTGGCTGAATAAAAGAACCAAAAAATAAAAAACAAGAGTTCCTAAGACAGTAAAAACTGAGGAGAGAAATTACATGAAATAGTGGACCCAAAATTAAAACAAAAATTATAAAACAACAAGGGGCAGAGTGTACGGATTTTCCTATGTGTCAAGAGCGGGAGATGATACGTGAGTAAAGAAACTCGTTCCATGTGTCGGGCAACCCGGGGAGGCACCAATGGATGCAGTCTGCGTAAGTGGCCGGGTCGGCTTGCTGCTCCGGCGTCAACAACTTGCCTTGCCTGATGGTGTAGACTGAGGTATGTGCATCTTTGCGGAACTCGGAGAGGGTTGTGATGTTGAGAAAGTAGACGGGCACTTTCATTGATTTTGTTATGTTGCTTGAAATCACAAATAGCCTGCGGTCCGTGCCCACTTCCAATGGGGTTGTCATGTTCAAAACTGGTGTGGTTTCTTTTGCGCATTTTATGCCATTTGGGTTGTCCCAATCCAAACTCCTATTACACCACAAAGGTCAATCGCGGTTAGAAGAAAGTCAGACTTCGTGAATTGTGTTCACCAAATAATGTGTCAATACGAGAAAAGTTTTGGTACGACTATTGGATTAAGACAACTTTCATATCAGATGGAACAAAAATGCAGAAGTCTATATTTTTGTGAGAATTGTTGTACGAATAATGTAACATGTGTCCTCTATGTTGGAAGTGGAAAGGATTAAAGGACATATATTATGATTATTCATTTAGAAATAGATATGTAGTGGTTAACCAACCAAAGATTAGGGTCGAATCAAAGATTTGGGGTTCATTTTCATACCCACAATCAACCACCCAACAGCTCACGCTCACCTAAGGGATGTTATTATATATATATATATATTTTTTTTTTTAAATTTATTATTAATTAGGGGAGAAAGAGGGTTTTAAATTATTACAAGAGAACGTAGAGTATCAAATTTGGGACGCATGAGGGAAAATTAAACATCATATTTCAAATGCAGATATTCTTATATTATATTATATTCACTTACAAAATATACAACCAAAAAAAAAAACAGAAGACAGGTATTTTTGCCTTAAAGCTAAATGCACTTTCTCAACAAATCTACTAGGCGTAGACTTGCCTCACAAGCTAATGATTGAAAGAAAAATTTGGGTAAAAAGACAAAAAAAATGGTTGCCATTAAAGTTTGTTTAAGTTTAAACTACTGCAAATTAGTTAATTAGGTACAAGAACCACGTGAAGAATTACCAAACTTAGGTTCTTTTATTCAACAACCGATATTTTAAACCACTCTTATGAAGAGGAAGATTCAATTTCGGATGCAAAAAACAAGTGCAAGAAACTATGCACCCAACCTAAACCTACATATGCACTAAACTAAGATTCTTTAGTACGCATGTGCTTGTGTATACTTTCAATTGTGTAATTGCAGAGAATTCGTCGTTATTATTTATGTTTTGTTTTTAGTCGAACGTTATTTTCTATGCTTTTGTTTTATGTTGTCTTGTTTTTTTCCCCAAAAAAAATGCAAATTTTGACAAAACTGTTTCCACATTTTGAAGCATAAGAAAATAATTAAATAAAACGTGCGAGAAAATTACTTGATGTGAAGAGGAGACATGCTGCTGAAGAAAACGGTGGTCCGATTAGGATCAATGTTCTTGTCCACCCACTTAGCCCAAGTTTTCATGACTCTCCGGTACGCCCACGGCCGGTCGATCTCATCGTATTCCGTTGCCCCTTGATCGAACGAACCTCGTCTTTTCAGTCGAAACAACAAATAAAAACACATCAACTTCTTGAAATTGCTAAGAAATTAACTTTTTAAATTTTTGAGCAAGTTTAAGTTGGCTACTTACAGAACTTTCATGTTGAAAGTGTTCATCCACCAAATGTATGTGTTGAAAATTAGATAGTCGACGCCCTTCCAATTTTCACCATGCTTTTTAATTGATTTGGGCATTATTATTCGATTTAATATGCTGTGCATGTTTGGATCATCTGAATTTGACTCCACCAGAAATGGTGCCCAATAAAATTCCACCGTGGCATTATAGTCCTAAAACCACATAATTAAACAAAACAAAAACAAACAATATTTAGATAGTTTCCAAAATATGTGTCTGCCAAGCAATCTACAATGCCAGACATGAAATTATCTTTACACCATAGATATGAACACTGCTTGATTTCTTACCGTTTATTTAACTGTAAAATAAAGTCCAATGAATATGTAAAAATAACTTACTAAAATCATAAAATATAAAATTCTTAGACACGTTTCGAACTCTAATTTTTTTCACAAAAAATAATGGCTCCTTACTGAAATAATAACGAGAGAAACTTCGAAAAAACTGCCTTAGGGCTACTCTTCCATCATGTAGAACAGAGGGAATCAAAATGTACAATAACTTATTCTTTTGTAAGAGTTTTGAGAGAAATTTTATATTATGCCGGAAATATGATTCAGTATACTAAGTGTCTTAATACAATTTGTTAATTTTTTATTTATATGTTTCTAACCAATTGTATTATTACACTTAGTGTACCTAACCGTGCTATATACTGAAAATCTCGAGGTGTGGGTCGATGATGACGTCATTTTATATACTAAAAGAATAGAACCTACAAAATCATTTTATCCACTAAAAGAATAGAACCTACGAAAAGGTAAAGAAGAAAAATGAATATGTTTACCTCAACTCTGAAAACAGAGAGGGAGCCATTCTTCACCAGGCTCTTCCTGCCGGGAGGAACGGCAGACTGAGCAAAACAAATCATGGATTCCCACTGGTTTCTGTTCAGTGAATCTCCAACAAACATCAGCCTCTTGTTCCTCAATTTCTCTAGCAACAATCTCGCATTAAACCTAATCACACAATAGTCCAAACCATAATTAAACAAAAACCCAGAAATCAAAATTTAAAACCAGTAATTAACAGTTAAAGATTCATACTTCGGGAGATTACAGTCTCTGGGCTGCCATCTCCAATGCTGGTACAGAGAGTCCTTCCTTCCATTTCTCATGCACGTCACTTGCTCCGTAAGAAACTCGCATTCTTCTTCTTTGTATAAGGGGTGAGTCGCGGGATCGAAAACCCAATCTCCGTTGAACAAATCGCAATCTTCCGGCGGCAGTTCAATCTCCTCCTCTTCCTCTTCTTCCTGAGAAGAACCCAACAATTCAATCTTCTGATCTTTGTGTTGTTCGACGATGGATTTCAGATCAACCGGCTCTAGGGTTTCATCCGAATTGTTGTTCTCCAACTGGGTTTCTTCTGAACTGTGATCCTCCAACTGGGTTTCCTCTGAGTTGTGATTTTCCAACTGGGTTTCCTCTGAATTGTGATTCTCCAAATGGGTTTCTTCCAGTTGGGTTCTCGAGCTCAGAGACACTCTGTTGTGGGTTTCTTGAACAGAGTCGGTCTGTTTCGTTTCTTGAACCGGGTCGCTCTGTCTCGACAACTGGAGTTCTTCCTGGAGTTCTTGAGCTTTGTGGCTCGAGAATGGAAACTCGGCGATGGATTTCACGTCCTCATTATACATGAACACCCCGAAGAGGAAGACCGAAAAGACGACGACGAAGATGGAGAGGTTATTGTTCTTGCGTACCTTCATTGCCGCAGATTCGGAGAGAGAGAGAGTTTTTCTGCGAGGTAGCTGCATGGGAGAGAGAGAGTAGAAAAGAGAGAGGGAGTTGGAGAGAGGGAGGAAGAAGAAGGAAAATATAAGAAAGAAGTGAAAGACATGAACGTGTGGATTAAGAGAGAATTAAGGGATTTTAGCAAGGGAATATTAGATTAATGAGATTTGTTTAATTGGGTGTTTGGTGAAATGTGGTTGTCTTCAAGACAATGGTTTTTGGCTTTTTGGTGGAGGGCAATTGTCCTTCTCAGTTGCTCTCTTGCTTATTTATTTTCTATTTGAATAGAGACCAATTCTAACTAATTCCCTTAAACTTGGCTCCACAGAGACAGCGAGAGAGAGAGAGAGAAGTAATCTCAAAGCTTCTGCCAAGTTGGTCTCAATCTGCAGGCTGTGGTGGTGATTTGAAACTCAACTCCAATGCAGATAATCTGCTTTTGTTTATAGATTTTGATGGGGAAGCTTCAACTTTCACTCAGTTGTTTGGAGGTCGTACGAAGGTCTATAGTTGTCAAGAGTCAAAGCTAATATAATGATTTAATCTCATTATGAATTATAAAAAATGATTTTCGCATATTTTTTGAAAATATTTTTTCATTTTTTTTATTTTTTGGACTAATAAATCGAAGAAAAAATAATAGACAAATACAAAGAAATAGTGCAGAAGAAGAAAACACAAGCGTACACATCACCACTCTTGAATTTATGAGCGTTGTCCATTTTTCTCCTTCACTTTTCACCAAATAATGCCACGACCCTTCTCTTTGTTTTGCTGCGTTTGCCCCTCTGGTGGGCTTTCTTTGTTTTGTTGGTTTTGCCTGGTGTTATATCCAGTCTTTCAAAAAAAAAAAAAAAATTGTCCATATCTTATTTTTATGTTTGAAATTGTAATAGTGTGCTTTGGCTTTCAACATTAGATTGAGGCTTGAGTAGCAAATTATTAAATTCATATATACATGCCACTTCATGTATATATGTATGGCACACGTTGAATACATTTGTACATTATATATATAGCAATATTTATTTAGGTAATATTAGTTTGGTGATTATATGGAAGGAAGAAAGATTATTGTAGGCAACAAATATAACCAAATTCTATTAATTTGCTCTTAACTTATTATGTCATGGATGAGGAAGTAGAGTGTGTAGGAAACAATATTAAGGATTGGTTTAAAAGTGCTTTTAAAATGATAGAGAGCGCTTTTAGTAAAAATGTTTTTGGAACTAATTTTTAGTAAAAATGCTAGTGAATCACAAAAAAACACTTGAAATGCTTCCTGCAAGAAGCACCAGTTTGGACCCCAAAATATTTTCTTTAAAAGTGCTTTCAGTCATTTTAAAAATACTTCCAAACGGGCCCTAAGTCTTAATAAGATAAAACATTTGCTTATGAACAAACTAATGAAACTAACATTATACTTCCCACTCTAATACCAAACGTTTGTTTTCTAGTTTGGAGTCTAAAACTAATAGGCCCCAACCAACAAATGATGATGACTATATGAACCATCGTGATTCTCAAAGTCATCTAATCATTTTATTAAAAATAAGGAAAAAAAGTTAACCTAATCATGTTTTAAGTCACATATAAGATTAAGTTACATGAATAATTTTCCTACACATTGTTTATTTCTATTATTTTATTTTATTTTAATTTTTTTCAATAGGAATGTAAAAAATAAACACGAGTAGTCGTGGAGGTGTGGTAGAGTGATTCTAGACGTCGATGTTTGTGGGGCCATCAATTAAAATCAATCAATCCATGTGTGAGTCTACGCATAACATCTAACGGTCATGATCAGTTAAAACACGTGCGTGTTTCAACAAAACATCAACGACCACAATTAGTCCATGCGTGTACTCAACTAGCCCTAACATTGCATTAAGTTGTGAAAATCTTGAGTTATTTAACATTAGATAGAATTCCTTAAAATTCAGTCCTCAAAATATAGCAATTAACATGCATGTGACCTATCTTTGTCTCCAACAAGAAAGCTTCAACTGCCCAAGCGTAGAGTTGATGCATCATTAAGGCATAATGATGTGGTTTAGACGAACAAATCCAAATTATTAATGACTTTATGTTTGAGAAAAGTAAAGTCTAAGGAAAGCTTTTTCGTCGCCTCTCTCTGGTGTTTGTGTGTGTGTACTTCCTCTCTGCGTGCGTGGTAGTTTGATCTGCGTGCGTGGTAGTTTGATCGATGGTTGGATTGTTTGCTTATTTTACAAGTCAAGCCAAAGCCAACTGCAGCATCAAAACCACTTCAACACAGATATTTACAGCTATACGTCAGTTCATACAAATAGGAATAAACATAAAAAAACAAAAAATACGTCACAAATTTAAAAAAATTTACATGGAAAGAACTTGGTATTTTTATATGTAAAATGTGATGACACAGCTACAAGACAACTAAAGATCATCTACTACGGTCGATGATCGAGGTAACTTGCAACCCACCAGAGTTCTTATGCCTGTGTTGTGTCTGGACATAGTAATTAGTCTCAAATTCTACCACGGACGATGTCGGTCATCAAATGCAATGTAACAATTTGCCATCACCTGAAATTTGAGGGAGATAAAGTTTACATAAATATATTTAAAAAAAAAAAAGAAGCTATTATAAGGATTTAGTCTTTTGATGAGAATGTAGTTAGTTCGCTTCGTTCTCTACTTATTATATTTCTTTAGGGGTCGTAAACCTACTTAAGTAGTTATGGAGTTACGATTCTTCGCTCTACCTATCAGGTGTAATTGTTCATAACCAACATGATTTAAGAGAAACAATTGGCTTTTGGAGGAATTCTAAATATACAATGACCATATACAGAAGAAGAAAAAAATAATTGGAACAATAAATATTGAGATTTAAATTACAAAAAAACAAAAAAAAGTTTGACCAAAAATATACAGAAGAAAAATCATTCTATTGTTTGACAAAAATATACGGAAGAAAAGTAGTACAATGTATTTATGGATATTTAAATGGATAATGCTAGGGAGATTAAATTTCGAAACCAAATTTGATAAACATATGGACATTGATAATTAGACTATTACTTAAATGTCGACATATCATTTGATTTGCAAATTTATCTCCCTAACATTACCATATTTAAATTATGTGTTTATTTTAGGTATGTTAACAAATTGGGTCAATTTGACTCCAAAGTTTGTTATGGTAGGGTTGTCAGTATTTTGCTTATTTGAAAATATATGCATGAAAAGTTTAAAACAAGAACCATTGAAGGAGCTATTTGCAGATGAGTTAGTTCCAAAACAACCTATAAGGGCATACGAGGATTGCAATTTCCATGCATGTGTGGGATATTAAAAAAATAATATTCTATTTTCCGGAGTTGAACCCAAATTATACTAGGAAGATCTTCTATTTACATTATATTATATTTTTATTAGTGGCACATCATATAATTTGTAAATTTGAACATAAAATTGATCTACCTCGCATTATTCGGTAGATGATACGTAGTTTCTGTGCAAATTTCATCTTAGCGGCCTTCAGCTTGGGCTTAATACGTGTTAATACACCTTTCAACAGAAGTTATATCTCCTATGGCCCGTCACTACTATACTAAACACGCATCAAACCCACGTTTTTTATTTTTATTTTAATATTTAAAGCACAAGCTTTTTATTTTTTAATTTATGAACGCAAGTTGTTTCATATGAAGATTAATTTAATACATGATGGAAAAGTAGAACAAGAGAATCAGAATCACTTCTATTAAGAAAATTTTATAAACCTAATTATGATATCATAGATGATAGATCCACGTGTTAGAATCATAAAACATGAAATTTGGGGAAATTATTAGGTTCTTTTTGGTGTGAAAAAAATGAATTGGATTTTAATGCCAGAACATTGCGAATGCCCGACGTGGGACATCATCAATTTGAAGTTAGACCAATGAACAATATTAACAACTTTGATTAATTATTCGCTTCTTTGTCATACTATTGCCAACTATTTATCATACTAATGCTTTGCTTACATAGCATAATTATGTTTTTTTGGGATCAAAATAGCATAATTATGTTTTGACTACGTTTATTTATAATTAATTAATTATTGTAGGTAGCGCTCATCTTAAGCAAAACCATATATATATATACATAGGCCCTTTATGCAAATGGACCCTTTATGCAAATGGATCCTCATTAAAAAAGAAAGAAATGGGATTAGGTGTGGGGTTCACTCCGAATCGAATTTTAACGATCCGAACCGTTTATTTTGTAAGTCTCGTTTCATAGATCATCCTTGCAAAAATTCAATTCAATCCGAAACCATTTGCTTATTTAATTATCCAGATAAAATTTCATTGTTTCTTATATAACAAAGTATTCATTAATTTCTTTGAACTCGATTAGATGTCTTAAATATTTTCGATTTGGCTAATATTTTGCAAAGATGATATAAGATATACAACTTGAGAAATAAACGGTTCAAATCGTTAAAGTTCGATATATGTATGAAGACTAATTTCGTGGAACTATTTTTATGGATGATAGACAAGTTAAGTTTTTATATGTGGCTAGGTCAAATATAAATAATGAATTGCCATTATTACGTGACAGTCTAACTTTTCTGACGAAATGATCTCATTCAGGTGCTCCATCCATTCCGTTCAAATTGTCATTTATTTTTGAGATATTTTTTTTTTCTTAATTCACATCTCGTTAGAAGGTAATTTTTTAGTTAATTTGATCGTTTTTGGGGTAGAAATTATCGACGTGATACAGTGGAAGCTAATTGAGTCAGAATTATGAATTTTAAGATTTAATCACGGAAACTGTTGATCATATTTGATAGGGAGAACTGTTGTATTCACAGGATGGTGATGTGTTATGTGATGTTCCAAGTGCAAAGCAATCCTTGAACGTCTCTCAG
Source organism: Malus domestica (assembly GCF_042453785.1). Classification (NCBI taxonomy): domain Eukaryota; kingdom Viridiplantae; phylum Streptophyta; class Magnoliopsida; order Rosales; family Rosaceae; genus Malus; species Malus domestica. The sequence goes on along the minus strand of NC_091667.1, from coordinate 30,320,631 downwards.
ATAACTGAAGCTAAGAAGGATCATGCACATGCCAACTCCGGAAGTACACAGTCGAAGTTGAGCAGGACACCACCAGCAAAACTGCATATTTTGCGTAGAGATCAACGAACACAGCTGTTTTACTTTGTTGTTATTCTTGAACATCTCCATATCTCTTTTTACGAATAAGTGAAACCACCTTAATTCCAGGGTGACAGTAACTCCACTCAGAAGGTGGATCTTGCGAAACCATGTTGCTGGACTACAGTCTTCAAGAAAGGTGGGAAAGATGGTGGACTGGTTGTTCTATCAGACAGGAGTCTTCGAAATAAGGTGAAGCACATATTGCTTCTCTGAGTTTTTTTCTGCTGTGTAATCTGATATCGCTTTGATCGTTGAATGCATATATGCGGGGAAGTCTTTGGCATTTGGCACCTATCTGTTTGATCATTTTATTTGGAGAACACTTGTATCATGAAAGATTGGCCATCGTTCAAAAGGTCTTTTCCAAATCTTGAAGAAGTGGGAGAATTTTCATTAATGTCAGTTCTGAGATGGAGCTTCAAGATCAAGGTGGACAAGACAATCTGCTCCTCTGATCATGGACAAATGATTCTGGTCAGTTTTCTTTCTTCATTTTAGATAACCACGCGTTGTTTGTCTGTCGTATATTATATGCCACTGGAAGGAACCTTCTTCACAATCCAAACTTTCTTTAATCCAGAAAGCGATCAATCTTCCAGTGGCAGGTGCTTGTATTCTGCACCTCCAGTTTATAGCTTTATGTTGCACTCTCTAACCTTCAGACTTATTTTCTATCTTTTCGGGTAAATGTGTGTGAATTAGCTTGTATCTCTTTTGTCCCGCGAAAATGACTTCAGGTCTCTTTCTCCCTCTCTCCTGTAGTCTCGTGTGTGTGTGTGTATGCGTGTGCTAAGCTTTAAAGAACGACTAAAATGCAAAGTCGAAACACTTTATACGAATCATCCCATCTAAATGGATTTTCGGTTGGTTCAGGATTCCGGAGACCTTGCCTTGTCTTCACGATAAAGTGATTGCAGTCGCTACAGATGTCATCGCCAGTTTATCTCTTAACCAGAAACAGGTTGCAGTGTGTTGGTTCAAGCTCCCTTATTATTTTCTGTGGTGAAGTGTAATTCTTTTATTTATTGCCGAGCTGAACATCTTGTTTAGCCACAGGTTGGTGTCCCTGGTATTTTAGGCGGTATCATTAAAGGCTTAAAAGCGGATAAAGCGGAGCAAGACATGGAACCAGCTCCAAATCATGACAAGTATTGTGAGAATTTAGAGAGCTTATTTTCAAGTCCGCCGTCCTTAAAACCTTCCAAAGCTGGGGAGGATGATCGAGATGTTATAGAGCTTCGTATAGGTTCACTATCTTTTGTTTTATTCCTTCCCTTTACCTCCCTTCTCTTTGTGATCGTAATCTAACTGTTTTAGTGCAGACGATGTTGTAATAGACGGACTTGTTATATTCGATGGACCTGCTCCTTCATCTTCAATTCAAAAGAACAAGACCGAAAAGAAAGGTATTGTTTCCTCTAGGTCGAAATTTTTCTAGTGGTCTTGACTTGATGTCCCGGTGTTTTCTTCGCAACAAGGGAACAGAGAAGGAAAGATTATTTGAAGGCATGACTAGTAATTCACTACTTTTTCCATGAAAAGATTCAAGTACTTGAATATTCACCGTAACGGCTTATTTTAAAGAGACCTCATGGCTATTTAAAGCATATACAACAAATGGGGATTGCGTTCTAACGTGGTCGATTATTTCAGGATGTGTCTGCAGGCGCAGCAGCTGCATGTATGAGATATAAGCTTGCAAAACGCCAGGAAAAGCTTGAGGTACAGGTTTCTACTAATGGAGGCCTCAGATCCCGAATTAGAGTTGTGCTAGCATCAGTCAATTGCGGGTGTTTGAGTCTATCTATCACAGCCGTTGATGAATGCGAGACTTACTGGGAAGTCCACAAACATCAATGGCTGCGCGCGGGTGCATGACACTAGCATATTTCCCCAAATTATGACATGGGATTCATTAGTTCTTCTTACAGAGCGTTGTGTACTTTTGTTTCCGATACTACACAATTCGTGATTCATCTGCTGATGAGCATGGCTTGTTTTGCACATACCAGAAGCTCAGCCAAAACTCAAAAGAACTGCGAAGCGGAGCTGAGGACTTCGCGTCAATGGCAAAGGAGCTCGCCAAGAGATTGGAAACTCGTAAATGGTGGCAAGGTACCCCAGTTGAGCGTTCTACCATGCACATTCTAATTACTTATTTGCTCACATCCTACTAGTGCATTTGATCCAGCGTTGCCACATTCTATATTTCTTGTACATAAATTGCAAACATTTTCCAATATTGTGTTTTCGGGTTTGGTATGGTATTGTGTTCGTGAACAAAAAAATGTTTAAAATTTGATTAATGTGTTAAAATAATTAAAGATGAACCACTTAAACCGATACCGCTCCATACGTTGGTCCAATTTCATGCATCAACAGTACTCTTCCGAGTAAGGACTCAATACAATGGAAAAGAATGTGCAAGGACCGGACCGCGTGTGGTTGATTCTTTGATTTTTCCTTGGGTCAAAATTTGATTTGGTCGGCATTTGATTTGGGTCAATCAGCACTATTGTTCGTCCGTGTTTTTCTCACTGAACACCTTAGTAATAGTACTTGGTTTGGTTGAACCGCCCATGTGTAAATTGTTGTATAGTCAATTCTTGGTTAATTGATTGAAAGAAGGGCTAGCAATTAAGGCACTATCTTCACACTTCGAATTTCTTCTTCTGCTCTTCTTTGTTCATTAATATTTTATTTATTTAATTCTGAAAACGAGTTGAAGATAATTTTAATTAAAGAGTGAAAAGCTGAAGTAAAATACTTGACTTTTTACATGTAAAGAGTTACAAATAAATCAAAATTTGACGTGTTTACAAAGCTCTTGTTTTTGAATAAGATCATTTTATAATATTTTTTTTAAAGTATTTTTACTATCAACAAGGAGAGGGGGAGAGTTTGATTCAATTAGAATGATTTAGAGAATGTGAGTGTTTCGAACCCAAGACGAATGGGCAGAAACTAACACGATATTTACTAAGATATTGGACCATATGCAACAACATCCTTTTATATCTTTGATCAAAAAATGAAAAAAAAATTTCCATTTATGTATGTCATACTGTGATTTAAATTATTAAAAATCAACTCTTTTTTTTTTATGAGAATTGAAAAATCAACTCTTTAAAAGAAGAGAAATTGTTGAAATGTTACGAAGCCTAAAAATTTTAAAATTAAAAAACTTTTTAATCAAAATGATTTATAAAATTTGCATAGCATGAATATAAATAAATAATGATTTTGACAAGGACCAAAAAAAAGTCCGACACTAAGAGCCAGATTTTGACCGCGTCCACTACCCGCTCTGTTTCACATTTGTTTGGACCCGCCGTCCAATTCAACGTCTTTCTTTTGCCCTCCATCCTACTTTCTTTTATTAATTTTCCAATTTTTAATTTGCTTCCACGCGCACCAAAATCCAATATATAAACAAAATCAAACTCTCCAAACTAATAAGCTTTTATCCAGCAATAGAGGAGGAGAGAGAGATAACAATTGCGTAGTCCTAGAGAGAGAGAGGGGACAAGCAACAAGGAGCACAGGTTGTATTTGGACGTGGAGGAGGGCGGCCCTTACGTTATCCTTCTCCTCCGTTTTGTGACCACTTAGTTCCACTCCCACTCTCCATTCCTCCAAACCAATCCAATCCGACCCAAAAGCTCAAATCTTTCTGCATTTTCCCCATCTGGGTATCTCCAATGGCGACTTGGGTCCTCTCAGAATGCACCCTAAAACCTCTCCCTAAATTCTACTCACATCCCAGAAACGCCCTCCCCTCAAAACCGTCCACCCTCCGGCCATTCCCCAATGTGAGGAGCACCAATCTTTTGGGGTTCAGAGGGGCAAAATGGTCACTCAATGTGAGTGCGCCATTGCGTGTCCCATCCGTGGATGGGGAAGACAATGGCAAAGTGAGCACTAATGGGGTTGGAGACGGTGGTGAATTTGACCCCGGTGCCCCTCCCCCCTTCAAGTTGGGTGACATCAGAGCTGCCATTCCTAAGCATTGCTGGGTTAAGGACCCTTGGAAATCTATGAGCTATGTGGTCAGAGATGTGGCTGTGGTTTTTGGGATGGCGGCGCTTGCATCTTACCTTAACAATTGGGCTGTTTGGCCTCTCTACTGGTTTGCTCAGGGCACCATGTTCTGGGCTCTCTTTGTTCTTGGACATGATTGGTACGTAAAGTTTGCTTTCTTTTTGTTGAATTATCCATTTTTACACGTTTTTTTAAATGAGTATATTTATCCACGTTAATTATCGTTAGTTGAGTTTTAAGTTTTGTGTAGATTCTCTAGATTAACTAACACTCATTCAATTGGCAATTAATGATGCTTACATCACGTAAGGGACGGTGAGCAAAAATGTACACTTTCTAATTCGGGATTTCAGACCTCTTGAATTGCATGCTTCTTGCGTTAGGCTAGTTGGCCGACTCAGGGTGCACGCTCTTTTGCATTCAAGTTTGAATCATCATCGATGCAGATTAGAGTAGTTTGAAATATGAGTCAGAGAAAACTAAAATTTGAATGCTTCCTCTGCTTGCAATCTGATTTTTTTTTTTTTTTTTTTTTTTGCAATTTTTCTTAGCCTACTGATGTGAATTGTTTGTTGTTTTGTTTGTGCAGTGGCCACGGAAGTTTCTCGAATAATCCAAAGCTGAATAGCGTGGTCGGTCATCTTCTTCATTCTTCAATCCTTGTCCCATACCATGGATGGTTAGTTTGTTTCTGAAAATAATCCTGTCCAGTCCAGTCCTGAATAAGTTATCCTGTTCTTAAGACAACATGTAACAAAACTTGCATAGTAACAATTAGCTATTTACTGTCACAGGAGAATTAGCCACAGAACTCATCATCAGAACCATGGACACGTCGAAAATGACGAGTCTTGGCATCCGGTGAGCTTCCATTTGTTTCTGACTCTGTTCTTAATTCGGCTTATCAAATTGTTCGTTGTATAGATCTTTTTTTCCTTAACTTAGAAGAAGTAAGTTATTTCGCTTTTATGTCATTCAGTCATTTAATTAGTCTCATCTGATTTGCAGTTGCCTGAGAAAATTTACAAGAGTTTGGATAAGATGACTCAGATATTTAGGTTCACCCTACCATTCCCCATGCTTGCTTATCCTTTCTATCTGGTGAGCCTTTCGCTTCTCGCATCTTGCTTCTCGTTACTTACACGAATGATGAACTCTGGATGTCTTTTTCTGATATGTTTTGGTGTATGCTACTGATTTCAATCACAGTGGAATCGAAGTCCGGGAAAGAGTGGCTCTCATTATGATCCAAACAGCGAATTGTTTCTCCCAAATGAAAGGAAAGACATCATTACTTCCACTGCCTGTTGGGCAGCAATGGCTGCGCTGCTAGTCGGTCTGTCTTTCACAATGGGACCTGTCCAAGTGCTTAAGCTCTACGGCGTTCCATACTGGGTAGGTTCCATTTCTTTATATGCTTGTGCTTCTGTATCGTTGGCATAAAACAAAAGTCTCTTCCGAGTCTTCTCTTATCTTCTCTCATCTTAAAATTGTTTCATTGAATTTGCTTTCAAATGCAGATGTTTGTCTTGTGGTTGGACTTAGTGACTTACTTACATCACCATGGCCACGAGGACAAGCTTCCATGGTATCGTGGGAAGGTAAAGTGTTCGATTTCATCAACTATCCGAGCAACGCAACTGCTTTAGCACTTCCTAAAATGTACGTGGCTAATCTTTGGTTTCTTTATCTATCAAACAGGAATGGAGTTATCTAAGAGGAGGACTGACAACCATTGATCGCGACTACGGATGGATCAACAACATCCATCATGATATCGGAACTCATGTCATACATCATCTCTTCCCTCAAATCCCACATTACAACTTAATAGAAGCAGTGAGTACCACTTCAACCTAGACTCCTTGGCCGAAAATCAATTCAATTTGGTACCCCCATTCTGATTCTCAATTCCTTTCGTTTGTTTGTTTCAGACGGAGGCAGCTAAGCCTGTGCTCGGGAAGTACTACAGAGAACCGAAAAAATCAGGGCCTCTCCCACTTCACCTACTGGGAGTCCTTGTAAGAAGCTTTAAACGCGATCATTACGTGAGTGACACTGGGGATGTTGTATATTATCAAACCGATAAGGAACTTGCCGGGTCAGCGGTATCAGAATGACCATGTGAAGTTTTGAGGTACAACGACTGAAGCGTTAGAGCATACCAAAGGACTAAATTTGCTTTAACCCCCGGAGAGTTTCCCAGCTCTGCATAACTAGTCTTACTTTAGCACCCATTCTTTCTTCACATACATTGTTTTAAGGTAGTTGTGAAATAAAAGAAGAAGAAAAATCTGTCCTCTTTCCTGCTAGAAATCTCTCTCTCCATCTCAATGTCTTAACACACCTCATGTAGTTTCCAATACTACCCTCACACCTCACATCTCACACACCCCACAATCATCAACTAATTAACCACACATCAAACTCTTCATCTCTTTAGAATAATCCACATTTTAAAGACGAGAAAGATAAATTAAATTGTTGTATAAAATCTCCATCTTGTCATTTGATTTATAAAATCCGTCAAATTTTCTTGAACAATCACGTTGGATTCTAAGAAGCCTGATGAACAAATGGCAAGAACTGTTCTTATAAGGTCATGTCAGTTCCAACCAACCAAAAACCATTGAATTTCTTCATCATCAAACAGCCACAAGAATATTACATTTAATTACATGTTAAAAATTTTCAACATTCTCCAGTTTTCTTCATATTTCTTGGATTCCAATTAGAGCATGATTTTGCAAAAAGTCAAATTTTATTCAATTATTTAAATAATTTCTTGAATGTAAAAACCAACGAATGAACAAGGAGTAAAACTCGATTTTTTGTTCGGTTCATCAAAAGATATATTTTCATCAACTTGTTTGTGTTTTAAGGGCTTTGTTCTACAATGGAAAGTAAGAGTACCTATGAGGGCTCGAATAGTGATTTTATATTAGAGTTACAAGTTGCTTAATATTACATTTTTAAGTGAGGTGTATTCAACAATATATGAGGTGTTAATAAAAAAAATCTTTTTTTTTTTTTATAACAAATTTGCCAACTATTTAGCCAAATTGAATTTGACTGCTTCAGAGCGAAGCATGACGCAAGCGTTCTCACTGTCAAATCTTTGATTCCGCAGCAGCCGCAAATAGCACCGCTTGTTTTATTGGAGAAAAGTCAAAGTCAAAATAATTGACAATTTGCCAGTCTATAGGCAAAAGTGGGAAGACTGTTAAACAAAATTTTCCAATAATGTGTACCTTATGTGGTTCAATAGACCGTACGTATGCATTATCATGTAAAGTAAATAAGACACATTATTTATTTATTTATAAAGTTCGAAAAATATGTCTATGTTTTTGGACAATAATAATAGTTTTTCTAATTTTCTAAAATAAGACAAGTACGAGTTTGAGAAGCTTAACTCCAACTTCGTCTCCAACTCTCTCTCTCTGAGAGTCTTTCTCACCTTTCTGTGCGAGTTTTTTCATCGTTGATTTTTCTCCCCAGCCGCCTGCCCATGCTCCGGCAAGGGTCGGTGGTAGTCCTCTACCTTCTTTCCTTGTTCTTCTTTCTTTTCGTTTCCTTCTGCTTCAATTTTCCACTGCCTACTTTTCCTATATGCCTTGCTCTTCCACCCTTTTTTCGCTTTCAATCTACCCTCACCTCTGTTCTCCTTCCACTTCCATGGCTCTCATCTATCCCTCTCACTCTATTTTTCCAATTTCTTCCAGTCCCACTCCGGGGTTGGCTCCATCCTTCCTCGTTACTTCCTATTTTCTGATCTGCAATCTCCTTTCTTCACCGCACTCGGGTGTGGTTTCTTTAGAAAGTGCGTAGAGTTTTTACTCGGGTGTACACACCACCACCTCCATTTGCTTGCCTTTATTGGCACTGTCATCGGTGGGTTTTCCCCCGGCTCTTTCGTATTCTGGTTGCGATCAGCATGGTGGTTGTTGCAGGTTGTAGAAGTCACCATCTTCTTCGTTTTTGGGAGCTGGATGCTTGACTGCGATCTGTGTAAGCAGTGGCAGCGTCTGCAGAATGCTAGGGTGCTTTGTTTGTGGTGTGTTAGTTTTTGGTGTAAGACTAAACTTATCCAATTTATAAGTTAAGAGATTAAGCTCATGAACCACAAATTTATACAAGCATTAAAATCACAATTCGATAAACACAATAACAAACTAACCCGTAGGATAGCGTAGGCGATCGCAAAGTCCACAGTGGCCACTAGCACCGCTACGGTTGAGTATGACTCTGCCGTTTCTTTTACCCATTCTTGGACCGACTTCAAAAGCTCATTATGCTCATGATGGTAGAACAGCTCATCCTCTGTCTGATCCTTGTTGTGGTGAATGCCGTAATGTGGTGGTTGTATTGTAAGATCGTAAAAAACAGTGGAAGCCAAAGCAAACTTCTAAACAGTGCACCTTCTCCTCTCTTGCAAAACCAAAAGTACTCAAACTAACAATAGGTCTTAGTTCAATATTGAGCGTATGTTTTTGTGAGAGCAGTGGCTTATGTTTTTATACTAAACATAGATTGCCCTATTACAATCCTACAAGGAATACAAGACCAAATCCTTGTACAAGTATGAGTTCTATTCTCAAGCCAACAATAGAGTTCCAATCCAAACCAAAGTCGAATTAACTCTTATAAACACATTAAGACCTCTTTATACCAATATGAAATAACAATGATTATTACTAAACTGTGAGAATCACACTCATACTCTAACATTCTCCCACTTGAGTATGATTCACAACAGTAAATAATCATCTCAAATTCAATATAAAGGTAATCACATAAGTCATTTATCAACACACTAGTACATAGATACAACCAGCTTACATAAACCAAAACAATGAATTTATAATTGCCTCTGCAACACAAAATACAGATTTAACTTATAAATCACAATGTCCAGTTCATGTTCATATCAATGTATCTAAGCTCAAAAGTAAACCAAGACGTCTACTCCCACTCATATAGCCACCAAATCTTTTGGATAACAAAAGCTTAACCTCACATACAACTTACCCATGCATTTTAAAGTATTGAACTTAAGAATTTTTTTCTGTTACATCGCAGAATTAACTCAAAAGTCACAACATACTTAATTTGCACTTTGTAATTATGTGAACCAATATAGCAAAAACCAAACCAATTTGCTCCCACTTATCTAGGCTATACTTAACACAAACAAGTTAAGTATAAGTTAATATCAACTGTATTAACTAACAGTCATTGCAATACACTGAATGTCTTATCAATGTGATCAATTGCCGCAACCAATATGCAAACAAATTCCATGATCACATTCATCCAATTTATATTTACAACAATGTGATTTTACTTGACCAGAACAAACACATAAATTGATTTGCTCCCACTATATCAAGTTAAGTTTAGTTCCAGCAAATAACACTGAACTTCTCATTACTTAAACAAATTAAGTAACATAAATAATTACCAATTGCTTCAATAAAACCATAATCTGGTTTTCAAGCATCCATAAGAATTATAATGGCCGGCCTAAATAACCTTATGCTTACATTCGAACATATGATTCTCCCACTTAAGCATAAGCAGAATGTACTGCACAGCCAATAAAGAAACCGGAGATATGAACCAATTGATTCCCGATTCCTTACCAATTGCATAATCTCAGTTTAGTCAAATACACCTAAACCATTATGCAAATAGTCTATGTATCAAAAGATAGTCACAATCCATTCGGAAAAACTTATCTCACATAGACCCAAAATCACCAGTTTCATCAATAATCAAAATCAGAATAGCAAGCATAATATTCTTGCATTCAATTTGATCCTAACTAGTTCAATACCCATCGAGCAAGATCAACTAAAATTTGATAATGTCTGGATATAAAGGCACAAGTCATCTTGATTAAAACAAGATAATCAAGATGAACATCCAATAAAATTTAGTGTACTTATAGATTTAATACATAATATCAAATCTCTTACACTTACAATATATCAAGTGAGATGAGTTTCAGAATACATTCTTGCCAACAAGGTTTCACTAAACAATTTATATCATTTCATACAGGTACTAACACAAGAGCCTTCACATGTTTTTGGTTATACAGTGCACATATTGGCATTAACGAACCCAAACATTCCGAACTACATCATTCACATATATGGCAACACCCCCAAAACCTATTATATATAGTCTAACCAAAATTGGGATATGAATTACACTCATAATTTTAAAAATGTCATTATGGATACTCGTATAATCCGATTTTGCTTTTCTAGAATAATTCAAACCAATCAGACCCACATAAAAGCCACAGGTATTTGGTAGCAACAATAAGTCAAATTCTATTATCATAATTCATAATGGAAAATCATGATGCAAGCTTCCAAGTTTCAAGCAAGTTAATGAGAAATCTTACATCTGCTTGAGACTACAAAATAGCAACAAAACAATATTTTCCACCCAATTTAATTACACAGGCTCTAACTCAAAAATAGAAGAGCAATGTGTACACCAAATATTAGTGTAATGAATCTTTATGCAGAAAGAATGATTCCAGTCATCTCACATAAATCATAAGTTGGCATCTATAGGGATTTCAAGTTTAATTGTGCCTTCACAAAATAAACAAGCATACTCGGAATAGCAAAAGCCCTAATTCATTATGCTCCAACTCATCACACTATAATCACGCATATAGGATAACAATTAATTATGCATGAAACAATGAACTGAGTTACCTGAATGCATCATTGGACTCGTATTCGACAACCCGATTGCAATTCCTCGGCTCCAAATCAACGAAACAAATTATCCATCAATGCTCAAGACCCATCCATACGGATTGCCATCATTCCCAATTCCCATGGACCTCGTACCATTGCAACAATAGAATGACAAACGAGTTAACGTCAACATGAAGAACCAAAATAATAATATAATCTCAATATGCAGATAACATGATCTTTGTTCAATAACACAATTAGTATATCAGAATACAAGTTTATTCATTATGCTAATAATACAAGGAGGATTAATAAACCAAAATTTATCTCAATCTACAAACATCATAACCAACTGCAGCGGAAGCAATGTATTCAAAATCAAAATTATGATGTTTAAATAGAGATATAACTTATTAATTTGATACATATATCTTCAATTATGCAGGCGTGGGAAGAAAATATCCAACCCAGATCGAGAATCACAAGTTCTCACCTTGTTCAGACTGCTAACGGTCAAAAATTTGAAAAGACAAAACCCTATTCTTTGTCTTTTAAGCAGCCAACGGGCATAAAATTAAACTTAAAGGATATGCTACAAACGATGTCGTATTAGTTGTTCTTCAAAAACCAAATAGACAGACTTGATATAAAAAACTTAGTTTGCTGCAACATTGCAGATTTTTAAGGGTACATGTAGCATGATTTGTTTTGCAGGGAAGGGTACACAAGTGCAAACGAGGATTCCATGGACATGGAAACATGTTGCTTCGATAGCTGCACAAACGATGTACTACCGCAACGTTTTGATCCCAAGGACATGTATCAGCAATACAAGATTAATCTTCACAAAAACATTATAAATGTGTCGGGTGGTTTTATGGCCAGATCAATGTCCAAAGATGGGTACCATCCGGAGATTTTTAAAAGAGACAATATTGACCGACTAAATAATTCGGCCCTTACAGCAACCCTAGAAATTTCTTTGCAAATCAAGATCAATTCCAGCTAAACCATCACGCCTATTATTGCTTTGATTTTAATACCGTCAATTTGAATTCAAGAGCAAAAACCTTAGGCTCTGATACCACATGTAAGACTAAACTTATCCAATTTATAAGTTAAGAGATTAAGCTCATGAACCACAAATTTATACAAGCATTAAAATCACAATTCGATAAACACAATAACAAACTAACCCGTAGGATAGCGTAGGCGATCGCAAAGTCCACAGTGGCCACTAGCACCGCTACGGTTGAGCATGACTCTGCTGTTTCTTTTATCCATTCTTGGACCGACTTCAAAAGCTCATTATGCTCATGATGGTAGAACAGCTCATCCTCTGTCTGATCCTTGTTGTGGTGAATGCCGTAATGTGGTGGTTGTATTGTAAGATCGTAAAAAACAGTGGAAGCCAAAGCAAACTTCTAAACAGTGCACCTTCTCCTCTCTTGCAAAACCAAAAGTACTCAAACTAACAATAGGTCTTAGTTCAATATTGAGCGTATGTTTTTGTGAGAGCAGTGGCTTATGTTTTTATACTAAACATAGATTGCCCTATTACAATCCTACAAGGAATACAAGACCAAATCCTTGTACAAGTATGAGTTCTATTCTCAAGCCAACAATAGAGTTCCAATCCAAACCAAAGTCGAATTAACTCTTATAAACACATTAAGACCTCTTTATACCAATATGAAATAACAATGATTATTACTAAACTGTGAGAATCACACTCATACTCTAACATTTGGGTCCAACAAGTGTGTTGGGCCCTGTGTTGTGTAACTTTAGGTCTTTTTGTTTTTTGTTGTGTTTTACTTATTTTGGACCTTCCGTATTTAGTTGTTTAATGGTAATAAAATTCACAACTTTGACCAACAAAAAAATAAGACTGAGTACAAAATAATTCACATTATTTTTCTCTCTCTCTCTAGCCTTGTAGCTTACTTATATCTTGTTTCTGTTCTCTTTTTTTTTCTTTCTTTCTTTTCTCTCTCCTTCTTATCTTCCTTTCGTCATTTTTCTTCTGCTCGTGTCTTCCCTGTGAGTTATTGTGTTCCTTTAGAATTGAAAACAAGTGGGATGTGTTTTCTTTGCCAAGCCACTTCTTTGACAATTTGTACCGTCCACTCAAATCAAATAATAGATGAAGGACATGTGGGCATCCACATTTAGAACATGCTCAACCTCATAGACGGAGCTAACTTGGCTCAGAGGAGGCGGATGCCCCACACTTAGTTTTTTTGGTGTTAAAAAAATGTACTCTTTCATGTGCTACTTCTATCGTTGAAAGAACATTTTCGCCCATGAAATTTATGAAGATCAATTGTGAAATTGTATGGAAGATCAATAGATGAATAATAACTTGGTTATTTTGATAAAGAGAGATATTTGATGGTATTGGTAATGAGATTGTTATGTAACGTTTTCAAAATATAAAAACACATCGATAGATATTACAATAATTTGTATTGAAAAACATTATGGATTAATAATTATTTGATGATGCATCAATCCATACAAATCTCTGACTTCGTCCCTACTCAACCTTATTTATTTTTAACAAGTAACACTAATATGTTACAGACACATCCTTCGGTGATTAAATCGGGTGAAAAACACTGGCTCCTCGAACATTATTGCAAAATTAATATTTTTGAACCATGAATTTTTTTGTGCTCTCTCTTAATTTCATTTGCTTTATTTAAACTTTTGCACAACGAACATTATACAGGGCCCAAAACGGTGACTTTACACACGCTCTCATTCAGTAGTTTACTGAATGAACTGCATTCATGAAGGAAGATATTCGCAACTGATCCTTCTGGATGCCGCAGGCGCCACAAATGCCGCTACTCACATCAATTCCTTGAGGTTTGAGGATAGAAAGAGCCTCACCAGCATTCTCAGGCTTTATTCCTCCTGCCAAGAGCCACCCGTTTTTGCTTCTAATGTTCGGCAGCTTAAACCGCGTCCAATCAAATCCTTTACCGCTGCAGCAATTTCAGAGTGAAGTGAATCATAACAATCTCATGTATTCTATGCATATGTGAGATTATGAACTTTATGGAACTTTAAAACACTTTACAATGGTCTTCACGTGCTAATTTTGTCAAATAAATTGAAGGAAAAACGCCATTGTCTTTCTAAATAAAGTTGTTAGTAAACTACTGGGGTTAAATCTTGAGCAAACTGAACATCGTCCAAACTATAGGGATCACGATCATGGTTTCGCCTATATTTAAACTGTCGTTCAGACAATGGCTAATGCGAATGGTCATACATACAAGACGATGTTTAAGAACGAGATGAAGAAGAAAAAGGAATTTTGTTACCTGCCACCCTTTGCACTATCCACAAGAATCCAATCAACTAGAGAACATTGTTCAGCGGAAATCTGGTTTAAAAGACTTCCATCTTCGTTAGCATGAAGAACATAGATTATACGGTGCTCTCCAACTAATGCAGGAAAGGCCGCTCGGGCGCCATCTCCATGAAGCTGCAAAACCGCAAGGTATTCCAATTCGAAGCATTTTGTTATGTATTATGCAATGTGCAAGCTAAACAAGGCACACAAATCTATATACCTGAACAAATTCAAGGTCGGATGCATCCTTGGCTCTTAATATTGTCTCTGCATCATCATCCACAAATACCCCAACAGGCTGCGCCCCATACTCTCTTGCAACTCTTGAAATCTCCTTTGCAACAGAAAGTGAAACGGAGCGTTTAGAGTTGGGCCAAATAATCATCCCAATGAAGTCAGCACCGGCTTCTGCTGCCAAAGCTGCATCTCTAGCAGAGGTAATGCCGCACATCTTAACTAAAGGCCTGTTCTTTTTGCGTTCCTCGTGCTTAGAGGTTACATCTTCTGCCTTGATAGCTCTGCAAGTAATAACTTTCTTTCTACATAACTTCGCATTTGAAAAGCACGACGGGGCATGCTTTAAACCTACAAGCACATAAGGACACCGAGAAATGATGTAATCGTGTATAAAGGAACGGTCTAGATTACGACCAAGATGATAAATTTTAGTAGGAATACCAGGAATTTGCCTTGTATGACAGATTCCGACTACTTCGGGCTGAATGTGGGTCCCAGTAGTTAATCCTGAAAACGAAGAAAATAATAGTAAAACTCAAAAATCAAAATTCCAAGATTTTTCCCGTTACACATAACATATGAAATTAGACAATTGAAGTGCTGCTGGTACCAAAGAAATGATCTTTTTAATCCAAATTCCTTCAACCAAAAGGCAACATATACAAACATACTTATCACATTCACAAAAGCATTTCTCTGGGGCAATTTGTCGAACAGTTTCAAGGCACTTCAACCAAGCACATACACAATCACAAAGAACGAACCTGTAAGCATGTTGATCCCACCAACGCCGAATAAATGTACAGATAAACGTTGAGACGGAGCGAAACGAACCTCCAATCGGATTGCGCAAAATTTCGAAAAAGCAAATTGGGTTGCGAAGGGCGCGAGGATGGCGAGGCAATACCACAGCGCTTTAAATCGTTTTAATGGGGTTGGGTTGGTAAAACCCAAATTAGGAAACGTTAAGTGTGGACCGTGTGGCTAAGATTTTGGTCCAAATCTAGTTTCCTCGTCCCAATCGACAAGGACTGCCAATTTTTTTTTTTTTTTCTCGGAAAAAAAGATATTATCTGTAGGGCAGGAGTGTATTAAATCTCACAAAGGCTAACAATAAGGTGATTCAAATTCGCTTTTGGTAAGAATCGAACATAAAACCTTTCATTTACAAGTGAGGAGGAACACCACTACAACGTAGTACTAAGTGGCAAGGACTCGCAATTTTTAAGCAATAACTATTCTTTTCCATTTTTTGTCGGCCTTATGTTTCCATTTTTTACACAAGTTTGGCCTCTTATTTAAGAAATTTGGCAAAAAGTTATCCTTGTGGAGGGAAGTGAAGTCATGTTGTATTAGATATGAGTTAGGATAGTTGGTTAAGTAGTACAATTTTATTTTTGGTCTGAAAGTTAAATGCATTAATCCAATAGTAGGTTACAGGCCAACTCAAAAGAAGGCAAAATAAACCAAATACATTGGGGAGAAACAAATACATAAAAGTCTAGCCCAATTAAATAAACTAAAACAGGAACTCAAATCCCTAATTTATGATCGCCGCCGTCACCACCACGAAAGTTTTGTCAGGAGCTACTGAAGTAGCAACACTAGAACAAACGACTGAGTGGTGAAAACAAACAAGACATCGCAGCACAAAAGTACCAAACCCACAACAAGAAGCACACCACATCCAGATTTCTTCACCAAAGATGCAAAATCAAAAGATAGTCACCAAATCCAAATCTCATTCACGAATCCCATCAAATATATACAAATATAGTAACATATGGATAAAAGTTGAGGCTAAGTGGTATGTAAAATACCCTTACCGCAGTACACTTGGCCTTGATGGAAATTTGGCAAACCGTTTTTGTTTTTTGGGGGGGGGGACAATGAAGGAGGGAAATAAAGTTGGCAACCATATTCGGCCGGAGTCTGCAGATCAAAGGATGGGGTGAGGATTGTTTATGGGGAAGGAAAGCATAAGGGAAAAGTGAGAGGAGATGGAGTTTTGAGTTTGGAAAAGAATAGCCAGAGGAGAGGGAGGGGTGGAGAGGAGGGACATGAAGTCTAAAAGTGAGACAAACTCACAGGAAAATTTGAGACAAAGCTCAAAGAAACTGGGAAAATTCTTAAGGGAAATTTGAAAAAGAGAGAAGAGGACCAGGAGAACAAGAAACTTGGACAAGGATAGCCACCGGCACCTAAGCCAAAGGCTGGGGCCGGCGGCAAAGGAGTTTGCAAGGTTGAGAAACCAAAGAGAGAGAGTCTAACGCGTTTTCTGTTGCCAGTACTTTTTTATTTTAATTTTTCTATCAACATCTTTACTAGTTTTTTTTTTTTTTTTTTAATTTTTTTTATAAATTAAGATACTTTGTTAAACATAATAGAATAGTTATTTAAGAATTTTGGCAAAAAGTTGTCATTGCGGAGGGAAGTGAAGTCATGATATCGCATATGTGAGTTAGACTAGTTGGTTAAGTAGTACATTAACTCCACTAGTTTTTGTAAGGCCAAGTCTACATCTCCCCCTTAATGTAAAAAATATCGTTAGTTAAAAAAAAAAAACATTATAGAATAGTAATAGGATAAGAATTTATCCAAAACTCAAATGTGAATGTCAAAAACTAAAGTTACATCTCAATTAAATTACATATTGTCTGATTGACATCACACAACTTGAAACAAAATGTCTTACAATTACCAACACAACTATTTATAAAATACAAACAAGACATCAAGCTAGTTGAAGTCCGCTGATAATGTGGGTCTCGGTGGAAAACTTTCTCACGAGAACCCGTTTGGACAAAAGTTCGAGATAAAAAAAAGAAAAGAAAAGAAAAAGTGCCACAAATGCTTGAAGGTGAATATGAATCACCTTTTGCATCAACCTCCACCACCTTCATCATCCAAAGCCAATTTACCTTCAACATTAATCCCCTAAACCAGAATAAAGAACGAACAACGATTTTTCAATCGCTCATTCTTTTACTTGAACTCCTTTTTAGCAGAATAAAAAAATAAAAGTGCGGAAATCATTTCCTTAAAAATATAATAAGACAAGAAGGAAGTAGTGGGTGTGTCATCCTCGTCACTAATCACCTACATATGAAAAGGAGAAGTTGGAGGAAGCTTCCTTTATGGGGACTTTTGTCACTATATTTGTTGGATTGAGAAAAAATAGTCATGGGCGGCTGGGTGGACCACAAACCCAAAAGCTTCCCAAAGTCAAAAGCCCTGGGGCCCCACACGCCTTTGGCTTCCAAATTCCCTTTTAACTTACAATTTTGTGTAAACAAAACAAAGGCGGAACGCTGCGTTTTTCTATCCTTCCTTGCTGGCACTCAAACGCTCCAGCAAGGCGGCATGCTGTACGCCTCCATGAACTGACCACCCAATTTCCACTGTAGATGATTGGATATAATAAATGGTGTTTTAACGAAAAGTCTGCGGTACTGTTCATTTTAACGAAAACCCACATTTTTACACTAAAAAGTCAAACATGGTACTATTCACTTTATCCTTTATTTTTTCCTTATCATTAAAACTCAAAGTTTTCAAACCATTTTCATTAATTTTCTTTATAATAAATGCCTAAACCCCATGTTGTTTTTCATCAACCTTACATCTACACTTTCAAATGTTATCGTGGCATTCTGAAACGATGAGACAATATCATGTGTTTTAATTTTTGCACATAATAATGTCTCGTTGTTTCGGGGTGCCAAAGTGGCATATTATAGAATGTAGTGAAATCTCTTTCTAGTAGAGGGATGCCAAGACACAAACAAAGAAGACCCTCGACGTTCACGCCCCATAATGGCTCATTTTGGTGGTCTTGAATGTAGCGGGTTCTCTTTGTGTGTGTGTCTTGGACAATCTTATGTGACACAGTTGTCGTGGTTAAAAATTTCTCTAGTATTAAGTCCCATTATTGAGAGATGCACATGAGTGGATATATGCAGTGGCATGCAAGACTTCTCATATATGAGTGGACATATGCCGTGTCATACAAGATATGCAATATTTTAATAATTTGTGCATTACTTAGAAGTTTTGCCTTATCATTGAATGCTATGTGACGAGAGATACAGACGCATGAGTATACGTTGTGACACACATTATGCTTGTAGTGTCATGTATTCAATATCTATTTCAAATGGAATTTGAACTAAGCTAGATTAGCCTTATAAAAAGAGCTCGGGTTGCGTTTGATATTGGCAGTGAACCATCAAGTTATTCAATAACCTAATAAAGGATTGAGATCCACTTCAAATCGCTATGTTCAGAGCATGTAGACTAAGAGATCTGGACCGTTCAAGAGAAAAAGATTCAACCTATACAAGTTTTTGGTTCTTTATGAAAGGAATAAAGGATTGAGATCCACTTCGAATCACTATGTTCGGAGCATGCAAACTATGAGATCTGGACCGTTCAAGAGAGAGATTCAAGCCAGTTTTTGGTTCTTTGTGAAGGGGGCCAGTGAAATGGGCTAATAGAGAGCATAAAATTGAAATTGACTAGTTTGAATCTCTTTAGTCCACATGCTCCGAACGTAGAGATTCAAAGTGGATGCCGATCCCCTAATAAAAGTTGTTGCTGCCTTCTAAATTTCCGATGTAAAACATATCTAAAGCAAGACTGATGAATAAAAACATGGAAGTATCATTAGAGTACAACACAGAAACACTTTATTTTCCAAATGAGTTGCAAAACTAGATCAGATTGAATAAAAATACATTCCTGCCACTGATGCATTTATCATCTTGATGGATAACTAGAAATTAGCATCTCCCAATGGAGAGGGAAAATAAATAAATAAATAAATACAATATTAATGAAAAAATATAGCAGAGCATTCTCCTCCTATCTAATTTCTCCAAATTCTACAGCCCAAACTTGATCTCCTTTCTCCTGCCCAGAATTTGAGGGCCTTGAATTGGTTTGCTGTAGCCTGTAGCTTTCCCCCTTTTTCTTAGATTACAAGTAACTATAAATCTTATCGGAAGACTAATATAAAACTTCGACGTATCGATCTCTTCTGCGGATGCTCGGAGCACATCGTTGCTTATGCCCTCTGCTCTTGTTCTATGTACATCTGCTCCACCCATGACGGCAGCATTTCGTGGGCCCCGTTGCTGAGGTGACGATACCTTTGCTTGTTGTCTGCAACAAACAGCTCGGACCGCTCAGAAGAAACGTCTTTAACCAGGGAATTGACCCAAGAGACATCCGGCTCGTCAACTGCCGATGGCTTAAAGCCAGGTGGTGTTCCGGCATTGTTACTTCGGAACCCGAATGAAGCAGACTTCTTCAGCTTGTTCAGCTCATCTCCTTGAATTCCCCAATCCAATTTCCCACCAGGTGAGCTCCAATCTGAAGACTGCCTCATGGTGGAAGAATTAACTGGGGCATTAAGCCCGGAAAGATGGTTCATTGCTCCGCGGTCAATGAAACTCTGGCTCCGCTGTTGTGCAAATGCAGCGGACCTGGAATTCATAACGGCTGCTGCAAGAGCACTGGGTGAGTCAAGCCCGAATGATGAGGGCTTCCTCACCGGAGAGGATGACAAGTTGGTTGGGTAACTCGAACGAAGCTGGTTCATGTTTTGGCGATGGGTTGGTGTTGAAGGCTTTTGAGAGTGTGCCTGCAATTGAGACAACAAAGAAGGATCGAAGGATCCAAAAGCATCCTCAAGGTTAGTTGGCTTCAATTCTCCAAGCCTGCTGTAGGGCGGTGAGGAGGAGAGACGAGATATCTCATCCCACAACTGCTGTTGCTGGTGTTGCTGGTGTTGTTGGCTTGAATGACTATCTAGTCCTAGCAATTCCATCTCCAACTCCAAATCTCGGGCACTACACGCGCTCTTTAGCCTGCTACCGGGAAGCTGCAAGGTAGGCGGGGTGAGGCTAACTTTGTTCTGCCACAAACCTCCATTTTTAGGAGAAGAAGCGGCTGCCAGTGGAGACATGGGCGGTGTTGATGTAATTGGCATAGACATAGCTGATGAACCTAGAGCTAACGGGCTCAGGGTTGCCATGTCTGCAGCACTGACTGACATTGACCTTGGTGAAGGCATGGCTGAACCCGTAGAAGCATACACCGGGCGTAGTTCTTCGGGTCTGTGAGCAAAGAAACACACTTTCCTCGTGCAACCGGTTTCATCTTTGCAAAGGCGGGTTCGATACTGAGCAGGATGAAGCCAGGACTCAAAGACACCATGAGCATACTCGCAAGCATCTCCCTTCTGGCACGATCCTTTGCGGAACTCGGGGCAGGGAACACAGCTGTATGGGTACTTTTTTGGGTCTCTCCTCCTTGCGTTTTCGCCTGGATGAACAAAAGGGCACTCTGTCCAGTCATGAGAGTAGGCCCTCGAGCACGGCTTCACCTTGAAAGTGAACATTCTGAACTCATCTGTACCATATATCCCATTGTTGATATCAGGCAATGAAATATCAATAGGATATTCTTTCTTATCACTTCCCTCTTTCGGCATCTGGGGGCTCGATACCTTCCGTTGGTCTCCCTCTTCGATAGCAATCTGATCGCTTTCCATAACCGACTTATCACCTCTCAACAGCATCTCCATGGCCTTCCTTCTTGAGCTGCAGGGCGACTTCAAAGCCGGGGCAATCAAGTCAACGGGCCTGTTTCCGTAGGCATTGACGCAATTAGCATCAGCGGAAGCATCAAGCAAGAGCTTGACAACCTCAAGTGAAGCAGTGGAACCGCCAGCAGCGGCACAGTGAAGGGCAGTGACCCTATCTGAACCGCAGGACCTGTTGACATCAACCATCCCAGACTCAATTATATACTTCAAAACCTTAGTGCTACCAAACATGGCAGCAATCATAAGCGGCGTCCTATCTTCGAACCCCATCTGCTTTGACCCGATTCTTCTTCCATACCAAAAGCCAGCCTCGTCAACATGGAAACCCTTCTCTTCTACTTCAGTCCTGAAAGCATCGAGATTGTCCGAGGCGGACAATTCGACCAAAACCGATTTCTGCTTCTGGAATTCGCTTTCCATGATAAAATTTGAGGGGCTGAGTTTATCTTTGGAAACCTTGCACATCTCCAAAGTCCTGCATCATTGTAACAGCAAAAGTTCAATATACCACTCAAAATCAATAACTGATAGCGGCTTTAAATAAGCTGCTTATATGTAAAGTTGTTCATATCATCCAATAATTTTTATTTTTTTTTTAAAAGCACTTCCACAGCTGGTTAGTTGTTGAATCTAAGATTTTCCACAACATGAGAAACAGAAAAATTCAACCCACGTCCTCAGAAACAAACCCAAAAGCTAAATTTTAAAAACTATATGGTTGGTTTTTCCTACTGAGTTCCAGAAATATTCATAAAACTTCACAAATCCCAATAATTTTCTCCTTAAATATTGAATTGTAAGCTAAAAGAACCCAGATATCAGTGCAGACAGACAACCCCAGATCCAAATATAAAACTTCAACCCAAACCACTCAAAACCCAAAAGTATTTCACAAAACCCAATTGAAATCACAAAAAAATTGTTCCAAAAAACTCAATCCAAATACAGAAAGATTCAAACTTTAAGTCCTAAAAACCTCAAACAATCAAACCCAGAAAGGTTTTCCTCACCCTTAAAGTTTAAAGCACTCAACAAATCTTCAGAGACAGAGAGTGAGAGATAGTAAGAGGAGGATAATTTGTGTTCTTGTTGTAGAGAGAGAAAAATTGCTGAGGAACCTCAAGTGAGAGTAGCTTGGAGGGAGCTCTGAGGAAACGGAAGGCTATGGGGATTTATATTGCTGTTGGCTGAGGGTCTCACAGGAAGGAGGGAGGAAAGCGTGACTTTTCTTCTGCTTTGCTTCGTGAGTGTGTGGAATTTGGTCAAAGTCAAAGCTTCAAAGCGAGGGCCACTTCTTTATGACTATCCTATTAGAATTGAGGAAGGGCCTTCTGGTTTACATGAAATTCGAAATTGAAATTGGGATGAAATTCAGGTCAAATGCGGAGATGGTGGACCGACTCCCTCTTCGATTTCACCCGCACCAACACATCGTTTAGGATTTTGCTCAACTAAATCCCCTTCAAGTCCAAAGTGGAGTTGTCCTTCACTTGTGGTTGGGTTTCATGGTTTTCTTAATCTAGTTCGCACTTATGCACGTACATACAATCTCCCACTCTCTTTTTTTAGTGTGTTTTTGGTTAGGGGAGAATATGACATTCAAAAAGTGAAGGTAATGTGTCAATTTTTGTACCCCCTATATTGGAGGAGGAGGAGAAAGATTCGAAACTTGATTTGCACATGATTAGTTTATCTAGCAATACACATATGGCTGCTTGAAAATATCTTACGTGCGATTATCACATGATGATAGTGTAAGTTTCACATTGAGAAATTAAAAGCACCTAGCATGTGTGTGCTTATAAAGAATTAGGCTACTCCTTATATTTCACTTGATTTCATGATCAACGGGTCCATATGATCCCACGTTACCTAATACGTGTCGTTTATGTACTAAACTTAAATGACACCACGCATGAAAGGGCGTGTTGAGAGTGTGAATCTCACATTAGAAAGGACTTGCAAGTGTTTATAAAGAGTTTCACTACTTCTATATTGTCGATAAATTTTATGATGAAATTTCAACTTCTTTAATCACATATCCGAAACCTAATAAGTTTGATACTAAATTGAGATTCATCATAGCTTATTATCAGTAAGTAAGCTGCTCATTGTAACAATATTTTCGTAAATAAAGAATGGCACTACTAGAAAGGCATTGACACGCATGACTAAATTTATCATCAAACACCATCATCTGAAATTCTTGTTATTTTATCTAACGCGCGACACACGCTATCCCTAAAACCCTGCCCCTGTTTCTCGTTCTTGCGCCGTTCAGTAATCTCCACTCTGGCGGCCGGGCGGATCCTTGTCCTTTCTTTTTTCCTACGCTTCGACGTCCAGAAGGTGGCGCAACTGTGGATCTCAAGTCCCCTGGTAATATTTTCAAGCGGATAAGAACTAATGAGGAACTTGTTCCATCTTTTAAGGATGATGTGATGTCGCCGGCTATCCCCGCACGACCTGGGATGTCAAAGATTTGAATAAACCTCTGAGTCTGAGAGCTTGTATGATCCTTGTTGATCAAGTGAAACATGTGCGGCTGGAATATAAAATGGATGATAATACATATTTGTATACGTTTGTCCGAAATGGAACTCATTTTATTCATGCTTTGTTGCCATATATTTTGACATGAATACTCAAATATATATATCTAAAGGAAACTTACAAGACAAACATGTTTCTTAGAGAACAAGGAAGAACGATTGAGGCAATTGCTCATGTTGTTATTTGATTGTGTAAGTCTCATTCATAACTAATTGAAATTCATCTTCTATCTTTAATTTGGATAAGATTTTGAAGTTAAACTCAATTTTTTTGTTTTGTTTGGAATATCTGAAATCTAACTAGTTATTCAACACCAAAATGTTCTTTTCTATTTGTTATCTCTGTAAATCACGTGACATTATAGAACATATGGCTCGAGCCAATAAATACAAAAATATCAACTCATGCCAACACTCGCAGCCAGTGGCGGATATACATTGGGACCAAGGTGGTCTCAGGACCGACCGAAGTACGAAATATATACATTTGAAGGTCTTTTGAGGATTCTTCGAATGTTTGGTACAAGTCTTTTTTGTGTTCACCAAGTGTTTGATGTAATGACTTCTATGCATATCTCGGCAGCACTCGATAGCTTGCTTTGAGAGCACTCGACAAGTTCTCTCAGCGCTCGACAAAGTTTCTCCGCACTCATCAAATTGCTTTTTTGCATACGTCGATATTTGATGACATGTGCGCATCATGGTTCATCTTACGACAACAAGTCCACCAGGTGTTCAATGAAATGTCTCAGTGAACAAACTAAATTTTATTTGTGCGCTTCGCGCTTTGTTTCTATTTAAAAATTTAGACCTTTAACACCGAGCCCTCCAATGTTCAAATCCTAAATCTGCTACTGCTCACAACACCATTTTCAGAATGACAAGAAGGAGGAAGCGCGAGCAGATTGAAGATAAGAGGTGAGGGGATTGGGAATGAAATTGAAATGCATGAAGAATGACTAGACGAGGAAGGGGACTGGATTGGAGATAAGGACTGAGGAGGGATTGGGAATGAAATGCATGAAGAGGTTGGACCGGTTGTTTTGACCGAATAGCAACGTATAAGTTGTTGATATAATATTGTAGACTATATGGAAATTAAATCCAAGCTGTCACGCTTTAAGCTTAAGCGCGTTCTTCTCCTCATATATTTAGACTTTGGGTGGGTGGGTAACAGGAACAACATTACTGGAATCTCTGACTCAGCCTTCCACTATGGACGTTTGCCAAAAACCCTTCTGTTCTGCATATTATCTTTCTTTCTTTTTTTTTCTTTTTTTTTTGGTATAATTAATATTTATTTATTGGTACTAAATTACTAATATCATATGTGTGATGAGTGTGATTGAATGTTATTGTAATGCTTCAAACTCTGTTGGACTTCTGACTTGATTTTTCAATCCCTTCGTGCAAGCAAGATTCAAATTCATAACAATGGCATGTTCAGCCATTGAAACATTCAGAAAAGCTTAAATGCAAGAAACTATGGAAATCGCAGAAGAAAAGAGAAGAAGAGAGAACGAGACAGAAAAGTGACTTGCAAAAGAAGTTGTTGTATTAACTGAACAAAAACTAAACAATTACACCCTTATCCAGCCTTATATAGCAGCTGTCCAAACTTAATGACTAAGTAATCTAATATCCTTCATTTAGCTGATGTGTATAGATACATAAGAAAAGACTCAAATACCCCATACATTGTTAATACTCCCCCTCAATCTCAGCTGGGATATCCCAGTCGGAGATTGGAACAATGATGAACAAACAGAGGACTATGTAATCCTTTAGTTAAGACATCTGCAATCTGAGCCTCAGTGGGAATATACTGTACCTGCAGATCACCTTTTTGCACCCGTTCACGAACAAAATGAAAATCAGTATCTAAGTGTTTAATCCTAGTATGAAAAACTGGATTAGAACACAATGCCAATGTAGACAGATTATCACAATGGACCAATGGTACTGAAGGAAGAAACATATGGAGATCCTTAAGAACTAATCGGATCCAAGCCACATCCGCTGCTGCATTAGCTAAGGCTTTATATTCAGCCTCCGTTGAGCTTCGAGAAACACTGCCTTGTTTCTTAGACTGCCAGGACACAGGATTTGAGCCCAGAAAAACAATGTAACCAGTAGTCGACCTCCTTGTATTTATATCTGCTGCCCAATCAGCATCACTATAAGCCAATAAATCCATATTGGCTTGAGCAGAGTAAGTTAATCCACATTGCCATGTACCCTTCAAATACCGGAGGATTCTTTTAACGAGACAGACATGAGCTTCAGTTGGAGTTGTCATGAATTGGCAAGCATAGTTGACCGCATATGCAATATCAGGCCGTGTAAAGGTGAGATATTGCAATGCACCAACTAAACTTCTGTAAACTGTAGGATCAGCTAATGGTTCTCCTTCATCTTTGAGCAATTGAGTATGAGGTTTACTTGGAGTGGAACAAGGTCTGCAATTTATCATGCCGGCCTTATGGAGTAGATCAGTCACATACTTGGATTGATTAATGAATATATCACCATTATCTTTGTACGTGATTTGAAGTCCCAAAAAATAAGTAAGCTTGCCCATGTCCTTCATATCAAAAGCACTACTCAATTCAGCAATCACTTGTTGAATAAGGAAAGATGAAGAACCTGTGATGATGATATCATCCACATATAACAACAAGATCACTACATCATTCCCACACACTTTCACAAACAAACTAGGATCTGAATGAGATGACTGAAAGTCTAAAGAAGGTAAATAACTTGTAAACTTGGCATTACATGCCCTTGGAGCCTGTTTAAGACCATATAAGGACTTGAGAAGCTTGCACACATGATTAGGATGCTGAGGATTTTGAAAACCCTGAGGTTGTTTCATAAAAACTTCTTCTTGTAATTCACCATGAAGAAAAGCGTTCTTTACATCCAACTGCCGCAATTCCCATCCTTGCATAGCAGCAAGAGACAAAACCAGCCTCACTGTTGTATGTCTTACTACCGGACTAAAAGTCTCATCATAGTCCAATCCTTGTTCCTAACTATAACCCTGAGCAACTAAACGTGCCTTATATCTAGACACTTTGCCATCTTGATCCTTCTTGATCTTGTACACCCATTTGCTCCCTATGACATTTCTGTCAACCGGAGGTGGTACGAGCTCCCAAGTACCTTGTTTTTGTAAAGACACAAATTCTTCCTTCATAGCATTCCTCCAATCCTCAGAAAGAACAGCTTGTTTATAATGAGAAGGTTCTAGTGAATCATGAATGTCAAGAATCGCAGTGAATCCACAAAACATCACATCATTATCAACAGAAGTATTTGAGGCAGAAGCATAATAAGCAGAGTAGTCTTTTCGCTGCAGGACTCCACTTTTTAAACGTGTAACCATATTATGCTCAGAAGAAGTATGTATAACAGGAGATGAAGATACCTGATTTTGGTCAAGATCAAGGACAGGCAACACTTGAGAGGAAGAAGGAGAGGAATGTAGTGTAGTAGCTTGTATATCTGATAAAGAATGCAGAACTGGACTTGAAGAGAGACTGGAAGATTGAGATGCCATAGAATGCATATCCACAGATTGATCATTCCCACCAATTTCTTCTCTTGTTGGGGTAGAGGAATTAGGAACCACAATATATCTCATTCTTGGTAACTCTTGCTGTGAGGAAACAACCGGTGAAGAAATATGGACAGAAGAATGAGACTTCTTAAAAGGAAACACATTCTCATCATGGATGACATGCCTTGATAACAATAACCTTTGTGTATTCCGATTATAGCACAACACTCCCTTATATCCAATAGAGTAGCCCAAAAACACACATTCATCACTTCGAGCTTGTAACTTATTGACATTATAAGGTCTTAAGTAGGGATAGACTGCAGTACCAAAAATCTTTAAGGAACTCAGAGATGGTGATTGGGCAAACAATTTAACATAGGGAGACACCATTTCTAAGTTTTGGCAAGGCATTCTATTAATCAAAAACACTGCATGACTACAAGCATGAAACCAAAACTGTTGAGGTAACCCTGCAGCACTCAATAATGTCACAGTAGTCTCAATAATATGCCTGTGTTTCCGTTCTGCCAACCCATTCTGTTGAGGGGTATAAGGACAAGAGACAAGATGTAATATCCCATTTGTATCCAGAAATTGTTTAAACAACCTACTCATATACTCTCATCCGCCATCAGATTGCAGTGTTTTAATATTGCATTTGAAATGATTTATAACAAATGCATGAAACTTAACAAACACAGAATAGACATCAGATTTATTAACAAGAGGAAAGATCCAAGTGAACCTTGTGCATTCATCTACAAAGATTACATAATATCTGTAACCTTCAAGAGATACAGTGGGTGAAGGTCCCCATACATCAGTATGCACTTTCTCAAAAGGAACACTAGACTTATTACAGTGAGAATGAAATGGTTGTCTAGTCATCTTACCCCTAATACAAGCTGAACATAACTGTGGACTGTTATCTAAAGAGACAGATATCTGAGACTCCTTCAACATTTTCAACTGAACTTCATTAGTAGGATGCCCAAGTCGTTGATGCCAAATTGAAGTCTTCACAAGTTGTCCCAAAAGAGCTTGAGGTGTATTATTTACTAGCTGAGAATAGTTGAAAAACTGCTGCTGAGGAATGTAATACAAGCCACTACTACTACTCCTTCCTCTCAGTAGAACTTTCTTTGTTGCCTTGTCCTGCACCCAGAAACCAAATTCATCAAGTATAACATAGCAGTGATTATCTTTGCATAGTCTATACACAGATAATAAACTAGCTGCTAATTGAGGAACATGTAAAACCATTTGAAGGGTTAAAGGTTTGGAAGAAGTTAAAAGAGAACCCGAACCAGTATTGGCTACAGGTAAACCTTCTCCATTGCCCACTGTGATCCTGTCAGTGCCTTTAAAAGGAGTAATAAGTGTCAAATGATCCAGATCAGCTGTCATATGGTGTGTAGCCCCTGTGTCGAGCACCCAATTTTGTTGAGAAGAAGAAGGAAGGTTTGGATGAGCTTGTGCAGTGAAAGCATTGAAAGAAGAAGGAGGTTGAGCACCTTGATATGCATAATTTCCTCGATGATAACAATTGAGAGCAGAATGACCTTTCTTCCCACAGATTTGACACTCCAGAATTGGAGGAGCAGAGCTTGAGCTGGCATCATACCTTGAATAGCAATTAGTAGCGGTGTGGCCTCTTTTATGACATATTTGACATTCAGGAATCAATGTTGGCTTAAAACCACTATTTCCATTCCAATTCTGCCAATTTGAACCTCCTTTAGAACTACCAGAAAAACCATTACTGTTTGATCCTCCAGGAAAACCATTGCTGTTTGATCCTCCAGAAAAACCATTACTGTTTGATCCTCCAGGAAAACCATTGGAATTGCCTGAGAATCTGCCATTATTATTCCCATTGTATCTGGACCTATTGTTAAATCTTCCATTGTTTCCGCCATTATGCTGATATCCTCTATGATTCTGAAAATTCCCATTTCCTTGTTGATGAAAATGAGGCAGAGAAGCCTGAGAAACTATGCCACCAGTGGGTCTGTGAGCAGTACTTTGAGAAGAATTAGTAGCTTCAGTGACAAAACCATAGCCACCAGAGAAGTACTGAGAAGCTCCTTGATCTTGTGAGGAATGAGCATTAGAAGATTCTCCTTGACAATACATGGCTGACATAGGAAAATGCAAAGTAAACTGCGAATCATCAGCTGTTCTCTCAGCAGCCAACAATTGTGCTCGGAATTCTTTTAAAGAAATAGGAGTTTCACGAGCTACAATCACAGTACGAATCATATTAAACTCAGCCGGTAAACCCGCAAGAGCAGCAACAATAAGGTCATTCTCAGACACTACTTCACCTGCCGCCAGTAGCTGATCTTTAAGAGCCTTAAGCCTCAACATATATTTTTCAACACTATCAGACCCTTTCTTGATAGTCAACAATTCAGTTTTGAGATGATTCACCCGTGCTCTGGAAACAGTAGCATATCTGTCCTGCAAATTCATCCAAGCTTCATGTGCAGTTTTACAACCGACAACATATTCCACAGCCTCATCACCTAATGTAGCAAGAAGAAGACTAACAAGAGCGCGGTCTTGTTTAATCCATTCCTTGTAAGCTGCTGTAATCTCAGTAGTGATACCATTAGCTTCAGTGAACACAAACTTCGGTGGACAAACCGATGTGCCATCAAAGTGATCAAACAAATCATATCCCTCAAGCACCGATCGAAATTGAAAAGACCACTTGACAAAATTATCATCTTGCAGCCGAATGGTGAACATACCAAGAAGACTTTCCACTTTGAGTGTATTCATATCGAGACGTCAACAAGAACCAAGAAAGGAAACAAACAGGAGCAAATCACAATAGGCTTCGTGCCGATCAGCAATTCAGAAAGAAGCAAGGCTTCGTGCCCAAACAATCAGCAAGTCAGAAAGAATCAAGGCTTCGTGCCCAAACAATCAGCAATGGCAAAAAGAATTTCAGAAAGAATCAAGGCTTCGTGCCCAAACAATCAGCAATTTAGAAGAAATCAAGGCTTCGTGCCCAAACTGTAAGGAGCTTCGTGCTCAAAAACACATCAAGTAAGCAAACCACAATAGGCTTCATGCCCTAACATGTATCACATCAACAAATCGTAGATCCATAGCCATACCATGAAATTAAACACAAAGGCCAGAAAATATGGACCAGAAAACACTAAAATCAAGTGGATATAACCTGAGTCAGCACCGACGAACCGAAACCAAAACTCCGTCGACAAAAGCAGAAACCACCGCCTCGCAGATTCGGCGAGAAAAAAAAAACTCCAAAGCTTGATGAGCCCGTCAGGATCCTCTTCACATATTCACCAAACCTAAGCTTTTGATACCATCATAACAATGGCATGTTCAGCCATTGAAACATTCAGAAAAGCTTAAATGCAAGAAACTATGGAAATCGCAGAAGAAAAGAGAAGAAGAGAGAACGAGACAGAAAAGTGACTTGCAAAAGAAGTTGTTGTATTAACTGAACAAAAACTAAACAATTACACCCTTATCCAGCCTTATATAGCAGCTGTCCAAACTTAATGACTAAGTAATCTAATATCCTTCATTTAGCTGATGTGTATAGATACATAAGAAAAGACTCAAATACCCCATACATTGTTAATACAAATCATCTACATCATCTTGTGTGTAGCTTTTATGCGGCTTTTATATTCGATTAATACGTGTTCATAAATTTAATATTTTTAGTTGTATTGTTATAAATTTAACACGTCAATCAATGATGGAGATTATAGAGCACCGCATACAAAATGAGTGTAAAAGATTTGAACTCTGCACCAAAACGTTAAGAGCTTCCTAAGTTTGACAAGTGGTCCTTATTTGTTACTAGTTAATTGCAGGCCCTTCCATTTTTCAGATGATAAATAATAAATCAGTTTTGTAACTTTGTTAAGGTAGAAGCTAATAATACAAGCAGCAAAAACATTGTACAATTGTTCTATATATGAATAAGTTTCCAGCTATATATGTTGTTGGCTGCTCTCTCAATAATTTCAACATTGGAAAAACATATGCATATATTTTATAGTTGTGGACGCTAAAATAATTTAAAAAATCATGAAGACGATACATGGGCCTTTTTTCCGAAGAGACAAGAATGCGCTTTTTAAATGGGCAAAGCCCTCAAATATTTTCACGTGTAGTTCAACATCCCTGAAGGTTCAAGCAACTATGACAACATTAAGCTCCCCTGCTTGTGGCAGAGAAAGGTCAAATGTGCATCTAGAAACTCGTAATCGTAAATGACTTCGAGTACATAGAATTAATCACCAAATCATATCTTTAATACATTCATAATTAAAGATCAACACAAACCAGTAATGAATTTTCATAACAATCAATCAAGATGCTACCATCATCATCCCAAGATATTATCTTCTAATTAATATCTTGGGATTATTCTTTCCTTATCAATCCTAGGATGACTCACCTTGGTCAATGAGAAGCCGCCACATGTAGGAAAAAACCCTACATTTAGGCCAACTACCTCTCTGTAAATACCTCATCTCCACTAAATTCTAGTAAATTTTTGCTACGCACTTAAAACCTAAACACTCAGTATTTTCAAAGTTACTGACTTTAGTATTGGAGATCCATTGGTTAACCGCACACCCCTCCCCCACACCTCGTGAGTGCGTAAGGCATTGACCTTGATCAAAAGTGCTTATTGTATTGTAGGTACAAATTCATCAGGACTAAAGACGGCGAATTTGTACTACCACAATCATGATTATAAATTCTAAATATATTTATAAAAATTGGCTAAGCTCAGGGTATGGATCAAAATCGAAAACAAGGTTTACAATTTTCATTCCAAAACAATCGGATCAGATTGGATCGAAAATGAAACCAGGTTGTTGTCAAGAGGTTTCATTTCCTCCTCTAGACTCTCTTTGCTTTAACTTTAAGGTTGAATAAATCAAAGGAAAACTATTGAAAAGAATTAAGTCTTCCAAATGCCAATTTAATAAAAATGATGATGCTATCTATACATCTATTTTTACCTTTCATACACTCCTCTTAATTTTTGGCAGTCAGATCAAATAACTTGAAGAAGATCAATGAACAAAATTTAACAAGAGTATGTGAGAGGTAAAAATAAGTATGTGAATAGCACTACCGTAATTTAATTGGTATTTGCAGCATTGATGAAGACATCACGTTTTTGGGCTTCCATACCAGAGATAGGATGCCACAGTTTGGGCTCATATACATATTTGACCATAAAAGGAGTGCAAACACCAATTGGGCTTTCTTTCAATTACGAAAAATAAGCCCAAAAGGAAAGGAATATGGGCTCCTATAATAGATGCTAGAAACATTTCAGCTAGAAAAATTAAAAGAAATAAAGAGGGAGATGATATTTTTACACACTTTTTTCGTTTCTCATACACGTTTTTTTTTTTAAATTTATGGTTGTTGGGATGAATAAATAAAACGAAAACAAATATGATAATTATATAAGATTAAGAAGAATATGTATTTATCATTTTAAATAAAATAAAGGGAGAGAAAAATAAGGGATTATTTCATTTTATTTTAAATTGTCAAAATTTAATTACTATTCTGCCCTTGTAATGTAAATAAGGACAAAGTGACAATTTGTCAGAATGATTTCAATAATAATAGATAGATGTCACAAAATCCGAATTAGATGGTATAGTTAATTCTTTCAAAAATGTTATTCTTACTGTATTTTTCATACCATATTTATACCATTTTTTAAATAAAGATGAGACCCCATGTTTTGGTGGTGGATCTTACTTCTCTTAAAAAAGTGGTACAAACATTATCGAAAATGCGGTAACACGACTCTGCGATCTGGTAGGTGTTCTTGGCCCCATTTTAGTCAATTAGATTTTATTGGGCTTTCAAATTTATGGACCTCAATTCCTTGATTAAAAGGCCTACAGGACCGAGGACATAAACGGGCCCAATTTAATTTCTTGCTAACAAGCTAAGCCGCTACAATCACGAATTAAGCCAGTTGATTAAAAAAATGCATCTATCACTTTACACGTATGTCATAATCCTCCGTACGTTAGGTTAGCTTAAAATATCGTGTTGATAAATAAGAAACTAGCAAAGGCACTACCAAATCATGTTTTCCACGTTTTTGTTGCGAGCGAGGAATAAATATGTGATGACGGTATTCAGTTCCTCAAATAATTGACAGAACAACAACTTGGCCATCTCATTTGTTACTGTCCGCGCATAACAAGTTGCTGAGTCTCTATCATGGAGTTTTTGGGGGACACAAAGACGCCAAATTATATATTAACCGTATTCCATTTCACACTATGATAGCGACCAAACAAGAATTAAACAAAGAAAAAAAAAATTGTATCAGAAAATAACCTAGAATATATTTTCTGACCTAAGCAGTGATGGGTTTTCCAATCGTTTAATATTTTGTCAAATAATCGACCGTACTGCTGACTAATATTAATAATTAGATCTTTATATGTTAGGGCACATGAATTAATGAATGATTGATTCAATTCAAATTTGGGCAGATGGCGTATAATTTGACACGTCCCGATCTCGATGTCTGGGGGACAGCAAGATGGCCACGTGTTGGCCGACATCCGAAGATGACGAAGCCATATTAGGATTTAAAGCTACAGAGGATGGGAAGAGAACTATACCTAAATTTGGTCCAGTCGTGGCCGAAGTTCGCCAGAAAATGGCCTGGAAGTCACGAGACTCGTTGGAAAGGGTTGTTGGGTTCTCTGTGCTTCACAGAGGAGGGAGAGAGCGATGAATGCCCATCACAACGGTGGTGGTTGTGGTGTCGTCGTTTGTCTTGGTTGGGTGTGTGGTGTTCTGGGGAGAAGGATGCAGCGAGGGAGAGAGATGGAGAGAGTGAGTTGTGAGAGAGAGAGCTCGGGGGAGAGCACAGAGAGAGAGAGAGAGGTGAATTATTTTAGGTCGGGGGACAAAATCAAGGGTGGGCCCCTTGGCCACACCAAACAAGACCAACAACAAAAATAAAATATCTAGCCCAAAACCAATTAAATTACCAAAATACTCTCATTCCAAAATTCGTAATATTAATCGGGACGAGTTGTTACAATCTGCCCCAGTTAAGAAAATTTCGTCCTGAAATTTGAAATAACGTACTATACATAAATACTCGAAGATAAGAAAGAATATATGTATGAAGAAGAAATCAAGTCAGAGTGGTTGCATCAAAGAGAATATGCCACACCGTCGCGAGCGGGTTGTAAAATCTTTTTTCATGCCTCCAAGCTCCTACTTTCTTCCCCCATCAGCATAATAATAGAAACATACTTTATAAAGATAATAGTCGAAATTGTATAATAACGAATGGTAAAAAATATGTCCGTATAATAGGATAATGTCAAAATAGATATGTACTAACATAGAGGTCGAAAAACTCGTACTGAAAATCACAACCGAAAATGGAAGTGGGTCCCGCCCAAGCATTCGAAACGTCATGTACTTCGAGAACAGATGTGTGTCTTTGGGTCGAGCCCCAATAATAACTAAACAGTAATAACACTTGTAGACAGGTCTACCTGCCCACTTGCTTAACGAACCCAACAAATATGCTATTGATATTACAGTCAGCCGACCGCGATATCGACAATACATTGTTGTCTTGATAAGCAAGTAGTAATTTCCTAAGGGTGCAAACATACCAATTTGTCCAATCCCAAGTCAACAACACAATTTCTCAAATCATAAAATCAAACATCCGAAAACCAATTCGCAAAATTCCACTGTCTAACC
The DNA here is from genome assembly GCF_042453785.1 of Malus domestica. Lineage (NCBI taxonomy): Eukaryota > Viridiplantae > Streptophyta > Magnoliopsida > Rosales > Rosaceae > Malus > Malus domestica. The sequence continues at coordinate 30,285,629 of NC_091667.1, read as the reverse complement.
AATGTTGTCAATAGAATCAATCAAACCAAGTCTCAAATAGTGCCATACACAAACTGGAAATAAGAACTATCATCGTAACTACTCCCAAAAGAGATTGGTGCAAAATCTAGATAATTCATTCAGACTGTCCAACAATCTACGAATAAAAAATGCGATACAGGACAAACAACTTAGCACTCAAGACCTTCACGAAAACTTCTCAAAAACCTAGGAGTGACACGCGCATCACGATGAGGTACAAAAGTGACGATACACCGAGAACTAGAACAATGTGATTCACCACACCTAAGCAAGCTGATTTATCGAAAATTTCCCTCGAATTTAGCGAACAGCTATGCCGATACTTATTTGAATGTTACCTAAGTGTTAATTATCATGCTTATTTTTTTATTAGTGACAAATTATTTAATTTACAAATTTGGTCTACCTATAATTACTCTTTTAAATACAATGAGAAAAGAAATGACGATGCTACTTAAATAATACACAAATTTATCTCGGGAATCACTGTTTCACAGCCGTTCCTCATGCGGAAATTCGTGCCTGCTTAACCCGGCTTCCGGCAGCAGCCGTGCCAGCAAGATACAGCCGGCAAAGGGTTTCAAGGGACCTCGTCGTACAGGATCGATGCATGCATGGCGCCAAATTGCACAAAGTTAACAACTTCATGTCCCCGTACGTTTTGATGCTACATGGCGCCATTTGTTTTTGCATGGCCTACTTCTAAGTTATAAGTAGAGGTTCTAACTTCCACTTCTGCTTCTGCCTACTCCTAGCTAGTTCAGATGTACTGCGTACGTACACATGAAGCAATTCCCCGAACAGTAAGCAGTAAAGCTTTAGAGAACTGCCAAGTGTTTTAGATAATTAAGTTCCATTTTCTAATTATATTCTTTATTTATTTATTTATCACAACTAATGTTAGTACTTTAAATTAGACTAAGAGATCAACAAGAACAATCTACAGAAGAAATACGATAAATACTTCGTTACTTTATTTATCCTCTAGGGTTTACAATATATAGGCACATGCCTTATTCTACAAGAAAAATAATTACAAAAGATAAGGAAACTAAATCCTATAGATTACAAATCATAATCCAACCAAAAATAGGACTCCAAGAATAGTTACAATTAAGACTCAAATAAACACCCTTCCCCCACGTTGGTGCATAGATATAATACATGCGCAACTTGACAATTGAGTCTTGCAAAACATACTAGATACTACATGAATAAAAACATCAGCCAAGAATAGACACAATTTTCCCTGACAAAGTGTCGATCAACCTCCACATGCTTTGTTCGATCATGTTGTAATCGATTATCAGCTATCTCCCTTGCAAATTTATTGTCACAATATAAGTATATAGCCTCCTTTGGTTCAAAACTAAGACATCTCAATAGTTTACGTAAACAAAAAAGTTCACATATTCCATGTGTCATACCTCTAAACTCAACTTCTGCAGACGACCTTAACACCACCTTCTGTTTCTTACTACTTCATGTAACCAAATTACCTCAAACAAACGTAAAGTACCTAAATGTAGATCGGTTGTCAATAAGATTGCCAGCCCAATTTGCATTTGTAAACCCCTCAACATTTAGATGTTGATGTGTTCCATAGAGTATGCCTTTACCGAGTGTAGGCTTCAGATATGCGAAATTTTCCATTACCGTAGCTAGTGATCTTCATTGGGTGAGTGTTTTTTTGTTTTTTTGTTTGTTTTACTTGACATGTTCCAGTGGTTTCTACAAATAATTTGTCACCTCAAATCTTTGGTTGTGTAGTCTATGTTCACATTCAGAAAGCTCATCGAAGTAAGCTTGATCCATGTGCAATCTGATGTGTCTTTCTTGGATTTTTCCCTCATTAGAAGGAATTCAAGTGTTATCATCCTGCTAGTCAACGTATGTTTTGTAATTATGGATGTTACCTTCTCGGAGTCTAATTTTTTATATTCTTCATTTGTATCCAATTCAAATTACCGGGAGAAGATTAGTGATATTGGTGATCTAAGTTGGTTGGAATATACTTTAGGGGGAGAAACTGAAGTTGTGGAAATCCACCCAGTTGTTCAACAGGAGCATACGAACCCAGCAGCTTAGTTCGACAAACTCCCACCAAACTAGGCAGCCTATTTTTGCAGGCTAACTAAAGAAATCTGAGATGCTTGGTAGAGCCCTACCCAAGAGTACCACCCAGATCGGCAGTGCCCTACCAAACCATACCACCCATTTCGGTCAAATCCTACCGAACCCGATAGCTCTAATACCAAGAAGAAATATTGTAAATACTTCGTTACTTTATTCATCCTCTAGGGTTTACAATATATAGGCACATGCCTTAATTTACAAGGAAAGTAATTACAAAAGATAAGGAAACTAAATCCTAAAGATTACAAATCCTAGTCCTACCTAAAATAGGACTCCAGGAATATTTACAATTAAAATTCAAGTCAACATCAATCACCACAGGGTGCCTCAGTAGTTGGGGACGAATTCCAGGCCCGTATTCCACACGACACGTTTTGGGTTCGATTCCTGCCGCTAGTGAATTGCACGGTGATGACCAGGAGGTTGAAATGTCTTTGTTTCCTGACCCTCGGAAGAGTGGACTGCCGTGACGAAGTAACAAATAGTCCCGTTTTATTAAAGTATATAAACTCAAATCAGCATCTGAAATCTTAGGGCATTGTCTACTTAATAAAATGAAAAAAAATGATGGGATTCAAAAACTTTAAATATAGAAGTAAGAAAAGAAAATCGAATCAACTAGGCCCTTTAGTTGATTTTATATGTCTCGCCCGAATGAATTTGTTGGTACTAGAAATGTTAGAAAAAGTAACGAAAAGAATAATAAGAAGTGAAAAGGACAGAGACACTTCCCAACCAGAAAGCAAAGTTCCCACTGATGGAATACATAGTGTAAGCGAGCTCTAAGATCACATCTCTTTGTTTGTTTAGCCATTAGTTAGGATTTGGGATGGGGGCATTTGAACCTTTGATGAGGTGGGTATTAACTTGGCTATGGTGCCACGTCACTAAACCCCTTGCCGTGTGTATCAAAAGATTTCAAAACCTTACAGATTCCGATCAAATAAAAACAAAAAGTGTCTTATAGATTGATGCGCTGAAAACTTTTCATTAGTTTTTTGCTGTTATATCTGTCACGCCAGCCTTCGCTAGGGACAAAGATCCCAGCCGGATCTCTCCCACCAAGTCCTAAGGATTCAGAGATATTAACTACATTGAGAAAGAATCAAAGAGAAATAAAGAATGGAGGAAAATGAAGAACTAAAGAGAGGGAGAAAGAGTAAGAGTAAATTGTATTTCAAACTTAATGAATTGAATCCTTACAATTACAGAGCTTTTATACACACATATATTTAGCTTAAAGTTTCACTCTTACACTTCTAACAGGCTAACTAATCTTTTTAACAACTTAACAACTTTACTATGACATGGCAACCTCACTAACTAACAAATGTTGAGATGTCATTTATTGATAGTCAACAGGTTCCGGTCGTTCTCTTGCTGTGTTTCTTGAATTCAAATTCTCGAACTATCATATTACATGGCAAAGGAAGAACATTTAAGATTCTATCTTTAAACTTCGACGACAAAAGGGAGATGTTATTGAATTTAAAAAAAGAAGTTGCACTTAATTAATAGAGACATAATTGACAAAAAGAAACATTAATAGATACAAGCTCGCCACTCTTGAGAAGAAGAAAAAAGGACATACAAAGAGTGGAGTCGAAAACTTAATCACTTTGGAAATAAACAAAAAAGATAAAAAGATAAGATGGACGACACAGAACCTAACCCCTTCTTAAACAAAGCCTAATTCGCTAATAGCTAAGCTTGCTAAACAGCAAAAACAAACGATTATGAAAATAAAACCACACATAAAAAAGATGAGACAAACTTGTAAGTTGGAAGCTGAGAAAATCTCATCAACTGATTTGCATACCAGTCAATTGAGGCCATTTCTTTTAACATGAGGATTGATCAGATCTATGGTAGTTAAAGTCACAAGCTTCTTTAAACTAATCCAGTGACTCAAGTCATGATTTGCTTGTTTCTTTATTTTGAAGTACTTGTTTGCAACTTGACAATTCACTTTAAAACAGAAGGCTAGGGCATGCAAGATGGTAATTTACCAATAATTTGTGAACTAAAACATTTACAATAATAGTTTTCTACTTATAGTTATGGAAGTCTTATTATACAAAATAGTCTCTGAGATTTGCATGATCAATAGAAATGGTCCTTGAGATTGAAAATCAATAGAAATGGTCTCTGAGATTGTCCACCATCCATGATTTTGGTCATTCCGTTAAAAACTCTTTGGGCAATTTTCAAAGCTTTGTAACTCAATCGATTCTTAACCAAATTCGACCCATAATATATCAAAATGAAGATAAGAAAGTGGAGAATAAGATTATACCTATTTGGAAGCCCAATGATTGCTGGAGATGGCCGGAAAATGGCCTAAAGGGTGACTGATCCGTTGTCCGACCAAACCACAGCTAGTTAGCCTTCGAAAAAGTACCATTCTCTTCGTCTCGTCAAGAAGTATGATTTTTGTTTTTGAATCACTCGATTTCGTTGAGTATTAAATAAGTTATGAACGTTTAAAGTTTACCCATTTTCCGTCGAGTTTTCCAGTTTTCTGTGGACTAGTCACCTTTTAGACTATTTTTCGGCCATCTCACGCAACTATTGGGCTTCCAAATAGGTATAATATTATTCTAAATTTTCCTATCTTCATTTTGGTATATTATGGGTCGAATTTGGTTAAAAAACGATTGAATTATAATACAAAGCTTTGAAAATTGCCCAAAGAGTTTTTAACGAAAGGACCAAAATCATAGATGTTGGACAATCTTACGGACAATTTCTATTGATTTTCAATCTCAGAGAACACTTCTATTGATCATGCAAATCTCATAGACTATTTTTTATAATAAGCCTTTATGTAATTTTATTTAGAAGTGTTTTGATTTTTGTCTCTCTCAATAGCTGTACAGGTGTCATTTGTGAGTGGTTAGTTTATATATAGTTAATCATTTGTGCTTAATGTAGAAAGACAGTATTATCCACATACATCTCTGTTTCTCTGTTCATCTCGATATATATTGTTTCTCTCTGATCATCGTGTTATGATGGTATCAGAAACAAGATGATCATCGTGTTATGATGGAATCACAGTATTGATAAGTAGTATATTGAAGTAATAAGACAAGACAAAAACCCAACCAACATGATCTGATTAATTTTGTCCATACTGTATAATAATAACTTATGGAAAATATAAATTTGGTTAATATTCTAATGTATGTTTTTTTATTTCGTAAAATTCTATTTGTACATGTGTGATGAACATGCATGCATGACGAAAATTACCAACAATATAAAATATGGTGGAAGTTGGAAGATATGATGTGTAACGTACAAAATTATCGATCACGCCAAAGGGAAATTTTTTAAAAAGAAATGGTATATGGTATAAATAAGTTTAGATGATTTGGCAGTTGACTTATCTCTATCAATCAAAATTGTGTAGTCAACTCAAGAATCTTGGCCTCTTTATTCTGTTGGGACTAAGATAATCAATTTTTAATTTGAACAGTCGTAAAAGATAGATGAACAATAGATACTGCGCACAGGCATATGAAAATAGCTAGATTAATGAATAAAATCATCCTAATTAATTAGGCTTAACGTGTAGATGTTAGCCGTCCCATGTGTTGGTTTTCACTATCCCATATATATGTGCTTAGTTGAAAATTAGGGAGATAGACAAACAAAATATAAAACTAAGAAGAACATTTTATTAAACAAAAATATTGCCGAAATAGCTAAATAACTCCAAATAACTACATATTGCCAACTTTTAGAAACTAAATGAATATAGGACCCCTATATATGAAGAAACTAAAGTAAACCCTAATACTTTAACAGATAAGAAATTTTAATATTCTCGACTCACAAAAAAACCACAAATATTATTAAAATAAATATCTAATTCAAAGAACCAAGTAACACGAGGAATTATTCATACATTAAATATTATTAAACGAGGAGCTAATTTATAACACACTATGTTTTTATTAGAGAAAATGGTAGCAATTTTATTGCACAGCTAAGAAGTAACACGCATGAAAAATACCATGAATAAGGTCAAGAAGTTTCTCAAACCAAAAATACTCATGTTCAAAATACAAAGCCAATTTGATTAATCTATACGCTACAAACAGAGTAAGCAAACGAGAGCTCAACCATAACTCAATGTCGTCGGCAATCTAAGAGTAGGAATTTCACATCGAGAAAAAAATTAAGATTTTGCATGTGCTTGTGAGTAGTTAGCCTACTTCTCATATTATCAATTGGTTTTATGGTAAAACCTCAATTTTGTTTATGGTATTAGAGCAAGTTGTCGTGAAACTCAACGGTCACACATACTCCATGTCACTCAATTTGTGTTCCATGTTGACTTGAAAATTTGGCACACGTAAGATGGCGTATTGTGAATATGAATTTATATTGAAAAAAGAAAAAACCTTACATGTGCTTACAAAGAATTAAAGGGTAAATTACATAGTAACCCCTCAAGTTTGAGATCTATTACAATCTCATACAACATCTTTAAAACATTTCATTTTCATACCTCACGTACTATTTTATTTCAAAATAATACATCCGTTAGATTTTCCATCCATTGATCCGTTAAGTGCTGATGCGGCTGCCACATTTGTGCCACGTGGCTGCCAAATGTGTGCCACGTGGCAAAAATAATAATTTTTTATTACCCTATTGAACAAAACAAAAAAAATTGAAAACCCATAATTTCATCCCGTGCCTCCCTCCCTCCCTGCACCTTTCATCTCTCCCTCTCCACTCCACTTCCTCCCTCCCTGCACCCTTTATCCCTTCCTCGCCATGGACTAAACATTGCAAATCCCTACAATTCCACGTGCCATGGCTTGATACAAAACTCAGCAAATCCAAATCCAAAAACCCATTTAAAAAAAAAATTGAAACCTAGAAACCCATTCCCCCGACCCTCCTCCCACTCTCCTCACTCTCTCTCTCAAACCCCAAACCCCCCAGATCCAAAACCCACACAACTCCGCCGGGTCACCACCGCCAGCGCCTTCCTCCTCAGCGGTTCAACCCTCCTCCCACTCTCCTCACTCTCTCTCTCTCGAACCCCAAACTCCCCAGATCCAAAATCCACACAATTCTGCCAAGCCACCACTGCCGGTGCCTTCCTCCTCAGCGGTTCGAACGGCTTGATTTGTTGAACTGGATGTTGGAACGGCGGCTTGGGACCTTAAAGATTGGAACTTACGAGGGCGGGGGCGGGGGTGTCGGTGGCGGGTGGATGGAGGAGGCTGTGAGGAGGGTGAAGGAGGAAGGACAGATGAAGTGGGAGGTGAGCAGTTCGGTGGTATTGGGATTGGGGGTGGGGATGAAGATGATGAAGGGAATGATTTTGGGAGGTAGAATTTGTGGGGTTGGGTTGCAGGGAAAAGGGGAGGCTCGGGTTGGGGTTTTGGGTTTTCAAGGTTTTTTTTTTTTTTTTTCAATTGGGTAATAAAAATTATTTTTTTGCCACGTGGCATTAATTTGGCAGCGACGTGGCTGCGACGTCAGCTTTTAACAGATCAATGGATGAAAAATGTAACGGATGTATTATATTGAAATAAAATAGTACTTGAGGTATGAAAGTGAAATGTTTTAAAGATGTTGTATGAGGTTGTAATAAAACTCAAACATGAGAGGTTACTATGTAATTTACCTATAATTAAATTACTTCTCATATTTTCAAGTAATTTATGCTGAACTCTAACTTTGGTCACAATGTACTAAAAAAATGGAAAAAAGTAAGCACGATCGATGGTGAGTACTTAGGTATAGTTCCAATATCATGTCAGCATCATCCTCATCATCGTCCATATTGCGACCATTACAAGACATAGCCGTGCTGTAAAAGAAAGCAAGACAAGACGTAGCGGTGTAAATCAAGTCGCTCAAGGCGCCAAAATGGCCGGGACCAGTGCCCTGTAATATTTATATCCCACGAGTTAAGAATGCCCAAAACCATTAATACTACTTCCAAGGTTTTACGTCGATCTTTTTCTTCCATGTCGGCAATCAAAATAAATCACATCATCTTATTGCAGGGTTAAATTTAGTTAAGTTAATTAAAAAATCTTTTGTTCATTTCTTTGGGAAAAAGATAATCGCCGGATTCTTTTTCTGAGGATCCTACAATTCTCGTGATCCGGACCGTCCATCGTAAATTATGCGGTCAGTTTCGTTAGATACTATTTATATTTAATTTTAAATTTTAAAATAATTTCTGATCAAACGATGGATTCCGTCATCCAGACTATCCTTTTCCATTTCTTTGTACTTAAAGTTTTACTTCCTTGTGTGGTTGAAATAAATTTGTTGTAGATTTTTTTTATAGAAGTCACATTCAATCACACATTTAATATGATCAATGTTCTCAATGTTTCAAATTCCCTTTTCATAATTTTGTCATAATAACATTTTTTTTAACAAACGATATTATTTATTCTAAGAGGGAGGGGCTTTGTCACATTCCGACCCGGGGTCCACCACATCCCAGGCCCGCTCCATCACCGTAGCACGATATTGTCCGCTTTGGGCCCTGACTACGCCCTCACAGTTTTGTTTCTGGGAACTCACACGAGAACTTCCTAATGGGTCACCCATCATGGGATTGCTCTCGCACGCTACTCGCTTAACTTCAGAGTTCTGATGGAACCCAAAGCCAGTGAGCTCCCAAAAGGCTTCATGCTAGGTAGGGATGAGAATATACATATAAAGATCACTCCCTTGGGCGATGTGGGATCTTACAATCCACCCCCTTAAGGGGTCCGATGTCCTTGTTGGCACACCACGGCTAGGGTTAGGCTCTGATACCAAATTGTCACATCCCCGCCCGGGGTCCACCACATCTCGGGCCCGCTCCACCACCGTAGCATGATATTGTCTTCTTTTAGCCCCGACTATGCCCTTACAGTTTTGTTTCTGGGAACTCACACGAGAACTTCCCAGTGGGTCACCCATCATGGGATTGCTCTCGCACGCTACTCGCTTAACTTCAGAGTTCCGATGGAATCCGAAGCCATTGAGCTCCAAAAAATGCCTCATGCTAGGTAGGGATGATAATATACATATAAGGATCACTCCCTTGGGCGATATGGGATCTTACACTTATGCTCTAACATCACGTGTGAAAATGGTTCAATCCCGCTCACCCGCGCACTTTTTTGTTTAGGCACTTTTAGGTTTAAATTTATTCACATTCTTTTTCCACTGCACTACACTTTATGGTTTCGTCATCCTCCAGGTGTCGGCCAGCACAACTCGATTCGGAGTCCAAGTGGACTTTCCGGGTCAGGGTGTGTCAGGCTTAACTTCTCTTTTCAAATTCACTTTTGGCCAAAATCAAACCTAAAATCTCTCACTTACAAGTAAAAATGACAATTATATCATAATACTACGTGGCATAACACGATTTACTATCTGTTTATATTATTATTAGAAGAAACCCTAGCCTATGTCAACCTCTTCTAGATGTTCCAACAAAAGAGGAAAAAAAACCCTTCTAGATTTTCATGTTTTACAAATTTATCTAATAAAAAGGAAAGAAACATAATTAACAAGAGTAAACAAGTAATTAAAAATTATCTTAATAAAATTAAAGAAAATCTCAAAATTTTCACTACTTTATCTTCGTCTGCAATAACTACCACCACTATGTCTTAGTCTCATTTCATCTGGCCGCGATAATTGTCATTCTGTTTCTAGTATGTACATTTCTACTAATTATTAAAACATTTATTGTCAACTAAAATTATATGAAATTATCAGTTTAACTCTTTAATTATAATAGAACATGAATAAAAAATATGGGGCAGAAATGTAATTTCACACAACCAAATTTTGTTTTTTTTTTAAACCTCACCTACATGTAATCATAACATATTTCTAATTAAAAATAATAAATAATAAATAAAATTTTCCCACTCCCACATTCTTTATCACTCTCTTCCTCTCTCCTATTTCAAAAACAAAAATAAAAAAATTTCTCACACACTTTGTGTGTGCCCATATGCTAGTAGTTTATTATGTGCTAGTGGCAAAGTCAAAAAATTTATTGAAAAAGGTCAACCCTTTTTAAACAAAAAGTAAGAACAACAAAATAAAATCATTTAATAGCACGAAATTCTTAAAGCATCTCTAAAGAAAATGTTAAAAGTTCATATCAGCAATAACAGTAAAAAAAACAACAATATTATTTTTAATTGAAATGTCAATTTTAATTGATTACTAAATGCTTTTTATCATATTCATTATTGTCTTTTGTTCTAAAAATCTTTAATACAATTATGAAAAGTAAATAATATAACAAATAATAATTTAGTTTGATTTATCAGGTGGAGAATAAAATTTTAAAAAAGATCAAAGTACCACACAAGCCTTCAAATCTAAATTTTATGTTTAAGTTTGACATCTCTTTTAAATATGCTCTTAAGTTTGCCAAGTTAATTTTCCCATTCACGGATGGAGGTGGCATAATAATGTCTCTTCATACGAGTAGTAACTTCCACTAAAATAAAATTTATTTCAAGAAATAACCACAACTATTACCATATTTAGCATCCATATTACTACTGTTATATCTTATGAGCCCTAGTTACATACTGTCAATAACTCAAAATTTACCTATTTGTGAAATTCATGTCAGTTTTTATTTCATTAAGGTTCAGTCAGTGAGAAGGATCACACGTTGAGAATAATATATACAAAAAATATATTTGGACATATAAAAATACAAATAAGCAATTTGTTTACTTGAGAAGAGTCAGCTGACTACTCTGAGCCTTCATTGGTTCCGGCCTTGTTATTTGGTGAAAAAATATAGTCAGCTGACTACTCTGAGCCTTCATTGGTTCCGGCCTTGCTATTTGATGAAAAAAATATGTATACATCTGAATTTTTTTTCCTTCATTAGTCAAAGCATTAGACACTCTAGAAATATTTGAGAGCAAATAAAAAACCACGTTAACCAATTTGATTAAACTCAAGTGTGCACTTAAAATATCCTTGTATCATATGAAAACTTGTTATAAAATGTTTATATATTTCACGTTTCTTTTTCACGTCCATTTCATTCCCCACCACCATAGTTACATCCCCCATCTTTAACTACCATTCCTCCGCAATCTCATCCACGCCCCATGATGCTCTCTCTCTCTCTCTCTCTCTCTCTCTCTCTCTCTCTCTCCCCCTCAAAACTATGTAAAAAATTAAAGTTGTCTTTTTAAAGTTGGTTCTCATCCCACTCTATATATACACACACAATTGTTCTCATCCCACTTTACATATAAATATACATGTAAAGAAACGAAACCTTGGACTCTAAAGCTACTAAAAACGCCATGAATTGCCCACAGGATTGGCCAGAGCCAATAGTCCGAGTACAATCCTTATCCGACAGCTCCGTAATCCCAGATCGATACATCAAGCCCCCACCCGATAGACCCACCTATATCTCATCATCCGATATTTCTGATCATGCCAACATCCCAGTTATTGACTTACAAGGCTTATCCGGCGAGGACGATCGCCTGCGTGCCGCCACGCTTAGCCAAATCTCCGAGGCCTGCCGTGAGTGGGGGTTCTTCCAAGTGGTGAACCACGGCGTTAGCCCGGAACTGATGGACAAAACCCAGCAGGTTTGGCGGGATTTTTTCCATTTTCCGATGGAGTTGAAGCAGGTCTATGCCAACTCACCGAAGACTTATGAAGGGTATGGGAGTAGGCTTGGAGTTGAGAGAGGTGCCATTCTTGACTGGAGTGATTACTATTTCCTTCACTATCTTCCGTCCTGCTTGAAGGACTACAACAAGTGGCCTGCCCTCCCTGATTACGGAAGGTAGTTTCTAATTATTCATACTTATATTAGACTTTAATCATTTGTGGTCCTCTTTTCCGTTACGTACGGAAGGAAAGATTTGAACTTAAATATTACCACTCGTTATGGTGAAAATAGTACTATGCTAAGAATTAGTTGATATGTTTTGTCTTCGCAATTTCGTGCATATTCTTCATAATCATAATCCAACCCTACTAATTTGTATTGCAAGCTTCGGAAAACAAAAAAACCATATATGTAGTAAGTGAGATATGCATGCTCGGGAAAAAAATCGTCTACAGTAAGTAGTTGTGCTTAACTTTTAATTTTTTAATAGTTAGTTTCGCAACAGTTAAACTTGTTTGTTGAGTTTGTAACTTCAACTGTAACAATTTTATGATTTCCCTTTATATCTACATGTAAGAATTCAAATTGCTCAAGATGAATTTTTCTATTTTATCTTAATTGTGTGAAAATTAAGTTGTGTATCTTTGTTTCGTGCTAATTGAGTTGTGTACTTGCATGTTTTATAGGGAAGTAATCGATGAGTATGGAAAGGAGGTAGTGAAGCTTGGTGGGAGGATATTGAAGGTTTTGTCACTAAACCTTGGATTAGGAGAAGACTTTCTCCAAAATGCATTTGGTGGCCAAGAAATTGGGGCATGTCTAAGGACCAACTTTTATCCAAAGTGCCCCCAGCCTGACCTGACCCTGGGCCTGTCGTCGCACTCGGACCCCGGCGGCATGACCATTCTGCTGGCCGACCAACAAGTCCCTGGTCTACAAGTCCGGAAAGATGACACTTGGATCACGGTGAAACCAGCTCCACACGCTTTTATTGTCAATATTGGTGATCAAATTCAGGTGATTTTTCTACAACTTTTTGTTGGTTTTATTCGTTTTATGTGGTTTATTTTGTCCTCTATATATTATGCTCATATCAAAAATATAAAATTGAAAATGCTACACAAATTTAACGATATTTCTATTTACTTATAATTGAGAAGTTTTAAATATAAATTTTATAAATGACGAGCTCAATATTTGAACGTGATTGAAACATTGTATGATGTAACCTACACTATTTATATCTCAATATCATTATATTAAATAAGAAACAAAAATGTTTGTGCGTCAACTTGTGAAGGGCTGTTCCTCCTTACCAAGTCAAACGATTTTGGTCAAAACGTGCCTCTTTTAATTAATCCATGTGACGGAGTCATATTTCCATGCTCCCTTAAAACAGTAAGGTGCATATTAACAAGTGGTGTCAAGTGATTGTTTGGAACCTAAGGGACATACATTATATCGATTATATTCAAGTATTCTTAATAAAATTATTATTTTTGTTTAGCCAACATCATCTGAAAATGTCCGAATAAATAAATCAATTCTAAATTCTAAATTATATAACGGCTGCTATTCAAACTAACTCCAAACTTCTTACATATGCATTGTTGTTTTTTTTTACAAAAATTACGAGTGTCAAACATGTCCCAATTAATAAATACATTATACTCAATATTTTAACCTATATCTTTGTACACATGTTCATTTGACATGTTATGTTACTTGAAAAACTTAACATGTTATGCTATCAGAGAGTTATTATGTTTATATATCCAATAGCAATTGAATATTATTTAAAAATATATTGTTGGCAAATGATCACTCATTCTATATTTACTTTTTAAAAAAGGGACTAGCTTGTGGTAAAGCCACAGTAGTCCACCCTTTCGAGGGTTGAGAAGACTCATATAGATATTTTAGCTTCTCTCAACCACTCATTCTATCTCTCAGTATTAATTCTTTTTTTTTTTATAAAAGAAGAAATTGAACTATTTCTCATATAGCATAGTTCAAATACGTTAAATGCTTAATATATGATATTGGAATATGTGTTTTAAATTAGGTCTTAAGTAATGCAACATACAAGAGCGTAGAGCACAGGGTGATTGTAAACCCAGCAAAAGAGAGACTCTCGTTGGCCTTCTTCTACAATCCAAAGAGCGACTTACCAATTGAGCCGGCGAAGGAGCTTGTAACGCCGGACAAACCTGCACTGTATTCTCCAATGACATTCAATGAATACAGGCTTTTCATAAGATTGAATGGCCCTAGAGGAAAATCTCAAGTCGAAGGCTTAAAGTCTCAACAAAATACATCGTGACACTAATAGTTTTCTTCATTGTAAATTACATAAATATATGCAGCGATATCTTTGTGATTGTGTTGCTTCCTTTGAGCTAATTGTACATCTTGTAATCATGAAAGGATGAGAATATGATCAACGAGTACATTGAAAAATTAATTAATTGAAGAAAATTATTGGAAGGCTGTCGTTGTGCTGTTGGTTTATTAAATTGCATCTAATGACACGTGACAAGGCTATTTTGTCTTACTTTGTCACGTTGATTGTGGTAACAATAAAATACTTTGACATACATGATATATATATATATATAGGAATTGCTTAAGGGGAGGGATCCCCATTTTTTCAAAAAAATGGGGACACGCTCCCCACCGTTGGATTTAAATTAAATGAAATCCTGTGGTTGAGATTCTATGGCCTGTGTTTTAATCTCAACCACACAATTTCATTAAAGTCAATCTAACGGTGGGGAGCGTGTCCCCATTTTTTTTGAAAAAATGGGGATCCCTCCCCTTAAGCTCTCTGTATATATATATATATATATATATATATATATATATATATATATTCATGTCTTCAATCTATTTGTGGAAATGAAGATCCTCTCCAGATCCTCTGAGTGAGGATCACAGAGATCCTTCAATCATATTCGTTCATCGTATATCGTGTGGCTATAAATTATTGTAAATCTTTTTATTTAAAATTACATATAAACAGTACCTGAAGAAAACTGACCACACGATATACGATGAACGGATGTGAATGGAGGTTCTCCGGAATCCTCACAAAGAAAATCCGGAGAGGATCCTCATTCTATTTGTGGGGAGATTTTTTGTTTTTTCTTGATTAAGTGATAAAAAAGACAGATGTAATAAACGTAAATTATATTTTGTATTCTAAAATTGAGGTGCAGTTGTAACTTCCAACATAATTTTTAAAATATTACAATGTCAATCAAAAACTTGTGTTTTAGTTGCAATTTTATATATCGGTTAAAAAATCTGTTAAGTGATAATAAAATATATTTAAATAATAATAATATATTTTTTGTACAATAAAAAAACCAGAAGATGATATGTTCATCTTCTTCTTCTCCTCCCGGCTCCCTCCCACATTACCAATTGATGAATCCATAATAAGGGTGATGTTATCCATACACTCATTTTTACCTTTCACGTACTTCACTCAATCCCAGGCCGTCGAATTGAATGAATTGAAGAAGATCAATACATAAAAATTAATAAAGATGTGGGAGATGAAAAGGATGTGGAACAACACTATCCTAAAATAAAACCTTAATACTTGGAAAGGCATTATAGGTATTGGATGCTACATAACTTCAATTGATCATAGCAAATTATAGTGTCATCCACCACCAATAGTCTTTGACTCCATAAATTAAAATGTACGATTTCTGACTAGCTCCTCCATTTACTACTTAATCATCATTAACACATTATTTAACAAGCAAACTAAATTATATTTGTCATTCGAACCAAGAAAAGCGGCGGTTTAGCTTAATTATCAGGTTTTACATCTCATTTTTAATGACCCAGCCCTCTTCTTACTGAACTTTATATCGCACTAAACAAAAATATCATTATTTATACAGAAAATGCGTGTTCATTCTTTAATTAGTTGTTATAATTATAGAACATTACTTGTATCCCCACATATATATCTCATTTATTGCGAATCACGTACTTATACTACATAAGTTTTATACAAAATCGTTCCACTTTTTTATCTTCATTTAAATATTATTTTTATAATAAAATCATTTGAATTGGAAATTGTTTATGCATCTAAATATAAAGAATACATTGAAAAAGTGAGTATAAATAACATATTCATAATAAACCGTCTATTTATTTGATATTTAGATGACCAAGCAAACAAATTATGTTTTGTGAGGATGATCTTCATGTGAATATTAAGATATTAAATAGTATCAACTATAAAATTTGTACGATAAAAATATGTTAATCGGAAGAGTGAGATAAATTCAACCCAAATACTTCTATTAAAGGCTAAGGGCGTGCTTTATTAGCTTCAATTTTCTATGCCTCAATCATGTATAAAAGTCAAGTGTCAAATATTAAGGTTCTTCTCGATCGATTGCGATTCCATTTAACTAATAACAATTCATCACATGTTCCTTATTAATTAAGTTTATGAGGTACAAAAAGACAAATTGACTCAAATACGTCTGATAATTTTAGGGCAAAAGACTGTTTACTACCCTTATGTTTCGTGATTTTCAACATTTAGTACATCAAGTTTTTTTCGTCCCAGAGTCATACCTAAAGTGTAAATTTTGGGACAGTCTCATACATCCGTTAGTCAAACTGTTAAGTCTGCCGTTAACAGTGACGTGGCGCCCATGTGGACAATGACTGGGCATCCACATGTCATCCACGTGGAAATTTAAAAAAAATAATGAATAATATATATTATAAAATAATAAATAAATAAATTTAAAAATTTTTTTTTTTTCCTTCTTCTTCCTTCCTTTTCCTTCTTCTTCTTCTTCCTTCTTGTTCCTCTGACTGAATCTGGGTAGCAGATTCGTTTTTTGTTTTCTTTCTTTCTTTCTTCTTCCTCCTTCCTTCTCCTTCTTCTTCTTCCTTCTTCCTTCTCCTTCTTCCGAATCTGCCCTTTTTTTTTTCTTCTTCCTTCTTCTTCTTCGAATCTGCCCAATTTTTTTTTTCTTCTTCCTCCTTCTTCCTCCTTCCTTCTTCCTTGTTCATCTTCTTCCTTGTTCTTCTTCGAATCTGCCCAATTTTTTTTTTCTTCTTCCTCCTTCCTTCTTCCTTCTCCTTCTTCTTCTTCTTCCTTCTTCTTCCTTGAATCTGCCCTTTTTTTTTTTTTTTTTTTTTTTTCCTTCTTCCTCCTTCATTCTCCTTCTTCTTCTTTGAATCTGCCCAGTTTTTTTTTTTCTTCTTCTTCCTCCTTCCTTCTCCTTCTTCTTCTTCCTTCTTCTTCCTCTTCGAATCTGCCCAGTTTTTTTTTTCTTTTCTTCTTCCTCCTTCTTCCTCCTTCCTTCTCCTTCTTATTTTTCCTCCTTCATTCTCCTTCTTCTTCTTCTTCCTTCTTCTTCCTCGAATTTGCCTAGTTTTTTTTTTTTCTTCTTCTTCCTCCTTCCTTCTTCTTCCCCCTTCTTCCTTCTCCTTCTTCTTCTTCTTCTTCTTCAAATCTGCCCAGTTTTTTTTCCTTTTTTTTTCTTCTTCTTCCTCCTTCTTCCTTCTCCTTCTTCTTCTTCTTCTTCTTCCTCTTCCGAATCTGCCCAGATTCGGTTTTTTTTTTTTTTTTTTTTTTTAATTTTATTTTATAATATATATATATATATATTATTTTATAATTTTTTTAAAAAATTTCCACCTGGATGACACGTGGCGCCAAGTCATTGACCACATGGACGCCACGTCACAGTTAACAGCTGACTTAACAGTTTGACTAACGGATGTATGAGATTGTCCTAAAATTTACACTTTAGGTATGACTCTGAGACGAAAAAAAATTGATGTACTAAATGTTGAAAACCATGAAACATGAGGGTAGTAAACAGTCTTTTGCCCATAATTTTAATATCCCAAATTTATCTTCAATCTCATTTTAATATGTTAATTTGCAGAACAAATATTGTGGTCCACATATCGGCAGCTTTGTTGGTTTGAAATTTGAACACTTTGATGTTTATTTAACATCAGAGTTGCTTGTATATTTTATAAATTGTGATGTCTAATGTGAGGTCATCCTTGGCGGTCCTGAGGAGCTGCTGGAGATGTGTGGGACCCCTTTCATTATCTAATCATCAAAATCCAATAATTTGTTGTTTTCTTTCTTTAAATTAATTATATTATACTAACCTACAACACGTGTTATATATCTTTCGATGGCCACTATATCTTAATCTCCAATAATGAATCGTTTTGAATTCGTTTGGCGTTAAAGATTGAATCGAATAACTCATAAGTTTAATATATGTCAATAATAGGTAAAGATGACAGATTATATTTAGAGTGTAAAAGATAATTCATAAGATATATTGGTATCTTATTATTTTATGAAGACTGAAATGAGTAAGTTTTTGTTATGAATAACTCATTTTTTTATTTTTAACTTGTACAATACTTTTTCATTTCTTTATTATTTTCTTCAAAAAGAGAATGAACTAGTGATTACGCCACGACAGTCCACAATTTCAATGACCGAAAATACTTATTAAGGCATTTCAACCTCCCCTAACCATCATCGTATGATTCACCAGCACCAGAATACTTACGTTGAATCTAGTGATCTATGCAGTACAATCCAATTTTAACCACCAAACGAGCCCTTTGATTAGAGCTTATATGCAAGTACCAAGTTGGTTTTATATGATGGTTTGGCTTGTTTGTTTTTGTCTACAATCAAACGTCAATTTTAGGTCACAATTACCCAATCTGGAATATTAAAGTGCTTCATTTCACTGCAAGCCACGTTCTAAAAATATCCATTAATTAGGGTTAGCTATCAGTAGTTGTAATTTGTAGACAAAAGAAGGACTATTGATCATATTTATCAGTCGATATCAATCTGTATCAATCACTTAAGCCTGTGAGAATGCAGCAGCGGCAGCAGCTTGGAAAGATGAAATTACCACCTCAACTATTGATCATATTTATCAGTCGATATCAATTTGCTACTGACATGTTACTAATATTTATATTTATAGCTCATCTGGACGAAGACATCTACCAAAAAGAACAGTGTTCAAACGTTTCAACTGTTTTACTTGTATGTATATACAAGAACAAGGACATGCAACTTTGAATCAGTCATATAATTCAATGTTCCAACCAATAATTCAACCATTATATATCTCATAGGAAGGATTAAGATATCGATTTCTCTGGATGTATCGACTAACTTTACGAAATACTGACACATCAATATCAACCAAAAAAAAAAAACTAAAAGTTGTCAATGAATCACTGAAAAATTATGTAATATCCTTCACCCCGTCCCAACTATCAATATCGGTGGTAATCCGTAGGTTATTGGTGAATTATTAAACCATTTACCTCCAAATAATAAAGATAAAAGATCAATGTCCTCTTTATTTCATTGTAGAGAAGGAATCCTGAGTCTTTGACAAAAAATAAATAAATAAATAAAGGTTTTTTTACTCAAAATGGTCTCCGATTAACTCTTCAGTTTCGTCTCCCGACAATGAAAATCAATAGAATCAATCTCTAAGTTTGTATACCAAAAATAATTTTGGTCATTCCATGAAAAATCTTTCAATATCCTTGTTACATTGTCATGTGAACCACCATGTGACCACCTTTTTAAAGGTATTTTTGTCAAATAACTCTTCTACTGAACGAGGATATTAACAGATTTGGACCAAAATGATGGTGAACACACTAATTCCATGGTCAGAAACTAAAGGGGGCATATTCAATTAGAAGTTTGAGATATTTTAATTTTTTTAATGAATCTAGAGATATTCCGTTAGAATTTTAAGTGACTTTCAAAAATTCAAAATGTATTCAATCAGAATTTTAAGATAGTTTATTAAAATCCTTAAAAATCTAGATATCACCTCTCCCTATGAGATTTCGAGCTAATTATATATATCAAAATTTCACATGGAATCTCTACAAATCAATTTTTTTTTAAACAAACGATATTATCTACACTAAAGGCGTGGTGGAGTGGACTAAGTCTCACATTGAGCTAGACATATAAATGTGGTTCAAATTTACCTTTGACGAGAATTGAACATAAGACCTCTCACTTACAAGTGAAGAAACTAGACAGTAATACTAAGCGGCGACAAATAAGTTAAACTCTATCAAGATCAATGAATTTGTAAATCCATTAAAATTCCTCAAAATCCCAATTGAATACACCTCAAACTCAAAGTTATACTAATTTCAGATATCATTTTGACTAAAAACTCACAATGACAAAGAGGTTGATGCATACGATTGCAAACGAGAGCAGGAGGTAACATTTATTTATATTAAGGATAATGCTAGCAGACAAAAAAATTAAATCAAATTTGCAAACTACAAGATGTGTCACCAATAAAAAATAAGCACGTTAATCAACACTTAAGTTACATATTGTTTAGTTTACAAAATTTAGTCGACAAATTTAATCTCCATATCATTAGCCTTATATTAAAGAATCAAAGGTAAACCTAGCAAGTAGCGGCCAAAGCCACTAAACAAGGGAACCGGATCCCCTCCAGACCCAAAGGAACTGAGCTTACTCATCAAATTATCCGGATCATTGAAATTTGATTCAACAGTTACAAACAGAGAGTCTTCTAAAAGTTATAATAATTGTAGCCGATGGATATCAAATTTTAATAGCTCAGATCATTTGATCTTTGGATTCAGTTCCTTTAGATCCGGAGAGGATTCGGTTTCCTAGAGAAGAAGTTTCAAACTTTTCATGGGGCCTACATAGAGCTAAAAGTCAAATGAGCACGTGGCTAAAAACCAGCACGTTTTTTTATTTATGGTTGCTAATAATTTGTTATAATAAAGAATATTAAGATTGTGTGGTGGTCGGCATTGCACCTGAATTTTCTTTAATTTCCTTTTACTTTTGGACTTAATAAGGAAGTAAGAAAGTTAACCACCGCTGGATGACTTAGTTTAAAGACAAATTTTAAATTTGTATTTCATATAGCACGTTTTAAGTTTAATTATTAGCATTGGTAAATCACACGATGATGGTTAGAAAGAGACTGAAATACCTCTGTAAATCTTATCAACTCTTAAAAAAAATGAATTATCATGACGGAGTCACTATCTAATATCTTTTCAAGTAAAAAAGTTGCAAACAATTTTGTGATGACAACGTTTCCACAAGGCACTTGAACAAGACTTGGCGCCAACCCAATCAATCTATAAACTGCTTTTGAAAAGACTGGGCTGACAAGATGGAAATTGGAAAATGATTTCATTTCAGAGCTAACGTTGGGGATATTTTGTTGCACAGTCAATTTTCTAATTCGAAATTGATGCACACTTCAATGTCGTATAAGACCCGTTAACGCTACGCAGCTTCGTATAAAAATATATGATTTCATAATCGAGCTTATCGGTTCTATACGTGTCAAGCTGCAAATCACTTGAAAACAAAAGGTCTAATCGGATAAATGGTTCATGTGATAGTAAGTTATTCGGAACATAACTTTTGTGGTAAAAAAAATCGGATTTAAACTCCTGTGATGAAGTCTATTATGATTTATACAAAAAACTCAAGCTCTCGTCTTTCCTCCGTTAGTAGACTAAACAAGAGGGTCACATGTGAAACTAAGATGATCATTTCATGTTAGTAGTGTGCCCATAACTAAAACCCTCATTCCTGACGTTCCCAGTTCTGAAACACGGAGAAGAATGCATGGCAAGATAGCAGGAATGAGTCGCGGGGATGGAACCAGATGGGGGGACAGTATCACTCCACCAAAGGGGGTTGGGATAATGGTGTCAATCCTTGGGAAGGAGGCTGTCAGGATGTTGCCTATATGACAGGTAGTGGATGGGCTGATCAGAAAAAGAATTTGGGTCCTGTGAAAATTGGGAGTATGTTCTTAGTCAAAACAGCAAAACTCTAGAAGATAAGAGAATGGAAATATCGTGGAGGAGATGAATGGGGTCGAAAACAGTGGTAGAGCGACAAAAAGAAAAATATTTGGATCTTGCAGCACTAACATTTTCAAAATCCATTTTTATTTCTGACGATGATTGCGATTACGATTTCACCGTTTCACACTGATTTCTAATGATGATTGTGATTGCGATTGCGATTTCGATCTTTAGAATCGACACTGTAATTTCATCACCCAGCTGGAGAAGGGAGGGAGACCAACTATGGAAGGGCTGAAACGATCATCTTAGCCTCACACGTGATCCTCACATGTAAGCTACTAACAGAGGAAAAACGAAAGTTTGAGTTTTGGTCATAAGTCCTAATAGACTTCACCATAAAGGCTTAAATCTGAATTTTTTTTTACCACATAGGCTACGTTTCGAATACCTCATCACCATAACGACCATTTATCCAATTTGGCCAAAATAAAAATATTTTAATAATTCTTGCCTAGTTTTAGATGGAAAAAACTTGCCAAGAGAACTTTTATTCCCAAAATGATGCATGAGCATCATAGCGCAATTCAGAGTCAAAAACCAAAATCACAAACATCTTTTAATAACTAAAATTTAAAAACGATTCATAAAATAACACAAATGAAACAAGTTCTATTTTGTACATTAGAGAAGGAACATATATCCGAAGGGAGCAAAATACTAGGGGGAAAAAAATACAATGACGTCATGACCGGAACCAAGGCGGCATGACCAGAGAGTAGGCACAGAAAATGAATAACAACGGCCAGAGAGTATCTGTCGGCCATACGTAAGTGCTCCTGAGGTTTTTGTTACTCATCACTACTTGCTCTTCTTTGTGCTGCAAGGAGGGCATTTGTACTGCGGAATGGATTCTGCCTTGGCTGGTGTTATCTTGACACACTTCCCATGGTACCACCTCTCACAGATGTCGCAGCCGATCCAAAACTCATTAGCACTGTAATTTCCTCCACAGCTTCCACATAGGGTTTCGCTATGCTCATCTTCATCCTCCGCATAGCTTGCATCGTGTACCTTATTGTTGGTCCTTATTTGTCCGTCAATCGATCTCTGCAAACACACAAGTGGGTCATAAGCCCATATTTTGCACAAAGGGAAAGCGGATCCACATATCTTTCGGCAGCCAATAGTTTCCAAGAGAGAGAGAGTGTTTCACCTTTGAGTTCCTGGATTTGCTTCCAATATCCCCACTGGGCTTGTCTTTTACAGGCTTCCTTCCAGTTACGACTTCAAAGATCGTAGGCATATCATTAGTCAAGCTAAACAGACGCTTCCTGTTCCAGGATCGATGGCCCAGCAAACCACAATTTAGTTTCATGATAATTTCAACATGTTGGTAAGGTAAAGAAAACAATTTGCATTAATATAAAATGGTGGAACCAAACAGAACTACACTATTCCAAGTGCCTGAGCGATCAATATCCACTGAATCACGGAGCTAGAGGCCGGGGCAGGAAATAATATAGGAGGGAAGTGAGAATGAAAGTTCTGAACTGGCTGTATGCGGATGCAGAATCAACAGCTTCACTTACATTTAATTGTCCAAGCATACAAGTATTCACAACTCTTTTGCAATAACAAAGACTTTACTTTCTACCATTCTGGTGATATACATTGCAATTGGTTGTGCTCTTTTTCGGTCTCAGACAATTGTTTATGTAAATATCAGAAACCTGTGCACCTAGAACTAACATCCAAGGAATGTTTAGCAATCTCAACAATTCAAATAATAGAGATAGAGGTCTTTTTTAGTCAAAGAAACAATTGTGAGTTCATCCCAGATAAATCAACGTGAATTCTTAAGATATTAAAGAAAATCTTGCAACATAAATAATGTCCAAGAAAACGCAGAATCTTTTAACTTGTAAAGAAATTCAAAAGTATTTAGGACACCATGCATATATATATTGCAGTTCCTGTACCATATTTGATCTAAATTCTAATAACTGAAAAGCACAACCTCATTTAAGGACCACAAAACAGAATGTGCATATGTAATACACGCATATGCATAACAACTGAAAAGCTGTCCGATATGTTTCAAGCAAAATAGGCAACCAACATATCTTTTGTAGAGTAACGAACGCTACTAGTTCCATAATAATTGGAAGAGGCATATTAAAAGGGGAAAAGTAACAATAACACAACAACAGAGAAATCCGCCAAGAGCTGGTTATTGCTAGGGTTTTCAAATAATCAACATTGACAAATGTTACAATATCACACCCCCTAAGTTTGTCACCATCCATTACAAGTTTCAGCCATCAGTTGTCATAACCAGATCTTGGGCCAATACTAATCTTCCGTGCAACCAGACAATAAGAGTTGATGAAATAGAAAGGAAAGAATTTTGGAAAGCGCACAAGAACATAGAAACCTTATGGTAATATCCAGAATCAAATAGTACTGTTACTTCCGCAGGTCGCAGAGCAAACAATCAAACATGAATATATTCAACATTTGAATATAAGAAAAATATCAACCGTCAACTCTAGGACAAGAATAAACAAACCTCTCATTCCGATTAAGTCGAGCACCAAAGTAGAAGGCCACAGAGAGCAACCAAGAATCGCTATGTACTGCAATCAATGACAGCCAATCTTTACGGTTCATCCCATCTCTTGCGAAATTGATGCCCAGTGCAGGCTCAGGAAGCTCCGGGGGAACTTCCTCCGCCGGCAGAGTCACCTCCCACGACTCATCCGGGTGTCCATACAAGCACAAATTCTCCTTCTCTGAAAGACATATAAGTAAAGACCGTCCGTAACGAAAAAAATCCGAAATCAAACAGAAGTAATCCTCTACTCCAATTAAATTAAACAACCACTATAATACGAATAGTAGAATCAAAAAGCGAAAATCGAGCAACAATGCACTTTGTTAGGTTACCTACAAAAAGCAGAAATCGAAACAAAACCAAGGCACTAAATCATGCTTGTTGCAACATTCCTCCCTAGTCAAAACCTATAACGACTATTATCCTCACTCGGAAAGTAAATTTGACACAAATTAATCACCAATATGATAATTAACAGATAAATAAACATACTTATGCTCAAGCGGTCAAGCCTGTATTTTCAGTCAACTTTCTCGGCAACCAAACAGAAAACTAACAACAAGAAAGAAAATCGAAACAAGAAAATACCTGGATCGCAAAGCGAATAGAACTCGTCCACATCTGGAAGTGCAAAAGGAAGCAAAAGCGTCAACGAACATCACGATACAAGCAATGCAGTATATGTATGAAACCGAAATGTAGAGAGAGAAAGAGAGAGGGAGAGAGAACCGTAGGTGAGGGCTCGAATGACGGCGGAGCGCCGGGCGCTGTAGTCCTTGAAGATCTCTTCGACGGTGCGAGGGCTCGACGATGGCATTTTTCCCAATTTGTTTGTAATTTGATATATATTTTTGTAGAAACAGTAGGGACGGATTAGATAAAGGGGGAGACCCGGGATTTCAATTGGGCTTGGGCTTCAGATATTGGTAGTGGGTTTCTCATAATGGGCCAGCCCAATAATATAACCCGAATTTGTAACGCATTTATTGACCACCGTGTTGACCAACTTTGACCTCGTCAAGAAAGGTGGTTCAAATGGTAGCGCTCTTGTTTTTATTAGTAAAGATTAGTGCTCGAAATTGAGGCATCTTCTAATATTGAGAAGGAAAGTACGATTAGACTAAAAGTTATTTGGTTGAATCTGAATACTTATTTTCATATGTTAACACGTTGGGTAGAAAACGTCCCAAGTTAGAATCTTGAACTATAATTCTAGTTTTTAGTCTCGATTTTCAATCCTCGAATGATCTTTTGTGTTTGGGCAATGGATTCGTTGAGATCTAGGTCATTTTCCCCTTTTAACTAATGCCAAAATGGTCGGGAATCCAAAATGAAAGCACATCTCTCTCCAAATGTCAAAAAACTTCCCAAGTTCGAATCTTGAGGGGAAATTTATAAAACTAACTCGTATTTTAACTTTTCGTTTTATTTTTTCAAAATTTAGAAATATAGCCACTCAAGACCTCAAAGCTCGAGACTTTTGAGACCATCGAGCAATGCTTCTTGTTTTGGCAGGGTTCATCCTTTCTCTGGTTTTGGCAATTGGCACACATAGAAGACACAAAATTACACACACTTGCTACACATTATATATGATGATCGAACAAAAGCCCACCAAAACCATATGGGATTACGAGACTTGCAAGACTGGCCAATAATAACAGCAGCAAAAGGCTAAACATGGCTTACAACAAAGCTACATATGCTACCTTCCTTGTACATCTACTTACAAATTTCCAATACTAAACCTTTCTTGGCAGTCATTTTAGTACAATGCTAGGGAGAAGATAAGTTTGTGGTGCTCGACGTTCCAACCAAATCCCCTCGCAAGTTTTAAGTTTTACGGTAGTGACTGTGTTCGAGTTATGTCGCTTCTTAACTTCTGCAAATGCCCTGCTGAGTACTTGCTCCACCCAATCTTCCACCACCCGAGACCTGTTTGACAAATATAGAGCTGCAAGTAGTAGTTCCACGACTTCTGGATCGATTTCTAGCAGGCACTCTGAGTCGACAACCTTGCGGAAGCTATTCTTGATTTCCTTTGATATTTTCTCAGCAAGTGCGTCAAAATCAACGGGCTTGAATACCACTGTTTCGCCCACCTGATCAAGGAAGTCGTGCAACCAGGACTTGGAGTTTTCAGATGGCCAGTCGTTTTCAGAGCTCCCATCGTCTCTGTTTTCCACTGCATTTTCTTCAGATGGAAGGTTGAGATCCAGATACCTAGTTGACGTCTTGTTCGCCCGTTTGGGCATCTCTGAGACTTCATGCTGCTCTAGAGGTTCATTGACACCGACCAGTTTCCTTTTATTTAGAAAATGTTGATTCGTGGATGCCTTCCAGTTTTTGCTTTTGCTGCTGTCTTCAGAGGCACATTCAATAGTAATCTGCACAGGCTGCTCTATCGCTTGTAAGATTCTTTCCTCGGAATAGTGGGAGGGTCCCTTTGTGGAAGTAAGAATATTGCATCCCTTTGAGAATGTCGAAGTTGTGACAAATATCGCATTATTGGTGCTTACTTGTCTTCCATGGGAATCGGAAAATTTACCAGTCAATAAGGCCTGGGACAAACCATTTTGAGTCACCACATCAGCCTTGTCTACGTTTTCTAAGAAGACAATGGACAAGGGTTTCTTGCACAATTCTCCGGCAACATAATCAAGAACTGTCTTACCTCTAAACCTGATGTCATAACCATTCACCACTGAACAATCAAGATTTGTGTCTGAAGGGATCATTCTATCCTGAGAATTTAGATCCGCACAGATCAATTGTTCCTGGTTTCCGTATAATACCTCAGCAAGGGCAATGGCAATTTTCTTTTTACCATACCTATCAGGTCCTGTAAAATTGAACCATGCATCCCTTCTGTTACTTGCTCCACAGAATTTTTCACTTCTAGATCGGCAGTTAGCTATCCTTTGGCTAATTACACTTACAGCATCAGTTTGCCAGCCAACCCTTTCAAAGAGAGCTCTAAAAAGCATCTTGACATCACTTGGATCAAACTGCCCATGGTTGTCAGGATTCGAGCAAGATGATGATCGAGTATAATAGAGATTCCCGTTGACTAAATCAATATTAGAGGAAAAGCAACCCGAGATGTCCTGTTGAAGTGCTTGATTCAGATCTGGAGGTTTATTCGGTGTATTACTAGCAGGAGAAGAGCATATTCCTAACCCTAAATCTGTGGTGACGGAAGTGATTGATGTGGCAGATGTTCCATCAACCACACTAGAGTTGGACATGCAGGGTGACCTGAGGCCAGCCGACTCAAGATCTTCATCTTTTGAAGTTTTTTCCCAGACTTCGGAAGAGAAACTGTCATTCTTAGCCTTTGGAGGAAGGCTTGATTGTGTTTGCACATCTGCGGCCATGCATGAATCTGCATTCTTGCACTCAATTTTACGTGAAGATATATTGATGGTGTTGTCGTGATTGCACCTCTTGTCTTCAGGAGACTGAAATCCTACTATAGTTGGAAAGAAGTTTGCTTCCGGCAGGGGACGAGAGTCGTGAAGATGTTGGCATTTATCATCCCATTTCTTTTGCAATCCTGAAACTTTGGCACTCAATAACACACCATCGTCTTTGGTCTGCACTGAAGAGATACAAACTAGTTTTCAAAAGAATAACGTAAAAACCCTGTAGTTTGAAGTAATGATTTCACTGTTAACTAGAAAAACAAAGCCCAAGATACCAGATATTGTCCTACTGCATAAAGAGGAGGTATTATCGAACATACGGCTGTGCCTACTTTTAGCCAAAATAAAAATCTTAATGGGAATAATTCTCTATCAGTTAATGGACACCATGGGGGAAAGGCTTAAAATTCAAAAAGAATAAAACTTTACCGAATGCGTAATGCAAGTAGGAGTTCAGTTCGCATCATACATTCCCAATCCAGAGGTTTGGCACATTGCACAATTTAGACAATTAAAATCAGAATCAAATATGTATTGATCGTGATACACACCTTCATATCCAATCCCTTGTTTGTGCCAAGAGGAGCCATCTGCAACCAAGAAGGCAAACTAGCTGGGGGCTGACCTGCCACTGAAGCCATAATACCTCCCATCGGAACAGAATACGCTTCTTGCTCACTTTTTTCATTGCACTGATGATTGCGGGGAAAACATTGATACGAGCTACTTATTGGGAGCTTTAGGTCAGAAGGTGCTGAAAAGAATCCACCAAATGGAACAAACGACTCCATCAACCTGTAAGTAAATCATGACCAGGAAACTGTGAGATTCAACAGACATCATACAGTCAGGATTTAATCTGAAAATACGAGTTCTATACACTTTTGGCATGCAGGATGCACTTTTAAACTTCTTCCCCAGTCTATTAACGATTTAGACTGGGGAAGAAGTTGGATGCGATGAAGAAGGCCATACGATTGTAGCCAAGAGAAAAGGACTTGGCCCCTAGAGACTTTAAACTTTTCCGAAGACCGTAAACTATAGGGAAATTATACATAGATAAAAACGTTTTAGAAACCTTCAATAAAAATTAGAACTTTTTCGCTGCACGGGAACTTAATTAGCAATAAAATACATCTTAGTGTCCCTCTCGTGCACCTTTATTGTCTGTTTAGTGTCCGATCAGTGAAAAGGTTATGCTTTTCATCGAAGATTGTCAAAAATTCTTGTATAAATAGACATAAGGTCGCAACGTATAACTTGATCTTTACAAATCTTCAATTAGTGAAAGAAAAAAATTATAACAGAAAGAAGTACAACTCTCACATCAGATTAGCAAAGAAATAAATTGTGGGACTAAATTGTATGGGAAACTACATCCAGAGCATCTAAAGCAAAGGAAACACAAATTTTATAATTCAGAAGCAAACAAAACATAAAAGGCTTCCACATCCACATGTGTCACCAAACTTAAAACTGATTAAATTTGTATACCGCTTGCACCTAAGTTTGAATCTTTTCTCAAAAATTTTGAATAAAATGAACATAAAAATATGGATTAGGAGGCAATAACTCACCTGGACCTGGGATATGATTCAGCCATGGAAGCACCTCTGAGAGAAGTGATGGGCAGAAGCTGCAAGTCCCAGTCTTTTTCCACAGATGGAAACCTCTCCACGAACTTTAAGTAACTTCCATAGCTAGCCGTTGCACCAATCAACCAAATTTTCCCGCGCTGAAGCTCCAGCAGCCTTGTCAATTCGGTTACCACGTGACTCACTGAGTCAGCCACCGCGTTCTCAGCCACAAACGCTTTCAGGTCCCCAATGTTCAGAACAATCCCAGGCCCCAAACTCTGCTCTGCGACCCGACCCACCTCTCCGAACCTCAAATTCACCGACCCTTCATCGCTATCTGCGGTGATAAACTTTGAGACATCGTTTTCCGCTGAAATTACAGACAACCCAGACAGGTCCGCCGGCAAAACGCCGCCGTCTCTTTTCTCCAGAGCCTCCACGAAGCTCTTGAGTGCGTCGTGAGCGAATATGCCCACAAGCAGAGGATTCCGCCCTCTGTTTCTCCCGAGAACCTCTCCTATTCTCCTCGAATTCTCGTCCCCGTCAGTTAAAACGGTTCGGGTCGGGCGACCGGGGTCCGCGTACTCGGCTAAGTTGCAGAGAAACAGAGGATGGTGGCCTCTGGAGCGCGGGTATCTGAGAATCTGAGGAAAAGGGCGTAAAATTGCAAACTTTATTTCCGAGCTCCGAAACCCCGCTTCAGCGAAGACCCGACTGACGACAGGGTCGTCGAGAATCGACAGAATCAGGTGCTGGAGCTCCACTTTAATGGTGGAGATCGAGGACTGCTGCGAGAGCTGGTGGTATAGGTGGTAATTTTCGGGCTGCCTCCGCTGGTTGGCTTGGGACCGTTTGATGGCGGCCATGAGCGAGTTCGAAACGGGCGGGTCGTCGGCGAGTTGGGTCGAGGAGACCCTGTCGAGCGAGACGCTGAGGCAGAGCTCCAGAGCCTTGAATTGCAGTCGGGGCGAGTAGGCGGAGTTTCGGGCGCGCGCGCAGGCGTCGCGTAGCGCGGAGGACGGGATGGAGAGTAGAGCGGATATGGCGTGCAGCGACGTCGTTTGGCCGTGGCCTCTTCGGCGCGCAACCGCCACGGCCTCGTCCAAAGCGTTTGCTGCCTCCGGCGTTAGGCATTGCCTGGCTACAGTAACCGGCGTAGGCATCGCCGCAGAGCATACAAATTTCACAAATTAAAAAACAAAACTTTTGCTACGAATTCTTTATTCTCCTAAATCCTCGATTTTATTTATGAACAAAATAATAGATTAAAGAAAATAGATAGCTCTATTTTTTTAATGATTTTTTGATAAATTTGTAGTGAATTTTGGGCATAATATTTGTAAGCTTGTTCAGTAGAGTGTCTTGTGTGGCAAGAGTTTCTAATTATTTATTGGTGTTCTTGAGGGTGGAGGTGTGGGCCCACATGAGGATGGAGGGACCCACAAGAGAAAGGCAAAATTAACCAGGTGAGTTGTGACTGGTCAGCATAGATTCTATTCACCACTCATAGGTGTCTGTTGGTGATGTGCCTTTTTGCAATAAAAACGAGAGACCGTCAATTACGTAATGAGACAAATAATCGGTGGTCTCTTGTTACGTAATTAATGGTCTCTCGTTTTTATCATAGTTGAGTTGAATATCGAGAGTTTTCACTTATTTTCTTCTCTTGCCTCTAACATAATTTGTTAATTCAAGCTTGTCTATCTTATTTTTCTCCCGTTACTTCATTTTTTAAACCTAATTTCGCAATCGTTCAATGTAAGATTATTGCATTGTGTTTGTTTTTGATGAAACCTAATGGACGTTTACTCGTATTCTATTCGAATAAACATTTATTTGGCATCCTTCGTAAGGAAATGCGAGAAGGGTCAAGGTCGGCAAATGATTACAAGGATATAGTGTTGTTGCAACTTTTAAATTTTGTTTAAATTAAAGAAGAATATGAATTAATCATGAATAAAACTTATCTCGTCCCAACTTATTATCTTATGCTTTTAACTTTGAAAATTTTGAAAGTTGACATCTAAAAGCTATACATAGGTTGAAGATATTAAATTTAAGGGGTCTTTTGATATGGGTCCAAAGTAACTAAAAATTGGACCTATTTCAAAAGTCAAAAGTCATTAAAAATTGGATCTATTTCAAAAGTAAGCCTATAAAATTGGACTTATTTCAAATTTTTCCTAAATTTAATTTACTCTTAGAAATCAAACGAGACTTGAAATTTAAATAAGAGTGTATAAATTAAAATTGTGACAGATGATTCATCCGATAACTATTATAAACTCATATCTCAACGACGGTTACAATTACCAAGAGCACGTAAACGGAAAACCCTAACAAAATCCTCCTTGTGCATAATCAGTATAATGGCAATCATGATTCATCAATTCATCATCATCATCATGTTCGAAGGAGTGAAAGCATGAAAGCAACTGTGGAAAGAAAGATGCTTGTGTCCACTTTGTTAATTTTGTGTGAGTGGGCCACAAACTGACAGTCAACGTCACTGTCTGTTGACGTGTCGAGCATGGTGGTGGTGCTATGAGTTGACTCACTGACTCGATTCAACGTGACAATTTTACTGGTTGTATAATTACCATATGGATTGACATCCTCTTCGAATCACTATCATGCAAATTTAATTGATCATAACCGTTGGTACAATTTCAATGCAAATTTTTTTACGGGAAAATTAAAGAAAATTGTTTGAAAATTTTGACTTTTAACGAAAATGACAAAATAAAAATAAAATAAATAATACTAGAATTAACTTGTTAGTATAAAAATGTGATTTTTCATTAAAATGAACAATACCATAAACATTTCATTAAAACTCCCTTTTTCTATATTTAGTTTCACGTAAAACAAAGTGGTCTTCCCCCTCTCTTTCTTTCCGCTGCTATCTCGTCTTCCCCTTCCTCTCTTCCCATGTCTGCAAATACTTGCTCTTGCTATTGAATAAAGCCTCCATATTCTCAAATTTTTGCTTGAACCAAAGAACTAAATTGCAAACCAAAAACTCAAAGAACAAACTGCAAGGATTATCATTGAAGGCCCAGAAATAAGAATCACCATAGACTCGCTCGAGAGAATGGAGGTTTGCTGCTCGTCGGTGATCTTATCGACGATTATCCAAATCTCTGATAAGAAAAGGAAGAGAAACCAGTGGAGGGGTAAAGGAGGCAACCTAATTTGACGTGTACATCCAATTTAACAAAAAAAAAATTTCAGTGGTTAAATTCATACCAACGGATATGATAAAATGAACTTTAACGAAAAATTTTGAGTATTGTTTATTTTAACGAAAAATCATATTTCTACACTAAAAAATTAATCATGATATTATTCACTTTATCGTTAAAACTCGAAATTTCCAAATAATTTTCATTAGTTTTTCTGCAAGATTCGCACGTGACTGATCATGAAAGAATCTCAGTCCACAGTGTATGATATGATATGTGCATTTATTCCATCTCGTATAATTATATTCCCATTAATACGAGGAATAATTATTAATTAATGTTTAGATATTTCTTCTTCGTCTTGGCATTGTTTTAGATACGTAGATGCTTAAATTAGAGGGAATAAGATATGATGAAGCCATCTAGTACGATCGTAATCATGGGTCGGTTTTAAATTCCAAAAGCTAGCTAGCAAATTGCTTAGTTCATGGAAATATATGAATGGCTTTTAACCATTCGGCATAAAAGACACCGCAAATTTAGAGATATATTTTTATTTGATCATATTGAGTGTCACTAAATTGAATAGTCATTGATTTTTATTTTTAAGAAATTGAGATTTTATTTCGTAAACCATGCTTATTGTTTTTCTTTGTGCCATAGATATTAACGAGTCGTATACGAGCTTGTAATTGTCATCAACGCTTAGAACAAATAGCTTTAAGGATTGAAAAGGCATGAAATAGGCAACAAAGTTCATGTACTTCCAATTTGGACTTCGATGTCCGCTTTCAGGCCATGACATGCCATTAAAAAAAAAAAAAAACGTAACGAACAACACCCAGTGTTTTGCTCTGGTATATTAAAGATTTTTCAGTTCATAGCTGGATGTATTTCGTTTCGTTTGACTTCTCAACTATCATGCTGCGTAAACAAATTTACATTTTCAGTAAAAATGCTTCCTTACCCGGGTGTCAGTGTGTCACTGCCTATCTCTGTCGTCGTGTCGTGAGAGGGACGGAGAAAGAGGGTCGGTTCAATATGTAGAGGTAGAAAAGTGATTGGGGGTGAAAGTGAAACCCTACAAGTCTGCAACCACCACCGCACATATGCATGTCATTCATCATTATCACCTCAAATCCTATACATAAAAAGATCTTTTATTCCTTTCCTTTTGGTTTCGGTGCAGAAGATTTGATCTCGTAGTAGCTAACTAAGCTTCTCTCTTATCCGAATTCTTCAAAGTATTCACACACATCTGAGGGGAAGAGGAGACTAGCAGAAAGATTTACATTAAGCAAGTTTACACTAACCATGACGTCTCAATCTCTTATCGTGTCATTGAGTTGTTAAATCAAATCAATCACGTGACGGTAAACTCGTATAATGTAAATTAGTCTCGGTAAACTATAGAAGGAAGTGATTAATTAAGTAGGTGTTTGATTTGATGGGTTTTTGTTGGGACTTTCTCTGTTGATGCTTTTGCCAACCCTTTTCAGTTGCTTTTTCCCGTACACCAAAAACCAAAGTCTTCTCAGTTTGACCTTTCCAAACCACCTTCCTCCCCCTTCAAACAGATACTCGACCAGAACCGTAGAAGCAGTTTTTGATTGAGCAATCTTTTACCGCGGATTGTCTTATCTAGTAATCATATGGTAAATCCAAGTTTTACTACTTAATAAGGATACCGAGTTTGAATCTTCTCTTGTTCCTAACTATGCTATTTGGTTTTTCTTTTTCTTCATGAGTCAGGATTATAAGCTGATTTGGTTTTTCTAATTTCTGTTCTGGTATGATATACACACGTTTAGTTATTTGTGGTTTCTGGTCGTTTTTTATATTTAAATTAAAATTTTAAAAGATTAAAGAACATAAATAAAAATAAGGGTTTGCAAAACGAACATGCACAAATCATTTCCTATAAAATTAATAAAAATTTAATTGTACGTATGCCATCTAAGAAAAGTAATGTTATTCATACCATGTTTTTGTATCACATTTTTATACCACCTTAGGTAGTATTTAATGTGAACAGTCACATCATTTGAATTAATCAGATTTTTAAATTTAGTTCATTATTTAATAAATTAATAATTAAGAAAAACTAATTAATTAAATGATGATTGTGGTATACGAGGAATCTTTCTTCTTCATTTCCTTAGGTTTTCCAAATTTTTCAAATGATGTGACTATTCACATCAGATGCCACATAATATGGTATAGAAATGTAATATAAAAACATAATATGAATAACATTCATCTTCTAAGAATGGTGACTGTGATGTCATTTTCGACCACAAAAGTGAATAAAAGTTGGTGTCATTTTCGCATATATAATGTTGCTCTCTCAGCGGCCAAAGCGTCGACATACATTCCTAGTCCCACCCACCCAAGTTGCAGCTAAAATCCTAAAATTCATTTCCATTTATTTCTTTGTATTTTTGGAGTGATGGTCCTGATGGAGATATGGGAAAGGGAGAATCTGGCCTTGGAAGATCTCCTGCCTTTAGAAATCTCCCTCAACTTTTTTTTGTTTTTGTTTTTTTTTTTTTTTTGGTAAAAAGCTGAAACACTGCATATTTCAACTTCATGCTTTCACCCTTTAACTTGCAACTACGCGTAGAAGTCTTCTGGGAATCAATTTTGCAGAAAAATATTCGAATAATTTATTTGCTCACGCTCTGTACACTATATTCGAGAATACCACTTCGACATGCATATGTTACGTAGTGTTACTACTGTACGTTACTATTATATGTAACAAAATCTATAAACCCTAGTTATACCTTAAATTTATTTGTATTACAGTATACTTGCCTTCTTGTATTCGTGATCATTGTCTCTATGAATATGGTGCGGATCAACATAAATTATAATTAACTTTCTTCATTCACAAGATACACGTCCAGTTATTTTTCTTATAAATTAATGTTTTGAGGAAATATTAAGATTAATTGTGAGTGAGCATGTGATTGGTTTTTGACAATCAATACATGCACCTTGTATGTTTACAATGGTTAGAAACTAATCATGCGCATGTGGACAACTAATCTTACGAAGAGTCCTCATGTATTTCAGTAAAATGTAAATCATTCTGACCTTTCCCTAACTTTCTATCATGAGACGATCCCGAATAAGAAGTCAAAATTATTAACAGTGTGTTTCTTAGATTGAATGATGGTCTCGTTGTATAAAGTGACACTCAGACCTCATTCAGTGGTAGATGTTGCTTGTGTGTTTCGGTGGAGTACTAGTAACGCAAGCTCTCTTTTTACTTTTTGCTTCTAATTGAAAGAAGTTCATATTAGATGGAAACCCTAGTTGTACCATGCGTGATGCCCCCGTGGACTAGCATTTGAAATTTGATTCTATTCCTATTTCAAGGGGACCATCAACGCAATAAGAAATTTATGTGGATTGAAAATACTATGTGAACCAAAGACCTACATGTGTTTTAATTAGAATACGACTATAAGTAAACACCTAGAAAGACCTACAAATGTTTTAATTCCTAGTTTGAAACTAGCTTTTGGGTGGTGCTGTGCTGTCGCTATATTATAACATTTGAGATGTTTTATTCAACATTACTCTCACTTTTGAAGTTGAAAAATCTTCGTGGCCTCATTGCATATCATATGATCGTATTCGAATAAGCTTTTTACGCATAGAAAATGACTGATGGGATTTGACTTCATTTCTTTATGGGAAAAGGATCATCGCCATATTTTTTTTTAGGATCGTATAGATCTTGTGATCGTGATTGTTCATTGTATATCGTACGGTTAAAAATCATTTCAAAATTTAAAATTTAAAATTAAATATAAATAGTACTTAACAAAAACTGATTATACAATATACGATGAACGATCACGATCACAAGATCTCCAAGATCCCCAGAAAAATTATTCGGCGAAGATCCTTTTCCTTCTTTATGGGCCATAATTTCCATTTGCGTTTCCATGAAGACCTTTTCATCTCAATTCTCTCACACACTTTCTACTGTAATTTTTAATTATATTCCCTGGTGGATTTTCTCCATCAAGTTATGATTAGACTGGGGCCATTGTGCCATTAGTCATTTCTCTCGAATTGTTTGAGGATTAGAAAAGTAAAATCGTCATTAACTTATACATAAAAAATAGATAAGTAAGGTTTTAATTTGTATATTTGATTATAACTGTGTGCTAAGATATGATTAGCAAGTGGAAACGTACTTATCATTTATCAGAGAGAACATATTCTTACACTATCTACAATATTTTCTGGGTGGATTAAATGTGTAGGAACAGAATCCAAGTTACTATTCTCTTCGCTTGACACTCATATATATCTTGAAGAATTTAAATATATAGCTATCCAAGAATTTATATGGGGTCGGATTCGTAGCAGCAATTTATTTATACAAGTTTTGACACACGTTTTTATATAGTGCACTTCGTAATGTATTTCAACTATCTAAACTGTTTATTTTTTAGTTATTCTCTCAAGAATCATGTATACAAAAAATCATCAAAATCTAAAACTTTATAACTGTTGTATTAAGAGTTTAGGGTTTCTTTGAAGAACTGTATTCGTCTATTGCTTCACTACAATTGAATATCTTAACGGTTTTGAATTTATCTAATTTTTTGCAAGGATGGTCTATAATGTTCTTAAAGATAGATAGTTCGGATCGTTAAAATATATTACAGAATGAACCCCACAAAAACGTGTGTCAAAAGTTATTTAAAAAAAAATTAGTGTCACGGATTCACCCTCTTAAATATATAAATATGGCACACTAATACTCCACTTATATAAAGTAAGATTAAAAATTTGAGAATTGTTATTAGCACTTCAAAAATCTCATTTGGCACTCCAAACTTTCTATAATTAGAAAGAAAAATACACTTGTGATGAGCGTAAAACGAGACTTTTGGAGTGTTAATAATAATTCCTAAACATTTTGGTATTTTGAATATTAACATGTCGAATTCTTACCAAGAACGTGTGGGATTTTTATATGGATCTTGTACAGTACGTGTGCATGAGACCCTATTCCTTTATACCAAGAAACATAATTTATACTTTTGCGATAACAATATATATGATGAACACAAAAGCATATGGTTGGATTAATTTTCAAAGAAAAATAATAAACGCAAACCTTTTTAGCTTTTCATACACTTATGTTTAATCTTGTTTGTTGTTTTCACTTAATTTATTCAATTCAATAGTCAGAAATAAAGAAAAATGCCTGAGAAGCTAATATGATGTGTGAAAGCTACCTCCCATTTTGAAATATACATGCATGCTTATTGCTTAGGGTTTACTAAATGGATTTAAATCTTAAATGCTACTCAATTAGTAAGTTAATATATTATTTAATCATCTATTTCTCTCTCTCATTACTATTATACCGTAAAATATTAATCAAAATATCAATAAAACGTGTGCTCTTGTGCAGAAATTTACAATCATTTAAACTGAGAAAAAGAGCATGAAAATTTTGAAAAATGAAAAATAAAGGTCGGTCCTTAAAAGGTAAACAAATAGATTATAGATGAACGAGTTGAATTTGTTATCTGGCGAAGCAAGCCACGAATATATTCAACTGCCCTTTCACTTAACAGTTTGAATAACTCCATGGGACCATGATTGAACATGCTTGTCGCATAAAGCTGGTTCGACATGATTAATTTTCATTATTTTCATCTTTTTCACTTGGGAATAATTAGATGGTTTTTGGCAATTAGGGTTTCTTAAAACAAAGGTTTACCATAATATAGACAAAACACCAAAAATAAGTTGGACAATACACCAAAGAGCATGACTTGACACCAACATGTCTAATCGGTGGAGAAACTTCGAAAGGATTGAGATTTTTTGGAGATTGGATGCTGTTACTAATTCATAATCAGACATGTAAATAATGAAAACTTCATTCTCGATTCTACGAGAATTTAATGAAAGCCTTTCATTTGCTTCTCTTCGATGAAAGTTTTATTTTCCCAATAATTTGTGAACCATGCAGTGCTAAGTCTACACAAAAGCCAAATAGAATGATAGAATGATAGAAGAACCTCCCCACTAGCTCGTATCTTCTTTTCCATATTTGGTACAAACATTCAATAGTGGCTTACGGCTCCATCCACTAACTTTATAATGCTACGAGTAGTATGGTTATAGTCAGATGCTGTTTATGTAAAAAGTACTTTTGTTTATAAACGTTTTTGTTAAAAATACTCTCTAAAAAAATTACATCACGCTTTTGTATATGATTTAGAAGAAGCACTTTAAAGTTTTTTATGCCATGTGATATCACAAGGTCTAAAGGGAATCCTAGATATCTACTAGAAAAAAAGGGATGCTAGTTCTTTTTTTGTTTTGTAATGTTGTGTGACAATTGAAATAGCTTGCTTTTAAGGGCTTATTACAGTTGGGTACATATATTTTCTAAAATTATTGAACACATTGAAAGGGATAGGAAACAACTTTAGTAATGTGGGTGGTTTTGGTACATGTGTGTGGGGGAAGAGGATTCCTGTTGCTTAGTAGGAGATGCGTATGAGCAAGTCCAAGCATCGGAAGTGATCCTTCAACTGTGGGAAAAGGTTTTCTTTTCCACGTAAAGAACAAATCATGGAGATGTTGAAGTTTTGAAAAGATGAAAATGTGAAGAGAAGAGGGAGGAGACATTAGGTTGGGTTGGGGTGGGACATCAAATTCATCGGTGGCTGGTTGGCGCTGGCTGAGCGGGTGAGAGGCCTAGTTGATGATGCTTATATTTTTTTACCAAAAATAGGAATTTGTGAGTTTTGTGCTAGTGGAGAACCCAGTTCTTTCCCTCCATTCTTTCAGGGATGTCATTTACACGTGCATCGAGTAATAAGATATTTTGTTTATAAGTAAATTGTGTATACTTCACCGGCTCATTCTTTAACATGCACGCAGTTAGAGCTTTGGCCTCCTCCCACTGCTTGGAAACTTACGGTTTCTTTTCGAAAACTATCCATAGGCCGAATGCTAAGTGGCTAGCTTGTTATTTCTACTATGATTGGGTACTATTTTTGTTCTTCTACAAAGTTGGGCACTCTAAAATAGTCATTGTGCTTTCCTTTATCTTTTTATTGAGAAGCAACGGAATATGATATTTCTAGTAGTACCAGTAACAATTTTTCTTCTTGATAATTTGTATATTCATGATATTTGAATTAATGACTTTCTCCATAGAACGAAGTGTCATCAAATTAAATGATCATTTTTATTTATTTTGACACAACAAAAATATGGGTGTGGTTCGACTAAGTCACACAATAAATAAGCGATAATTAGTATTAAAATCACTATTTATAGATATCAAACAATAAAATTTCACTTAAAAATGAAGAGAAAACCATTGAAAGTGTAATACTAATAGCTGGATCAAATTCATGGTGCTTGGCAAGGAAAGGAAGAAGGTACTTCGATACAGCAGCCCAAGAAGATACAAAAGCCCAACTGAACTAAATCATGGTTGATGAAGGACCATGAGCCGAAGGCCACGGGGACCCACCTCTGCAGATTCTTATGGTGCTTCTGCGCTTCTGGCAACTCTTCAGCGCAGCAGCAGCAGCAACAGCGGTGATTTAGGAACCGAGATATGCGTTACGCATTTCCAAATCCAGATTTCAGTGCCATGATGACCCTTTTTTGTATTCATGTGTTTGATGCATGCAATGCATGGGAATGCTGTTTGTTCGCTTCAGCATTCGAAACTTGAAACACAGACCGCCACACACATGGTACACTAATCTTATCGTTTTTTATTTGATATTATTTGGTATATGTTAGAAAAATTCTAAGATCAATCCTGCAGGCGTTAATTTTAACTGTTTAAGCGTATAAGACTTATAAAACAAGAATGTTTAAGTTTAAACTTCAACTTACACAACTTACAAGTATGTGTGCGACTGATCCTAACGTTATTATATTTTTAAACGATCGTATTTCATATTCAAATCTCAAATTTTGATGTGTAAGCTGGTAACTTAACACTATCAAATTAAGATGACTGATCCAACCCTGATTCGAGTGCATTTAAGTTCTATTTGGTTGCATAATTCATTATTTATAATTAATCACCACTCAGCAGATTTAGCACAAGGTTTATGGATATCAAATATGACTATGTCAACTCCTCCTGTAAGTGGTCCTTTTTCTATGGGCATGTGTTTTTCCTAAACAGCACATGAAGATGAATATTATAACAAAAATGAAAGCCAGAAGCTCTTTTTTCTGTGCATAAGTATCAATTAACATGCTCTTGTTTTCTATCAGATATTAATAATTAATAAAAAAAATTAAGAGAAAGATCTATCAAACCAAACCCGATTAATTTTTTTTGTGTGCATGTGTCGCCGTGAAATGCACTAAGACGGTGGCAAATAGTTTGGTCAAGTTAGCGTTTTATGTTTGTCAAAATTTATTTGGATTGAAGACCTCTTAAATTTTATCTGAAATGTCCTAATTAATATTTGTGTCAATTTTTATAATGAATCGCTTTCCTTTCGTCTTGCAAAAAATTAATGCCAATTGCACCTTCTTGCTCTTCAAGTTAAGCATAGAAAATTAAATGTGAAGAGTGAATAATATTTTTGGATAGTTGGAAAAATAATTTTGTTGGATAAAGTTGCCGGTGTTGGTATATAAAAATAGTAGCTATTGATTTTGTCAAATTAAGAACTGCACCATCCAAGTTTTAGTTTGAATTTAAATAAAGAATAAAACTTGGCTGCTGAACAATTAACAATCGTCCTTGCTAAAAGCTAATGTGTCTGCTTCTTAGTTTGACACGTGCATTTTTATAAAGAATTATTTAATTTGAAAAGCCAATTTGTCAGGAACAGCCACATTGACTTTTAATAGGAACGATTGGTAAATGTTCAGCGGCCAAGCTTTGTTCTAAGATAATTATCTAAAATGGTTATAATAATATTTAATTATGCTTTTGTTAGAGATTGTAGTGATCATTACGTCATTCTGTTTTAGAATTTTGTTAAATTATTTGATTTGGGTCTGGCTATATTCAACTCTTCATTCTCCCTCATTTTCTTATTACTCCACTTCCATCCATGAAAGTTCAAAAAATGTCTGGAATGTGCATGGGAATCTAAAGATGCCTCTGACTATAAATTATAAAATTAATGGTGATCTTTGGTTGGAACCTGGAACAAGAATTGCGTATCTAGGTATGATGTACCACAAAAGGGCATATTACTGGCGTTTTAAAACTGACAAGAAACACCAATTAACGTCGGATATTTGGTAAAAATCCGACATTAAATAAAACAATGTTGGATTGAGTAACCGACACCAATACTACCGTCACAAAAGGGCAATGACGTCGTTTATTTCCCTTAATCCGATACCACGAAGTAAATTATTATAAAATAAAAATAAACAATAGCGTCGCTTAAAAGCGACATAAGATCTGACGTCGCTTTTAAGCGACATTAACAGTTGACATGATGGCGCTTAAAAACGACGTTAAGTAAAAATTAAAAATTAAAAAATCACACCTACTGTCGGTCTAAACCGACGTTAAGTAAAAATTAAAAATTAAAAAATCACATCCACTGTCGGTCTAAACCGACATCATCTGAGTTAAAAAAATAAAATTGTCCCGCTACTGTCATTCATAAACGACACCAAATATATTAATAATAAAAAAAAATCTTTTTCCGTTTTTAATTAAAAATAATTAAAAAATTATATAAAAATAAATCTCACCATATGTCAATGAAAAAACAAACAGTTTTAAGCAAACTTCATATTAAAAATAAAATTTCTACCAATTATATATTAAATTTAAAATTAATTACAATTCCTAAAAATGTACAACCCATAAAAATTCTTCCTAAACTTTTGCAAAAGATTTTGAACCGGTTGTATGGTTCATAGTTTTCAACTACCGATTATGCTTATTTTTTTTCAGCAATCTCCTGAAAAATAAAAAAAATTATTAGACAAATTTCAAGGTTTAATAAAATAAATCATGAAACATTTACCTTTGTTTTTTCTTTATTTCAGTATGCCACCATTGGAATATTTCTATAATCTCTAACCTTTGCCGCTACATGTTTCGAAAACGCACTAGAATTATCACTAATGCATTTTCCAGACGAATCAAACGAACAAGGCTGTTCTTTCCAATTCGAAATTGAGGGTCAGCATCTCCGTTGAGTTGATCCTTGTAAATACAAAAAAAAAACAATTAAAAACCAAGAAACAAAAATAAATTTTCAATTTAAGCATGAAACTAGTTAGAATACAAAACTAAAACTAAAATTAATAATCATAATAATTTAAAAATAAACCACCTTCGAGCTCTTCCTCTTCAAATTGGAGTTCCTCATAATGTTGATCTTCAAAATGGTGATCCATAGAAAATTGGGAAGGAGAAGAGGAAAACAGAAAAGGAGGAAGAAAGGGACGTACAAATGAAATGGGGAAGGAGAAGAAGAAAGACTGAAATTGGGGGAGAAAAGAAGCATAGATGAATGGGTAAGAGAGGGGTTTAAATATGGGTACTTAGTTGGCGTCGGTTTAAATCGACATTAATTGACTGACGTCGGATTAAATGTACATAGCGTCGATTTTAACCGACGCCAACCTGACACGCTTTACATGGCGTCGCTTTTAACCGACGCCAACCTGACACACTTTACATGGCGTCGCTTTTAACCGACGCCAACCTGACATACTTTACATGGCGTCG
Organism: Malus domestica; assembly: GCF_042453785.1. NCBI lineage: Eukaryota > Viridiplantae > Streptophyta > Magnoliopsida > Rosales > Rosaceae > Malus > Malus domestica. The sequence goes on along the minus strand of NC_091667.1, from coordinate 30,242,378 downwards.
CTTTTAACCGACGCCAACCTGACACAATTTACATGGCGTCGCTTTTAACCGACGCCAACCTGACAACTTTCTGACACTCTTTATTGAAAATACTACGTCAGTTTAAATTAATGTTGGTGTCAGTCTTAACCGACACCAACTTCTGACACACTTTTTGAAATTCATGTAGCGTCGATTTAATGAAACTTGCGTCGAATTAAAAGATGATAACGTCGGTTAAAACCGACACTAAGTCTGAGAATACATTTCCAGCGGGAAATTTCCCACCTAATATTTCAAATTATCCATCCATTTCCCGCCTAATGTTTATCCATCCGTTTCAAATTATCTCATATAACATTTTAAGATTTTAATAAATAAAATTTAACTTAAATAAAATACGTAATAAAAAACATAAATATAATTTTATGATAAAATATCATCACATACTAATTGAAACATAGTCTAATTAATACTTAAAATTTATAAAATAATTAATATAGGTTTTAAATTGAAATCGAATTTATTCATTGTATTCATATAGGGTCAAGGAGTGTAGATGTCAAAAGTCATCAAAATCGGAGTTAAAATAACGAGTTTTTTTTTTTTTTGGTATCTCATATAACATTTTAATGAATCTATCGTGTTAATAAATCTATCGTTTTGATGGGATACGCATCCTATGAAACTAATTTCCACAATCCAACCGTCAAACTTTTTTGTATATGCTTCGAGATCGCATACGCCAAAAATCGCAAAAAACAAACATTCAGAGATCAAGTAACTGGACAAAACTTTCCGACGGTTATAAAACGAAAAATCACGATTTAACGGTTATTTTAACTCCGCTTTTGATTATTTTTTATAGCTACACTCCTTGATCCTATATGAATACAATGAACTAATTTGATCGTCAGTTTAAAATATTTATACTTTCATTAACGGTTCTTAGCATTTCACTAACACTTAAAGTTTATTTATACTTTCATTAAGTATAACATAAGATTTTGTGGTATCCACTAGTGTAAATATTTTAAATTGAAGATTGAATTCATTCATTGTATTCATATAGGGTCAATGAGTGTAGCTGTAAAAAACATCAAAATCAGAGTTAAAATAACCGTTAAATCGTGATTTTTCGTTGATAACCGTCGAAAAGTTTTGTCCCGTTACTTGATCTTTGAATGTTTGTTTTTTGCAATTTTTGGCGTATGCAATCTCGAAGTATATACAAACATGTTTGACGGTTGGATTGTTGAAACTAGTTTCGTAGAATGCATATCTCATCAAAACAATAGATTCACTAACACTTACGAGTTTATTCATACTTTCATTAAGTATAACATAAGATTTTGTGGTATCCACTAGTGTAAATATTTTAAATTGAAGATCGAGTTCATTCATTGTATTCATGTAGGTTCAAGGAGTGTAGCTGTAAAAAATCATCAAAATCAGAGTTAAAATAACCGTTAAATCGTGATTTTTCGTTGATAACCGTCGAAACGTTTTGTCACGTTACTTGATCTCTGAATGTTTATTTTTTGTAATTTTTGGCGTATGCGATCTCGAAATATATACAAACATGTTTGATGGTTGGATCATTGAAACTAGTTTCGTAGAATGCGTATCACATCAAAACAATAGATTCACTAACATTGTTTATTCATACTTTCATCAAGTATAACATAAGATTTATTGATATCCACTAGCGTAAATATTTGAAATTGAAGATTGAGTTCATTCATTGTATACATATAGGGTCAAGGAGTGTAGCTATAAAATATCATCAAAATCGGAGTTAAAATAACCGTTAAATCGTGATTTTTCGTTTATAACCGTCGAAAAGTTTTATCCCATTACTTGATCTATGAATGTTTGTTTTTTGCAATTTTTGGCCTATGCGATCTCGAAGTATATACAAACATGTTTGACGGTTGGATTGTTGAAACTAGTTTCGTAGAATGCGTATCTCATCAAAACAATAGATTCACTAACACTGAAAAGTATATTCATACTTTATTAAGTATAACATAAGATTTATTGGTATCCACTAGTGTAAATATTTGAAATTGAAGATCGAGTTTATTCATTATATTCATATAGGGTCAAGGAGTGTAGCTGTAAAAAATCATCAAAATCGGAGTTAAAATAACCGTTAAATCGTGATTTTTCGTTGATAACCGTCGAAAAGTTTTATCCCGTTACTAGATCTCTGAATGTTTGTTTTTTGCAATTTTTGGCCTATCCGATCTCGAAGTATATACAAACATGTTTGATGGTTGGATCGTTGAAACTAGTTTCGTATAATGTGTATCCCATCAAAACAATAGATTCACTATCACTTAAGAGTTTATTCATACTTTCATTAAGTATAACATAAGATTTATTGGTATCCACTAGTATAAATATTTGAAATTGAAGATCGAGTTCATTCATTGTATTCATATAGCGTTAAGGAGTGTAGCTGTGAAAAATCATCAAAATCGAAGTTAAAATAACCGTTAAATCATGATTTTTCGTTGATAACCGTCAAAAAGTTTTGTCCCGTTACTTGATTTCTGAATGTTTTTTTTTTTGCGATTTTTTGCTAATGCGATCTCGAAGCATATACAAACAAGTTTGATGGTTCGATCGTTCAAATCAGTTTCGTAGGATTCGTATCCCATCAAGTTCAATGGTGTGTGTATATATATATTTATTAAGTAGATTTAAATTTATTTATTTTGTACGTATAACACTTAAGAAATTGAATGGAATGTATATTTAAGCCGATCCAATGGTCACCAATTTTTAATATTTAATTTAATATATATATATATATAATTATTATAGTTTTTAAAGGTATAAAATTGTTAAATTAATATATATAATTATTATAGTATTTTTTAGGGTTATAAAATTATAAAATTATAAAATTTATTAAATTATAAAATTAATATATATAATTAGTGTCGCCTATAAGCGACACAAATACTTTATGTCGCTTAAAAGCGACATTGTTTTGTTTAAAGCGACGCCAGTATTTAAAATTATTAAAATATATGTCGGTTATAAGCGACATTAAATGTTTACGTCGGTTTAAAAGCGACGTAGATATTTTATGACGCTTATAAGCGACAGTAAATCCGACATCATGTTCTATTAGTGTCGCAACTGTCTTATGCGCCACTACATTATATTAAACCAACACCATCCACTGACACTATAAGTCCCTTTTGTAGTAGTACAATTATAAACAACTAATCAAGCAATCAAAAAATTAAAAACAAAAAGAAAAGAAAAAAAAAAGTCTAGCTTTCGTTCTTTCACAATGCAATATTAAATTACAAACTACTATAATTTACGAGAGCGTGACTCAACATAAATGTAAGAAAATAGACAAATTGTCTTAACTAACTAGTTTAACTAATATATAAAAAGAAACATAGTTATGCATAATGCATGGTTCAACTGACACACCTCGACCGAGATCAAGGCATGATGGCCGTCACGTGAGAGTGACGTAGCCATGTGCACAGTGCGGAAGCAATAAAGATAAGAAATATATGACTAATTAAAAACCAAATTACTAGAGTGCACTACTAAACAGAAAGTGATAGGAGTTAGTTACAACAGTAAACACTCCTAATCAGAGCATAAAAGTCTAGGTGCAGTCTAGTAGGACAAGTACTAATTATACAGTACCAGGAATGTCCTACTATTATTTGGATAAGTCAGACCTACCGACGTCCTCAAGCCACCAACAGCAAGCTTACTTAAAACCTAGAGGGGCGCAAAACAGAAAACGTGAGTGGGCAAAAACAAATGTTTTACAAAATCATTTCATTTATCAACATACTAAACCCTCACTGTAAAATATGTATAATTTTCCCAGAATCAAGATATAAGCATATACATAATATATATATATATATATATATATATATAATCATATCAATTCAATTCATGCTTCACATAATCATATTCAAATGTATGATATGCCAAAATGTAACCAAGTAAACAATCCAGGTAAGAATGATTTCATAGAAATATGATATGTTAGCCGGAACCCCTGAGGTGGTCTGTACGGCTGAATTCATAGCTCAAAAGTCAATCTAGCCGGAGTCACTACAATGACTTATACGGCAATATACTGCACATACGTCAGAACCACCAAGAAGGGTCTGTACAACAAGATTGGGTGAAATATAATTATGCTCAACTCTATTCTCTCATAATAGTCGGGCGATAAATCGCTAATCACCTACGAGTCGGAACCATGAATAAGGTATGTAAGACAAGACTGTGCACTTAAGTTGGATCCAATATGAGCATATAGTGCGGGAGGTGACGTACATAAACAGGCATGTACTTTATATCTCTGGCTAAATCTCAAACACCCTAGGTGCAGTTTTATGAGCTCAACATCATTTCACATATCACATCATCGATTATTCACATAGCCAAACATAACTTACCTGAACTTACATGTGCCTCCATAACACCACATTTATATATATATGCAACCATGAAATGCATATTCAGAATATAAACGCATTTGACATATTATTTCAAAGCATACTTTCCTTAAAATGCATTTCTGGGAAATATTTCAAGTATATAAATATATACTGAAAACAAAAGCACATTCACTGGTATGTCGAAGGGTCGTAGCCCCCGAGTAGCCCGTGGATACGCTTGTCCTCAGGATAGGTCTCACCTATATGCGAATTAACTATAAAAACGTTATTTTAAAGCACATATACAAAACTAGCTAATAACTTCTCATACATTGCTCAAATTGGGTATATAAATATACCACAGTGATCTACACAACCTTACGAACATCGTGATATTTTTAGAAAAATTTTCCTATGGTTCACGCGTCGGGGAGGGCACGGCCTCACGGGCCCTCACGTGCATCACCTTCAACCTCCAGATGCCGGAACTATGTCACCGGCGCCGGATTCTTGGTAGACCTGTAACTGCCCATTTCTCACTCGTTTTTGCACCATTTTTCACGTATTTTATACCAAAATGAAGCTCTTAACTTGTAGAACACAATCATACTAATTTAAAGTTCTAAAAGTCACGGAATCTCACCAGAGAATTCCAAGAAAACTGGCCAAACTTCGTCCACACGATCCCGACATCCAAAACCTTCGAATGAAGCACTTCGAGCTTCCTTGGGACCTCACTAAACTTCATACAAGCTTCAAATTCCCAAAAACATCCATAATTACGTGTGCATGAACAGTGCACAAATTGGGGGTTATGAAAAACTAGGGTTTTCGAAGGTATCCTTACCTGATTTGGGTACCAATCGACTCGTCTCGGCTTCACGAACACAATGGTACCATTTTCTTCCTCGATCAGTGAGGTTTGAGAGGTCCTTGGTGTTTGTCCGTACAAGAAGAAGGAGGGAGTGTCCGAAAGATGAGAGAGAGAGCACGGGAAGAAGAGAGAGAAGGAAGAGGTGATGTGTGTGGTCCACAAATAGTCAACATTCAGTCATAACCAAGGTTTCTTAGTTCCTAAGTGGTTCCAAAAACGTAGGGAAACTCAATTAATCCCATTTCAAAACAAATCACACACTACGCACTTTAACGTTCAAGGGCAAAATTGTCATTTCACATCAACGAAAAATTAGTTATTCGAGACGAGCTGTGACATCAACCAATTAAGCCTTCATGGACATCAACATGAGATAAACTTTATTGGGCATAGAAACGGAAGGTTTCATGCTCTCGTGAGAAATGTCTTGGACGTTAATGTGGCGTTTCAAACTATTAATATAAGATCATGTGTAATATTTGATTCACATAACATTATGTTAATGACTTAAAATGCTACATTAACAATGATCTTGTTTTACATAAAATAAAATAAACGAACTAGATTAAACATATATAAAAAAAAAAAAAACTTAGTTAGGCATAATGCATGGTGTAGACATCGAAATTTCGGTCAAATAAATGTTCACCGACACATTAAAGTCTCAATATGCCAAGGCATACGTGGAATGCGCCAAGTGTCTCACAAATCCTACACATGGATGTGACTCATCAAAATCGAACGAGTCATCGAGAATGACACGTGTCAACACTTGGCATAAAGGAATGATTTGATTTTAATTTAATTAAATCAAATATTAATTGATGGAGACAAATCACGAACTGAGCCACAAATCGAGTCCTGGTTCTTTCGTCAATTAATCAAGCCCACAATCAAGGCCAAATCCATCAGTGGGCAAGGCTTCGAGAGTCTATAAATATGAGGCTCTAATACAAAGAAAAGGGGCCAACAAATCATTCACGTCCAGACGCTAAAGCTTTGAAACTCTAAAGCTCTCAAGCACTTAAACCCCCCAAACATTCAAACACTCAAGAAGACTCGGAAGGCCACATTCTTCTTCAAACCCGGGAAGGACCACCAAGCACCCTTACACTTGCCAGTTCTTCCATTGTCAAGAGCCAAAAACCTCACGACATCCATTCATCCAAGATCAAGTCATCGCGGCCCTTGGATCAACAACCCCTACATCACACATCTACACGTTTTGGAGATCGAATTAGAGGATCAAGTTGTAAAGAGATTGTAACCCTACAAATACATTATACAATTTTATTTTGTACACGTGTTCTTGCTTCATTTGCTACAAGATTTTCTTGTTTACACATGGTTCAACTAATTAAGCCTTATGGCTCATTATCATGTGATAAACTTTATTGGGCATAAAACAGAAAGTTTTATACTTTCGTGAGAAGTGTCTTACAAATTAAAAACGACTCACATAAACCAACTAGCTTAATTAATATGACATTTTAAACTACTAATATAAGCTCATGTGTAGTACTTTATTTACATAACATTATATCAATGACTTGAAATACTACATTAGCAATTATCTCGTTTTACATGAAATAAAATAAACGAAGGAGATCAAACATATATATGTAATGTAATGAGGTTGGAAACCCCACTTTTATTGTTTTTCTTGTGAAAGGTCGAAAACGGAAAACCCCACTCAAGTTTCTTCAAAGGCAGATTATCTCCCCTCTCATTTTCCATGTCTTTTCGTACTCTCTTATTTGTGTAATCACGGTTAAGCCACGTCAACATTTTATATTACTATTCATTTTTGTCTTATTATCTCTATAAAAAAATAATATAAAATGTTAACGTGGCTTAATCGCGACCACACAAAATAGAAAGGTACGGGAGGGCACAAAAAATAAGAGGGTAGAGAATCTGCCTCCAGTTTCTTCACCAACGGCCACATCTTTCAAACTTCACAGTCAAATCAAGATAAAAAAATAAAGCAGAGAAATAATTAAAGATAATTAAAAATGTCTACTTTAATGATTATTTACCATCGTCACATGGAAAAGAAGCTGGAAAGTGAAGAAAAGAGGTTGTGTGTCACACTTTGTTTGGAGAAACAACATCATCATGAACTGCGGTGGGTTGAGTTACTTATTTCACGACCCCAGGAAAAGTTGGTTGCATCAGTAAACCGAGCTAACAATTGGATCCCTCACAACAAGAATATGAACTCAGATTGCAACGTTTTTCATATTTACAGCATTTTAATTCATCTTTCTTTTACTTATACAAATTTTACATATGATATTTTGTTTGATCACGTTACTGTTTTTGTTCGTATTGTTTTGGCAATGTTTCACTTTTTGTTCGTGCAACTTCAATTTTACGTTTCTTGGATTTATAGCTTATTAATTCTTGCAATTCAAGGATAATGACTTAATTACTAGTTTTTGAGTTTTTAGTTAAAATGATCACTGCAATTGTCCACCGTTAATCATTTTAGTTTTTTTGTGAAAAATTTCTATTAAATTGAAAAAACCGTCAGTTCATGGGAGAGGTTGATTTAAAAAAAAAAAAATTACCCTCAACTTAAGATTTTTCATGAAAATACCAAAATGATTGACGGTGTACAATATCAGGGACCATTTCTATCAATTTTAAATCTCAATGACCAAAGAAATGAATTATGTCAATCTCAATGATCATTTTTGGATAAAAATTAAAAAAAAAACCTTAGTTTTTAAACGTTCCTTTGAAATTAGCTGTTTGGAGCAAAATTTGAAATTTTTTTACACTGTGAAGGTCTGTTGCTCATGTCCTATTTTTTTAAAGAAATATTGAGGTTTTATATTGCAACGGTATCACTACACTAAATTAGAGAGGAGGGCTTAAACAAATGATACGTTAATAGGTTGAATAAGAAAATCATATCCATCAAGGAAAACCACCACTTTCAACAATTAGTAAACTAGTAAATAATCATCCAGCAGTTCTGCTTTTCATTTTTTTCTTTCTTTTCACTGTAAAGAGGTTATATGTGTACACGGTAACTTTTTGGGGGCATTTGTTTCACCTTCTTAGGAGGGACTAGACTAGACTGGATTACAGTCTCATGTTTGATAGGTGCTGGGACTAAGTTAAGTGGGACTAAAGGGGACTCGTGTGGACTAGAAGCCTCCTTAAAGGTTCTTAGCGAAGTCCTCCCCAAACCATGGGACTTGCTAAGACCGGCTTCTTCCTCCTCCCTGCGAGCCCCTCTGTGAGTTCTGAGCTTCTTCCTCTGCTCCTATGTTTTCACAAATGCCGAGAGCCACCATCATTCCCCCTCGCCAATTCCCCCTTCCCCTCCTTCTCTCTCCTCGCTTTCTTCTCTTTCTGCTCCGCCGAGATCTGAGCTCGGCTCGAACTCGGCCGCGATGGCGACAGTTGCTCCATCCTGTTGGTACTGTAGTTCTGCTATGGCGGCGGCGACTCAGTAGCAGTCGGCTTCTCCTGCGCATAAGATATTCTAAGCACGCTCGGGAATCACTGTAGGCCGGTTCCGCCGCTCCACAGACTTGCGGCTCCGATTGAATCCACAAACTTGGAAAGCTCTCTCCAGTTGGAATCTTGCACCGAACAAAAACCAAAAAAACCAAGCTCGATTCTTCGCTTTGCAGAATTTTTTTTGGCAATTAATCAGAAAAAAGAGGAAAGGGAAGGAGAGTGTGGGACGGAGAGAACGAGGAATAAAAGGATAGAGGCTTCCAGAGAGAGGGAAAGTATTATTAGAAAAAAAAAATAGAATTAATTAATATAAGATATGAATTAAAAAATATAAAATATTGTAGTTTGTTATTATCCTTCTTTTTAGTCCGACACTACACTAAACACTAGTCTAAGCCAGTCTATCTTAGTCTAGTTTAAGCCAGTCCAGCTTAGTCCATAAAGCTAATCCGGTCCGAGATAGTCCGGTGCAACAAACGCACCCTTTAAGTACTAATAACAGTTCTCATATAGTTGAAAAATACAGAAAATGAAGTTAAACTTCGTTGCCTAAACTACAACGGTGTAAGAGATAAATAGCGTGTGGCTATCATTTATCATCAAAAATAATAATTAGGCAAATTTTATTGTGTGAATATGTCACTCAACCAATTATTAGTTTGATTAAGAAATCAAAGAGGACATTTATGGAGAGGAAGCTGAAGTACTATTGTTTACATATATCACTCAACCAATTATTGTCCACCAACCGTGTAAGCACCAAATGATACATTAATGCTTTAAGCCTCAACATAATCAAAGTCACATATTGATTAAATGGAAGGGAAAAAGAAAAAAACAATCATGAAAGAATCCAGTGATACAGACCATTTATCTAAAGAAATTTTCATTTTTTTTTATTAAAATGGAGATTAGTTATAGAGTTCACACCACATCAAACTTCAACTATCTAAACCGTTCATTTTTCAAGTTGCACTTTATAGATCATCTTTGCAAAATATTAGCCAAATAAAAAATGTTTGAGACATCTAATTGAGTTTAAAGAAATTAACAAACACTACATTCTAAGAAACATTGAAATTTCATCATGATAATCAAATGAGTAAATGGTTTTGGACTGCATTGATTTTCTTGTAAGGACGATCCAAGAATGAAGACTTAAAAAATAAACGTTGCATTTCGTTAAAGTTTGATGTATAATAGGTCTCACAACTAATCTCTATTTTTCTTAAAATATGAGAATCTCTTGGCATAAAAGGCTCTGTTTATTGATATATTTTGCATTTAAGATCAAGGGACAATTCTTCTACTTCAATCCTCATCGTTATTTGAATAAATGGGAAAATCGTCCATTGATATATTTTGCATTTAAGATCAAAGGACAATTCTTCTACTTCAAGCCTCATCATTATTTGAATAAATGGGAAAATCGTTTTAATTGCAAACGGGTCCAAACTTTGACTATCAACACATGTAGGTTACAGTTCATTGTAATTTTCATTATGTTTTTTGCATGATGAAAAAAAGTACCTACTACCAACTATTTTATCAACCAGCCAGTAGTCAAGCTGATGTAGAGTAAATGACACAATGAAGTGAAGAGGAAATTGATCGTCGGAAGACAAAATGATACATCGAGAATTTGTAGATTTAGTGTCCAAGCTCCAATTTGGGCCCGTAATATCTTTTTGAAAAGGAAACGACGCCACAAACCCAATCACGTCTTTGTTGTGAAATACAAGGAAATACATAGAATTTGATCATCTAGGGTTGTTTTAGTCTCCATAACAGTATTTGAAGTTTCATAATAAGAATCAGACTCTTCTTTTGTCGTTCAATTAATGTTTAATTAAGTTAGTTTAATTTTTCTAGACCTTGTCCTTCAAGAATTTACGGTCGTAATCCTTTTAAGCTTCATGCTGGTCTCAACCGGTATTTCTTGTTTTAGTAATAAATAAGAAAAACTATTCAATTTAGCAAGCTGATATTTTGAACTATTTTTATAAAATATTAGCTTCAGTGTAAAAACAAACACACTGCATTAATCGAAAAACCTAATTCACGTGTACAAGTTCTACAAACATATTTATTATAAAGAAAAAGCAAAAGAAAACGCGTTCATTTTTTTAATTTTTTTGGATGAGGAGAAAAAAGTGGAGGGAAAATGGTCCCCTGAACGACCAAAATGACTTCCCACAAAAAATAAAGAGAAATACAAGAAAAACAATAAGACCAATTTCCACGTGGATAACCATGTCTGTACACGTGTACGGTCCTTTCGATGATAGCAAGGGCCCACAAAAACCCAAAACCCACGGCCCTCGCTTTTCAAAGTTGGTAACATCTCTCTCTCTCTGTCTCTCTCTCTCCTCTTTAGCTTCGGTTTACAGCAGAAGCAGAGAGGAGAGAGAGTGAAGTCATCTCTCTTTCTCTCTCTACTACAAGCATGCAAACCCTGAACCATGTCTTAGTTTCCACTTTTATCCCTCCCAACCACCTTTATTCACGCCCACTAATCACCTCTCTCACCAGTACTGCTCCACTAGCTCTGAACTCCCACGTCCATGGCGGACCCAGCCGACGTCTCGGCGGTGCTCGAGTTCCTGAGGAAAAACGGGTTTCCGGAGGCCGAATCGGCTCTCAAAGAGGATATGATTGAAAAGGGCGATCTGGGTTCTTTCGATTACGAGAAATTCATGTTTCCGATGGTTCCTCGACTGCCGCCGGTCAGAATTCCAGCGAGCTTCCGGCGGCCGGAGGTTCAAGGCGGCGGAGAATGCTCGGAGTCGAGCTCGGTGGTGGACGACGAGTTTGTGAGCGCGGGATCTTCTACTTCTAACAAGTGCTCTTCAGGTAGTTAAGAACTTAAAGTTATTGACTTTGATCAGAATTAAGCTTGCGGTTAATTTCTAATTAAGTATATTACGATTATTTTTAAAAAGTTTGTTTAAATTAGAAGATCATGATTTGTGTAATATGTCATCAGCAATAAAAATTAAAACTTGGGCATTACTGTATAGAACTTTTCCTCTGTCATTTCCTCTGTTATATCATTTCTTCGGCTATATATTATTCGAGCGATATTCTAATCTAATCTAAACTTGTAGCTTATGGGAGCGGAATTCGAACTTAGGTCTGCTTTTTTAATCTGCTATTAGAATTAATCTTTGGAATATGTACTTAAATTGTAATTTAGTTACTAATCTTTTACTGATAATGCACATTAACAGTGAATTTGGAGAAGTCTCACTCTTTTCTCTTGTTCGTAGAATTCACAAACCCGTATGGAGTTCGATCTACATCTCCAAGCGGTTCCCAAGCTTCATCCGATAGGTTCTCTCAGTTTGGCACGGCACGCGATTACCACGATTTCGATATGCAGAATGACCTGTTCTGGCATGATGAGAAAGATGATGGAGACTTCATGACTCCTTGCTTTGAAGGGCCGGACTTCTTCGCCTGTCCCACGGAGGATAAGTTCATCATGACTTCAGATACAGACAAAGGGAACGAGAAAATGCTGGATCTGAATCATAAATCCGAAGCATTTCAACCGGAAATAAGCCTCGATTGCCTGGACAAGAGTTGTCTTACCAATGTTTCTCCGGTGGATGATACAAGCAAGGTTTATGCGACGAATTACAAGAAAAATCAGCTGGAAGAAGGCTTTGAAGAATATTGCGCAGAATGCTGCTATCCAAGTTTGAAGGAAACCGATTTCAGCAATTACCAATTAGATGTTTCGGGGGGCATCCTTCGTGTGGATGTTGATTCTGCTCCATATGACAATATAAGCAAGAGTTCTAATTACTCTGCTAAAAGGAGTTCCAAAAATGAACAGGATGAAAAGTTTAAAGTGTCCGCTGGTTTAGACGGTAAGGTTGCAGTGAAAGATTTCATGCAAAAGGGAGTTGAAGGATATGGAGTTGGAGTCGGTGAAGTAAACAAAGGATCCCACGAGCCTGAGGTTGCTGCCGATGGAGATGATGCTGCTCCCGATGAGGTTTTGATGTACAATGATGATGAGGATTATGAAGTTTTCGACTTGAGAATCATACACAGGAAGAACAGGTTTGTTTGGCACAGTCCGCTTTCTATGGTTTTGACAGAAGCATTCACCTTGGGAGGATTTTTTTGTATCTATGTTTTGATAAAGGATTGCGCTCATGTGCATGTTTATTGATAAGTAGCTATCAGTTTTACTCATCTGTTATGCCATTTACAGGACCGGATTTGAAGAAAGCAAGGATTTCCCAATTGTGCTAAAGACTGTAATAGCAAGCAGGTACTATATAACGGAATACCTTGGTTCGGCAGCCTTCAGTAAGGTTGTACAGGCTCATGATCTTCACACAGGAGTCGATGTGTGCCTCAAAATCATAAAGAATGATAAAGAGTTTTTCGACCAGAGTCTGGATGAGATTAAACTTCTAAAGTTTGTCAACAAAAATGACCCTGCAGATGAACACCATGTATTGCGACTTTATGACTACTTCTACCAGCAGGTATTTCCTTCTGATCTAATATAAGAATACTTCAAAGATTGTTTTGATGTTTGCTTTATTTAAGTGGGATGTGGTAGTTGTCCTATGATGACTATCTATCTCTTTTTCGGGATTGTTGATTGTAAATCTTACGATAGCATGCATTGTGCAAATTATTTAGTATGCTCAAATTTATTTTTGCAAAACAGGAGCATCTCTTCATCGTTTGTGAACTCCTTCGGGCAAACTTGTATGAATTTCAGAAGTTCACTCAAGAATCTGGTGGAGAAGCTTACTTCACATTAAGAAGGTTGCAGGTTCGTTTGTATTAACTCGTAAATGCTTGCCCTACTAGATTCCATAAACCTATTAACATGGATTATCTGCTGCTTTAAAAATTAATTATGAGTAAGACAGCTAACACGGAGCTTAATGGTGCCCTATTAACAGCTCATAACACGTCAGTGTTTAGAGGCATTGGACTACTTGCATCGCTTGGGAATTATTCACTGCGATCTAAAGCCTGAAAACATTCTTATAAAAAGTTACAGAAGATGTGAAATAAAGGTAATTGATCTTGGAAGCAGTTGCTTTCGCACGGACAACCTGTCTCTATATGTGCAATCTCGTTCTTATAGAGCTCCTGAAGTCATTCTTGGCCTCCCTTATGATGAGAAGATTGACATGTGGTCTCTGGGCTGTATATTGGCGGAGTTATGCTCCGGAGAAGTATGACCTCTCTTTTGCCTGGTTTTATTCATTATGTTCAGCTCTGTTTCATTAATTATGTTGAAATTTGTTTGCATTGTTACCGATTGGCTATTTTTTGGGTACCCCGCAAACTTCTTACACTGTTTTTGCCTCTCGTATGATGTTTTCTTTAGTTTCCCGTCAACTTGAAGGAGAAATTCCTCGGGTATAACGTTCATACATAAATACATTTGTGCTCATACTACTGTGTCTTGACCAGGTGCTCTTTCCAAATGACGGGGTTGTAATGATCCTTGCGCGTATGATTGGAATGCTTGGTCCTATCGATCTGGATATGTTAGTGAAAGGTCAGGAGACCGATAAGTACTTCACAAACGAGTTAGATCTTTACCACATAAATGAGGTGCGTACTCCAAATCTCTCTCTCTAAATGTGAGTTGCAGTAGGCTCTTTCTGGATAATACGCAAGGAAAATGTATCTTCCGATACATGAAGTGTAGTATTTAAGTGTTTCCGGTTTCTCTAATAGGAAATCATCAATTCTTTTCCTTTTTACGAGTCGATGAATAATTCATTCGGACTAAACACTTTGCCATCCCACATTCAGGAAACAAGCCAACTGGAATACATAATCCCGGAGGAGTCGTCCTTGGAGAATCACCTGCAAGTAACCGACATTGGGTTCATCGACTTTGTCAAAAGCCTGCTTGAAGTCAATCCCGAGAGACGCCCAACCGCGATGGAAGCACTGGAGCACCCATGGCTTTCCTACACATACGATGCAAGTCCCTTCTAAACTCATGGGGTACGTAGCAGTTCTCCTTGTGGGTTCATTTGTAAATTGAGTTTTGAAGAGCAATTTGTGAATTACGACCTGCATCCGGTGAACCTAGGACTGCGACGCCCTTCCGATTTCAGTTTTGGTTTCGTGTACATGGCCTTGTTTTGCATTGTCTGTCGTTTATTCTCTCGTTCTGATTTAACATATTCATACTTTTCTTGTACAAATTGATGTAATAAAATGTCCTGCATTAATATGGTGGTGATTTCTGATTCATTTGTTCTTATGAAATTCAAATTTTCGGATGCTGAAAATCTGTCTGTTAATGACGCCCGGTCCGCTTGTAACTTGTTGGTTTCATTGTGATCGTCGAGCCTTATGTTCGACTCTCAAAATGTCTATTAGAGCTGAGAGTCGCTTAATCGTGGTGTCGAATTATTACTTTATACATGTTAGACGCTCACACAAGAGAAATTCTTTGGTGCGATTAGTGATGCATTATAATATTTGGCATTTTGACTAAAATAATCTTTGAGATTGACATAACTCTTCATTTTAGTGATTTGAAATTAATGAAATGGTAATTGAATTCGTCCATCGTGAATCATTTTGGTCATGTGAATTTTTTGGTAAATAATAACCAAAATAACAAAAATATTGTCAATTTAATAAACTAACAAAAATTAAGGGTATCTTTGTCATCTTAATCCTTATTTAACATAGTTTTTTCACGGAATGATCAAAATGATTGATTGCGGGCAAACTCAATAACCACATCTATCGATTTTAAATACAAGGGATCAAAATAAAGATTTATACCAATCTCAAGTACAATTTAACTAAAAAAACCTAGTATTTATATCTATCCCATCACGTGTCTATTGAATTTACATTACAATCTCTTGGACCAACAAAATATTGTTCTTGTCAATTCCTCCCTTCTATGATAAGATAAAAGAAGTAAAAAATTTGGAAGCTGTCAAGTGACGTGTCATGTTTTAAGAGAGAAAGGTGGTCAAAGTCAGATTTGGATCCTCTACTGAGCTTAAGGAGAGGATTCTTCTGACCAACATATATGGGCCGTTGGATGAAAATTCAACGGCTATAATTATTATAATTTTAAAATGATCTCCTGTTTATAACTATTGAATTTTTATCCAACGGTCCATATATGTTGGTTAGGAGGATCCTCTCCGTTAGCTCAGGAGAGGATCCAAATCCGTCAAAGTCGATTGGTGAAAATTAAACAAAAGAAAAATACTTCGACTTGAAAAAGTAAATAACAATAATTTAATGAGTGAATTATCATTGATTCAGTGGTCTTAAAGAAGAAAAGATTGTCTCTTCTGATTGGCGGGATTTGGATTCACTTTCCTACTTTTCTCCGACGCCCACGCTCTCCTTTCCCGCGTGCACTACCTTACCCAACATGAAGTTCATAATACGACCACCATTTCAACTAAACAACGATACGAAATAATCAGGTTTGGGTTAGTCATATTTAACGGTTAATCAAACATTCGTATTTCGGTCAACTCTTCTAACCCAAAAATGACACGCTTTAACACATTTACGTAATTATGTAACTTGTCAACTTATATACAATGTATATACCACATAATACGAGAAAATTCATTTAAACTGAAAGTGAAAATGAAAAATTAAACACTCTTACTAGATATAAACATTATATTTTTGTTGAACTTTTTTGTACTTGTGAACATTAAACAAGCTTTTCTTTTCTTACGAACTTTTGTTTATAAATGTAAATTGGTATGGTTATACTTTGATTATTAAGAATAAGAAAAGTGTGAGAAGCTACAAATTGTGTATGAAAATTAGCTTTTATTTAATAATCGTGTCATATTCAAGTTAGAGAAAATAATTCATTTAATAATCGTGACTCTTTTTTGTACAACATTATACATTTACACTAGGAGGTGTGAAAAATAAATTTATATTAAAAGTGCCACCATCGAAATTTGAACTTGAAACCTCTCACTGAAAAAAAAAAAACTAAACTATAATACTAAATAGCATAATTGTGCTGTGTTGAAGGTCGGCGACAACCCTTCTTTCCGCTTTGCCTTGTTCTTTGTGTCTTGCACTAGCTTTCTCCCTACTTATATGCCGCCTCCTACCTCTTCCCGCCCGCCTCCCAACCGATTTTTCTCATTGTTGTTCTCATGATCGATGATACGGGATCGATTGTGGCTGACTGGGCACTGTACTCTGCAATTTTCGATCTCCTGTATACGTTCATGTCAATTAATTGGGTTTCGTCAGATTCCATATCGTGTACGTAGGTTTCTTAGGCTTGTTGCAGCGAGTCGGGATTCGGGGGGCTCTTCCTCTATTTTTCCCTCCCACTTGTCGCTCCTTAGTGCCTTTGTTTTTATCACATCTTCTTCGGCCTTGTTTCATGGAGGAATTACTTTCCTTGGTTCATTTTGTGTGAGTTTCGTCTTGGGTTCTATGGCGGATTCATTTTGCTTGCCCTGTGATAGATGCTGATCTAAATTGAGGCGGTTTTGGATGTGAAGTGGCCTTGCTCGAGGTATTGGGTCTCTGTTGGAGGTTGGGATCTTAGTTTATGGCGATTCGGCTGTCGGTTGTGTTGGGTTGCTATTTGGGGTTGCGTTTGGGTCGCTTTCTCGCTTTGTCGAGGAGAGATTTTATGTTTGTTTTGTCATTTGGTTTTGGTTTATTGTGTTTCTTTTGAGTCTTGACGGTTCTGAATCCGGTTCGGAAAGCTTAGGTTTGTAAGCTTATCTATCTTGTTAGTTAATCCTTTGTCGATGTTGGACTTGTAAGCTTGAAATTTGATTCTTGACCGTTGATGTTTGTCGGTCTGTTAATTTAAAAAATTAAGGCCATATCTAACCGAAGGCTGACCAGAGGGCTGGTTTTAGCCCTCTGACCTTCCAAGAAATTAACATTTTAATGAACACTACAGTGCCATATTTCTTAGACCACTCCAACCGAATGAGGGTCAGATGACTCGTTTTAGCCCTCTGGCCCTCCAAGATATTAATATTTTAATGAACAGTATAGGGCCATATTTACCTTTATCTCCAACCGAGGGCTATAAGGCTCATTTTAGCCCTATCACAAAAAATCGTCTCCAACCGAGGGCTAAAGGGCAAAACATAATTTATTATTTAAATTTAAAAGCTACAACAACTTAAATTTAAAAACTACAACTTATGTTTAAAAACTATAACTTAAATTTTAAAACTATAAATTAAATTTAAAAACTACAACAACTTAAATTTATAGGAAAAAATGAGAAATTTTTAATACTTTTTTACAAATTTAGGCCGATAAAAATTCAAATTCAAATCCAATGGCTAGTTGATGTCAGCATAACGTCAGCTATCCGTTGGTAGCTGACGTCATGCTAGCCGTTGGATTTGAATATATTTTTTGCTATAAATAGGATGGATATTAGGCTATAATTCACACACCTTCGAATTCAATCTATTTCATTTCAATCTATTTCAATTCAATTTCTTTCAATTCAAGTTTACAATGAACTCCAACTTTGGATCCTCTTCGAATTCCAACTGGGTGTCATCATCCAATTCCGAATTGGAAGAAAAATGGACATAGATGAGATGAAAAGATGAGAAGTCCGATGAAGAAGATGAAGCATTATGCAACACACAATATGTGGCAGCTATAGTTGCGGCCATGGTGTGTCAGCCAACTGAGAAACAACCTCAATGGTGTGGCTCTATTGCTGGTCGCTCTTACAAACCACGAAATAGAGCGATGACGCATGCCAATTTGATGAACAATTACTTCAACACCAACTCGGTGTACATAAAATAGGATTTCAGACTTCACTTTCGGACGAGGCGTCATGTCTTCGAGCATTTACTTCATGATATCCAACAGGTCAATCCATACTTTCGATAGAAGCAAGATAGAAAAGGCTGCCTTGGTTTCTCACCTCATCAGAATGTTATTATTGCACTACGAATGATGGCCTATGGCTCCCCA
Source organism: Malus domestica (assembly GCF_042453785.1). Taxonomy (NCBI): domain Eukaryota; kingdom Viridiplantae; phylum Streptophyta; class Magnoliopsida; order Rosales; family Rosaceae; genus Malus; species Malus domestica. Next base: position 30,223,628 of record NC_091667.1, on the reverse strand, counting down.
ACTGATTTGATGGATGAAACCCATGGTATCTCTGAGTCTACATGCCTTGATACTCTTACTGGATTCTATAACACAATTGTTCAGCTTTACAAAGAGGAGTACCTCTACGAGCCAAATCAAGAAGATCTGGATCGGTTCCTTTGCAAAGCTGAAGACCGTGGGTTTCATGGCATGATAGGGTCATTAGACTGCATGCATTGGAATAGGAATAACTGTCCCACCGGATGGCAATGAGACTTTAGCGGAAGGTCGAGAGCCAACTATTGTGTTAGAGGCGGTTGCCTCGTATGACACATGGATCTGGCATGCTTTCTTTGAAGTCCCTAGATCCTAAAATGACATTACAGTTCTTGGGCGTTCACCCATCTTCAATAACTTGACGGAAGGTAAATCACCCCAACTTGACTACTACATTAACGACCGTCAGTACAATATGGGGTATTACTTGGCAGATGGTATCTACCCAAAATGGGCGATACTTGTCCAAGCAATTCCAAACCCTAAAAATGACACCGAAAAATGTTTTACCTTACACCAAGAGGCATACCAGAAATATGTTGAGAGAGCTTTTGGTGTTCTACAAGCACAGTGAAAGATCATCAAGGAACCGGCAAGAGGGTGGAGTCGAGAAAATTTGGACTCCATCATGATGTCTTGCATCATATTACACAACATGATTGTGCAGGATGAGCGAGATGGGTATATTGATGGAGAGTCTGATGACGACCAAGAGGATCTAAATAGGTCAAGAAGAGCTCGTGCAAAAATATATGATGGGCCTAATTTGCCTTTCAATTCAAGAACTGGTAGTATCTCTATAAATGAGTAATGAGGCGCTATAGGATGATACGTTCCCGTGTCACAAATAAGTACCTCCAATAGGATCTTGTTGCACATCTTTGGGCCAAAAGAAGCATGCAGTAGACGTTTAAGTTTTATGTTGTTAAATGTTTTTAAAAATGTTGTTTAAGTTTTATGTTGTATAATTTTTATGTTAGTTAATGTTATTTAATGTTGTTTCATGTTACTTAATTTAATTTAATGTTTTATAATGGCTTAGGAAGTTATAGGAAAAAAATAGAATTTAAAAAATATATGAAACAAATTTTGTAAATAAAAGTTATAGGAAAAAAAAACAGAATTTAAAAAAAATATGAAACAAATTTTGTAAAATAGAAGTTATAGGAAAAAAAATAGAATTTAGAAAAAATATGAAACAAATTTTGTAAAATAGAAGTTATAGGAAAAAAAATAGAATTTAGAAAAAATATGAAACAAAGTTTGTAAAATAGAAGTTATAGGAAAAAAAAATAGAATTTAAAGGAAAAAGATTTTGTAAAAAAATAAAAAATAAAAACTGTAAAAAATAAAAAATAACGGCTAGCCGAGGGCCAAACATAATTTATTATTTAAAAACTAGCATGGAGTAGGCGTTTAAGTTTTATGTTGTTAAATGTTTTTAAAAATGTTGTTTAAGTTTCATGTTGTTAAATGTTTTTTTTATGTTGTTTAATGTTATTTAATATTGTTTAATGTTGTTTCATGTTATTTAATGTTATGAAATGTTTAATGGTTTAGAAGTTATAGGAAAAAAAAAGAATTTTTACAATGTTTAAAGCATATTTTGTAAAAAATATATATTCTTTAAATAACGGCTAGCTGACGTCAGCAACTAGTCGTTACAAATTTGAATTGGAGCTCGGCCCGGGGCCGGCTGGCTAGTTAGTTTGGGCGGCTCGGTAGGCTCTATAACCCTTTTTTGTTAAGTGGGGCCCACGAGCCATCTGACCTGGCCCTTGGTTGAAGATCATTTTTGGACTACTTTCGGCCCTTTAACCCTCTGAACCATTCGGTTGGAGATGTCCTAACTCTAGTTGTCTTCGTGTCGAAACGGGGTTGACACTAACCCGACCCTTTACCACTCCGGGCATTCACCACCACCAAAACTCTCTCAGTCTCGCCTTTGAAGCGCGTCGACTTCTCCATCCCTTCCCTCCTCCATCTTCGTCCAAAGCAGCATCGCCGAGGAAACAGAGGAAGAGAGAGAGAGAGAGAGAGAGAGTTTTATTGCAAAAGGGCCAATCAATCAGCTTCTTCTCTTCTGAGTCTGACAACCGAGATAATGGCCGAGTTGACCCAGGGCGAGGTGGTCTACTCGCCCAAGACTCTTCAAGTCTGGCGAGCTCTGCTCAACTGGCTCGCCTTCTTCTCCCAGATCTTCCTCCAAATCCTCCGAGCTCTCGGTCACCACTCCCTCCTTTCTTCTTCCTCCTCCTCTTCCGCTTCTTCCGCCGCCTTCAAATCCCTGCCCGTCGAGCCGCCGGAGAACGACTCCCCCGCCGCCTCCGCCGTTGAAATCGCCGACACCCCCGATTCCGACGACCCTTTTGAAAAGCTCACGGTGCGGTTTTAAAATTTCAAAACTTTCTATTTTTGAATCCTGTTTAAATTTTACCATTTCCATGAATTCGAATTGCTTACTGAAATTATTGTTCTTTTATATTAATTCAGGAAAAAAAATTGATTTTTCTATACATAAATCGGAAATAAGAATTTAATTAGTTGGAATTATAGTCCAGCTGAATTGAGTGTTTGATATGAATTTAAAGCTTCTATGGTTCTGGTTTAGTCAATGAGAAGCAGAATTAGCAAGGGCTAGTTTGGGAAGCACTTATGCTAGAAGTGGTTTTATTGTAAACATGTCCAAAATTTTATTGAAAGTCCAAGAGCTTCATGGAAAAGCCTTGGAAGTGCTTCTTGTGCTTCATGAAGAAGCACTGGGCTTCTATGACCCAAAAGTGCTTTTGAGCTTTCTGCCAAATGAAGTCAGAAATGCTTTTGGTTATCAGAAAGCAATTTTAGCTCTTCCGGAAGCAATCCCAAACGGGACTTAGTAATGGATGAAAACGGAAAGTCAATGGAGGGAGGGAGAGATCAGAGAGGTGGGTGTGTAGAGTGTTTACTTTTTTTGGATGTGCTGACACTAAAGACCTGCAGGTAGTTCTGGACCTGGATGAAACCCTAGTGTGTGCATATGAAACATCCGGCTTGCCGACTGTAGTTCGAACTCAAGCAACTGAAGGTGGGTTGAAGTGGTTTGAGCTTGAATGCGTATCTTCGGACAAGGTGCTTTTTTCTCATTTAGGTTGATTATCTTGCATTCCTTTCGAAAGATGAAAGCTTGTTGACATGATTGTGTTGGGGTTTGAAGGAATGTGATGGCAAACCGAAGGTCAATTATGTCACAGTCTTTGAGCGTCCGGGGTTGCATGACTTCCTGAAACAAGTTAGTCAGTTTGCAGAGCTTGTGTTATTCACTGCTGGTCTTGAAGGTTTGTTTATGACTTTCCGATCTTTGTTTCTATTTTCTCTTTGGCTGTTCCCTTTTCCTGTAACTGTTTGGGATGCTTATTTTAGTATGGTTACAGGTTATGCTAGACCACTTGTTGACAGAATAGATGTGGATAATCTGTTCAGTTATCGACTTTATCGGCCTTCAACCACCAGCACGTAAGTTCTGCACCTTGTATTTTTGATCTAATGGCTATTGACATGGAAAGCCTCATGTGGAATTCTATCCAATATATCCACATAGGTTTCGTTGAAAAAATAATATGAATGTCTCGATTTGATACCTGTTTTTTATTCTACTACTGAAATTGCTTGATCAGCTATTGATTTTGAGACGTGACAGTGGTTTAGCACTTTATAGACACTGGAATCTTACGGTCATTTGTCTCGTGTCACCATCTCTTACATGTATAGCCACCATATATAGTTAGCTAATGAATTGCAGCACTGTGAGCGTAAAACACATATATGAAGAGTGAACAGGTTTTTGTATGGATGTAACATTTTATATCTGATTTTGAAGTTTTACGTATTCAGTAAGATTTTGTGTTGAATGCCAGCGTATCATATGATTCTCGACAGATATCTATACACTTCCAATCTTTATGATCTTAAGTTTTATTGTTTCAAGTCCGCATTCCAAGGTTTTGATGTAGAGTTTCGGGCGACTCATTGGCTCTGTTAGTATGTTATAAACAGTTAGTTTAAATAACCCGAGTACTGTTATTGGAGAATTCAATCCTTAGTTTGGTAAAATCTCTAATGCTGGATGAATACAGGGAATACCGGGAGCATGTGAAGGATCTATCTGGGCTATCAAAGGATATGAGGCGAATTGTTATTGTTGACAACAACCCCTTCAGTTTCTTGTTGCAACCTTTGAATGGAATTCCATGCATTCCATTTTCTGCCGGGCAAACACACGACAAACAGGTAGAACCGTAGAAATTTCATTATCTTGCTGCTACTTTTGAAATTTCAGCATTTAACTTTCTCTGTAATCTCTTTTTCATTTCCTCGTAACCTTGCTGCGCAGCTTTTGGATGTTCTTCTTCCACTCCTCAAGCAGCTCTCTCTGCAGAAAGATGTGAGGCCTGCCCTTTACGAAAGGTTTCACATGCCTGAATGGTTTCAAAAGCAGGGGATTCCTTCAACTGCGTGGAAATAGTATATTGTAAGGGAATTCCCCCATTCTTCTTTCACGCAATCCTCGATAGTTATTTTGTTCAAGCCTCAAGGCAGTGTCTCATCATCAGACTCCAAGTTTCTGTACAGCATCTGTGTGTTCACTGCAATTTATTGATACAAAGCTGTGTTTTCGCCAGAGGTCAAAGTGCTGCGTCTCACTATCATACGAAAACCATTGATGTACGTAGATTTGTTAAGAAATCTCTGATTCTTGTGTAACTATGTCTATATGCTTGCACCTCTATTCAACGTCTGTAATATTTTTTATTTTTTGTGAAATTGTTGCCAACAATTACTACCATTTTGTATGTTCCCCGTAGTGTAATGAGATTTATTTGTTGTTGACATATCGCACGTTGTATCAAGAAATAATACAAATGTCAAAGGGTTCCGAAGCGTGTAGTCCAATTCTCTCAGGGCCGGCTTTGAGGTTCTGAGGACCCTGTCTGAATCTCGTCGCCAATGTGCATTTTTGTGTTCACATTGAGTGGTACATAGGAAGAAAATCAAGGTGGTCCTATTTGCTAGCCTAGTGTAATTGATGCTAACCCTAGCATGGAGGCTAAACAGTCTCAACTAGTTCCACCAGAAAGAACATGAATGGACCTAACTGCAGGCCAACTGCTAATCAGCCTAATCTCTTTAATCACTTAGGCTAAGGAAAAGGGTCGGGGCCTAACTAATCTCGCAGTTGATCGAGCGTTTGTTGTTAGCACAACTCAAATAGTAAAACCTAGAAGGGATTTTACCTTACAGCCAAGGGTTTGTTGATCGAGAACTGTTTGAAATCGGTGGTAAAGTTAATTCGCTAAAAAAGCCTTCACCATATCTTCACCTTGCCCTACCTTGATCTGAGATTATCTGGCACAACAAGGACACCCAATTCATGGCCATATCTGACAGTTATGCATAAGCTTCTTTATGGTTTGTTTCGTTGTTAGTGCTAATCGAGGATTAGCCAGCAATCCGACATCATGTTAGGTACTCCGGTTTATTCAGTAACCAAAAGCAAGGACATGAATGTCTGTGTCGTTCACTTTTTCTTACTCCAGGGCAGCCTTTCGATCTCTTCGATTATTTGTATTTTTCTGTTAGTATTTTATCTTCCTTTTTGCCTTCAATTGGCTGTTGCCCCTAATTTAAAAAAAAATAAAACTAATGAACCTGCAAACTTGTGGCACTTTCTGGCAATCTGTAACCGTAATGGAGGTGACTCTACTATTGTATGGAATGTTTAAAATATTTGTATCCGTAAAAATATCGATATGCAAATTTGTGAAAATATCGATATTGATATCGATATCGGTTACGTTCAATGAAAATTATGAAAATTTGTTCAAAAAGGGGAAATTTAAAATTAAACTTTAGGGAATGTCAAATATTGGTTAAGACGAAATATAAAAATTTCTCCGATATTTAACTGATATGTTGGAAATATCGACAAAATATTTTAGCCCAAATTAAAGAGTTTCCTCGATACGAGGTGAAATTTAGACTTCACTCCCTTCATACCTTTCTCTAATTTTCCTAATATTTTCATGAAGATACTGATCGTATCGAAGAAATTTCAAACATTGATTGCATGTGAGTTTTATTTATATTAGAAGACATGTAAATGTGCTAGTTTTGTGTCTAGATAACATCAGCCTAATGATAATTTCAAATGCAACACTTTACCACTAATATTACGATTTAGTAATATTTCTTCCGACTCATAATTGACAAATTTCATATTCAACTTATTGAAATGACGAGTTTAATACTTAATTATTAAAACTCGCATATTGTATAACGTAAACCAAATCTCTGTTTTTATTTTTACTAATGCCAGGCTTTAAAAAAGGTTGTCGCCATTGTCGTGGATAAAGTAGAATACATGTTTAGTCCACAAATTGCAGCGCCATGGCATGTTAAACTTGCCAAACAGACAAGATGAATCTTGATAACATGGCTGTGCTACCCCGAGCTTTTGTTCTGAGTTCCATTACCAAAGTTTCTCCAACCTTATAAACCCCAAACTTTCTCATCATCCTCGTCATCACCTCGTTAAAGAACTAATACAAAAGAATGTACTTCACCCGAAAAGGCCAAACTTTATCATTATGTTTATATGATAATTATGTACAAGACTTCCAGACGCATCGGTTCACAACCCATTCCTCACAGTATTAGAATCACCATCTAAACTGAATAAAAAAGAAGGTTTTCTTTGCGTGTTTATAGCATGAAAAAAGAAAGCCTTCGCAAAGAGGGAACCGGATCCCCTCCGGACTGAGCAAGGAATTCGAGCCGTTGAAATTTGATCCAACGACTACAAACAGGAAGCCATCTAAAAGTTATAATAATTGTAGCCATTTGATCAATTTCAACGGTCTAGATCCCTTGCTTAGTAAGTTTAGTATATTTGGGTTCAGAGGGGATCCGGTTCTCGCAAAGAGAATTTCAATAAATTAAGCTTTTGTTGAGGGGCATTGGGTTGGGATTATGGTGGTCCCATGATCACTAGGAGTCTAGGAAATATAGGGTTTAGTATCCGAAATATACAAGTGAAGGTTTTTTGAGGACTCTTCAAATGTTTAGTAGTGATCTTTTTGTCCTTCTCAAGTGTTTGATATAATGTCTGCTAAACAAATCTCGACAAATTACGTTGACAAACCCACTAAGTATTTGACAAAATATCTCAGTAAATAAATTGATTTTTTTTTTTTTTGGAATTCCGCGCTCTATTTCTACTTAAAAAAACTTGTAATTAACACTGAAACCTTCTAAGGCTCGAAGTCTGAATCCGCCATTGTTGCATGACGTGGCCGGTCAAGGTTTCAATGTAATACCAGAATGCAACAATTGGGATTCTTTTGAAAAGTCTATGAGAATAATTGTAATATTTTAAAAGAAAAAACATGATTAGCTTGGCCGAGAATAAATAATAATAACAAAAATAATCATCGGGCCCAGGGTTTATTTATTTTTCAATTCTTTTCCTTCGCAATTCACTCTGAATGACAACCATCTAGTCTCTTGAAGAAATAAGCAGCCTGACACTAGGTTTCCTTCACAGTTGACACTTTTTTTTTTTCATTTTTTATTTCTGTCTGCTGTTTCTAACGAAGCAATTGAGTTTTTTCCAATTTTAGTGTTTTGATTAAACAAGTCTCTTTTGAGCTGTTCATTAGGAGATTCCTTAAGTTTATATAAGGCATCAAAATGATCTTTGAAATTTGCATAATACATAACTTTGGTCTCTGAGATTTAAAATTAATAAAATTGGTCCCTGAGATTGTACATCATCCATTATTTTGGTCATTCTGTTAAAAAACTCCGTTAAGTTGAGGGTATAACACATAACTTTGATCATTGAGATTTGCATAACACATAACTTGGTCTTTGAGATTGTCCACAATTCATCATTTTGGTCATTCCATTAAAAAGCTTAGGGACTACTTAACATAATTTTTTAATGGAATGACCAAAATAATGGATGGTGGACAATCTTAAGGGCTACTTTTATTGATTTTAAATCTCAGGAACAATTTTGACTAAAAAAACCTTTATATAATAATAAAGAAATATTGGGTCAAAACTCAAAAGAACCTTTTTACTACCTTCTTTCGTTAGTTTAGTTGATAGGCAATTGAATTTTTCAGAAAGTGGGCAACATTAGAATGATAGAAAAGGACCGTCGTGGTCGGAGGAGGAAGAGGCAACTTGAGGCCATCTCTAACCGAAGGGTTCAGAGGGTCAGAGGGCCGAAAATAGCCAAAAAATTGTCTCCAACAGAGGGTTAGGCTAGAGGGCTGTGGAATCTGAGAGGGGCCACGGAATCGGAAAGGGCCAAAGGGCTAGAGGGCTGGTCACTTCCAGCCAGCCAGCCAGCCTCGGGCTGGCCAGAGTTTTTTTAAATGTGTCGGATTTCCTGTTGGTTATAACCGACAAGAATTCTTAAGAAAAAATTCAAATGCAATAGCTAGCTCCTCAGACTTTTTATATAATTTCTAATTTATTTTTGTACTTTATGTAATTTTGTATTTATTTTTGTACTTTATGTAATTTCGTAGTTATTTTTAGTTCTTTATGTAATTTTTTATTTATTTTTAGTACTTTATTTAAACACACCAAATAAAATTACATAAACACATCAAAATAAAATTACATAAACACTCCAAATAAAATTGCATAAACACACCAAATAAAATTGTATAAACACACCAAATAAAATTACATAAACTCACCAAATAAACTTAAAAAAACAAACCAAATAAACTTATAAAAACAAACCAAATAAAATTACATAAACTCACCAAATAAAACTTACATAAACACACCAAATAAACTAAGAACTTTATTCTTAGCTCACAAGCTCCTTTTAAGTTTCTTCACCTTGTTTCAATCCCCATTGGTGCTCAATCAAGTCACTTTGACGGCTTAAGTGCATGTATGGTTGTTGCATTGCAGTGTACTGATCAATGATCAATTGATTGTAACGTTCATCCATTTCCAATGGCTCGTGTAACACGGGATCTTCAGTGCAGTCATGAGCACAATAAATATGTGTTATGGAGTTGTTCATCGTGTCCGACTCGTATTCATCGATGGCATCATAATCATACTCATCTTCCACAATCATGTTGTGGAGAATGATACACGTCATCATGATGGATCGAAGAGCCTCGACATCAAACATTTTGGTAGCAACCCTCACAATCTCCCAACGAGCTTGTAGGATACCAAAACAACGCTCCACATCCTTCCTTGACCCCTCTTGACATTTTGCGAAGTGTTTTTCTTTTTCACTTTATGGATGTGGCATTGATGCTCATTTGTATTTATGGTCATTGACCCAATATGTGACTTTGTCTGTTTTTCGTTGCAGCACCTCGTCGAACACTGGAGATTGGGCAAGACATTAATGTCATTTTGAACTCCTAGAACACCAAAAAAAGCATGCCAAATCCATGTATCAAATGAAGCCACTGCTTCCAAAATGATACTTTTGGCTATTTTTCTGTCGTCATAAGCTCATTGCCACGCACTTAGACAATTTTTCCAAGTCCAATGCATACAGTTGATGCTTCCAATCGTGCCAGGAAAGTCTCGCATCTCACCCTTCTTCAAAAGCCTTCGTATGTCCATTGTCGTGGATTTTCGAAGGTACTCATTGTTGTAGAAGACTACGATTACGGAGCAAAACTTCATCAGGGATTCCAAAACAATTGATTTTCCCATCTTCGCTATCTCATCCACTTGATCTGCAAATGCTCCATATGCAAGCATCCGCAAGGCATCATTAATTTTTTGTTCAGGAAGAAGACCTACAACATGAAAAACATCTTTTTTTTTGCACAAAGTACGGATCAAGGTTGCAAATAGCAATCATGATTTTGTTGAACAAACTTCGTTGCATTCTAAAACGATGTCTAAAAATATTATCAGGAAATAAACTGTTGGGGATAAAATAATCTTCCAAGAGATCTTTACCTCGTATTTCCCTCTTTCTATCCAAGTTTGCGGCACGTCTGGGTTTGGATATCTAACCCAAAGCTTACATGACACGATGAGAATGTGATGCTCTTTGACTTCTATGTTCATCATCCTCATCCTCTTCCATTGCAAAAGCCTTATCTCGACCTTCGTCGAGATTGAACAATTCTTCCTGTTGTGCCAACAATTTTTTATGTTGCTCATCGATTTCATACAATCTCCTTGAAGAAGACATTGTACGAACTCAAGATTTAAAAGCAATGAAGAAGGATTCTGAGCTAAAGGATTGAGTTTAGTGTATGACTTAGGATGAATGTAGGCTTTATATGGACAAAAAAAGAAAGGATGAGGTTTTGGATAATGCCATGTGGCACTGCGTGATTGGTTGAAAATCTTATCAAAATTTTGGCTAAATTATTGTAAACAGATAGTGACAAATGGTGCGTCAGGATTGGTTGAAAATCATATCGGAAATCTGTCTACAAAATAGTACTTTCGGATAATGACACGTGGTGTGATAAGATTGGTTGAAAATCTTATCGAAATATTGGCTAAATTATTGTAAATAGATAGTGACACGTGGCGTGTCAAGATTGGTTAAAAATCTTATTGGAAATCTATCTACAAAATAGTACTTTCGGATAATGACACGTGGCGTGACAAGATTGGTTAAAAATCCTATCTAAAACTAAAACTTTTTTTTAAAATTATTTTGTAAAAAAATAACAATATTTTAATGGGCTGAGTGCCATCGCATTTTTTAGAGGTGGAGATGCATTTGGCCAATTACTATTTATTAGTGTCAATCACTATTCATTTGAGTGGATTAAATGGATTGGGTGCCATTGCATTTTTAGGGGTGAACTTGCTCTAAAGAAGTTGCAAATTCTCTTTCATTTTTCTTTCCCTTTGTTTTGTTGGAAATTTATTTTTGTTTTGCTGGTTATTTATTTATTTGTCTTTCTTTTTTGTTTGGTAATTTATTCTTGTTTTATTCCTATTTCCTCCAACCATTTGTTCAATTAAAAAAAAAACATTCGTTAATTTTTTGGCAGTTACTAATTAAATACTAATTATGTTTCTATTTTTTAACAAAGGATATTATCTATACTAAAGGGGTCAGGGAATGGGCTAAGCCTCACAATAAGCTAGCTGGGGGTGGGCATAAAAACCGGCAAACCGAATCGAACCGTGAAAAAAAAACACGGTAAAAAACTATATTGACAAAAAAAGTCAAAACCGGACTGAACTGCTTTTAATATAAATTATTGTTTTATTATTATTTTTATATAAATAAAACATTTTTCCAAGAAGACCATGTACATAAGCCCAATATTTTTCTTCACTTCTTTCACTCTCCTTTGTTGTTTTATCACTTTTCTCCCCTATATTATTTTTCTCCATTCTTTTCCAGTATATTATGCATTATGCATATTTTAGTTTTAGTTTTAGTTTAAGATCTACATTTTGGACTTGATATGAGCTTTTCTATCTTTTGATTTATATTTATATGTACACTTTCTATCCTCCAGTCACAAATCTTGTAGATCTGAAAACTCAAATTTACTTAACATATATATAATTTTGGTTAGAACCGTAAACCAGCATGAACCGAACCGGAACCTTCATGAACCGAACCGTACGGTTTTAGTAATAAATTTAAGTGGAACCGCACCAAACCGAACCGTTGAAATTTTCCAATTCCGGTACCATTTTGAGGGTGGAGCCGGGCCGAATCAGACCGTACCCACCCCTAAAGCTAGCAATAATGTGGTTCAAATTCACTTTTGATGAGAATCGAACCTAAGAACTCTCACTTACAAATGAAAAAGAATACCACTAAACTGTAACTAAGTGGTAATTATGTTTCTAATTCGAATTTTGAATTTTCAAATTCCTTGTTAGTTAGTATTTTTTTTTCCAGGTAAATAAATTCTTGTTATTGCTTTGAAGATAGGAATTTCTTTTCTTTTTTTTGAAAAGTTGAAGATAGGAATTGGGATTATCCTTAACACTATGTTTGGATGAGGGAAATAAACTTGAAATTTGAATAAAAGTTAGAATTTGTAAATTGACATGCACCAATTCTCTTGTTTGGATTCATAAACATAGAAATTTAAAATTTATGCGTAGAAAAAAACTTGGAATTTGGGACCTCCAATTCCCAAGTTTAAATTTCATGTAAATATGTGTCATTTCCCAATTTCTATGATTGAGAACTTAAAAATAACAACTTTTGTTTTCAATTTCATTGTTCTTTTAGGCTAACCAAACAAAAAAATTCACAAATTCTAAAAAATAAAATTCCGTCAATTCAATTTCCGTCATTTTAAAATTTCTTAATAATTTTAATTTTCTTCGTTCAAACATAGTGCAATGGAGTTGCCAAAGCAGCTTTTCCAACCAAAGACTTTGGTGAAAAAGAATCCTCTTAAATTTCTTCACTTTTTCAGAAAATACCTTTTTTTGCATGTAACATGCAATTTGCACGTGTTTCACCTCTCAGGTGCGTAATTCATATTTATTTGTCCCCCCGTGTGACGACAAAAATTAAATAAAATGTTCAACAAAAAAAAAAGAAAAAGGAAAATCAAAGAACTCTGGTTATGTTAAAATAACTCAGGGTTATACACATACAAACATTAGTTTAAAATTTAGAGAACTTAACGAAACACTTCCGGTACTGTTCATTTTAATAAAAAACTACTTTTTTACTTTAAAAAGTCAATCATGGTACTATTCACTTACAACACATTTTTCTCATTTTCGTTAAAACTAAAAAATTTCAAATTATTTTTATTAGTTTTCCTTAAAATCTAAATACTTATGGTTAACTTAACTGGTGAGAATAGATGAAAAAAAATATAGTACAACAAAGTTAGGTAGGTCAAATGTTTCAAATGTTCAATTACTTTTTATTATAACAAACAAACAAAATCGTTTTAGTCATCATAATGATTTCCAATGTCTCTGACAATGCGTACCACGTATTCAAAAGCTGCAATTTTGATTTCGGTTTAAGAAAGGGATGTGCTATCAACGCACCCCTTTTTACTTATCACACACCCCTTGTTAATTTATATCTGTTGATCTTCTTCATTTCATCCGATCCGACAGTCGAAAATTAAAAGAGTAGGTAAGAAGTAAAAAATGGTATGTGGATATCACACCCCTTAAGAAACTGTAATTTACTTAGCACGCACGTGGGAATTTATTACTACAACTGAAATACAAATTTACCGCCCTTGTCTTAACATAAATACAAAATTTTAATCGTTGAACTGTCATATACTAGTAGAATGGTATGTATATTTGAAAATAACTGCCAAATTTTGCTTATAATCTATTTTCTTTGCTACATTAAACCTTATTTCCTCCTTTTCACCATATATACGCCATTGAAAATCCGAGAGAAAATATTTTGTTCCAAATACGCTTCATTGAATTTAGAGAAAGTTCGTATCTGCAAATTGAATCAAAACTCGTTATAAATGAATTCAAGCATTACCCAAGGGTTCAAACGATAACCATATACATTTTTGAGATGTGAAAGGCTTCTTCACAAAATACTTTACCAATTCTAAAAAAAATTTACTTTAAATTCCAAAAATCCGATAGTTTTTGAAATTAAAAAATTATTAAAAATGACTTATAAAGAAAAATAGCCAGTTTTGAAAAAGTAACAACCAAAAAGGGAAAAAATAAGAAGAAGAAAAGAAACGAATTATATATAAATGCTGTGAAACAACCTCAGAGTTTCATCAGTTTCTGAACCCAAAATCTACTTGGATCTCTCTCTCACTCTCTCTCTCAATCTCTCTCTCTCTCTCTCTCTCTCTCTCTCTCTCTCTCTCTCTCTCTCTCTCTCTTCTGTGTCTGTCTGCGTGCATGCAAACCCCAAAAGAGCTCCTCCAATGAAGCAGACCAGAGCACGCCAACCTACCACCCATGCCGTCAATCCCCACTCCTTTCTATGACGAAACGACCCTTCTCCTCCCTTACCACCGCCACCTTCATCATCATCACCGCCACCATCCTCTTCGCCGTTATACCACCACAAGCTCATGCCTTCGGTTCCGGCTCCACCCTTGCCGTTATCTCCGCCTCCGGCACCGTCTGCGGTGTCGTGTCAGACCAACCGCGGCAGCGCATCGTCTGCTACCGCCGCGGACAAACCGTCGCAGTCGAGCCCAACATCTCCTTCTCCGCCATCTCCGGCGGACGGACCTCTCTATGCGGCCTCCGCTCTGGCGGATACAGCATCCTCTGCTGGGACGACATCGCCTCCCAAAACTCCACCTTCCCATCCAAACGTCTTTACTTCAACAAAACCGTTACGTTAGAAAATCTCTCAGTCGGCGACGACCATATCTGCGCCAGAACCGTCGTCACAGGCACCATAAAATGCTGGCGGGTCGACGACGTGTCCGAATTACCATCTGGGTCGGACCAATTCTCCTCGATTTCATCGGGGTCGGGTTTCTCTTGCGGAATTTCCAAAGCCACCCTCCGGGTTCGATGCTGGGGCAGAGCAACTTCAATGGCGGAAGAAATACAAACCGGGTTCGGAAACATGACAATGGCGACCATCACAGCCGGCGGCTCGCACGTGTGCGGGATCAACACCACAGGACTTATAGTCTGCCGGGGAAGCAATGGCGCCGGCCAATGGAACGTCCCTCCTGGCTCGCCTTTCGAGTTCTCTGCTCTGTCCCTCGGAGTAAACCACAGCTGCGCAATCAGAACTTCAAATAAAACGGTCATTTGTTGGGGAGGAGGAGGTCAATTTGCATTTAACCAAACAAACGGGGTGTCTTTTGAAGTAATTGCTTCTGGGTCGGATTTCGTTTGTGGATTAACCACCAGGAATTTTTCGATTGTTTGTTGGGGTACGGGCTGGCCCAATCTCTCCGGTTTGAAATCAGGGGAGGAGCTCGAATTGCCCGAAATTCTTCCCGGTTCTTGTGTCAATTCCTCCTGCGGTGAATGTGGAATTTACCCTCAGTCCCAAAGGCTCTGTTTTGGTGCAGACAACATTTGCAAGCCCTGTTTGCCTCCAATTTCATTGCCACCACCAGCATTTCCACCGCCGCCGCCGTCGCCGCAGCCGCCACCGCCCCTGCCGTCAAGGCTGCCGCCCGCGGCATTGACGACGGGTTTATTGATGTTTGCCATTGTCGGTTCTGTCGGAGCTTTTGCAGGTATTTGTACTGTTATTTATTGTTTGTGGACCGGCGGTTGTTTTGGGGACAAAAAGATTCACAATTCAGTTCAGCCGACAATTACTAGAGATGCTAGCTCAAACAATGGCAATGGGATAACGTCAAACAATAGTCCCCCGTCGAGATCCTCCACCATCCGCCGCCAGGGCTCGAGGATCATGAGGCGGCAGAGGAGCGGAACATCCTCGAAGCATGCAGACAGGGCGGAGGAGTTTTCCCTGTCCGAGCTCGCGGCCGCCACCAATGACTTCTCAATGGAGAACAAGATTGGCGCCGGAAGCTTCGGAGTTGTATATAGAGGCAAACTGCCTGACGGCCGGGAAGTTGCGATCAAGAGAGGCGAAACCGCCCCGAAGATGAAGAAGTATCAGGAGAAGGAGAGCGCATTCGATTCGGAACTTGCGTTCTTGTCGAGAGTTCATCACAAACATCTCGTGAGGCTTGTCGGATATTGCCAAGAGAGGGACGAGAGGCTTTTGGTGTACGAGCACGTGAAAAACGGTGCGCTTTATGATCACTTGCATGACAAGAACAATGTGGAGAGAAGCAGTAGTTTGTTAAATTCGTGGAAAATGAGGATCAAGGTTGCATTGGATGCCTCCAGAGGCATTGAGTATCTGCACAATTACGCCGTGCCGCCTATCATTCATCGAGATATAAAGTCATCGAACATCTTGCTCGACGCGAATTGGACCGCGAGGGTGTCTGATTTTGGGTTGTCGTTGATGGGGCCGGAGTCAGAGGTGGATTTTAGGCCAACGAAGGCGGCAGGGACGGTTGGCTACATTGATCCGGAGTACTACGGACTCAACTTGTTGACCGCGAAGAGCGATGTCTATGGACTCGGCGTGGTGCTACTGGAGCTTCTGACGGGGAAGAGGGCAATATTTAAGGATGGTGAGGATGGGGGGACGCCCATAAGCGTGGTGGATTTCGCAGTGCCGGCGATTATGAAAGGGGAGTTGGTGAGGGTTTTGGACAAGAGGGTTGGGCCTCCGGAAGTGAATGAATCGGAGGCGGTTGAGCTGGTGGCGTATACAGCAATGCATTGTGTGAGTTTGGAAGGGAAAGATAGGCCGACGATGGCGGACATTGTGGCGAACTTGGAGAGGGCGTATGCCCTGTGCGATGAAAGCCCTGGCAGCATCTCAAGTGGTGCAATCTCCATTGTCTCAGCAGAGTAAGAGTGAGTAAAATGTGCTTCCTTCCCGTTAAAGAAAGAATAGAAAAGAAAAGTTGAATTATTTCTTCAATTTTTGTCAAATTTTTGGGGATAAATTGGATGGATTTAAATAAAAGATTTACCATTGGGGGTGTAAAAAGACTAAAGATTTACGGGTTTCCATCTAACCTTGCTGTAGTGTAACATCTTGTAAACACCAACAGCTAGAAATATACAGCCTTTGCTTGCAATTTTCAAGTGTTGCCTAACTTTTCTCCCTTCCCTACATTTTACTTCTTCTTTGTGTGCTAATGCATTTAACTAGGGTTAGATCGTCAATGGAGTCAATCAAATATTGTCATGCCCTTAGTTATTTACCACATAAGTTTAGTATTGTTCGTAATATGAATGAATTGTCGATGATCGATATGTTTGTCGATATTAAATAATCGGATCAGCCAGCTAATCAGGCGATCTAACCCAAGTATTTGTGATGTGATTGAACAAAGAATAATTCATTTAGGTGGGTGTCCTTGTTAACACGAAGTCGCATGACAACAATGTTGTTTGGTAAATGAGTGGCCAAATGAGAGTCAAAGAATGCGACACAAAAGTTTGGCTTCCCAAAAAACCATAGGGATTCCCATGATAAATTATAAAAGTGCTTTATTTTCTTTCTGCTTTTTGTGAAGAGATCCAAAGATTACAAAGCCTGCGGTTTGTACTTGAGTTGAGAGCAGTAGCCGCTACAAGTAGAGCCTCCAGTGTCGCCAAATATTATTAGAAAAATGAGAAAATATTATTACCAGAGCCTATAACTTTGAATCACAGTTTACATGTACGCCAGTTTGACTTGGAAATTCTAGCAAGGCTGCCAAACTGGAGAGACACTTGCCAAATTAGATACGCCCAAGTGTCTCTTAGATGTTCGACACGTGTAGGGTTAAGATCCCATTCTCCTTCTCCATGCATAAATATATACAATAAAACAATTGACGGTATACTCGTGTAATACATGTTTTTTTCTTCTTTTTTTTCTCCATATATGAGACACCACTATTACAGCATTGCAAACCACGAATGCATGACTTTGTGTTTAACTTTTTAATATGTCGGAAGTGTTGCTAGTTTGAGACACTACTACAATGATTTTTCTAGTGTAAGTCTCTCTACAAACCTAAGTTAAAGAAAAACCTGAAGAATCAAATTCTACACTTTAATATGAAAGCATAACATTTATTGATTAATATGTGCATGCTACTGTTATTTTTGTAAGCAATAAATATGTTATCAATGCAGCCAGTCATGTCAAATAACCATGAACATCTTTATGATAATAAATAATATTAGGAGGTGTTTGGACGATGGAATTTTAAGTATCACTGGATTTAGTCTACATGAGACAAAGAGATTTGGAAGCGATTAGATGCAAACATAATGAATGGAGTCATCAACAATCTTTTGTTTATTGGCTTTGTAATGCTCATGTAAGTGCATCTTCAATCCATTTGTTTAATGTTTTGTATGACATTTTTAACTAATTTAGCCTGAATTGCTAGGAACTTGAAAATCTCTCGTCCTACACACCATTCATTTTTGCATTTCCGTTGTCATAGTATGCACTCATCCGCTTGTTTATGTTCTCTAACTTTCTTTTCATCAATCCAATCCAATGATTAGAAGATAACACTCAAAAGCGTACCAAATTTGAAAAATTGATTGGCAATCGATAGGGGAAAAAGTCAAGATTTACTAACTCTCTTGTGTGTGGCCTTGCGAATTGGGAGTTGGGAGTGGGAGCAGTTGGAGTGGTGGTGCCTAAATACGTCTATGTTAATGAGGGTGACATACGCTTTTAAACAAAATCGAGTAATTAGGCCCACTGAGGGAGCACGGAAATTCCCAGAAAATTCATTCCCCTTTTCCATCATTTTTTTTTGTTTTAATTCATACAAAAGGAACAAAAATAATTACATAAAATATAAATTATTTTTATATTTTATGATGTTAATTCTCTCCTCTCCTGCCGTCTCATTGAATACCTTTATATTTAAAAGTTCATAATTAAGTCACGTCAGCATTTTATGTTGACTTCTCTATAGAAAAAAAAAAACAAAAAAGAAGGTAAGAGAAAAGGAGAGGGAACGAAATTTGAAGGAGAGAGAATTGTACTCCATTGGTTTGAGCAACGCCATTAGTTTTTCGTCCACAATAAAAGGTTTTGAGTGCCAATAAGGACTGGAAGTTTCATTGCATCGGAATCTTAATTCAAAGGCCAAAGCTCCAATTCAATCAACATCCAAGAACCGATGCCCCAATTTTCTCAACTAAAAAAAAAGGTTCAACATACATTCCACATGTTGTAAGAAGGGTTCATTTTTCTCTTTGTAATTCTTATTTCCTAAGCAACAGAGGACCAAATCAAGCTTGTGAAAATGAGCCATCACTCCGATTTCTGTTTGAATGTGTCATCAGCGTCGTCGAGATCATCAAGTTTATCGGCTTGAAGGACTCATATTAGTACAAACAAGGCCAAAATTCCGGCTACATTCTGCAGAAAGCACTTGGTGAGGCCATTTTCTTGATCGTGAGGCCATTTTATTGGCGTATAATGTATTACCTTTATCGAGGTTTTCCTTGGTTAGATTCGGGGGTATCTTCTTTGTCGATTCTCTTCAACTTCATTCATCCAATCATTAAGCCGGAGGAGACCCTTGTATCCGTAGTATGATACAGCAACTAAAACCACCAGGAGGGTGAAAACTAGAAGACACCGTTTCACGTTGGAAATAATTTTCTGTTTGAAAATGAAGAGTTACAGTTAGCAAGTGAATAATGAGGCAGTTCAAAGTGCTCGGTCTTTTCTTTCAAGGAAATACATACTTGCAGTGTCGAGGTTTGTGTCACTTGTTGCAACCGCTCACGCCTTTTCTTCCGCTTTGGTCCTTGCCTATCATTATCTGATTCCTTCACCTTCAAGACACAAAAAATGGCATTAGAATGACAGCAGCAAGTTTCAAATCATAAAAGTCTGTTTGAATTTCAATATCTTACCTCCACAGATTTAGGTCTACGCAACTGTAATTCTGAATCATTAACCTTTTGTTTGCTTTTGCAGTCGGAATTGCAAGGAATGAGTCCAAGTCCAAATTGATTCTTAAATACATCTTTGGGATCAGAACCAGCATCGCGATAGGCTGCCTGAACATTGTGACATAACCACTCCTTTTTCAAGCTCTGGCATCCACAACGGACAGTAACCTTTGCATATAAAGTTAGAATCAAGTCAGAAAGCTAAAGAGTGCGTGAGACGATAATTCATGCAATAACTTCACTTTCTTTTCCCTGAGCTAACAAACATGAAAATTTTCAATAAAACTTATATTTTATGGTAATACAAGAATTATAACCTTTTTAGAGCACTTTTCGGGTGATGAACATTGACCAGGATGACAAATCTCTGGGCACAGATGAGTACAATACGGCAACTTTCTGCATAATGAACAGCACCACTAAGATCCTCTCTTAATTCAAAAGGGAAGCAAATAGTAGAGAGAACTGGAATAATACTTAAAGGTGTACAACCGAACAAGCAAAAGAAAACATGTATTTGTATTACCTGTGACAAGGCCCCTTACATGAACGAGCAGCCATTTGCTCCTTTTCGGACAAGCTGTTAAAATATATGCACTCAAAAACATGAACCATGGAACCACAGTGACACGATCGCTTTACAAGCACCTTGCAAGGAGGGCAGTCTCCAGGATGACATGGCAAAGGACAAGGATGAGGACATGCAGGCTCCCTCTCCTGAATGAACACATTTTCAGCAATCATGCAACGTTTAGTTTCAAAAGTACTAAAAGAAAGTCGAAGATAATAATTGTAGTAAAATTAAGGTAAAGATCAGTTTTCATGGAAGGTGGAGGATCCTAAAGAGAATCATCAGAGCAGTCTAATATGAAGGAATTAATAACACCTTTTTGCAAGGAAGTTGACACTTCTCACAAGGCTCACTTCTTGCTTGTCGGACTGATGGCACCGTTTGATTCTTGAGGGGGTGACAAGTTTTTGTGCAAAAGTGATTACCACAAGGTAGAGGATTTCCGCACAAGTTTTCGCAGGAAAATAGTGTTTTATCTGAGCAGATCATCTGATCCAAGGCACAAACAAATGATAAGTGGAATTCAGGAGAAAATATGAGGCCAAGTTGATATAACTAAGTCAAGTAGTTTGAGTTGAAATTCTGTGGTATCAAACACACCATTTTATCTGCCCCGATGTGCTGGCCAACACATGACCTCCAAACAAGTTCTGGGCATGGAGGGCATGGAGATCCTGGAGTGGATTCACTCTGATGAAAGGATTTCTTCTTCTTAGGTTTCAACGTAAATTCCGGATTCGGAGGAGGTTTAGGACCATGACACCTGAAGATTAAAATAAATGAATTTACTGAAATTAGTTGTATAAAGGAAGTATGTTAGAGATATTTTCCAGAGAATAGCTCAAAATCAAAATAATGCATTGAAAAAATCCTGCAAACCTTAGCTTGCAATTGTGGCCACATGGGTATTCTTCCTCACAAAGTAATCTACACGGGTGGCAGGCTCCATAATGGCATTTATGTGGCTGGGGAAAGAACAAAAATAATTGTCATTACCATAACACAAGGCACTGTTAAATAGGGGTAGCATTTATCTACTAACTGCACATTCATGATAATGGTCATGCTATAATTTTAAGAACCTACATGTATGTTCCAATAAAGCTCAAGTGTAGATCCTTGACACAAACTTTGAGACAAACTAGGCCAAACCAACCAACTGTACCTTGGAATTTGGTCCATGCCTGCATAAAGGAGTAATAGGGCATGGCTTACGACATCTGGGAGGCTTTTGATCCATCTCAGTACCGCAAGGAACCTGAATTCAAAATCCATTTGGAAAGTGGAAAATACATCTTCAGACCAATTTGGCCAAGGAACATAAGAAAACTTTCGTTGTGCAACATGCTATGAACCAGGTCTTCTTTTCTAACGATATTAACCCAGAAAGTTTTTTAAAAAAAATATCAGAAAAGATGTTCACTCATAAAGAACAAAAATTGCAATCCTTTTGCAGCAGTCACAAGCAACACCTCTGTTAGTATGCATGTTGTTTATCCTAATGAGACAGTTAGAATCACCACCAAGTATATAGAGATGAACTGCAATGGCAAAAACCCGCACCTCAAAGTGTGTCTGACCGCATGCACATGTAATTGTCACCATCACTGGGCACGGAGCACAAGCACCTCTGTAGAAACAAAGCTGTACTTCATAATTTGCAACTAAAACCTTTTCATTTTCATCTAAAGCTTCAAACTATTTGAAAAGAAAAACTGTTCATTTGTTTTCCCTCTAATACAAGTAGCAATATTTATTGTTGTTTTTTATAGAAACACTCAAGTTTAAGAATGCCATGCCAGACTTGTCATATGGAGTTCAATTTCTCATCACTCTAACTCTGAAGATTTCTCTTGAATAATATACATATTATATCCACACTATTGAATAACAGAATGTTCCAGCTCAACTAATGTGACTACAGATCTGCCACGGGATAGGGAAACATACCTATGGCATGGAGATGGGCACTTGTGGTTCCTACATCGTAGCTTTCTTCCACAAATCTAAAAGTTCAAAAATCAATACAAACACAAATGATTATAGACCTAAAATCAGAATTTTACCAGTATAGACCTAAAATCAGAAGCCGAACGAGGAACACAAACCTCTGAGCACGGTGGGCAGTCCCCATCACAGCACCTGCGCTTACAAGCATGCCGCCCACAGTCCCTTAGTCTCTGGCACTTCCTTTCGCATGCTAAATCTTGATGGCAAGGAACCTATTCTAGATCCAATTACACTATCTTTTAGTGAACTCATAAACTAACAAGTGAATCAATCCCTCTTTGATCGAAAGATTCTAAATTTGAGCAAAATAGCAAACGTCATACCTCCTTTTTCAAGCTCCCGCACCGGCAATACTTAATGACAACTGTTCTGCAAGTCTCAATGCACTCCCCACGATGACACCTCTCCGGGCACCTATGGTAGCCGCAACTGAGCATCTTATCACAAGTTGAACCACACAAAGGCACAGAGGCTTTGCAAGACAATCCCTCATGCATTCTCTTTCCACAGGGGCATGTCCTCTTCCCCTGGGACGGGCACGGCCCGCACTCCCCCAAATGACACCCTTTGGTACACTTATGCTGCCCACAGCCAAGCACCTTCTCGCACGGCTCCTCACACCTAAAATCAAGCCGCTCACAACACTCCTTCTCCTCCTCCTTCTTCCCACATTGGCACCGGTACACTCCCCGCACCCGGCACGGCAAGCAGGGCCCCTGGTGGCAAATCTCCGAGCACCGGTGGATCCCACAAGCCAATACCTTCTTACAAGCATTATTACAAGAGAAATACTTAAACCCACATCGCCGGACGTCCTTCACAGACCCACAAAAGCACCGAGATTCTACGAGCTTCGGGCAGGACGGGCAGGGACCCGGGTGGCAAAGAAGCAAGCAATGGTGGCCACAGCCGTGCTTCAGCGGCCGGTTGCAGACCTCGCCGCACGAATGCGGCAGAACCCACGGGTCATCGCTCGGTGGGTTCTCGAGCTTTCCACAGAAACAGTAATAATTCTTGGGGATTTGAGAATGGGGGTACTCTATCCTACATTTGGGGCAGTTCCAGACTGATACCTCGGCGGCTTTCTGGGCGGAAATGGGAAGGCGGGTGGAGGCCCGCAAGGCGGACAAATCGGAGGCCTGGCGCGCCCAGCTCTGGATGCATATGAGGTGGAAGACGGAGAAACAGACGGAGGTGCAGGACCATGTCGGGTCGGCGGGCCGGATCCGCTCCAGGCATATCAGGCATGACAGAGCGCCGGAGGAGGATGACGTCAGGAAAGATTGGATCTTGGAGAGGTCGGCCGTAGTCGCTGTTGATTTTCCTGTGAATTCCAAGTAGGTTCGGAAAATGGAGTCGGAGAGATCCGAGTGGCGAACGGGTCCGGAGCCAGATTGGCTCTGGTCGGAGTCGGTGTCGGAGTCCGAGTGGTTTGAGGGCATTTTGGGAATTCGGGGCCAAGAGTCGATCTTTTCCTTATTTTACAGAGCGCGGCAGATTTCGGAGATTTTGAGCGCCACGGCACGTCGGCATATGGAAAGTCTCTAAATTGGTCGAATTATTGATGGGCCTCCAAATAACTAAAGCCCATTTACTATTCGGCCAGGCCAACGAGGCCCAAATAAAATAAAATAAAGTAAACGGTATTGCAGATTTTTCGTTAAATCTTCCTAAAATAAAATACTATATGATGCAAAAGCTAGCAAATTTTATTGAGGAAGATAAAGTTACAAACTGTTACAAATTTACGTAACTTCAGGTACACGACTGTCGTATTACATAAATCACACAGAGAACTAAGTAATGTATAACCAAATACATACCAAAAACATTACACACAAATTTAACACAAACAAAAGGCTAAATTGTAGTGTTCTCTTCTTCTCCGGCGATACAACATGGGAACCGGGTTTTTTTTCAAACAAAATCGAAGTGCATAAGAAGCTTCACCGATTTGTACTTCTCTCCCTTAGGGCAGTGTAAGGGAACTGCTCGAATCCCTCTACGTAGCTCAGACACCGGCAGGCAGGTTTGGCCTCCAAAGTCGTCCTTCTCTGACATGTCGTACTCATGAACTTCAATGCGGAGCACAGCTAGTTCTGGAACGGTTAATGGGAATTCGAATTCTTCGTTCCAGGCCGGAATCCAATTGTCCTCTAGGGCCTTCGTCTTTTTCATCACGCTATCATCAGCAACTCCAGCAATTCCTACCTGAATGTTATAAAGTTGATATCACATTTTCGATTCTTTGGTATACATGATCCGGGAGTTCCTGAAACATGCTAGTAAAAACATGCAGACAAAACCAACACTGGAAAACGGGAGTGGAAAAAATGCGCGGGTGAAATCACAAGGAAACAGCAAACCCGCGAGACAACCACAACGTACACAAAATTCCCAAATACGAGAAGTGATAACGATGATGTAGTCTGCTTGAACTTACCCTTGTATAAAAATCTGGAGGAGAATACGCATCAAAGTGTGTGTGCTTGAAATCATAGTACCATCCTTCTCCCATATATACTTTTACCTAGAAAACAGAAGAATAACCATTAGCTACAACAAAACAAGTGACGACACTCAAAAGCCTAGCAATACGGTGCTCACCTTCAAAGTTTTTTTCACTGGTAAACTATATTTAGGATCAAACACCTCATTATGTGGACCACTCTTCAAAAGAAAATCCGGTTTTTTCACATAGCCGCACCTACCATTGGCTCTAAACATTCCCTGCATCACCCACAATGGTCTTCCATATCCCTGTCACAAGGAAACCCGCTCTCAGTATTTGCAAGAGGTAAGCCAAGAAATTATTCATTTGTTTATCTCTATTTCGAAAGCCATAGAACCAAAGTGATCCTCCATTGACCCTCAAACCAATATTAGGACCACTAGAAAACGCCAACCATTTCCCATGTAATGGATATATCACAAATATATACAATCCGATTGTGATACAAAACTGTTGAATCAATTATTATACAGATAGCATAAGCCTAGCTATGACACATTCAAAAATCATAAAGCTAGTCCTCAAAACTTCACCTAATTGACTGTTACTAATCATAGTTTACTATATAAGGGGGAAAACAAAACATTTAATTAGCACAATGGATAGTAATTAAGCACTACCAATATGGAAAAATAGACCTTTCTAACAAGACGATATTCTACACTACTCTGATTTAAGGGGATGGGGATTTCAAACTCACGTGCAAGGGGGCAGGCAGTTTTCCCCTGCCAACTGGCCTAACCCACAACTGGTGAAAAATTAGTACTTTTTTTTTTTAACAGTCGATATTATAAACACAAAGGGGGACAGGGTGGGCTTAGCCTCACAATGGGCTAGCAATAATGTGGTTCAAATTAGCCTTTAGCAAGAATCTAACCTTAAATACACAAAATTTTTACCTGCATATTAAATGCAACCATTTGAGCCCCATACGACCACCCAATCATTGGGTTGTAATTTGATGAGTCCACACGTATGCCCTTTGGGTACACCCTCAGAATATTCCTCTGAGTAAACCTATATGAAACCAGTAGTCAGTGTGGAAAGTTTTTTCTTCTAATAATCAAGATGCAAGTATACATTATGATTCTTAAATGCATGTTAGTGTACTGGAAAAGAAAATGGTTAAGGCGGTACGCCTGCACCGGCTTAATAATGGACCTGAAATTGAACCTGCCCTCTAAGATCTATCCAGGACAATAATGTAAAGTCTATCAAATAATTGTAATGTAATTAGCACTGAACAGTGAGTGCGTTGCGTTAAGGTTAACTAGTACTCAAATGAAACTTGAACTCACATGACACGATATGATTGTCTCACTAGTGCTACATTCTTATTTTAGTAAGAGTTAGTGTCATGTGAGCGCAAGTTATAGATGGGAAGAGGATCCCTTAACAACACAGTTCATAAAAGATGTGAGTCAAATACCTGACAATTTCCTTTCCGTACGTTACTACTGCCTTCTCGAGCTGTTGCTCACTTAAGCTTATACGCCGCACTTTATCTGTATCTACTTTGAGACACTCTGCTAATCCACCTTTAGGTTTCCCAGCATGAATGGCTATTAAATGCTTATATTCAGGTGCTACATTTTGATCGGACTTGGAACCACCATAATCAATATCTTCCTCCTCAGTGCTATCGTCTTTATCCAATTCATCCTGCTAAAACACAACTGAAGTTAAAAATTAAATTAAATAAACTAAAAAAGCTTGGTACACCACATCAGCAATGCAGCAGTTACACTAAAAAAATCTCCACACCGTGTCATTTGCCACAGTTGCACCTTTGGCGTCCGGAACTTCTTTACCCCACGCTTCCTCATCAGCTGGAGTCTTTCCACTCTTTGGATCACTTTCTCCTTGCACAGCATTCTTTGCCTCAGGATATTTCTTGGGCGGTTTGGTTGAAATAATAATCCTTTTCTTTAGTGACGCTGGGGATGGAAATTCTTTCAAACACTCCGAGCCAGGATGAAACAGTACGCCCCCAAATGTTTCAGTGAGCATCTAGAAAATGGTTGACAAAACAATAAATGCCAGACCATTCGAGTTTAAAATCCTAATAACGCAATAGCAAATACCAACCTGAGCGACTTTGGCTTGAAGATCAGGGGTAAGGTGGTCTTCTAAAGTAATCACAACAGGGTATTCAGAGGCAGCAAAGGCATGTTCCTTAATAGACCTCAAACACTTGATAAGTTCCACTGGTGTAGTCAATGTCCTGTAATAAAACAAACCGACTTATGTCTCAGTTCGGTACAAAAACAAACTACATAGTTTCCCTATTCCGTTACTACGGATAGCAAATTTCTCCAGTTAGGTAACAAAATTCCAGAACAAAGATTGCAAATTAATAGCGTACAAATAATTCACTATTCCATTACTAGCGTTAACATATTTGTCCAAACAGGTAAATTACAGCACAAAGAAAAGTTTCACTGGTCTCGTCAATGTCCTAATAAAACAAAACCGATTTTCGTCTCAAGTTCGGCACAAAACCGAACTACATACATAGTTTCACTATTCTATTACTAGATTTAACATATTTGTCGAAATGAGTAACAAAATTACAGAACAAAGATCGCAAATTTGTCCAAATGGGTAACAAAATTAGAGCATATTCCACCATTCCATTACTTGCTTTAGCATATTTGTCCAAATGGGTAACAAAATTAGAGCATAAAGATTGCAAATTTGACAGTAACCATACCCTCCGTGAAGCACATCGACATCATCTTTATTCGAATTAGGCCAAATATCCAGCTCAATCACCTTCACTCCTCTGCGAAGAGCTTCTATAATCGGAACGTCACTGCAGTGACTGCTCAGCTGGTTCCCGGTCAGATAAGAGTTGTGCCCTGTGTGTATGAAATAATGCGACAATGGCGCACTCATATCATGGTGCACCTACAAAAAAAAAATTAAAAAATTAAAAAAAAATATATATATATATATATATATATATATATATATATCAAAATTCATACCAAAAAATCAACAAAAAAAATCATAAAAACAACTAAAATTAATTCCATTGTTAAATTAAAATTAAAGTTAAAATGATAGTACCCCGAGAGCTGGAGAGATTGGGGGGTTGATGTCGCCGAAGAGGTATTTGAAGAATGCTTCGAGATTGAAGACCTTGCGGTGGAAGATGTTGAGGTGTTTGAACTCGGCGAGGCTCTGTTCGATGAGGGCCTGAGCTAACTCCTTGGTGGCGCTCTCCTCCTTCTGGACTTCCTTCAGAAAGCGGTGGAAGTGATCGGCGGTCATGATGCCGTTCTCCGAGTACTGATCGAACAAGGCCCTGACCTCCGGCGGTGCTTCCGAGACGGCGAGCTTGAAGCGCCGCTGGAAGCAGAAGCAGACTCTGTAGGTCTGTTTGGACATGGAGGATCGCCTTGTTCCGATCGGAATCCGCAGCCGGAGGATTTGGAGGGAATTTGCCTTTCCCGCGTCGGTGTCTGGTTGGTCTGGGGAATCGCGAGAGGGGTGGGGGAGAGTGAAGTAACTACAGAAGGAATGGAACGCGAAGGGGTGGGACCCACCACCCCACTAGGATTTTATTGTTTAATTTACACGTGGCGGATTGGTGAGTAAATTTAATGAAGTGACGTTGCGGACCTTGCATATGGTGACGTTGCTGGCGTTTTCGATTCGTCTTTTTGTCGTATTTTCTCAGTCTTTCTTTATTACATTGCCTACTTTCTAGTCTACATTTTAATTAGGCATTTTTGCTAGAATAGTTCTTGAAAACGCCATAATTCTTTAAGATTTAGTCGATAGAAGTAATTTATGAATTTATCAATCGTTAATTATTTTTATTATTTTATAATTAAAATAAAGATTAAAATAATAAAAATATTCTTAACTTAATAAACAATTGGCCAAATTGTTTTGACAAATTTGAGGGTAATTTTTGTCATTTAGTCTTATTTAAAAGAAATTTTTCACGGAATAACCAAAATGATTGACCATTGACAATAATCTCAAAAATCAAAGTAAATAGTAATTTAATCTCATAGATCATTTTAACTAAAATACCTTTTAAACATCAACTTTGTGAATTAAGCCGTTTAACTATTGAACTATTGATGCTAAAATTTGAACGTTAACTATGAACAAACAATATGCAAATGGACGGTGAATATTATAAAAAAGGATATTCGAATATTAAGGCATATAAAAAAACACATTATTCTAATCATTACTTAAAATTATTTTATGTCGACGAAACAAAAATGTTGACTTAACATTGTTTTATGTGTATTATCCTTTAAATAAAACATTGTTTATGTGTATTAATTATAGGTGAGATAAGGTGGGCTTTGTTGCCTTTTCGAGCTTCTAAATAAATGGATAAACATTGCGTTTTAGTTTATTGGGATATACAAGATGTTGATGCACAAAATCAGTAAGGACTTTAGTACAACAGAAAGTGTTAAATTTATGACCTTCGCTAGATTTCTCCGGTCACTAGTGTGGATAAGTATGCAAATGGATAGAGACAGGGAAGCAAACACAAGATGTACGTGGTTCACCCAGATTGGTTACGTCTACGGAGTAGAGGAGTTCTCATTAATTGTGAAGGGTTTACACAAGTACATAGGTTCAAGCTCTCATTTAGTGAGTACTAGTGAACGATTTAGTACAAATGACATTGAGAAATATTGTAGGAGAATGATCTGCTTTTATAGAAGAGAGTTTCTAGCTTTGTTTTGACAGTGACACGTGTCGTGTTGTGATTGACTTCCGATGTTGACACGTGTCGCGCTATGATTGGCTTCTGATGTCGACACGTGTCGCACTGTGATTGGCCTCCTAGTTGGAGGGAAACTCTTCTGGGTCCTTGACGGTATAACGTTGACCGGTGCTCCGTAGTTTCGGGATTGGTCAAGTATGGTACAAACACAAGAAATTAAGAATAATCCGAAACATCCAACATTCTCGCTCAGGTATTTATAAACACTTACTTCACTTTCTTGTGTTCGTATTTCATGTGTTATATTTTATACTTAAAAGAGTAACTTGTACTTGTCATTCAGTAATACGATATGATAGTATTGTTCCACAAGTGAGAGGTCTTACATTCGAATTTTGTGAATGGCGAATTCGATACCAAATTAGACTGTCTATTGTATAGTTTAGCCAAACTCCTCCTTCACTTAGTGTAAAAATATCGATATACTAAAAAAAAATTAAAAAAGTAATTTGCACCTAATGAACATATAAAAGAATGTTATTGTCTTGCTTGTAAACTTAGGTTCGTTTAAATGTATTTTAAAATGGCTGGAAAGGCTTTTCATGAAGAAAAAAATTAGAATCAATATTTAGTAAAAATGTAATGTTATCTACATATTCATTTTTACTTTTCATATCCTATTCTCAATTTTTAACCGCCAACTGAATGAATCGTGATTATTAAAGTCGTTTTTTTAGGTTCACAGGATTGGAGCAGTAGTGGATTAGTGGTACCTTGAAAATAATTAAATGAGAGAAAATTGTCAATGGGTTCCAGCTCAGTGGGATCATGCAGAAAGAAAACGACATCACCACCAACGTCGACATAGATGGATCCATCAACCAAGTCATCAACTTTTGAAATATTGGGAGATCCTTCGACTTCCATGTCCCTACAAATATCATTAATTACTGTCATCATCTTGTCGACCACTTTTTATTCTTTTGAATTGGCATGATTTTTATTTATTTATTTATTTTTCTGTCAATTTCTATTTCCAATGCCAACCAAAAAAGGAAAGGGAAAATCCTGTTTTCAGTGGTTTAAATTCTGGCAAATAAGAGTAATATTATTCATATCATATTTCTATATCATTTTAGGTGGTATTTGATGTGGACAGCTATATTATTTAAAAAATTTGCAAAACTCAAGGAAAAGAAGGAGAAAGACTCCTCATATACCACAATCATCATTTAATTAATTATTTTTTCTTAATTATTAGTTTATTAAATAATAAACTAAATTTAAAAATCTGATTAATTCAAATTATGTGGCTATACACATCAAATGTCACCTAAGATGATATGAAAATGCGGTACAAAAATAAATTTAGGATGTTGCTTGTGTTCTTATAGGGAAACTTACTTGTATTTGCACTTATGGTTAACGAACTATTATCATTTGAACATTATAATTGAAATCATCATTTAAAGATTATATATGTAAACAAAATTCAATCTAGAGATCATTTAATCATTTATACGTGTTAAATCAATCGACATTTTATGAACAAGTAAGATCATGATGATGAACTGTCTATTTCTTTATGCATATAAATGACTAAAAGATCTTCAAATTGAATAATTTTTAGATGCTGATAAAGAGAATGAACAAATTTGATTATGATATTCAGACAATAAAGATTTGTTAACCGCAAATGGATGACGCATGCATTATCCATAAATTTATGTAGTTTGATAAGATTTCTATCAAAGATAATATGTTAAATAAACAAATAGAAATTACTGTTTTTGTCAAATCATATACACTTAAAGGGGCAAGATTTATCTTTTGGACCATATTATCGTGTTGCCACTTATAACAATCTTTTAGACTCTAAAGCACTTTTGGGATAATTTTTGTAGCTAAATCGTGAATTTCATCGTTTGAGTGTAATTTGGATTTTGAGGTGCAAATCTAAGCTGCCAAGTTTCACAAGGCCAAATTTTCCTCTGCTTGTTTTATCGCATGACAAAAACGTCACATTAGGTTTGTTGATTTAACGGGTTCTCCCAAATTAAAATTTAAGCATACTATGAAACTCCAATTACCGAAATTATAACTACAAGTGTTTTAATAAAAAGATCTCAAAAGCTATAATGACAATACATAAATATTTTAGTGTCTTAATCTTTAAAATCTCCAACCCTAATATCAAATTCAACAGTAGATGATCAAAATAATAAGAATCATTATAAGTAGTAAATTTATAATTTGCTCTCGTGAATGCTCGTAGTACAGCACATTGGACACATCTAGTAATATATAGCAAGTCAAACACTACCAAACTTATTTGACTTAAAACTTGATTAAGCATTAAACAATCTCATAAGATGATTAGCAAGCGATGATTAAAAGTTAATTTATAATTTATATGTTTATAAAATATGATCCCACTAGCAAAACTCATGAGTCAAAGTCACGACCTCAATACAAATCAAAATCGGAAACATAATTAACAATATCACTAATTACACATACACTGGCATCCCGCTTATGGCTTGTTAGAATGTACTAGTGACTAAAAGCGCTTTATAGAATAGTACATCCAACCGAGCCCTCAATCATGTTGTAAGGGAGAGTGCGTTCTCGAACTGAAACCTTATTAGAAGCTTTACAGATTTGAGTTTCTCCCCCTTTTCATCATACAGGGGGACCGCCCTGATCCCGGGTTTTAACTCGGAGACGGGCAGACACGTTTGCCCACCAAAACCGTCTTTCTCGGACATGTTATACTCTCGGACTTCTAACCGGAGTATGGCAAGCTCCGGAACTGTCATAGGGAATGTAAACTCTTCATCCCATACAGGTATCCAATCATCCTCAATTATCTTTGTTTTGAACTTACCACAATCTGCTGGCACTCCAACAATAAAAACCTGCCATAATCCACAAAACACTCCCGGTTTTCGAGTTGAACATTCGTATGAAACAAATAAACGCGTAATTCGGTTGATAGAAAGTAACCTTTGTGTAGAAATCCGGAGGGGAGAAGGAATCAAAGTGCGTCCGGCTAAAATCCAAGTGCCATCCGTTTCCCATGTATACTTTCACCTGTCAATTAACATCCATGTACTCATGAGACCATCCCAGAACTCCAACTACGAACTTCACTTTAAAGTTGAAACAAAATGTACTCACCTTCAACGTCTTTACGACGGTCAAGGTCTTTTTAGGATCGAAAACCTCACCATTCGGACCCTTGTACATCAAAAAGTCGGGCTTCTTCAGATAACCGCACCCCCCGTTGGCTTTAAACATCCCATGCATCAACCAATTGTATTTGTCATTTCCCTGTTAAAGAATTTTGACATGTTAGCTAGTTTCTATATCTCCCGCAGAGATCGAATCATGTTTTTCTTGAAACCTTGAACTCGAAGCTAATCTCTGATGACAAAAAGAAAAGCTTGAAACTAACCTGCATATTAAATGCAACCATTTGAGCTCCATGCATCCACCCAACATGTGGTTCGTAATTTGAGGAGTTGAATCTTGTTCCCTTCGGGTACACCCTTAGAACATTCTTCTGTGTGAACCTAGAGAGCATAACACAAGAAGAAGTAACAGAACCGTTAGTGCTGAGAAGAACACGGATAACAAAAGGATAAGCTAACTTCTTGCAGGTATTACCTTACGACATCAGCTCCATGATCTTCGGCCGCCTTTTCAAGTTTCTGTTCACTCAAACTTAGACGTCTAACTTTATCACCAACCGCTAGTGCATCCCTTAGTTCACCCGACGGTTTTCCAGCATGGATTGTTATGAGACGCTTGTACTCGGGCGCTGATTGTTGGAATGATTTAGCTTCAGCTGCATTGGCATTGTTGATAGCCTCACCCTCTTGATCACTCCCACTCTGAACCCAGTAAAAGAAGCAATGTAGAACAAGCAAACCCGTAACCAAATTGGGAGATAAATTAATTGCAAATGTCAGCTGACCTCTTCAGATGAAGACCTTCCACCACCCTTGTCCTTCGAACTCTTTGATTCGCTGCATTCTTTTGGCGGTTTTGTCGAGATGATAACTCGGTTTTTTAAAGATTCGGGCGATGGGAACTCTACCATCTGGTCTTCTGCCCCCGGATAATACAGCATGTCTCCAAATGTTTGGATAACCATCTACATTATGCAAAATCACAAACTCAAGGTCAGAAAACAACGACGTGAAAGCAACAGACGCAAAATTCAACTGAAATCTAAACCTTTACACACATGATTCGAACACGAAAGCTAACCTCTGCAACTTTAGCCTGAAGATTGGGAGTAAGGTGATCTTCAAAAGTTATAACAACGGGGTATGGAGATTTATCAAAAGCATGTTCTTTTATCGACTTCAAGCATTTGATTAGCGTCACAGGAGCGGTCAAGGTCCTACATTATACAGAATGTATTCATTTTTGGTCCAATCGTCATCGCTAACTATGAACCTGCAATCGAAACATGATTTAAGATGATCAACTGAGCTAACAGCTAGGTAAGTACCTTCCATGATAAACTTGAACATCATCCTTTGCAGAGTTTGGCCACAAATCGAGTTCAATTACTTTAACACCCTTTTGCAATGCCGTGATGATTGGGACATCACTGCAGTCACTACTGAGTTGATTCCCAGTAAGGTAGGAATTATGCCCTGTATATATGAAGTAATGTGATATTGGAGCATTCATATCATGGTGTACCTGTAATTGCAAATTCACATGCATGTTAGCCAACAACAAACCTAATACGACCCCTCTATTTCGAGAAAAATCTACGGTAGGGCAGCCTGACTACGTCATCTGAAAAGCAACTCTCATGAAAACATAAAAACTTTCTGTAGTTAGGTCTCACTATCGAAGGTTCTCGCCTCTATTTCACTTGTTCAAAGCATCCCTATATCATATATAATTAAAAAACAAAAATACTATTTTTACCATCTAGTTGTACCATCATTTGTACATCTCTCTAATAGAGATGAGACCTACATGCATTAACAGGCCCTATCTCTATTAAATAGAGGTACAAATGATGGTACAATTATGTGCTAAGTGTAGCATTACTCATTGAAAAAACTTCAAAACAAAAAATTGCAGATTACGTTTTCTTGTCAAACTTATGATATCAACTTATCATTCTAGACTTTGAATTTTGAACACGTATCTTAACAAGAATTAACTTGAACAATCATCTAAACTCACGTAATGCTCCGTAAACATTTCAAATCATCACTACATCATATAATTGAAATTAAAAAAAAATATTATAACAAAAAAAATGTTTTCTCGTACTTATGTTAACAGATTGTAAACTTAAAGCACGCGTCGACATGATTACTCTGATAACAATGTTCCGTCAATCATTATCAGAGTACCAAATGTATTTTTAGAGTGCCGATAACATTTAATAAAAACAAAATCAAAATGCATGTACTGGGAGTGACGAAATTTGACCTGTCTTCTGATTGGACTGTTGAATTCTTCAAGAAACAAGAAATGAAAGAAATCCTCGAGAGTGAGACCGCCCACGTGCTTCTTGTGGTGCGCGGCTTCTCCCGGGTGGTGGGTCGTGAAGTCGAGGAGGATAGTGTGCGCGTCGGAGATACTGAGGGCCTCAGCCGACTCGCCCTGGTGCTCGACCAGGAAGCTCCGGAACTGGTCGATGGACATGTGGTCCCCGCCCTGCGCAAACTTCGAGAACACCGCCTTGACGTCGGGCGGCGGGCCGGCCACGCTGGCCTTGAACTTCCGGTTGAAGCACTTGAACATCGTGTAATTGTGGTGCGGCGCATTGCTGTCACCCATTGAAAAACTCCAATTCCGATTCCGATTCGATAGATTTTTCCTTTTGGTTTTCTCAGTTTTCCGTTTGGTTCCCGAGAAAATGAAATGAGAAAAAGGAGGGGAAAAAGTGAGAGGAGGGAGTGATGAAGGAAGACGAGAGGGGGGCCTAGAAATCAGCTGGATCGTTGGAGATTAACCGACCAATCAACTGTTCGTTCCCACTCCAAAAGCTTCTCCCTTGACGTGCCCAAAAAATAACATAAAAAACAAAAGCCTAACGAGGTGTCGTCGGAATTCGATTCACTTTGGACGTTAGTATCTGCGTCTTTTGATTTATGTGAAAAAGAAATCAACCTAGTTGGTTGTGTGAGACGAGCTAACTGAGTGAGTAGATGAGAACCATTGAATTTGATTTGCGTGGTACATATTTTTGGACTTGGATTGTCTGCCCTTCTAGTTGTGGTGTCCTTCCATGCCCTTCTATTTTGTGCGGTCACGGTTAAACAATTTTGCATAGCCCACTTGTTTCTCGAGAAGAGATGGGAAACATGCTCAATTTCATTTGATTGAATAGTTGACCCAGCTCCTTGTTGTTTGAAGAAACCCTCCGCTTCCATTGGTATTTTTTAATGAGATAATAAGACAAAAAATAATAAAAATATAAAATATTAACGTGGTTTAACCGTGATCGCACAAAATAGGAGGGCATGGAAGGGCACCACAACTAGGAGGGCAGACAATCCTTGTCCCATATTTTTTGATCTCTAGACTTCGGACATTAAGATCCGAAGTGGGTCCAATTTTGTGTTGTGGTCTTTTACTGGTTCCAAAAACATATTTGATTTCTTTTTACACATTGGTCATGAAAGAATTATATCCCATTCCAATAATAACAAGGCAACCAAAAAAGCCATTTTTACTAATTCGCAAATTTAATGTGGAATTCTTTAAAATGTGACATTGAAATAAGATGAATGCTAAGGAGACTCTTTAAAATGTGAGATTATTTATGAATTTTTTGTCATTTTATAGTTTAACTTTAATATTGTGTAAAAAATATAATGTGATAGAGAGTTTATGGAGATTCCCATTTTTAAGAAAGTCCCATTAGCATTTCTCTTGGAATAATGTTGGAATACTGTCACAATGGAGTGATAATACAGAGATACGAAGTACGCAACATGTTACAAATAAGACATGTGAGATGATGCAAAGAAGGATTATAACACACTACATTGCGCTTATATTTTAGAATACTGCTACAACGACGTACCAAGTGTATGGAAGTTATTACAAAAAGAATGAAATTGACAGTTTTGGACAAAGTTGGTGTCTAAAAAACACTCTTGGGTGGCCGGCCATAGAATGTTTGCTAGTTGGGCCCAAACAAAAATTTAGTCCAGATAACAGGCCCACACATCCAGTCCCACTCACAGTCGCCCGCAGCTCACAAGTCCACAACTGCAGAGAACGCACTGAGAAACAAGAAACGCCGAGATGACGACCGGAAAAAGGCTGGTTTCGGCGGCGGCTCTCTTGTGGGTCCTACTCCTCTTCGGCACTTTGGTCTTCATCCTGGTACAAACTCCACCACTCTTTCTCCCAACTGCATAAATCAATCTCTGCAACTTTCTTTTCTCTCCAGATTGTTTTTTGAATTTGTTTTGCGATTCGATTTCAGACTCGACTCGGCGACGACGGAGCTCTGAACGAGCCGAATGTTGTCAAAAGCGAGCTCCGTGAGGTGGGGATTTGATAATCTCACCCGCCAGTTTTCTTTGGGAACCAACATAGCTGCTTATTTTTGGTGTTTGTTTCTGTTTTTGGCAGGAGAACGATTTGGAGCAAGTGACTCACAAAGTGTACTTCGACATCGAAATTAATGGGAAACCCATTGGTATGATTTCTTCATCTGGAAATTTTGATTGCCCAATTGGTCATTTCATCAATTAATTATGTGCAAACATTTCTGGGTAGTTTTTAATTTCTTCCAATTAAATGGTAAGGTTAAATTAAGTTAAGAAATTTGAGTTTTGTTCATCAGCTGTTGTAAATCACTTGGCAGATAAATGTTGCTTAATTGAAATTATTCATATTATCAATTAGTTTCGATTGGGAGCAGCCTCTCCATAAATGGGGGTAAGGCTAGCCGACATTCACCTCTCCCAGACCCTGCGTAAAGCGGGAGCCTTGTGCACTGGGTACGACGACGATCGATCAATTAGTTTCGAGCAAACATTTCTGGGTAGTTGTTAATTTCCTCCAATATTTGATCAAATTAAATTAAAGATGAGAACTTTGTGTTTTGTTCATCAGCTGGTGTAGATTTTACTTATTCATGTTTTGTTTTCTTTCAGGTCGCATTGTGATGGGTCTCTTTGGAAAAACAGTTCCTAAAACCATAGGTTGGTACCCAGTAACGTGCAACCACTGGGTTTATATGTGTTCGTTCTTCGTTGAGATATATTTCTGTGGAAAGAATTAACCGAAGTTTCTGTTTCAAATGCAGAGAATTTTCGAGCGCTTTGCACGGGTAGACAAATAACTTTAGCCCCCTTGTCTGTGATCTTGTGATCATTTGCATAGAAGCTACAGATTTTATGTTGTTGTTTTCGAGTTTAATGAGCCCTCCTCGTGTTTCAGGGGAAAAAGGAACTGGAACGAGTAGGAAGCCTCTTCACTACAAAGGCAGTACATTTCATAGGATTATCCCCAGCTTTATGATACAGGGAGGTGATTTCACTCTCGGTGATGGACGAGGTGGAGAATCAATATACGGTGATAAGTTTGCAGATGAAAACTTCAAACTAAAGCACACCGGGCCAGGCAAGTAAAGTCTGCTAGTGTTTGAGTAGTTTGTTCTTGCAAAAGTTCTCATTTAAGTGAAGTTTAAATGTAAATGTCGGAAGTGTATTGCTACTCATCTGAATTCGACTCCCTGCCTGAAAAACAGGTATTCTTTCTATGGCAAATGCTGGGCCAGACACCAACGGATCGCAATTCTTCATTACAACAGTCAAAACCGGTTGGTAGGTTTCCCTTGCGACGTTTCTAGGAATACCTGTGGTTTTAGATATTCAGCATTGCTAAATTTCTAAACGCTGTGTTTCTCAAGTAAGTCAGGGTTAGGAGAGATCAAATTTGTTAAGTTTTTCTCAAGTGCCAACTAGTTTCCATTCCCATTAGAAGATTCCTTTCCAACAACTGAAACAAAATCAATCCTGTCATACGATTACGAACTAGGTTACGATTTTGGCGTGCATAATTTGATTTGGAGACTGAGCACATGTACATGAACAGAATGTTTTGTAAACTGACATGCCTGCATTTCGCTCTGCTTTTCTTGAAAGGTTGGATGGGCGGCATGTCGTATTTGGCAAGGTGCTTTCCGGGATGGACGTAGTGTCCAAAGTCGAAGAAGTAGGAGGCAAGGATGGGGTACCTAGGAGCAAGGTTGTCATCACCAACAGTGGCGAACTTCCAATGTAACTACCCTAACCTTTCATACGAACGGCAACCGGATTCTCCTCCCTGTGAAAAAGTTGTACAACATACTATATGCTTATGTTGCACAAGACTGATAAATGCGTCACTAAAACGAGTTTCGATTCAGCAACTTATATTCTGTATTCGAATCTCGGCTCCTTATGTGTAAGGAGCAATTTCTCCGTATTTCAAATTATAGATTGACATGTGCACGTGTAACTCGTTAGAATAAAAGGTCGTACCCAGTGCACAAGGCTCCCGCTTTACGCAGGGTCTGGGAGAGGTGAATGTCGGCTAGCCTTACCCCCATTTTATGGAGAGGCTGCTCCCAAGTCTCGAATCCGAGACCTACCGCTCATGGGCGAAGGCACTTGCCATCGCACCAAGAAAAGTTTATGCATGTACGAGGACAAATTGGATTGTCATGCAACGAGCCAAGTGTTTTCAGTAAAATTAAACAAGTCGTCTTAATAGTTCATTGATTTATTGACCAAATGGGGAAAATAAACTTTAAAAATAAAAACACTAACAAGTTCTAACATTGCAAAAACCTAGTTGGATTATTACATTCAACTCAAATTTCAAGTGGTTAAAATTTTACTAAAAAAATTGGCACTATTTATCGGGCTTGGTGCCGCCGTCCTTGGCGTTTCCGCCGGCGTTGTGGTGGTGAAAGAAGGTGGAAAAATTGGATGAGAGGTCGGAGTAAAGCGAAAAAACCTTGGAGATGTTGTCGGCGACCCGAGACCGGTGGTTGTCGTTGACCTGCTGGATCAGGGAGCGGTTGCGATCCAGTACGGACTGGACCTCGTGGAACCTGCGGTTGAACTGGTCCCACACCTCCGAATCGTACGCTTCCTCGACTTGATCGAAGACGGCGGTGACCTAAACGGTGCGTTTGGTTGGGGATTCGTGGTTGAAGTAGTCCATGCTCGATTCGGCTCTGGATTATGAATCACGGGTGGTCATGTGTGGGAAAAATGTGAGCACTCTGTTGTTTGTCGTTTGTCGTTTCCTGTTTTGGGACGAGGAAATTACAAATATGTACCACACACAAGCGCTGTGCTTCATATGCCAACTTGTGGCACCATTGATCTTGAGAATTGGTATCCGGAATTCACTGGACAATGAGAACCTCCTCAAAATAAATTTTAAATATTTTTAATTTTCTCTAATATCTTAACATATCTACTTCACCAAACAATTGCTTGGAACAAAGTTGAATGGTTAGAGATCATATATTACACCTTCTTCCTATTCCTCCTTGTTTCATAATGAACAACAATATATCAAAAAGTCACACAATCTTTTTAGCAAAAAAAAAAAAAAAAAAACAGTTGCTTACCTCCATACAATTCACGTCTCACATAATTGTTGCTTACTTCCATACAATTCACATAACTGTTACTTACCTCTATACACTTTCTCAGACTCATAATGCTATAGCATACATACTATTCTTCTTCTTCTTTGCCATAAAATGACAAAAGCACTTGCATTTATCAAATCAACACTTACATGAACAACAACATGCCAACAAAAATTGACTTGTAAAAACCCTGCTGTCATATGTTTTATTATTGAGTAAATTGTAGCTATGGTTCCTTAACTTTAATTAAATTGGAGCAATGGTCCCTCAATTAAAAATTCATTACCATTGGTCCCTCAACTCATCAAAACATGCAACTCTGATCCCTCAACTAAAAATTCATTACCATTGGTCCCTCAACTTTAATCCAACCGGAGAAATAGTCCCTCAACTTTAACCCAATTGGAGCAATAGTCCCTCAACTTTAACCCAATTTTAGTAATGGTCATTCCAACATAACTCATTTTGACAAAATTCTGATGAAGTTGACGAAAAAGCCTTTAGCTACCCGTTTTGATGAGTTAAGGGACCCCAATTGTCACAATGGTCTTTCCAACATAACTCATTTTGAGAAAATTCTGACGAAGCTGACGAAAAGGACCATAGCTACACATTTTGATGAGTTGAGGGACTAATGGTAATGGATTTTTAATTGAGGGACCATTGCTTCAATTTGATTAAAGTTAAGAGACAATTCCTACAATTTACTCTTTATTATTTTGCTGATGTGATTTAGGTTTTGATGCATAAATTGATAATGTTGGTGGTGGTGTCATCATCTCTTGTTGTATATACCAGATAAGCAAACAAATCAACAAAAACCAAGAAAAGCAGCTCACAAATGTAATTATATGAATGCAAGAGGACTCGGCATCTTACTTGATAATATTAGACTCATGTCTATGACCATGATGAACTCTTTAGGACACAAAAAATAACTATTTTTTCTTTATATACAACTCAAACCAGGAAATACTAAAACACAACCCCTAAATCCAACTGAATCAAATGTAAAACAAATTCGAATAATAATTTTCTAAATTCAGATTAAAAATAATCTATTTGTTTCTAAAGCCCAATTATATTAAATCACAAATTTGAAGCAGATTTTGACATGCAATAGGTCAATAAGGTAGGAATCGCTTTAGACTAACCTTGATGGCTGGCATTAGACGAATCGTTGAATTACCGTCGGAAAGCTTGAATCATAATCAATTTAAAAGATCTGGAGCAAAGTGGTTGCTTGGTGAGGACAAGTCGCACAAGATTTTCAATTGGAAGAAATCAGGAGGAAAAAGATGAGTGTGGGGCATTTTTGTCCCAGTGAAAAATGTAATAATACAAACTTCTCAGAGGTAAAACAGAAAGCACATTGTGCTTATGAACAGTGTTTCTGAGTATGTAAGTCTATCTTACATTGTCGGTCTCAAACTCAAATAAAATAAGAGAAAAAGTGCGTCAGATAGTCGATATCCTGCACTCTGTTTTCACATCGAATCCCTAACTGAACTTTCCAAACTTCTCATCTCACGAACCACCAAAATGTATTCAGACCATTTTTTAATTTTATTTTAACAAACGATATTGTGTACACTAGGGGTGAGGGAGTGAGTTAAGCCTCATAATAGGCTAGCAATAATGTGGTTCAAATTCGTTTTTGGCGAGAATCGAACATTAGACCTCTCACTTACAAACGAATAGGAATACCACTAGACCATAGTACTAATTGGCGTTTAAGACCATTTAAAAAAAACACAATAAAATAGAATTTATTTCTGATTTTTTACGTTTTAGATAGATCTTTTGAGCTACGTTATATTAACTTCACGATGTTCCATTCATTTTGGATGAAGCATCTTTCGATTCTTTTTCAGCAAAAGAAGTTATATAGTTGTAACACCTGCAAAGTAATTTTCATGCGCCATTTCTTTCTCTAGATACGTCTATTTCTAGTATTTGAACAAAATCAATAGACAAAAATAAACAAGGGTATGCCGAAAGAGAAAAATAGTATGTGAGAATGATTCCATATATGAATTCCACATTGGATAAAACATAAAAATAAAAAGTGTGAACAATTTTGCAAGACAAGGCTAAGGAAAAGGGAGGAGTGCGGAAATCATTCCCCATCTGCAAATTAGTCCCACTGAATCTCCCAATAAAAAGTCGAGCTGGAGGGATTGAACGTTGTCTTTCCGTCAGCAGCAGCAATATCATATGGTGAATCCTCTGAAAATTCTATTGGCATCGATTTCCAGTGTAAACTAGGCTTCCAGTCAGCTTCTCTCAGTACCTTGAGTATCTCTTCCACCACTATCTTGCTCCCTTCAGCAGAAAAATGAATCCCATCTCTGCAAAAAGATAAGCGAAGATACGTTAAAATACATCTCAAACAGATATCCGAACAGTGTTCATGATATTTCAGCCCTACTTTGTATTCGTTCATATCACTATCGTATGACAAAACCATCGAAACATTTACCCGTGATGGATGATGGAATGAAACCTTCTCTCTGAAGAGAGGATATTAAGCAAATTTTTCCCCGAATATATGGATTCGGTAGTGTATGAGCTATTAACTGGAAAAAAAAATCTTCACAGCTGAATC
Organism: Malus domestica; assembly: GCF_042453785.1. Classification (NCBI taxonomy): domain Eukaryota; kingdom Viridiplantae; phylum Streptophyta; class Magnoliopsida; order Rosales; family Rosaceae; genus Malus; species Malus domestica. Next base: position 30,181,074 of record NC_091667.1, on the reverse strand, counting down.
CAAGAGGGGCTAAAAGTTTGCTTAAAGGGTTTGAATATGTGCGCTGAAAAGCACACCTGCAGCAAGGCACATGAAGGTGTGATAGCAAATCAACCGTACAGGTTATCCCTAATCGTCTATATATTCATCACTCGATCACCTTTGCGACTTTACTAGCAAAAATATTATGTGCAAGGTATATAACTTATCCGGTACATGAGGAAGGATGCTAAGATATTAAACAGGGAAATTGATGATTTAAATGCAAACAATACAAATGTCAACAGATGGTATTGGCAAAAACGAGAGCGCGAAAATAAATGCCAAGTTAACTTACATAAAACAAGTATTCATCCAGTCATCTTTTCTCTGAACTGCAGTGAAAAGATCAACAGATGTGACATTGATTTCCTGGCAAAGCTTTATACAAGCTTCTGAATACTGTTTGCATAACTCGTTGGTTCTTATCATCTCGCTGAAACTCCCGCTCCTTTTAAAGAGGAAAAAATGATATATAAGGGACACTGCCACATATGATAAGGTTAACTATAGAAACAAGAGTTGCATCTGATTACCTTATGTTTTCATTTATTACGGCCTCGTTCACTGGAGGACAACTAAGAAAGATGATCCGCGTTGAATCTGAAAGGCTCTGGTTTTCAAATATAGTGTGTTAGAATGCATCAAAATTTTCAGTTAGATATGCAAGCACAATATTCTTTCGTTTGAGGATGACACTGACGGGAAACATATATGAAACAAAACCAGAATCGAATTACTGCAACCACATAAAAAGATACATGATTCTGGATAATTAATCAAATTTGTTTTCAAGTGTTCAAAAATCAACACCTTTTGTTTCCTGAAAACAAATTTACTACTTGTTTATCTTAAATTTCAGGTAGACGGGCCATGGGCCTACTCCAACAACACCGATACTGTCCCCACTTGGCCACCTGCTCAATCCGTCAGGTGTGGGGTTTTACTACAAAAGGCCTCAGTATTAGTTAGAGTGAGGTAATTCTATATATATAGCTTGTTCCCAAACCTTTTGGCCGATGTGAGACAGAGGAATTCTAACAGTTTAAGCCTCCATTTGCATGAGAAAAACAGTAGATGCCGAAATGGAATTTATGTAACAGATGGTTCGATAATTCAAAGGCATGTATCTTAACATAGATGAAGAAAGTACCTTCAGATGACTTGCAATCTTTCTCATGTTCTCGATATATTCAGGAAGCGGGACATGAGGGCCGAGGCCGGATGGATGAGGCCCCATAGAATCATTACCACCAAAATAAACCATCACCAAAGAAGGTTTTACAGCAGCATCCTAGAACAAGAACAGTAATTCAATATTGGCGAGCACTGTAATATACACAAGCCAATATCTAAGTTTGTAATCTAACAATTCCCCCCAAAACATGCCACTTACAAAGATATGAGTACAAACAAACAAATTAATCTTCGTCACTCGTGTTCCTTTTTACAAGACGGTTTTCCAAATTACTCTAATATACATAGAGAGGGAATTCGAACTTAGATGCGTGCACACTACTCTAATCTACTGCTCAACACAAACCCATATAACGCTTCTTTGACAAATATTTTTTGTTGGTCATTATTCTCAAAGGGGTAGTTATTTCCGAACTCCACTTTTGACCGGGTACACTCCAATTCGAATATTTTAGATTTTTTTCTACACTCAGCACTCACAAAGGGGTGGGTTCAGTTTCATTCAGTTTGGTTTTTTGCTAAAATCGAAACAGAACCAAAACTTCGAGTTAGTTCGGTTTGATTTTCTTTTGGTTTGATTTTTTTTCGGTTTGTTTTTGTTTAGTTCGGTTTCGGTTTTTTCATTTTATAAATTTTTTTTTTAATATGGAATTTAGATGCATTGGTAGACTAATAATAAGAAAATAGGAAAAGTAGAAATGTAGTTGTACATATACAAGATCATATAAACCAATCATATTCTATCAACAACCTCAATTGCAAAAAAAAAAAAAAAGTAATAATAATATCACCATATCCATTCAAAAAGCAAATAAATAGAGATGCTCTTCCGAGTTTCAAAGTCTTCCAAAACTTTCCTTCATAACCAATGGAATATCCTCCCTAATTGAACCAAGTATGCTCCTTGAAAAATCCCTAGGCTTAGTTTCAAACTTGGCAACAAAGTTTCACAAAAAAACATTATGGACATACAATTATAAAGTGTGAAGGGATTCGATTTGGTTCGGTTCAGTTCAATCTCCGAACCTCCAAAACTGAAACCGTACCAATGAAGTTTGGTTCGGTTCGGTGGTTTGGACATGTGCAAAGAAGGCATACTGACGCTCCGATTAGAAGATGCGACTATGGGACAGAGGTTCAGGGCCGAAGGGGTAGAGGAAGACCTAGGAAAACTTTGGAAGAGACTCTAAGAAAAGACTTAGAGTACTTGGATCTAACGAAGGACATGACACAGGATCGAGCACAATGGCGTTCTAAGATTCATATAGCCGATCCCACTCGGTGACTTGGATTTTCCAAGTCTCCAACCGAGAAGTTTTCCTCACTCGGAAAATTAAGGGAACACTACCCCAACCTACATGCTCTACTCAGAAAGCTTCAACATACAAGCTTCAACAAAAGAAAATTCAAAGAACTTAGCGAATAAGGTTTTGGTGTATCTAACACAATACGTTGAAATGAATGAAATCTTATTTATTGATATCCCCGATAAGCTACAAATATGTACATATACATGAGTCAAAATAAACACACAAGAGGGAGCCTTCACAAAGGTTGCTTAGGAGAAGTCTCAGCAGTCGGTAGAGCCCCAGAAAGAGAAGGCACCGGAGGGGGATCATTTGGAGCCTCAGTACTGGACAGAACCCTAGAAGGAGGAGGCATCAGAGGTTGATCATTTGGAGCTTCATTACGCGGTACAGCCCCAGAAGACGAAGGCAATAAATGCCTTTGGAACAAACCCACAAATCTCTGATGATCAAGTAAAACCTGACCATCAGTTTCCTTTATCTGGTCAAGCTTCCTCTTCATGTTTGTAGCATAGTCATGTGCGAGCCGGTGCAACTGTTTATTCTCATGCTTGAGCCCTCTAATCTCCTGTTTGAGACTCATCACTTCAGCCGCCAATGATTCAACTTGGCGGGTTCGAGAAAATAGGCGTTGGGCCATATTAGACACAGAACCTGCACACTGAACACTGAGAGCCAGCGAATCCTTAACAGCTAACTCATCAGACCGTTTGGAAAGTAGTCTGTTATCTTTGGGAGTGAGAAGGTTCCTGGCCACCACCGCAGCGGTCATATCATTCTTCATCACGGAATCCCCAACGGTAAGAGGACCAGTAGGGGAGACGAAGGATGGGCGCCATATGTTGTCTGGAGAAGGCGGGGCTGCCTCTTCAACAAGGTTCAAGTCAAAACGACGGTCGGAGGGGCCAGACATTTTCAAAGGTGTTGAAGAGAGAAGAGGTCGGACAAATCAAGATCTTAGAAGTGCAAGAATGAAGCTTCTACTGGTGGAGATTCAAGTATGCTTTGGAACTTAATGCCAGCCCCTATAAAAATCTGCACTCGACGGAGCTTCAGAAATCGAAGAGGCGCCTGCTCAGAAATCGAAGAGGCGTTTGCTTTCTCAAAAGTTGGGCTGCTCAAAGACCTCAAAGGCTGATCTCAGAAATCGAAGAGGCGCCCGCTTTCTCAAAAGCTGGGCTCCCCAGAGACCACGAGGGCCGATCTCAGAAATCGAAGAGGCACCTACTTTTCCAGCCTTGTCAGCACCTGTCACACGCACACTCAGCTTTGCGGAAATTATGGGCATTCTGTCGAAGACTTCTGGGGAAGTAGAAAACACATGAATCTTACTGTTCAATCACCCACTTCCCACACGCAACAATAGCTCATGGGTACCACAGAAAACTTTGCCAAAGTTCTCTGCCAAAGTTGAGCACTTGCAGCTCCCACTACATCGCTCTGACCAAGAAAGGTAAAAGAATAGCAAAGAAACAGCACTAACAAAGTTTAGACCCATAAATTTTGAAGGTCTAGCTACCATATTATTACCCACAAGGGTAAAGGAACAGTACCACTGCTGGATAATTGGAAAGTCCCTGTGTGTCAACCTCTGTGCTTCGTGGCAAGGTAGACTAGCAAACATGCCCAACCTTTACTCACATTCGAGAAAACACTCCCAACAAGATTGCTTGCTCCAAAATCGAAGAGGCACCGTCCTCCGAATCTCGAGAGCCAGACTCCCAACATGACTACTTTCTTAAAAATCGAAGAGAGGGTAAAGGAACAGTACCATTGCTGGATAATTGGAAAGTCCCTGTGTGTCAACCTCTGTGCTTCGTGGCAAGGTAGACTAGCAAACATGCCCAACCTTTACTCACATTCGAGAAAACACTCCCAACAAGATTGCTTGCTCCAAAATCGAAGAGGCACCGCCCTCCGAATCTCGAGAGCCAGACTCCCAACATGATTACTTTCTCAAAAATCGAAGAGACACTGCTCCCCGAATCTTCGAGAGCCAGACCCCCAGCACGATTGCTTTCTCAAAAATCGATGAGGCATCGTTCTCCGAATCAATCGAAGAGGCGCTCGCTTTCTCAAAAGCTGGACTGCTCAGAGACCACGAGGGCCGATCTCAGAAATCGAAGAGGCACCTACTTTTCTAGCCTTGTCAGCACCTGTCACACGCACACTCAGCTTTGCAGAAATTATGGGCATTCTGTCGAAGACTTCTGGTGAAGTAGAAAGCACATGAATCTTACTGTTCAATCACCCACTTCCTACACACAACAATAGCTCATGGGTACCACAGATAACTTTGCCAAAGTTCTCTGCCAAAGTTGAGCACGTGAAGCTTGCAGCTCCCACTACATCGCTCTGACCAAGAAAGGTAAAAGAATAGCAAAGAAACAGCACTAACAAAGTTTAGACACATAAATTTTGAAGCTCTAGCTACCATATTATTACCCACAAGGGTAAAGGAACAGTACCACTGCTGGATAATTGGAAAGTCCCTGTTTGTCAACCTCTGTGCTTCGTGGCAAGGTAGACTAGCAAACATGCCCAACCTTTACTCACATTCGAGAAAACACTCCCAACAAGATTGCTTGCTCCAAAATCGAAGAGGCACCGTCCTCCGAATCTCGAGAGCCAGACTCCCAGCATGACTACTTTCTCAAAATCGAAGAGAGGGTAAAGGAACAGTACCATTGCTGGATAATTGGAAAGTCCCTGTGTGTCAACCTTTGTGCTTCGTGGCAAGGTAGACTAGCAAACATGCCCAACCTTTACTCACATTCGAGACAACACTCCCAACAAGATTGCTTGCTCCAAAATCGAAGAGGCACCGCCCTCCGAATCTCGAGAGCCAGACTCCCAACATGATTACTTTCTCAAAAATCGAAGAGACATTGCTCTCCGAATCTCGAGAGCCAGACCCCCAGCATGATTGCTTTCGTAAAAATCGAAAAGGCATCATTCTCCGAATCTCAAGAGCCAGATACCACAGACCACTTTTTCAAAGTGCTCTGACAGAGTTAAAACATGTGAAACTGGCAGCTCCCACTACCGTGCTATGACCAAGCAGGGTAAAGGAATAGCATTACTACTTGTTAGGGAGACTCCTATATATGTCGACCTCCATCCCCAACGGACAGGCAGACCTGCAAAAATGCTCAACCCTTCATCATATCTGAGAGGGCACTCCCAACGAAGCCTTTCGAAATATTCAGCTTTCTTTCCCCCCGATAATACCTCTGCAAACAAGCTATACTAGAGCAAGAATATCTCATATCATCAGGGTTAAAAGCAAGAGTATCCCATATCATGCTTTTTCCCTGTCTTTTCCTTTGGCCTTGTTTTTACCTGCAAGACAAGGAGAAAGAGAGCAATCAGTCAGCACTTGGAATCAAGCTTCCAGCCAGGAACTGACTGCCTGGAACCCCTTACCTGATTACTTACCTGGCATTGCTCTCGAGTACTCATCTTCAACATCCTATGTTTCCAGGGAAGATTCCGCATCTACTTGAGGAACAGATAGGGCAAGTGCGAAGGATACAAGGAAGCATGTGGAGACAAGCGTAACAGCACACGTGCCGATACATCCATTACTCTGTCAAAAGCAAAAGTATCCCATATCAGCAGGGTGGAACGTACTCTAGATTTGATGGACTTGTTTTGACCCTCAAATTCTTCAGTCGGCCTTATACTCTGAAGGAAACCAGAAAACCCTCCAGCTCAGTTCAAGAATAAGCCTGTGGAAAGTTACTTCTTCAAAAGCAAAAGTATCTCATATCATCTCTTCTCATTTTTCTTCTCTTTATCCTTCATGCTGCTGCAAGATGGGGAGAAGGTGAACAATCAGTCGGAGCTCTGATTGCTTACCTTGTCTGTCACCTCTTTCAGCAGACCCCCTAGCTCGGCGACTTGGGGGACTCCTACTACATGGTTTGTATCGCGCTTGACCAAGCCTGAAACTACAAGTAAGCTTCAAGTGAAATTGATACATTACCTTGTGCATCTCCACCAGTTAAAGATACCACCCATGGATGGAGGAAGAGTACTTCCAGAGAAGATGCCACATCTACCTATGAGACAGATAAGGCAAGTCAAGACGACACCACACTCCGATACTTAGAAGTTTCGTGATTACGAGATCATTCTCCCACAATATTTCCTAATGTCATTTGTACTAAATCATTCACTTGTACTCACTAAAGGAGAGCTTGAACCTATGTACTTGTGTAAAGCCTTCACAATTAATGAGAACTCTTCTATTCCGTGGACGTAGCCAATCTGGGTGAACCACGTACATCTTGTGTTTGCTTTCCTATCTCTATCCATTTATATACTTATCCACACTAATGACCGGAGCAATCTAGCGAAGATCACAAAAAGCGACCGTTTTCGCTACCTAGGATCTATCTTGCAAGAGAACGGAGAATTAGATGGAGATCTCAACCATAGAATACGAGCTGGATGGATGAAGTGTAAGAATGCATCCGGCGTGTTGTGTGACCGTCGTAGGCGACTGAAGCTGAAGGGAAAATTTTATAGGACGGCAATAAGGCCAGCGATGTTGTATGGCACAGAATGTTGGGCGGTGAAGCATCAACACGTACACAAAATGGGTGTAGCGGAGATGAGGATGCTTCGTGGGATGTGTGGGCACACGAGAAAGGATAAGATTGGGAATGAGGATATCCGAGGTAAAGTAGGAGTAGCCGAAATTGTAGGAAATATGAGAGAAAATCGGCTCCGGTGATTTGGACATGTGCAAAGAAGGCCGAATGACGCTCTGGTTCGAAGATGTGACTACGGGACAGAGGTTCAGGGCCGAAGGGGTAGAGGAAGACCTAGGAAAACTTTGGAAGAGACTCTAAGAAAAGACTTAGAGTACTTGGATCTAACGGAGGACATGACACAAAACCGAGCGCAATGGCGTTCTAGGATTCATATAGCCGACCCCACTTAGTGGGAAAAGGCTTTGTTGTTGTTGTTGTTGGTGTTGTTGGTTAAGTGTTTGGTCTTTTTTTTTCGATTTTTTGAACCCACCCCTACAACGAGTGCAGAAGTGTTAAAATCACTAAATTACAAGCACATATCGAAAAAATGGTAATTTTCAGCTAAAAGCATAATTACCTTGGGAAAAATTTGGTCAAGGACATTTACAGCACGCCGTGAGTTCCAACCAAGGTAACCACGCAACAATATGTCAGCCTGCAGAAGATCACAAACCCAATAACTAAAAATGAACCCCAAAGATTGCAACTTTAGACTTGTTTCTTAATTGTCGCAGTGAAAAGTTGACGACCCAAATCAGAAAAACAGGTGGAGAGAGTGAGAGAAACAGAACTCTACGAGAGTAGATGTCGGCAAGAATGGCGCCCCAACCTCTTCTGTCGTAGCTCATCTGAACAATGGAGGATCCGAACAGAACAAACTCAGGCCTAGTCGGTCCGACCATCTCTCTCTCTCTCTAAACTCTCTAAACTCTCTCTCTCTCTCTAAAATCCCGGAGTGTACAAGGAGGAAGAAGACGAGGAAATGGTCGGATGAGTAGAGAGCAGTTGGAGGGCTAGGACGACCTCCGAGTTTACTCTGAATTGGTTCGGTTTGATTTGGGTTTGCACACTTGGTTATTTTACGTATTGGCTGCTCAGGCGGGAGTTGAAGTTGGCCTTTGAATACATTTAATATGGGCTGAAAAAAAAAAAAGAATATTGTAGGGTTAAATTTTAACTTTGAATACAATTGAGAACTTTAACGAAAAACTACACGTACTTTTTACTTTAACAAAAAATTATATTTTTACACTAAAAAATCAATCATGGTACTATTCATTTTATCATTTATTTTGTCTTTATCATTAAAATTCAAAGTTTTCAAACTTTTTTCATTAGTTTGCCTTAAATATTTTTATCTGATTAAATCTTTTTGTATTATTTTGGGATGCGCATGTTGGGACTTGCCGAGGGGCTAGAGGGCTTGTTATATGTATTCAGTCCTTGGCTAAATTTACTCTTGAATTGTTTTTAGCATATTCATTTTGATTCTTGAACGAAAATGAATTTTATATAAATTCGTGCTAAAAGTGGCCTATAAACTCGTTAAAAAAGTTCTCAAAGTATTTCATAACTAATACCCAGTGGCGGATCCAGGATTTTAGTATAGGGTGGTCCTAACTTCTCAAACCCGAATCAGACCATGATACCAAATCCACTATTTTTTTCCTCGTGCAACCATGGCAGCAAGGAGAGAAAGGTGGTGTGAGTCGCGACCTATAAGTGGGTAGGTGCAGACGTCCTTCCATGGCAAAGAGAGGGTTGGATTATGAGTGGGCAAGGCTGGGTTCGACGGAAGATGTTTTGGCGGAAGGGAGGGCTTAGCGGAGCAGAGGTTTTTGCAGACGAGATTCGCGGCAGACAGCAACATAAGCTTAGGAGGAGAGGGTGGCTGTTTGCAGTGGCGGATCCAGGATTTTAGTATAGGGTGGTCCTAACTTCTCAAACCCGAATCAGACCATGATACCAAATCCACTATTTTTTTCCTCGTGCAACCATGGCAGCAAGGAGAGAAAGGTGGTGTGAGTCGCGACCTATAAGTGGGTAGGTGCAGACGTCCTTCCATGGCAAAGAGAGGGTTGGATTATGAGTGGGCAAGGCTGGGTTCGACGGAAGATGTTTTGGCGGAAGGGAGGGCTTAGCGGAGCAGAGGTTTTTGCAGACGAGATTCGCGGCAGACAGCAACATAAGCTTAGGAGGAGAGGGTGGCTGTTTGGTTATGGGTGCAGTGTTAGAGTTGGTTGTTTGGTTATGGGTGCAGTGTTAGAGTTGGTTGTTTGGTTATAGATTTAGAGAGAGTTGGTTGTTTGACATGTGTCTTTTATTTATTGGTGGTCAGTAAAACATTACAGTGACTAGTCAGTGTCTAAATATTGTCCTTTTTTTAATGGTTTGGCTCAAAACGGTCTCGTTTTGGCCAAGTAATTTGAAAGAAAAAGTCATCTTCTTTCTCCTTCTGTTTTGCAGAAGGTGCTCGGCAGCCATGGCTGCTCTTCTCCTCCTCCACAACCCAGATTTGGGTGTTCCTTGAAGGTTTTTATAGCCACTTTTCTGAGCCTTTGGGTGGTCCTGGGACCACCTTGGTTCCTTAATAGATCCGCCACTGCTAATACCCACTCTTTAAAAAGTAATGAATCGTAGCGTTCTGCAATAGAAAAGTATTGAATAAGGAGAAACTTACAATACTGTTTTAGCCTGCGAAACAGTACCATGTGGCTGAAATGAAATTCATAAAGTGACTATTGAATTTGAAACTTTAAATGCAGAAAAAAAAAACATTTAACCAACTGAACTACGAACCATAATTAAAATTAACAAGTTTGAAGTGAAGTTCCTCCCCCTAATTTTTGTTTTCATCATGTTTATAGTGTAGTTTTCCCTTGAAAATAATTGAGTACTTTCGACGCTATGCTACAAAATTATAGAAATGGAAGATAATTCTCTCATAAGAAAGTTCAACAACTCTAAAACGAGATTCATGGGAAGATTGTTGAATTTAAAACTTCAACTCTGAAACGAGATTCATGAGGTGATTGTTTTATTTTTATTTTCGTCATGTTTCTGGTGTAATTTTTTTTTTAGTGTAATTTTCCCTCGAAAATAGTTGACTAGTTTTGGCACTATGCCACAAAATTATAGAAAGGGAAGATAATTCCCTCATAAAAAACTTCAACAACTCTGAAAATTTCATGAGGTAATTATACAATTTGAAACTTCAATAACTATGAAACAAGATTTATGAGGTGATTATTTTTTTTTATCATGTTTCTAGTATAGTTTTCCCTAAAAAATAATGGGAACTTTAACGAAAAGCACCTAGTACTGTTCACTTTAACGAAAAACCACATTTTTACACTAAAAAGTCAATCCTGGTACTATTCACTTTACCCTTTATTTTGTCCTTATCATTAAAACTCAAAGTTTTCAAGCCCTTTTCATTAATTTTTCTAAAAATAATTGACTAGTTTTGACACTATGCCACAAAATTATAGAAATAGAAGATAATTCCCTTACAAGAAACTTAAACAACTCTGAAACGAAATTCATGGGGTGATTATTGAATTTGAAACTTCTACAACGCTGAAACAAGATTCATGAGGTGATTAATTTTTCTTTTTTTTTTTTTCATCATGTATCTAGTGTAGTAGAGGTCGCACTTGGTGTGATGGCAAGTGCCTTCGCCCATGAGCGGTAGGTCTCGGGTTCGAGACTTGGGAGCAGCATCTCCATAAATGGGGGTAAGGCTAGCCGACATTCACCTCTCCCAGACCCTGCGTAAAGCGGGAGCCTTGTGCACTGGGTACGACATTTTTATGTATCTAGTGTAGTTTTTCCTCAAAAAAAAAAAAGACTATTTTTAACACTATGCCACAAAATTATAGAAATTGAAGATAATACCCTCATAAGAAACTTCCAACAACTTTGAGACGAAATTCATGAGGTGATTATTGAATTTGAAACTTCAACGACCGTGAAACGAGATTCATAAGGTGATTATTGTTTTTTTTTTTTTTTGGTCATGTTTCTAGAGTAGTTTTCCGTAAAAAATAGTTAACTATTTTTAACACTATGCCACAAAATTATAGAAATTGAAGATAATACCCTCATAAGAAACTTCCAACAACTTTGAGACGAAATTCATGAGGTGATTATTGAATTTGAAACTTCTACGACTCTAAAACGAGATTCATAAGGTGATTATTGTTTTTTTTTTCCGTCATGTTTCTAGAGTAGTTTTCCGTCGAAAATAGTTAACTATTTTTAACACTATGCCACAAAATTATAGAAATTGAAGATAATACCCTCATAAGAAACTTCCAACAACTTTGAGACGAAATTCATGAGGTGATTATTGAATTTGAAACTTCTACGACTCTAAAACGAGATTCATAAGGTGATTATTGTTTTTTTTTTTTCTTCATATTTCTAGAGTAGTTTTCCGTCGAAAATAGTTAACTAGTTTTGACACTATGCATTCCGTCGTAAGAAAATGACAAGTTTGGCAAGAGACTGCCCATACAAGTCACTTTCCTTCTCCAGATCACTTTCCCTATATATCCTTATTATATACGATCTCCTCGACGACTTTTTAAAAAAATATTTACAGAAACATCAAACTTCCATAATTAGGATTAATCTTCTCATTGTTTGCTAAAGATTTGTGTCACATCTCAAATCAGCTCCGTCTTAGCACGATATTGTTCGCTTTGGGCTTACCATTTCTTTACGGTTTTGTTTATGGAAACTCACGAGCAACTTCCCAGTGAGTCATCCATCCTATGATTGCTCTAGCCCAAATTGATTTAACTTCAAAGTTCTGATGGAACCCGAAGCCAATTAGTTCCCAAAAAGCCTCGTGCTATATGGAGATGGGCATCTACATACAAGGCACATCATCCCTCTCCGTTGATCGATATGGGATGTTACAATTTAGATCCCATTCGGATTCAAATTGTGAGATCTTAAGGATTTTCACATCTTAGTCATTTATCGTGCATCGTACGGTAAAAAATTATTTGACTTTTTTTTATTTAAAATTAAACATTAATAGTACTTGACGAAAATTAATTACACGATGTACGATGAATGGTTATGACGTGAAGATCTGTAAGATTCCCACAAAGTGAATCCGGAAAGGATCCTCTTCCGTTTGCTAATTATTGTCTTAATATGATTTGACCTATTTATTATTTATTATTTATAGAGCCAGCCAACCAGCACTTAGGAATCATGTAACCTTTAACCGAATTTTTTAGTCATCTAGAACTAAAGTCATTAAGCCAAACCCATTTTAGGAAAAGACTTACGAAATAAATATATGCCTTGGCCCTTGGCTAATACAAGAAAATTATTAGGGCTTCTTTTGATTCTTTAGAAAGCATTTTACTTAAGAAAAATACAAGTAAATTCTGAAAAAGTATTTAAAGTGTTTCCGTAAAAAAAAAACACATAATTTGTATTTCTTTTAAAATGCACTTCTCAGTGCTTTTGAAAACTCAAAACACTTTCACCTTCCAGTCATTTTAATAATACTTCTAGACAATTTGTTTAGAAATTGCTTTTAAGAGCCGAAACACATCTAAAGTTCTATCTAAAATATACAATATCGACATTAGTTGATAGAAAAAGCTTATAACAAGAAGAAATCTCAAAACAATGAAAATAAAAGCAATCAGCGGTGTTACGAGGAGAGAGGGGGCGAAGGTACGTAGAAGAATGTGAAGCTGGTAAATACTAAATAGGCCATCAAACTGGGCCGACCAACCAGCCCTTCCTGGTTAGAGCATTTCCATCCGTTGGTGCAAGGTAACGGCAAAGGCAACAATGTTGCCCTCCGGCCCAAAAAATACCTCCAGCAGTCCATTAAACCAAGGGAAGTGGTGGACTAACATTGCAAAGAATCGAAGTGGTGGACTTTCATTGGATCTAACACTTCCATGGAAGGGTGAAGCAAAAATTGTGCAGCTGTCGTAGACAATGTTCATAATCCAAAAGGGTCTATAATTCACACTCAATCAAAATACTTATAAGCAAATGAAAGTAGCAATCGACAATACTTTAGTTGAATGGACAACGATTGGAAAAAGGGGCAATAAAGCCTACCAGAAATAGTGGATGAGGATCCTCTCCGGATCCTCTTTGTGAGGATCTCGGAAATCACTTCATCGTGTCCGATCGTACATCATGCGTCCAATTTTCATCAGATACTGTTTGTGTTCAATTTTAAATAATAAAAAATTCAAAATGATTTCTAACCCCAAGATGACAGATCGACGGACACGATGAAGTGATCCTTGGGATGCTCACAAAGAAGATCCGGATAGCATCCTATTCCAGAATTAATAACCAACCACTACCAGAACTGGTCCCTCCCTATTCGTTACCATTCCTAAATAACAAGGACACTGCTGAAAAATAAATAAAACCAACCAGTTAGTCCGTCAATGGAAAGTTGGTCAATGTTAGGATGAGGACTGCTATTGTGCTAAGATCAGTCGCGTATGTGTGTTGATTCTGGCCGTTCCTGCTTTGTGGGTCCAACAAGCATGAATGACTAGGTTCAGCGCACACTCGGTTGACTGATCCTAGCATTGTCAAATCCGAGCACTACTCACATGCTAGGCATTCAAGAGGCTTACCTCAGTCTGCAGCCAATCAAGCCCTTTGCCACAGAGCCTTCGCTTTTAAGAAGCATGTTGTGAAGCAAGGGATTGGGGCACACTGCATGGAACACCTGATTCAAGTGTGTTTTCGACAAGAAGAATAGGGATGAGGTCATGATATAACTCATACGAGTAATTCAAGAAGCTTTATTACCCAAATAAGAATGTAATGTACAATTCATCTGTAAAGAATCGATTCAAAAGTCTAAAATCTCTCTGCGCAGATAAAGTATATAACTAATATCCCTAGCAAATAATCTGCTTCTGATATACAGTTCTCCTTTCAAGGGTTTCTACACATAGATCAGATCTTTTTTTCTCCAAGTCAGATTTCTCGCTTGTTAGTCTTGCCAGAGGACAGTGAGAACAATTATACATAAAACAAATTGATAAATACAAATCATTTATTCCTTCCCATTGCGATACCTGTCAATCCATTATCAGAGACCCTGCTTATAGACAAAGCGGCTTGATCTATGGAGACAAAGAATGTGTATGCCCATTTTTGGGTAATGAATAAAGAAGTAACTATAGTTTGTTTCACCAATCTTTGGGTTTCCTGAGTTTGCGAATCATAGAAATGTGTTTGTGCAGTATCTTTTCAGTTTTGCCAAGCTAGAGCTTTCCTTCCCTGTATAAGCCACAACGCTGCTTGCATTGTAAAAAGTCGAACTTCTAATATGATTTTGTCTAACCAAGCACTCAACCACCGTAGGAAGGACCTCTTTTGTGATAGTTTGGCCTCAATGATAGCTTCAGAAGAAACCCTTCCAATGATCATGAATGTCTCAAGAGAAGGTACCTGCAACTGTTTGAGAAGCATTTCAGGTTCTAGCTCAAATACTAATTATTAACATAGAAGACAGCTCCCTTATAATAGATGCTTAAATTTATTCTTCTACAACCACTGAAATCCGACTCACAAAATTTGATGTAAGTTTAGAAAGCCATATGGTTAAACTCAACAGCTGCATGGTAAGGACATTTGACATACAGGCAGCTTATTGCAGACCGCAAAAAAGGCTATATGTACTCACCAGCAGCTAGTTGAAAAGCAAGTTCTTCTTACTATAATCAGGTTTTCAATGGTATCAACAATATAAATAACAGCAAAGTAATACCAGAGAATTGCTAACTGATCGCAAACAATCATTTGTCTTCAGCATTAAAAGAATCTCGCGCGGCAGCCTCCTCAAAAGCTCTGATATTTGAGATAAGTACTGAGAAGCATACATCTGCAAATGAAACATTGAGGGACGTTCAAGCAGTGATAGTTGTAAATTATGATTTATATACCATCCACATCAATCACATAACACAAGAATTTAATTACAAGAAGTACAAATCTCCAAAGTGAGTTGCTCTTTGTGAGTGAAAAGTTCTAATACACACAAGAATTTAACAGCAACACTGTAACAGCACATAACTCAGGTCTCAAATAATTACAAAGTAACGTGAAGCACTTATGCAATTGCAAGAGCTCACCTGCAGCTCTGAACGGTCACTTTCAGTGCCTTGTATAATCAAATGATCAACAGCTGGGTCAATGACCCTATTCCAAGGCCTCATAGTAAGAATCCCTGCAAATAATGCATACAAGTCCTCTCCAGCACCTAACTTTGCACTATAATCTTTTATTGCATTGGCATCAGAAAAAATCAACGCCTGCAACAAATCATAATGAAAAAGAAAGCGCGGTAAAGAAAGTTGCTACAATATGGAAAAGAAACTAGTTCAATAAAAGCAAAGGTGTACCTTCCACAGTGCAGCATAGTTAGTTCTGGTCTCGGGGTCAAGATCTTTATACAGACCGTGGTCTAGAAGTATCAACTGTGGTTCTTTCTTCCCTGTACATGAGAAGTCGGGGGAAAATAATTGAATGAGTCTTGAATATCTAGTTATCTACATATATTATATTTTACTATTATGACCGCAAGTACACAGCAACTTTGTGACACATTATAGTCAATAGTGTGAGTCTTGAAGACCCCAAATATGATTGAGAAATACACAAATATACTACTAAACAGTTCATCAGCAGCATTACAGTCATCCTTGTGATCCAGAAGCTTAGCATGATAAAATATCATGAATATGACAAGCCAACTAGCTCTCAAACAAATGAGGTGGGACAGCATAATACCATTGAGCTAGGTCACGGTTTACTTCTAGTTGTGCTTAATATAGAAAGAAAACTACTATAAAATTCTCAAATGACAGCCTCTGCAACAAAGTAGATTCTCACCTAGAAAGCTCTTTCCACTACCAGGCAGAGGACGAACTAACAAGTTGGCAGCATGGGGGTCACAATGCACAAACCCGTGTTTGAACATCATTTCTGCAAAAGATTCACTAACCTGCAAAAAGTACATCAAATCTTACTTCTTTTTTCTCACTAAATTGCTAAGATTACATCTTTATACGAGAGATGAAGCACAAGTTATTTTCCTTTTTGTGGTCCATTGTTTGACATCCTTAACATGTAATCAAAATAATGAATCACACAGGGGAACAGGCGTCCACAACCAGCCTTTGTGGAGGGTCTATATTTTAGCTTCAACCTTAAACCATAAAGCTATGGTTCCAATGTCCTAAAACCTTAATTAATTTTGCAGTCAAATCAATGTGCAGTCATATAACGGACCTACTTCTGTGGTCAACTTATGGTCAATGGGATCGTTTAGAAGAATGAGTACGTAATTTTGAATGGGGCAATCAATACTTTTACAACATGATTGTATAATATAGATTGTAGAAACATGACATGATGCTCATAGACTTACAAGTCTTGCAACTACATCAGGGCGAATTCCAAGTCTTTTGATGGTCCTCACATCATTTACTTGTGCGCCATCTATATATTCCATGGTCAACAACTTTGAGGTACTTAAACTCCAATATACCTTTGGTGCATATACGTAAGCCGCAATATGAGGAGAGAACTTCTTGAAGTTTTCCAAGCATTTCTCACTGTTCTTGGCCTCGTTTATAAAATCTAGTTCCTGATTTTCACAATCACATGCCAACAAATGACAACACATCTATTGAAAATACTAGGCAGCACATATTTGTATGAGAGAGAATAACAACAAATGTCAAGCTAAGGCCCAAACTCCACATGTTTTTTATCACTACAGTGGCATATTAGGAAGGAAACAAACATTTCGTGCCAAAAAGATTTTATGAACATATAAAAGTTACTAATAGACAATTAGACATACTGTAGAAATATATTTCTAAAAGTGTATGAAGAAGCCAATCAAGGGATATAGAAATTAAAACAAATTACCTTGGGTAAACTTTCCTGCATCTCCTCGATCAACCACCTGTTAATGAAGGCAAGAATGAAAATACAGCAATCAGTACAGCAAGATTATCATGGTGTTCATCATCTTATCAACTTGTAATTAGATGAGAAAATAAACAGGTACAACAAGTTTAGTAGAACTACCTGTAATCAAAAGAAGGAAAAATCTGGTGCAGGGTGTTTACAATAAAGTTCACAGTAGCACAGTCTGCAGCTGCAGTATCTGTCATGTGAGTGTGCTGAACCTGAAATTTGAAAATTATTTGGGGCAGGAAAGAAAACTCCGATAAGAAAGACGCATGTTTCAAAAGTTGAATAAATCTGAAAGACTACTTGATTGCACCTAGCAGTAAAAACCCTTATAAAATTGACAACGGGGACCTTCACAGCCACTTTTTCGCCATTATGATTGCGAGCAACATGGACTTGTGCAAGCGAAGCACTTGCTATTGGAACAGGATCAAATTCAGAAAAAATCTGCATTCATCAAAGCAAAAATGATCAAAACCTAAATGTAAGCTAATAGAGAATCGAGCATTTAAGAGAGCTTAATCTTAAACCCATACAACCAAAATCACATACTTTATCGGGTGTATCTCCGAGCTCTTTCTTGATGACTTCGCACACTTGTTCGTATGAAGAAACCGGACATTTGTTCAACATGGACTCCCTCATTGTCTGGACATACTCTTGAGGTACCAAGTACTCCTGTACAAATTACAAAATCAAATTAACCCAAAAATAATCAGCTCCATTGCTTTCAATCAACGCATAATGTTCCAAATTCAGATTGATCATTTCGAATTCAAATTCGAAAGCTTACCAGCTGCCCGATATGTTGACCGAGCTTGATATATATTCCTCCATTTTTGAAACACAATTCTTGAAGTTTAACTGCAGACCTAAGGTGAACTTCATGCTTAGCTTTTGCCCTCTCACTGCTTCCTTCAGGAAGTCCCAGCAGTGAATACTCATAATCTGATTACATACAAGCGATTTCAGGAGCCATTAGAATCAAATTTTCAATTAAACTTAACAAATCTGAATAATTAAGCAAAAGCTGCGTTACTAATGCTCGATTTAATGATTACAACTTTGAAATGGCGACGTATTGTAAACCCTAAACCCTAGAATTGACATTGCTTGGGGACAACGGAGAGTTTAAGAGGCGGAGTGGGACTTACCGAACGCGATGGCGGCGGCTGTCACGGCGTCGCGAACAAGACGTGGGGGAACGGTGGTGTAGAGGTTGAAAGTCATGGCGGGGTCTTCGGAGGTGGCGGCATTCGCCGCCGCACCGCCGCCGACGAGGGCGGTCGCCGACAGTGCGAGCTTCGTGGCTCTCCACAAGGATCGCGTGGCCATGTGGGTGGGCACGTTGCGTTGCAAAATAGGGGGCGAAATATGCGAGGGAAATCAATATAAAAGGCTGGCGACGGTGACGTTTCGTGAGTTTACAAGTCTTAGTTTTTTTTATTATTTTATTGGTTTGGTGAAGTGGTTGTTTAATAAAAAGAAAATTAATAGAAATGATTTGAAAATTTTAAATTTTAACGATAAAGATAAATAAAGAGTATAGTAAATAGTACCAAACTTGATTTTTTAGGATAAAAATATGATTTTTTGTTAAAATAAATAATACTTGAAATTTTTCGTTAAAGTTCCCTTAATAAAAATGATCTCGTCGGGGTCCTTTTCCTAGGAATTATGGGGATCTCGTAAGATTGTTCATCGTACGTCGTACAATCAATTTTCGTTAAGTACTATTTATATTTAATTTTAAAATAATTTCTGACCGCATGATATACGATGGACGGTTCCGATTACGGAATCCTCAGGATTCCTAGGAAAATGATCCAGCGATGATCCTTTTTATGTAGCTATTGGGATGGGCCGGGTTTGCTTTGACATAATCCGAACTTAGTGGGCTGGGTTTGGTTGACTTTGGGTCGATTTTGGCTGGGCTTGGTTCATTTTGTCTAAATACTTCTTTTCTTCTCTTCTTTTTTTTCCCCAATTTATAGACACAAGTAGTGAAATTCTCAATTTAAAGAAACAATGATGTTGGACTGGCCAAATTTATTGGTAAAATATGTTTACCAAATGATGTGTCAAAGTATGTGAGAACTCATTTATTATTAGTAATATATACGGTTTTCTTTGTTTGTCAAGTTAGTAATATATATGTTTTAAACTGCACTTAAATGCACTTAAATTTAATCAATCAAACACTGTCACGTCATTTGGTAAACAAATTTACTATTTATATACAATTACTCTTTCTTTTGAATTATGAATAGTTTTGCTTTGAAGTGTGATAAGATATGATTATCTGTATGGATGGGGCTCCTCCTCATTAGTTGGATGAATCTTAGTTGTTCTCCCTTGTTGAAAGAACAATACAAAATTGCACGCACTCCATTATTTGGAATTTAATTAATTTGAAAACATCTCCCTTAAAAAATTATTGTGTTTGCACAGCTAGCATACTATCTTTGTGAATGACAAAGGAGAATGACAAGAGCCAGCCAGGTGAGTCTTTTCGAAAATCTTATCTTTACCATTATACTTTAAAAAACGCAAAGGTTCATATAACTACGTAACATGCCAGTGGCGGATTTAGGTTTCAGAATTTGGGAGGGCCAAATGTTAAATACAAGTTTTTATAGAAACAAAACGCGAAGTATGTAAAAAAATTTCAGTTTATTCAATGAGCATTCCCTCGAACACTTGGTAGGTTTGTTATTATCAGTCAAACCATATTGTACACATGTGAACATATATGACATATCCTGAAGCAATATGATGAGGATATAGAGAGAATTTGTCGAGCGTTGTGGAAGCAACTTGTCGAGATATGGTAAGCATACATACATAAATCACTTGGTAGGCACAAAAAGGACCCTGTGGAAATTTTCAGGTCGACGGGCCGAGGGCCCACTCCAACAACACCGATACTGTCCCCACTTAACCACCTGCACAATCCTCCGATACTGTCCCCACTTAACCACCTGCACAATCCTCAGGTGTGGGGTTTTATCACAAAAGGCCTCGATGTTAGTTAGAGAGGGGTATTTCTATTTAAAACACTCTTCTCTTCTCCCTCTGTCCGATATGGGACTGGGGTTCCAACACTCCCCCGCACGTGAGACCCCACTTATGGGTCACACGTGAATTTCCACACATCGGCAACCACGTGGAGCCATGTCGAGACTCACCCAATCACGCGGGGCCAATGGGGACCCACCCAAACACGTGGCATCTTTGGCCTACGTGGACAATCACGCGGGGCCAACGGGGACCCACCCAATCACATGGCAGTACGGACCCGCCTCCTGGCTCTGATACCATGTGGAAATTTTCAGGTCAATGGGCCGAGGGCCCACTCCAACAACACCGATACTGTCCCCACTTAACCACCTGCACAATCCTCAGGTGTGGGGTTTTATCACAAAAAGTCTCGATGTTAGTTAGAGAGGGGTATTTCTATTTAAAGCACTCTTCTCTTCTCCCTCTGTATGTGGGACTGGGGTTCCAACAGACCCCTACCATTCATATCCACGCTAAAAATCCGTGTCCCATGCGTGCCAATGCCATGCCCTTTTCCATGATAAATTAACAACAAATGTTTCGAGAAGAAAATTTAAATTGTGTGACAATTCATCCACATCATCCACTTTGCTTTCTAGAAAGCTTTTAATATTAATCAATTTCTCCCGCGTGGTGTACGCGTATGTGCATAATCTACATGCCCATCTTTGTTCCCTTCAATACTAAAGTGAAGGGCCACCCTTATACCTTCTAGGGGGAGACAACGTTCTTCCTTTCTTTTTCTACTTTTCCTTCATTCTCTTTGCGTGTTTATTCACATTTCCGAGTTTGGTACGTGTCCCATGACACCCACACTGTGGAGAAGGATAAGGACTACATAAAAGAGGAAATTGAGGAAATTGTACAGGGTCTTTCAATTTTAAACTAATCCGAATAATGGTCATTTAACTAAAAATTTGTAATCATTGGTCACTTAACTCATTAAATCGTGCAACTATGGGAATTTTTGTGAACTCTGTTAGAACTTCCGTTAAAATGAGTCATGTGTCACATATGTGAGGGTGAATCAAGAGGAAATTGTGGAAAACGAATTGAGAAAATTATAGTAGTGGTCCCTCAACTATAACCCAATTGGAGAAATGGTTCCTCAAGTTTAACCCAATTTGAGCAATGATCCATCAACTTTAACTTAATTGTAGCAATGGTCCTTCCAACATGACTCGCTTTGACGGAAGTTCTAACAGAGTTGTCGAAAATGATCACAAATGCACGTTTTGATGAGTTAAGGAGCAATGGTCACAGATTTTTAGTTGAGGGACAATTGCTACAATTTTCTTTACATAAAACGACGACGTATGTTCAACTTTTCTACATGACGCCGTATGTTTGATTTTTTAACACATCCACATAATATCAATAGTTGATATCTAGCCACAAAACTACTCATGATTGATACTAACATAACTCATATCACTAGATACCACTCAGACAATCACAGTGTGAAAAGCCTAAAGAACCATACAATTGTGATTAGGCCAAGAATCTTAGGGCATCTAACAAAGTCAAATTTTCTGTTCTTGTTTATGGTATCATTTGTAAGGTATCCCATGGTAATTTCCTGCGTTGCGATTCCTTCGGGAACAATGTTGATCCTGTGATCTGTCTATCTCCGTCTCATTCATCCATTCATTGTAATTGTGGCAATACAATTCAATTCCCAATCTTTTAGGTGGAAAGTCCCCGTTTTGTTTTTTAGGCACAAGCATGGAGTTTCTTGGAATCAGATTCCATACGTTGTCTCGTGCATTTTCATGAAATGTCAATAGAAAGGGTAAAAAGCGGTTATGCAACCAAGTAACAATGAGTAAGGGACAATGTGTCGAGAACATAACCCAATAAATTAAGTAATCATATAACAATGAGTACATAACAGTATGTCGAGAACACGGCTGTATAAACTAAGTTTAACAATATAAATGGTCAAGTGGTATACTGACACATTAAAGTTTTCTCCGATTGTACAAAGAAAAAGTACTATGAATGCTTAGGTGAGTCCCTCAAGTGTAAGGTTTTATCTCACAATTAATGGGCAAAGGAGATCATGACTCAACTAACCACGTAGAAAATTTAACTTGAGGGCGTGGAGCATATATATGATCGTTGGACTTTATACATGGCGAACCTGATTCTATAAAAATTTGAGATTCGACTTCGCTACCAATTAGCAATAGGGAGTGACCCAACTCTTTTTAAGTTCATATGCAAGATTTCCTAACATATTCTTCACAGCCTTGCGCACATTGTAGTCTTGAAATGAAAATGCAGGTGGAATAAAAATGTGTTTAATTTGTAAGTAGAAATATGATCCAGTGTTATTTCTTTTCATTGTAACTAAACTATTGTGAAGTTGAATCAGCTCAAATTATCAACTAATGGAAGTATCATTGTATGTAGAAAAAAAATGCTTAATTTATAGAGAATATGATTTATTTAGTACAACCATAATTTATCATTAATATGATAAACCTTATAATTAAGCACCAAATGTCACATGCCATGTTGTCTTCAAGGGCCTCCCATGATGTAGTTCTAGAATCACGGCCATTGATTTTTCTAGGATTTGACTCACGAATTATAATGAGGTGTGTTATCCACACACCCATATTTACTTCTCACACACTCTTTGTTAATTTTTGTCTTTTGATATTCTTTAATTCATCTGATCCAATGGTCGAAAATTAAAAGAGTATGAGAGATGTAAAAAGGGGTGTGTGGATATCACACCCCATAATTAATAAAAGGCGGCTTTACTTACCAATGTCGATCACATATAACTCCAATTTTGTTTTGTTTTGTTTTGTTCTATCAAGCTAATTCTAGTCATACTTTGACTAGTTCCCCCTGCTTCTCCTTAGACGACAAGTTAGATATCTCCTTCCCCCCAACGAACCCAAAACACTTTATCGAGTCTATTTTTGTTCACTCTTCTAAACTTAAAAGAGATATTTTAATGTTTTCAAAATACAAACATTATATGTCATTACACAAGTAGAGATATATATTTTTCTCTACTTGTATAATGATATATAACACATGTGCTTTTATTATGAGAACATTAAAAAATATCTCCTTAACCCAAGCCCCAAAGTAACCATTGAATCTCGTCCAGATTTGCGCCACATGTCTATTTAACCAAACATGATTGCTTATCCCTTCAATATTATGAAAAAAATTAAACGAATTAAAAATAAAACTTACAAATTAAATATTTTATGCCTATATTTAAACTTACGATTGAACGATGTCAATATCAATCAATTATTAAATGAGGGACAATAAATAGGAAGGTTTTTTTTGTTTTTTTAATTAATTTAAGAAAATTGTTATTGGCACTTCAATTTTTAGAGTACTAATAACAGTTCCCTTAATTTAATTGTTTTTTTTTTTACATTAAAGATAATTAAAGAGTATAGACTACCCAGCTACTTAGTACTACGTCTAGTGAGATATTCATCTTCACTTGTAAGCGAGAGCTTTGAGATTCGATTTTCGCCATATGTGAATTTGAACCATATTATTACTAACTCATTTTGAGGTTATGTCCACCTCATCCCTTTTAGTGTAGATAATATCATTTGTTAAAAAAAAAAGTATAGACTAACCATAGTTTGGAGAGATTTCAATATGTCCAAGACACGAGACGATAAGCCGTATGTTATTATACAATTGGAAAAAAAGTTCTTTTTTATTCAAATGTCTCGCCAACTGCATAATAACATATAGTGTTTTGTCCCGTGTTCTGACTACATTGAAAAATCTCTCTATAATTTGAATGGGAAAATGATCACCTTGGGTTAGGAAGTGAGAAAAACGGATTCGATTATACTAAATTTGAACCAACTTCTAAAGTATTTGACAGAAAAACTAAATGGAGGCTGTTTTGGCTAGTCTTCCAAGCTGAAGGCAGATTTAGTTCAATTTTAATTTGGCCTAGGGGGCCTTGGTCAAGATTCACGGTTTCACACATACGGTTATATTTTGTAAATATAATCACCATCCCATCTATGTCAAAAGGTAATGACGTAGATATGATTTTCTTTTGACCATATTGGGAGGCTGGGAGCAGACTGCGCCGTGAGAGTGGAATCCGACGTGATTCCACGCATTCAAAAGGTCACAAAAGAAATGTTCTATCGCCTATATATGTGGACGTCAAGATTAAAAGTGAAAGCGTAACGTTCTTTAACTTCTTTTGCCATGGTTATCTTCGATAGAACTTTTGCATGCGACTTGTTCCGTACTTTTTTTACCATGCATAAATTGTAACGTGTGAAAAGATAGTGTGAAACAAGTTGCATATAAGTTTTTGTTTTTCATTCCAACACACCTAAATATCTAACTGTACTATAATTACATTCGATCATGTTCTTTTAGCAATTTCTCGTTCTTTCGGTTTTGTGCACGTTTTGTGCCAGATTACAAGTCAAGCCTTGGTTTTAGTTTTCAATATTGCATTTTGATGTAAGATATAGTTGGTTTATACACACTGTGTTTGGAGGGGCCCTTTAAGATTAGGGTCTGGTGCAAAGACACCTATTGCACATACCCAAAGCCGCCGCTGACGTCAAGATGGGAAGAACGTTCTGCATGCTGTAAAACACCAGTCAACAAAAAGAACCTATAAATAGGACCCATGACTCATCACTCCCCAGCTACAAAACAGTAGTATTATAACCACTAATTAAGATTAAGCCACCATTTCGAAACAATTAAGCACGTTGTTGTTGTATTTGTAGTTTGGTGGTGTTGTTAGGTTGCTCTCACGCACATTTTGGATCCCGTTGATAAACAAAGCTCAAAGCTAGCATAGCCTGGCAGATGTAGTGTGTTTGATAACACAAATCTGCCGGAGTAGCACGTTGACATCTTTACAAGCAGCTGGAGGACAAAACTTCAGTTAATCGCGGTGTCTTCTCCAACTTTGCAGGCCATATATGGGCTCCTTTAGAAAAGATGATTACATACAACACTGAAATATAATTTTATATGTCTACAACTCTTATCATCTGATTAAAGTTGTACAAGAGAATATCACCATTTACACGATAATATAGATAAGACACATCAAACAAAAATATGAGAGTCTACGTGTTTTGGTCTTATTGGATGAGAATGTTGTCATAATAATAATAAGACAATCCTACCCTAAATTTTCTCAAACTACACGCATAATCATTCATTATCTAGCTTATGAAGTTATGTAACACCCAATTAACTAGCGTAATTCTTACTTTATTATTCTGAAGTATCGTGATTTTCAAATTTTCATATATTAAGTTTTTTTATTCCAGTTTTATACATAAAATCAGGATTGTGAGACATTTTCATGCTTATATTAGGTTTTCTCTCAAAATCTCCGAACACTTGACGTGATGCCCACATAGACAATGATTGAACATCACGTGTTACTGCGGCCCCATGTTGTATGAGGAATCTCATTAGTATCACCAACCTGCCAGGCCACATAGGGTCGTCGTATCACAGCTGACTACATACATATTAGGTGCATGATTGCTGCCGATGGATTATCTGGGTCAGTCCCAAGATGAATTTTAATTTATTCACCAAAGTTTCCAATGCCAAAGTAACAATCCCATGTTTTCTGGGTCATTAGAAAATTATTATACAATTGTAAAGTATTTAGCTCTCAATCATTTAATATTAAGGTTTAGTGATATTATTTTTTTTATTTGTATTCTAGGTTCGATTTTTGTTAAAGATGAATTTAAACTACATTATTACTAGATCATTATAAGGTTTAGCCAATTCCCACCCTTTAATGTATATTATATCGTTTGTTAAAAAAATTATTTAGCCCCAAATATACACAAACCAAAAAATTATTAAAAACCCTTGATTCGCAAAGGCAAATTGTTCCATGTGGTCACATGGTCTCGAATCGGTCGGTTCCACCATACCCGGTTCAATTGATTGGCAGTTCTTTAAATAGTGAAGTGAACAAATTTTTCGAAAAAAGAAAAAATAGAAAAACCTTCGGTTAGGCGGCTTTTCCCCATTTGATAAGATTTATCCACATTGTACAGCCTAAATCCTTCTAGACAACTGACCCACGAACGAGACACGTGGCAAAACACTACAGCAATAAACTTCAAAAGCGTGAGTACAAAGTATGTTACAGCTAATCGTTCACGCGAGTATTCTCGATTCTTGATCTTTGATTTATATAAAGCGTATAGTGCAACAAAAATCATACACGCGTGTGAGACATATGATAACAAGTTATTAAATATGCATACACACAAATTGAAATGATTAAAGACTCACAATGCCTAAAGGATCAATACTTAATCAACAACGTAAACATAAGTCCTTGATAAAGTTATTGCGTAGACACGCATTCAAACCCGTATGATTTTAAGACACATGATGCAACAACGATTACGATTTGTTCACATGCGTAGAAAATTGTTACAAAGTTATTCCATAAACACGCAACCAAGTCCATATTTAAAACCCATATTTCATCAATGACCAAAAGTAGTTCGCACAAATAGAAAATAATCCTTGACAAAGTTATTGTGCACGTAAACTTGAAAAATTTGAGACCTGCAATTATCAATGATCACAATTCGTTTATGTAAGTAATAGATTGTTAGTGATAAAGTTATCGTGTAACACACATACATTCATATAACTTTAAATAATTTAAGACTCTCGACAAATCAACTGTTAGAATTCACCACCGTGTGCAAAAAAACAATCTGTGGCAAGTTACACACGATGATTCCCTAATGGACCCTTTTTCTCAATAAAAAGAAATTAAATATGTCATTGCTTGTCGTTTTTGGGGCATTTAGGTATTGCCGTTAACCTTGTGGCGAGATAAATACCGAGAAAGAGAAGAGAGGACTCGTCCATTTAACCGGCTACGTCCCAACAAGTCCCAATCTTTGTCATCAAGCAAGAAACGAGTCCAGTCAAAACATTACGCCTAACGCCTGACGCCTGCGCTGCGCACCTTCCCCTCCTTCCCACCCCTTTTTATTACCTTCTTTCTCCCTCCCTCGGTTTCAGTCGAACCCAGAACTCGAAGTCGAAAATCAAGACATGGGTTTTTTGAAGGAGGAGAAGTCGAAGAGGGTTCTGAGGGGGGTTAAGACTGTGTTTTTCTTGATTGCTATGTTGATTTCTCTGCTGCTGTTTTCGGCTCCGATTCTGCTTGTGATTGCCGATACGCTTCTCCCTTCGGCTATACTTTCTGCCTCTTCGTCTTCTTCTTTGATTTCTCTTGAAGCGCTGTCGTCCCATTTCAATAACTACGATTTTCGATCCTCCCTCGTCGATATTCCGTTGATTTCTATCATCAGATCAGCTGTCATATTTTGTAAGTCTTAATCCCGACTCTTTTTGTTGCTTATTTTTTTTGGAACTACTTGTTTTTCTTTCAATTTCTAGCACAAAACTATGCTTTGCGACGTGCGTTAGGTTAGTTGGTCTGCCGTTCAACCGATCACGTTTGTATTGGGATAGCAGAAATGAGTTAGGATAGCTAGCTAGGACGGCCAGGACAGTCCTGTTGCTTTTCACCCGGGTTTGAATCTCAAAAAGCATACGCTTTGAGATTGCATGCGTGAGTTGGGTAAGTTAACCATAGCAGTTGATCCTGTCGCTTTACACCGGAGTTTGAATCCTAGTTCAAAAAGCATATGCTTTTAGACATAAGGTAGGTTTGTTGGCAAGGTCGGTATGTTATGTCACATGAGATACGTTTTTAGGATCGTAGACATGAGTCAGGTCAACTGGTCAAGATAGCGTGTTTTACCGCAGCCCGAGTTTGAATCACCTCCTCGTAGATTAGATTTCGCGACTAATCTGATTATGTTGAAGTTAATTTGAATTGGTTTATTTTTTAATCTGCAGGCGTTTACAGCTTCTGTGATGGACCAGGGCTATCACACGGACCGTATTTGGGGATCACCACCATGTGTTCTGTGCTGTCCCTGATTTTTGTTTCATTGAAGGCTTCGTATGTGTTTGGGGCTTCTGGTGTGGAGAGGGCGGAGTATGTGAGAGCAACAGATATTGCTCTGTTCATCTGCTCTCTCGCTTTGGCTGTTGGGCATATTGTGGTGGCGTATAGAACAAGTTGCAGAGAAAGAAGGAAGCTTTGGGTGTACAAAATTGACATTGAAGCTGTAAGTCCTTGCTCTCTAATCTCCATTTTCTCAATGAAGTTTTAATGAAACACTTTCGGTACTATTCACATTTAACGAAAAATCATATTTTTACCTTTCCATAGTACTATTCACTAAGCCCTTTATTTGTTATTTGTTATTTTTCATTAAAATTAAAGTTTTTCTGAATTTTTCGTTAGTTTTCTGTTTTCTCAAATGAAATCATATCAATTTTAGGGCTATAAGTTTTCTCTGTCCTCTTCGTCCTGAGTTCAAATTCTCTCCGTCCCCTTCAAAATTCACATTAAAAACATTCACTCAGCGCAATAACAATCAATCTAATGATGTTTTTCTTCATGTGTAAGTAAGAAGTATTAGGGTCGAATTTCGAAAATAATGATTTTGCCACCAAATTATTTGCCCACCCCTTTGTGTAAATATTGTATTACAAAAACGGAGTTTTAAGTATTTTTATTATAAAATAGCATTTTTAATTGGCTTATTTGGGCATAAGCCTTTGAGTCAATTGGGATGTTTGTGGTTCAACCACTACCATAGAAATTCGCTTAAAAGTTTCAATTTGATTGCTGATTTTGGTTTTGGCCAATAATTTAATTAATGATAATGAAAGGGTTGAATACTTTGAATTTTCAATTTATAATCCTCTGGAAGGTCAATATTCATATTCTTTTTTCTCAAGGCAGCATTGAAAACGTTTAGGATGCTTCCCCCATATTAATACTAATCTTTGTCCATAATCCCTGCATTTTCCATTTTTTCTTTACTTTTTTTTCTTTTTTTTAATTTTACTTTTCTTGAGGGTGAGCCTTGGGGTGAAGTAAATGTTGCTCTTTTGTACCCAAAACATCACAAATTCGAGTCGTAAAAAGCCTCTTTACAAAATGAAAATAAAACTGCTTACGATAGACGTCTCTCAACTCTCGCAAAGTGGAAGTTTTTCAAGTTTTCTTGGCGAATTGTTAAAGTATATATTAGTGAGTCCTGTATTCGAGGAAGAATGCGTGATGGGTGGCCGTTTACAGAGATGGGCAGCTTTGCCTTTGCATTTGAATTGTTCATCACATGCCATTTGCAGCGACTCTGCCAAATATTGTCAAATCAAAATAAACTACTTTCTGCCATCAAAATCTTCCCTAATTCATGTGCTTTCTGCTAATCCCCAATTAATCCATAACATGATTAAGTGTAAAACGTTCATGATTTATCAAATGCTGATGTGAAAATTGCCATGTGTTTGCAGGTTTCAGCTTGCAAAAATGGGTTCCCTAGGTACCAGAAGCTTCTGAAAGAAGAAAGGGTGAAGTAAATTCACACGACATGTGAAGTTATTTTTAGCCAATCCCAATCTTACCGATCATTCGGTTACAGGTAAATTTCATTTTGCAGCAGTTAATTTTCGAAAGTGTTTTATAACGGTTAAAAGAATTTTAAATTTTTGAGATAACAAATAACGCTAATAATAAAAACACGTGTGATCAGAAGTGCTTCTCGAGACGTTTTCCCTTACGTTTCCCTATGTTATGATCTCTTCTCATCTATGTGGCTTTTGTTTTGGTGCAGATTTGTTAATTAAATAGGAGAAGGTATAGAAGCAGCCCCTTCAATCAACATCATGTTGTGCAAATGGAGGTTGTGCGTAGAGAGAGTATAGAGGTGGTTTCCGCTGCGGCAAATACCATCATTTTTTGTTGTTCTTTACATTCAACAATTGTACAGTTAAATTTGTATGTGAAAGGCATAATATTTATGAAACTAGCCGAAGTTTGTAATGTTCGTGCAAGTGCCTAACCGTAGCATACCCAAATCACGAATTGGCCTATGAATTTTCAACATGGTTCTGAAAAATCGTCTCTAAAACATGAAGTTATCAATACATATGTTTCTCCAGAAACATGGGTTTTGAAGAAGGCCACATTCATTCATTGTTCTCAAAATCTACTGTTGATTCAATTCTAAGAGAAATGTTAAGAAGACTATTTCAAAATAGAACTCTCTGTCATCTCATGTTTTTAGTACTAATATTGACACGAGAATTGACGTTAAATTATAAAGTGGTAGAGAGTCTCTTGCATTTCTCCAATTCTAATATTTGACAATTTAACAATTATTTTATTAAAACTTGACTTAATGATATTTTTCTTTTGAGCGTTGAGAAAGATCTTAAATTCAAATTCTGAAATATATATTGTGTTGTGTTTTTTATTGGTGCCGCGCTTGGCCCGTGTGGCGGGTGGTGCGTTATAAATGCAGAGCGCGCTTCTACATTGCCTCGCGTGCAATGCAAAATAAATGACGTCGTTCTCTCTGTTTGATGGAAAATTTTTAGTTGTGACGGGAACACAAGTGATACATCACGTATTTTAATAAGAGTGGTGAGAAATTTTATTTTTTTAAGTTATTAACTTTTTAACACACATATTCAACCATTTGTATAATAACACGTGACATGATGTACCATCCGATGTATCGATTACACTGGAAAAATGTCTCCTGTTTGACCCCGTGGCGTAGTTTTTTGAAGCAAAACCACAGTGCGAAAAGAGCCTCCGCAACTCTCAGAGCTCGAAAGAAAAAGACTGATAGAAAATGAGGTACAACTTCGACCCGCGGGCAACGGAACCGGAACCGGAACCGGAGCCGGGCCGGTCTCCGACGCCCGGAAGAGACGAAGTGGAGTGGGTCCCGCTGCAGAACCAGCCGGTCTACTCCTCCTCTCCGGTCCACGACTCGACCGGGGCTCGGGCGCCCAGAAATCTCTTGGCCTGGGACGGAGCGTCTCGGTTTTACTTCTGGGACTCCGATAAGCTATGCCTTCATCGGATGTCCATTCGGCGAACCCGAACCGACTTCCGTCACCGCTGCTTTCCCTTCCAAGGTTTCCTCTCTTTCCCTCATTTTTTTTGAACTTCAATTTCTTAGATTCTGTTTGGTTACTGAGAAAATTGAAGGATAAGAAAGCAATTGCATCTCGAATTGTACTCAGCTGAGCTTAGTGTAATTAGTTTCCTTGCTTGGATTTGATGATAACAGAAAGTGATGATTTTGGAACCTATAATTTGTATAAGAATTGAAAATTAGTTGGAAAGATAATTCTTTAAAGATGATTGCGAGATATGTTTCTTACTTATCTTGAAGTGCATTGTCAATGATGCCCGTAATTTAATAGGTACTGCAACCGGATGTGAAGCTCGACTTTTCTGTTCACAAAATCTCGATCAATAGGAATGGATCAGCATTGCTCCTTTCAGGTTCGAGTAATCTATGCGTTATGTACCTTAGGGGTGGACTTCCAACAAAGACAATGCAACCATTTGCAGGTATGATCGGAAGATGGCAATACGTTATTAATTTTCATTTTCATCTTAAACATGTTGTGTTGGGGTGTCTTAGAAAGCCGCTTGAGCAGGGAATGAACTGTAATGGTGGTTTAGATTATACGTTGACATGTTCGTTTAGGCTTAATTTTACGTGTTAACTTCTTTTACAATTCCCGCACGCACTAGAGTAAGGAAAGGGAAAGAAAGAAGAAATTATCGTAAGGCGCAAATATGGGGTTCCTCTTATGATCTTCTCTTGGAGCACAGTATGATTTATTTTGTTCCTATCTCTCCCTCCCTTGCTATCAAAGTTATCATCCTGATTTTTAATTTTAGATTTTGATGACAAGTTTGTGCCTTTTATCAAGTACTTGCTCAGGAAATTCATGTAGTAGCCTGTGATTCCTTTTTAGAAATGTACTTGTGGGTATAATACAGTTTCCAGTTTATTGGAGGTTGCGTTGCAAATTAAATAATTTGATGTTTGATGCAGAATGCATCTCCTAATTCTACTTGGATTAGCTTTCCTTTTATTAGTTTTCCTATTTTAGTTAAGAATTCCCCGTTGTTAAAGGATTTCTTATTAGTTAAATTGCTTTCCTAATTTTTCAAAGTTTGTCTCTATAAATAGAGCAGATTGTAATCTTTTAATTTAATTTTTGATGAATGAAAAACTCTCCTTACTAGAACTCCCTGATTTCTTCCCCTTTCCCTTCGTCTCCTCGACCCCTAATTCGTCTCCTCGATCTTTTACTTCTTCTCGGTCCCGTCACACCCTTGTTCACCCTAATACTACCGCAGTTCTACATCAATTTGGTAATCAGAGCCTACAATCCCTTTCGTTGGCGTTTGATCCCTGCCATGGCACCCCAAACCGTGGCCAACCTTGCAGAGCAATGTCATACGTTCCAAAACAAAGTCACGGACGATATCGCGGGCATAGAAACCCAACTCTCTAAACTCAGCACTGACCTCAAAGAAGAGTTGGTACAGGCTCACGCCCATCGTTCAACGACGGACCTTGCCATCACTAAACTTCAAAACTCCGTTCAGTTACTTATCAACCACTTTCGGGTTGAACACGCTGCAACTTCGTCTTCCTCCACAGTGATCCCAAGCTCGTCTACGCCACCACCAAGTGGCCTTTTGCCCACTCCACCGGTGGATCCTAAATTAAAGGCAGTGTCCTACGGAATGCCGCTTAGCTCCACTGGGTCTATGCCGCCACTCCATTATACTCAACACACAATAGGTCCTCCTCCAGTGACTCCTCAGGCTCTAAACCTCCCACCCGCTCCACATGATCAGTACCCTCCTCCCCCTCGCCAGTTTGACAACGAGATCATCCGCCACATCAAACCTATCGCTCCTACTTTTGATGGTCGTGGGGATCCTACGATGTTTCTTGATTGGATCCAAGCCCTGGAAGATTATTTTGCTTGGTATGATTTGACGGATGCTTATAAACTACGCATTGGTAAGATGACATTACAGGGAGCCGCTAGACAATATTGGAATTCCGTGGAGGAGCAACTATACCAACTGGGACAACAGCCTGTGACTCTTTGGGACGAGATGAAATTCAAGCTTCGCGAACAATATCTTCCTACATTTTATCGCCATCAATTGTATGATCAGTTATGGACCCTTTCACAAGGAAGTTTTACCGTTACAGAATTCCACGCTCGTTTTATTGAACACAAAATACGTGCGGGGCTTCGTGAAGAACCCGACATCACCATGTCTCGTTTTATTCATGGTCTTCGGGACGATATCAAGCGTGAAGTCCGTCGGTTCCGTCCGTATACTTTGGAAGATGCATATTGCCATGCATTGGAAGCTGAAACCTTTTTGCGGCCACAACGTAGGTACACCGGGACTCCCGGGTATCCTTCCACTTCTGCTCCAAACCGCAGTAATCCAAGCTCCAAATATGGCATCACTGGTCCACCTGCTCCCACGGTACCTGCCACAGAGAAGGGACCAGCCCTATCCACGGCTACTCACCTCGAATGCTATCGTTGCCATGCTAAGGGCCACATCGCCTCCCGTTGCCCCCACAGAACTTTAAATATTAGCTCCAACACTGAGGACCCTCGTGTGGACGAGTATGTGGAGCCCCTTGAACCTATTTATGATCCCGACCTTGATAATTGTTGTGAGGAAGAAGCATTGCAACAACTGAGTGTTATGCGTTGTATTTATTCAGCATCTACACCTCCACCTCCTGATTCATGGAAACGCACAAGTATCTTCCAGACTTATGTCCCTTGCGGTACCACTCGATGCCAGCTAGTTATTGATGGGGGAAGTACGCTGAATGTTATTTCTAAAGCTGCCGTCGATCGTCTTCATCTTCAGGCCGAACCACATCCCCATCCTTTTCAAGTCGGCTGGGTAGATAAAACTAGGTTACCTGTTACTGAAAGATGTCTTGTTCCTCTTCAATTGGGTCCCTGTCACGAGAAACTTTATTGTGATATCCTACCTATGAGTGTTGCACATGTGCTACTAGGCCGGCCTTGGCTTTATGACCGTAACGTCAAAAGTTGCGGCCGAGAGAACACCTATACTTTCCAACATGAAGGGAAAAACATAACACTCAAGCCTTCCAACCCAGCCATCAAACCAATTAAGGAGGTTCAACCGACACTGCCCTTAAACGGGAAGGCTTCGGAGCATCGTTTAAGTATCTTATCACCTGTAGATTTTACACATGAACTACAAGACACGGGTGTGGTCTTTGCTCTCTTGCTTAAACCGGTCTCTAAATGTACCCCCACTCCATTTGCCGAACCCATACGGCAGCTACTCACGGAATTCTGTGATGTTATACCTGAGGACTTACCAGATGAACTACCTCCAGCACGAGAGATTCAGCATGCCATCGACCTTGTTCCTGGTTCACAACTTCCTAACCTTCCCCATTATCGTATGAACCCACCTGAGCGAGCGGAATTAAATCGACAAATCCAGGGGTTGCTGGCTAAGGGTTTTATTCGTCATAGTTTAAGTCCTTGTGCTGTTCCAGTTCTCCTTACACCAAAAAAAGATGGCTCCTGGCGAATGTGTGTGGATAGTCGCGCCATAAATAAAATTACAGTTAAGTATCGTTTCCCAATACCGCGACTTGAGGATATGTTGGATGATTTGGCTGGTTCCCAATGGTTTTCTAAGATAGATCTTCGCAGTGGTTACCATCAAATCCGAATTCGTGAAGGAGATGAGTGGAAAACCGCGTTTAAAACCCCTGATGGTTTATATGAGTGGCTTGTTATGCCCTTTGGCATGTCCAATGCACCTAGCACGTTTATGAGGGTGATGACTCATGTGTTACGGCCCTATATTGGCAAATTTCTGGTGGTTTATTTTGATGACATCCTTGTATACAGCCACTCTCGAGAAGAACATCTCAAACATCTTCACTCGCTCTTCTTTACATTACGAGCGGAAAAACTGTATGCTAACTTACCCAAATGTTCGTTTCTTCAACCGCAAGTTCTATTTTTGGGGTTCAATATTTCTGCAGCTGGGGTTAGCACCGATCCCACTAAAGTGGAGGCTATTACTCGTTGGCCAACACCTACGACATTAACAGAGGCACGCAGCTTTCATGGTCTCGCCTCTTTTTATCGCCGATTCATTCCCGGGTTCAGTACTATTATGGCACCAATAACTGATTGCATGAAACAAGGAGCGTTTCTTTGGACCCCTGCAGCTGCCACGGCCTTTACAATTTTGAAGCAAAAGATGAGTCAAGCACCTGTTCTTCGACATCCTGATTTGACTAAAGTCTTTGAAGTGGCATGCGACGCTTCCGGAGTCGGAATTGGTGGCGTGCTTAGCCAAGAAGGACATCCAGTAGCCTACTTTAGTGAGAAACTTAATGCAGCAAAGCAACGTTATTCTACTTATGACAAGGAGTTTTATGCTGTGGTACAGGCCCTTCGGTATTGGCAATATTACCTATTGCCAAACGAATTTGTGCTATATTCCGATCATCAAGCTTTGAAATATCTCCACTCTCAACGCACCATCAGCAGTCGACATGTCAAGTGGTCTGAATATCTACAGATCTTTACGTTTGTTTTACGACACCGTCCAGGCATTGACAATAAGGCAGCTGATGCCCTTAGTCGCGTGGCTACTATTTTGCACACAATGACAGTTGAGGTCACTGGGTTTGATCGTATTAAGGCCGAGTATTCGTCGTGTCCAGATTTTGGAATTATTTTCCATGAAGTTTCCAACGGTAACCGTCGTGAGTATGTGGACTTTATTACAAGGGATGGGTTCTTGTTTCGGAAAACCCAATTATGCATTCCTCGTACTTCTCTTCGTGAATTCCTTATTTGGGAACTACATGGTGGTGGTTTGGCTGGACATTTTGGTAAATGATGCAGAATGCATCTCCTAATTCTACTTGGATTAGCTTTCCTTTTATTAGTTTTCCTATTTTAGTTAAGAATTCCCCGTTGTTAAAGGATTTCTTATTAGTTAAATTGCTTTCCTAATTTTTCAAAGTTTGTCTCTATAAATAGAGCAGATTGTAATCTTTTAATTTAATTTTTGATGAATGAAAAACTCTCCTTACTAGAACTCCCTGATTTCTTCCCCTTTCCCTTCGTCTCCTCGACCCCTAATTCGTCTCCTCGATCTTTTACTTCTTCTCGGTCCCGTCACACCCTTGTTCACCCTAATACTACCGCAGTTCTACATCAATGTTCCAAAGTAAATATACTTAAGGTATCTGTTATTTTTCAAATGAAACCTTACAGGACTGTTCCTGTTGGTTCACAAATCTACTTAAGTGGAAACACTATCATACGTATACTGCAAGTTTCATGGCATCCTAACAGTGACACCCATCTGGGAATTCTTTCTTTGTGAGCCAACTCCAGGCAAGCTATCACCTTTGAAGCTTGATCAACCTCTTGATAGTACTCTTTGGTTCGGGCTTCCTCCCCCTCTGTTGAGATTGGCTATTGTGGATCTGGCTCTGCCTAGGAAAGCAAAGAGTGGTTCTCTTATTAGGATGTTTACTGATCCCCTGATGTTGGAAAGAATATACACCCTTCATGATGGAGGGTTAGATTCAATAGTGTTGCATTATCTCCCGTTTACAAGTCAGATTAGCGGCAAGAACCAGACCATGAGAACTCCATCAGTGCATCCTGTTCTAAGCACATGCCAGGGGGAAGACCCCTCGCAATCTCTGCTATCAGGTTTTGTGCATTATCAGATTCATTTGCCTGTTCATGGATTGTGGGACTCGCTGTTTTGCGAGAATGTATAGTGCTGGAGATGAAGACTTGGAACCTATTGCTTCCTCTTCAAGTCGATATGGAGAACAAATTTCTTTGCCTTGAAGAACCAAAAGAGAAAGATATGCCAAATCTTAAAAGCAAAGAACTCCTAGTTGGACCTAAGGTGGTTCTTCTTCCTCGGAGCTCACCAAGTTTGCGTTCTCTTTCTGCTGATTCAATTGAAGGTCGACCAAAGCTTCATAAGTACTTCAGAAGCTTTCATGAATATTATGCAGAGTATGCATGTAAGGTAAGAAGATGCCAAGCAACACACATACAAACCATGTTTAGTTGTGTCAAAACTACCTTCTTATGGGAAGTGGTTCCTTTTTTGTTGCTTTATGAACTTTTCCTCCAATTTTCTAGGTTTACTTTGAACTCGAGTATCATGGACCCATCTTGAAGAGGATAATTGATGACCAGCATGCTCGCCTAGGTGCTGCACAACAGAGGCTCTCGCAAGTTGAGGAGAAGCAATCAAAATTGGAGGACAGAACTGATAGTGCAATCCAGATGCACAATCTTCTGGAGGAGCGCTTGAAACGTTTAAGAAACTTGCCTGGGCCTGTCCAGAGCTGAGTGAGAGTTCAAGTCGGAGCTTGGTAATAGTTCGTAGTCAGTAATTTTCTGTTTTCGTATTTTACTGGTTCCCCAAATCGTCATGATTCACTCCTGTTTAAGTTATTAGCCTATACATTTTTGGTTCTGGTGGTTTCATATCTTGCATGGCCAGCACTACCTGTTCACTTTTAACATACATTTTTGTTGCTAAGCAGACCACTTCTCAGGAGTTGAATTGGATGAATTGCGTTCTTCCATTAACACTGTAACTGCAAGGTTGAGAAGGCACACACAATCGCCGAAAAGCAATGCATCAAACCAACGTTGGCCGATAGCAAGGAGGAAAGATCCTGTGCAAGAATCTCAAGTCTCCCATCTGAAATTCTCAGTTGAGAAACTCACTGGTCAATTGAAAATTCGAAAAAGGTTAGGCTTGTTGAATCTGAATTTAAAAGTCGGGAAACCAGACCTACTTTGTTTCTGAATCTGTGATTAAGTTATGGTAACCGGATGTAAGTTTTGAACCTATGGCGGTGCACGATATGTCCTTTTATTAAAGTCGGTGCCATTTTGAACGGTATTGCTCGGCACATCATGTGTAATAATACCATTGGTTGAAAGCTTGAAAATATCTGTCCGCTGATATGCCAGGTGTCATAATACCATTGGTTGTAAGCTCGAAAAAATCTCTCCACAAACACAAGCAGAAGAATGCATCGAAGAGGAAAGTTCGGGTTGATTTTACACTCATTCATGAATAGTTTTTGTGTCGATTATCTTTTTCCTTTTTAATAATTAAAGCGCATTAAGATAGGCTAAAACCTATAAGACCTGCAAATTCTGCAATCACCTACTAAACCTGAAGGTTATTACAAACTAATCCAAAAATTAATTAATTAAATAAATTTTATTGGGTTGGAGATCAAAGGTTCTTACAGCTCTACTACTACTTTACTCTTTACATTGCCCATATGACACATTGTTCCTCCGCTGCACATTGATCGGGTACCTCTTCTGTGTCCTCGTCGTCGGAAAAAACACCAGCTTATCTTCCTCGGCAGGAACCCAACTGCCAAAATTAACATGAACAATTAGCATCGTTAGTTCGACAGGAAATACGCACAAATACAACTAGTTGCAAACGGTTACTCAAAACTAGAACTGGAAAAACTAAACAGACAATAACCCGTATACCAAAAACACTGTTTCATGCCGCTTTATTACCATTTTAGTGTCCCTGAAGTTTTATTTTTGAGTAAAAATTTGTTACCGATTTTATTTGTGCAGTTTACGTTGTATTTTGCATACCTGAAACGAGTGACCAAGTGATGAAGGAAGACGGAGATTTCTACTCTAGCAAGCTCAGAGCCGGGGCAGAACCTTGGCCCTCCTCCAAATGGTGTGAACACATTTGATGGGCTTGTCGTCGGTCCAGATTTGTTCTACAAAATCATGTTTACAATAATTAATTAGAAATTGAAAAACAAAAAGCATGAGTAAACATAATTATTAGAGGCAGAGATGTATAATTAAAAGTACCTGCCACCTCCATGGATTAAAAGTTCGAGCGTCCTTGAAATGATCTTGGTCTAGATGTACGGCACGAAACGATGCAAATGCCTTCCATCCTTTGGGGATTGTGTATCCTGTTTTTAGCACTTTCACCGATTAAGAACTCGTAAAATATTTAGTTTCATGCAAGTTATTTATGCGGTACGAAGGTTGTTACCCTTAATGTGAACGTCCGTCATTGCCCGCCTAAATACCCCGCTAATTATGTTTGCAACTCGCAAGGTCTCGTTGACAACCTAAACATAGACAAAAAAAAGTCGGATCAACTTTCAAGAATTAGAGTCCTGCAAGTCGTAAGTACGTTTGGCACATTGTATGGATCTAAACAACAATCTCATGAGGTTTAATAGTTCGTTATTAAAGTCCGACGCAGTACCTCAACTTACTGATGAGTTTAAACGAAGCGTAATTTCTAGGTATTAGAATTAACAATACTTACACATTGAGTGAATGGCATTGCCTTATAATCACTCCATTCTAGAGGCTCTGACGACTTCTTTTTCGCCCTAATTTGCTCATGTTCTTCCTGCAATGTAGATTCAAAACTTTAAAACTTCATTAGCAATTTAACACACTTTTTACCCAAAGTACATAATGAAATAAAAATACTTCGTCGATTCAAGAAAGACAATGACCAGTTTATCTAGTATGGACTGGCGCATAGCACGAATTGAGATACTTCAACGTTAAATTTTTTTGTCACTGTTCTAGATCTTAATCCAGGCTACGAGCCGGTCCACTCTAGAACTTTCGGGTAAGGAGACAATCCAACGGTGGAGCTTGGAACATCACACGAGTGCACAGACACCAAAACAATCCTAGGAATCGAAAAATGGTAACAAAGCTAGTGTGCTGACTCCATTACTACAACCCCCTACCACTCTTTACACCGTTGGATTTTTGAGGTCCTAGAAATCAGAACCACCCGATTCCCAATGGCCCAGCTTTGGGACCCTAGGGTCCAAAAGCCATAAAGTAGGAGGAAGTAGAATGACGAAAACACCCTCCCAAACCAGGTGCACGTGAAGCAAATAGAGGCGATGTGGTCAAAAGACCAAATCTGACGAGAATCCGACAATATTTACAGCACAGTGAAGCGTGCAGTCTGGAAGGGAGGGAAGGACATACCATCATTTTGGGACTTGGATTGTCTGCCCTCCTATTTCGGTATCCTCTCCGTGCCCTCTTATTTTGTGTAATCACGGTTACATCACGTCAACATTTTATATTATTTTTTTATAAAAATAATAAAACAAAAAGAAATAGTAATATAAAATATTGACGTAACTTAACCGTGACCACACAAACAAAAAAGCACGAGTAACGAAATGAAAGGGCAGACAATCCAAGTCCATCATTTTGTCCGTTGGTTTTATCCGAATGTTGTCTCACTTTTACATTCTCTACTTTACTCTATTTTTGACCACCATCCAACACTTTACGCTACATTTTCCTTGATTTCGCTAGGAAAGTAATTTTTGGACTTCCCTTTACGGTTGGACACTTCTTTTTTATTCGTTGTTCTAA
Organism: Malus domestica; assembly: GCF_042453785.1. NCBI lineage: Eukaryota > Viridiplantae > Streptophyta > Magnoliopsida > Rosales > Rosaceae > Malus > Malus domestica. The sequence goes on along the minus strand of NC_091667.1, from coordinate 30,140,492 downwards.
GATTGAATAAATCGAAAGAAAACTGAAAAAATACCAACATCATGAAGAATGCTGAAGTAAAAAACGAGAGTATATATTTCACTATCTTGAATTTATGGTACGTTACGTAAGAAATGAGCAATACATGCATTGGTAGTAGAGCGACTGACTCTAGCAAAATTCATCTGTTAATTTTCTGCAAACATCACATGCAACAATCTTTTTAGTTTACATATTACGAGTATACGTTATTTTATTTTTTCAACAAACAATATTATTTACAATAAGGGGGAGGGGATTGACTTAGTCTCATAATATGTTAGTAATAATGTGATTCAAATTGCATTTGACAAGATTCGAACATAAGACTTCTCACTTTCAAGTAAAGAGGAATACCAATAGACTGTAGTACTAAGTGACTACGAGAATACGTAATTAAGTTAGATAATTTTACGTACGTAAATGCGGATTTAATCAATTACACATCCAAAGTTATCTAAAATAACTAATCCAAACAATGTGAATGGTTGAGGATTTAGATAAGAAAAATGTGGATGTTGAAATGCCTAACATAGTAACACGAACATATGATGGGAGTTGCAAGACTGGCAGTCCCCACTAGGCAAATAAAGTGAGAAAAGAAAAAGGATGCGGGTAGAGTGGCACCTTGAGTTGAGCATGGGCCAGAGGTGTCTCCGTTAAGAACTTGACGGCAAGTGTCATGATTGTTGAAGTGGTTTCGTAGCCAGCCACCAGCAAAGCAAGCAAGAAATCCACAATCTCCTCATCTGAGAATGCGGTGTCTCCGCCCAAAAGTGCGCCTAACATGTCCTCTTTTCTCTTCCCGGCTTCGCTCTCCTCCCTCCTCTGCCTCACTATCAAGCTCAACGCTTCCGCCACCTTTGTCCTAGCCTTCAAGTTCAAATTCCCATTTTGATTAACTAATTAACGTTAATGACATCAATAATATTATTTAGATGCAAAACCGATACACTTGCTAACATTCTCTAAATGTGTTTTCAAATAGCATTACTCTATTTACGCAATAAATTAAGTAACGGGCAAGAAAAAGAGAGGAATTTACGGTAATGGCCCGGCGGTAGGTGGTGGAAACTAGAGGCAAAGGAACGGAGAAGAAGCCTTCGATTAGTAGGACGTACTCCTTTCTTAGACTCTCGGTCCATTCATTTGGATCAAAGCTCATGAGTTGCTTCACTGCTAGTTCAAAAGTTATCTGCACATAATTTAATTAAATAATTAATTCACTAACGTAAACTATAATTAATAAAGGATCCAAAAAATATAAATCAAGAAGTGTATGAGCTAGCATGAAAATGATGGCTCAAGGGAACGGTTTTATTTTTCTTACTTTCACTTGCATGTATCTAACCCAATCTAGGGGATCGAACAAAATTTCAGTGTGTTTGGAACTCGAGCGGTACACTAAATGTCATCATCCGATTAAAGGAAAGTTCTTGTTTTTTTTTTTAAGTATTTCTCTAATTATATAATAACATGTAGTGTAGCGTTCCGTGTTCTAACCATAATGAAAAATCTCTTCATGGGATCTAGTTACCTCCATTTCTCTTTGACATGAACGGTGAACCCAGGCATAATACCATCATAAATTAATTAATTAAATTAAACCAACCAATGGGATACGATTAATTCTGAAAATCACTTTTTATTAAAACATTCTAAACAAACTTTACCTTTGTCCTCTACTTTTAGAGGAATAAGAAAAAAACAAGTTTGTCAAATATCACTTTTGCATTTATAATACAACTATTTTGATGCACGAAATTGACAAATTCTCAAACAAATTCTCTGCAAGTGGCCTTCTACTGTAGTGCGGTGAAGAAGAGTGTTGATTTTACATCACGACATAAGTTTGAACTCTGTTGCCTCTCTAATCTAAAAAATTCTCTAGTATGAATCACTCATATCATATGATGAAAAAAGATCCTTGTCGAATCATTTTCCTATGGATCCTAAGGATTTTGTGATCGGAATCGTCCATAGTAGATTGTGCAATCAAAAATCAATTTAAAATTTAAAATTAAATATAAATAGTGTCCAACGAAAACTACGTTATACGGTGGACAGTTCAGATCATGAGATCCCTAAAAAAGAGATTTTCCTTATATAATTATAAGTGATCTCGACCTATACTAAATAATTAATAAGTGTATCGATTTTAAGTGTCCAAACATCATCTTTGTATTTAACTCAATAAACGACAACAACAAGAAAAGCAAGAAAAGTTTACCAACTCCGGTATTTAACGACAGATTTTTTTTAATCGTCCAGAATATTGAGTTGTACGCTATTTGTTTAGGGAAAGAACTTCTGAAGAATTCAGCAGCAGGTCCTGCTTACATCCAATTCCGGCTTGCTAAACATGTGTTCAAGCTGGAATTGGGTGTAAGCAGGACATGCTGAAGTTCAGTTGTTTGTTTAGATAATGAAAGTATGTGTTTATGTTCTGAACAGACTAAAATACCTCCCATATTTAACATGTAAAAAGAAAACACCATCTTCTATTTCTAACTTGGTGAAGAAAAGTAATACTTTCATCTTTTAAGGTCTTAATTTCGAATTCCGAACATGCCCTAATCCTATCTTAAAAAGAAAAGTTGTACCCTACCTTTTTGGCCTCCTCCATGAGAAAGATCCGGTCGGCCCAGGAATCCATGTTGAGCCGGATCAACCGGTCTATGTCGTCCAAAAGGTGGTCCCTAATGATCGAAGAGTTTGCAAAGCTCATGGTCAGAGAATGCATCCGTTTATGGAGGCTGCCCTTCATCAGCAGCAAAGAGTGCTTCCCCATAAGGTTGGTTATGGAGCCCGGGTAGCTGCACTCGAACAGCTTCCCTTCGTTCTGCAAGATGAAACGATTGGTCTCCGGGTCGGTGGAGAACACGGTCGGCTCTCCGAACACGTGAGTTGTGAACAAGGGTCCGAACCGGTTCACGCGCTCGTCGATGAACGGTTCCGGGTTCTCAGTCTTGTAGGCTGAGATAAGCTGCAGAGTCTCCCCTATAAATGGTAACCCTAGGTTCCCCGGAGGCAGCCTCAGCCTCCGGCACCTAGACTTTCTGAGAAAAATAAAAACTAGGGTTGAAAGGAGACAGAAAACCAAGAAAAATGAGAAGAGGAAATCCATGGGGTTTTTAATACTTGGTAGACACACACAGTCTCTCTCTCTCTCTCTCTACAAGCTCAGTGTGTGTGTATATATTTATATGTATATGTTTGGGTATGGGAGGTGGGTATATATAGAAAAAGGAAAGAGTGGGGGGTATGGGAGGGTGGTGGGGGAAGCACACGGATGGTTTCGAGAATCGACAAATGGATCGATGGATCTGATTTCTAAATAAGAATCTAAAGGAGGGGAAGAGAGGAGAGAAAGAAACTAATGTAGGATATTTTAGTATCTGATAGCTTTTTATAGTTTCTTTCCTTTTTTTTCTTCATAAAACGATATCGTTCCCCTTCTGTGTCTATGTGGGATACGAGTCGTGAGACTTTGTTGGGGAAAATATGGAGTGGGAAAAAGAGAGGGTTGTTGGTTACGGTGTGCTTCATGTGGTGATTGATATGGCGTGAATGTGTTGAAGTGTCCATGTCTTGTCTTGGGCCGTTTGATTGGGATAATGGATTAGCGACAAAAGATGGTTGTCCAAGGATAAAGGATTAGGAGAAAAATTAAAAGGGTAGTTCTATTCACCTATTTTTACTTTCTACATATTTTTGTTAATTTTTTGTCATTAATCTTTTTCAGTTCATTTGATCCGAATGCCGAAATTTAAAAGGGTTGTGCAAGAAATAAAAATAAGTGTTTGGATAGAGCTATCCAATTAAAATTGTAGAATTAAAAGTTTTCAGGATCACAGATCACAAACGTAAATTTGAATACGCTTTATAGTCAATAAATAATAAAAAATCTATAAAGATGAAGCTAGTCTTAACTAATATCAATCTCATCACAAAAATACATTATTCGTTCTACTATAAGGGCACGTTTACTAATTCGTAATCAAATTGAGAGGAATTGAATTGAGGAGGAATTGGATTGAAGAGGAAATGAAATGAGGCGGAATCAGAATCAGATTCCTGTTGAAGTTGTTTACTAAAATTGTCTGGAATCGGAATAGAATTTCATAAAACTGTTTACTAATTCTGCAGAATCGGAATATAAACCAGTATGATTACTAAAATGCCCTTGTCCTAAATCAAATATTTATATACTTTTTTTTTAATAAAATTTGATATAGTATATAATAGTAAGAAAAAATTAAATTGCTTTTTTATTTCATAGACACACTAAAATGATTTTGTTCATTTATTTTTTTATAAATTTAAGTATTTATTTTAATATTTAAATTTTCTCATTCAAGTTGTAGTTTTTTCTCTTCGGCATATGTATGGAGTTGTGCTTAATGTGAGTCTAGGGTTAAGGACAATCTTGGAAATAATGAAAGTAAGTGACGGCATAAAGGGAAAAAAATTATCATTCCGATTTCTTGGGCAATCCAAAATCCAAATACCTTCTCATTGCGATTACGGGTTAGTAAACACGCTATAAAGTATATTGGTTTCAATTTACACAACGTACTGCTTGGAATTATTAAGCGCAAAACCTTCCTCATCATAGTATATACTCGCAAACAATAATAGATTATTGGTTTTCATTAAGCTTGTTAAAGAAACCCTCCTAACCATGTGGAAGGCTAGCTAATAATAATAAACCTACTCATATAAAACATAAGAAAACATCTCTTGAACATCATTATGATTACTAAACCAAATTCAATTTGTTTAATTTAGCCATTAATTATTTTTCATGTGGTGCAAATTTTTTTTTTAATATTTCTAAAGGTGTTTATATCATATTTAGGGCCTTCGTATTTAGATCTCATACAAATACTCGGGGGACTTAGATGTAATTATGTAATAAAGGAATGGGCAAATATGTAATAAGTGAAGAGCCCTTATTCTATAAAAAGACCCCTCACCCTCACAATTAGGGAGGTCAATTCCTAAGGCTCCTCACCCCTCAAGCTCTCACTCTCAGAATCTTTCAAATTCATTACAGAGGCTCTCTCTCTCCCCTTCAAAAATACAATATCAGTGTGGACGTAGCCCAAACCTTGGGGTGAACCATGATACATCTTGTGTTATTTACATTTCTTGCATATTCACGGTCGGATTTACGTTGTTCCAAGACCTCTAATTTTGTGCATCAACATTTGGTGCCGTCTGTGGGAATCGACATAAAAAATTATGTCGGTTCTCTTTTTTATTTTTTCATCAAATCTCACCACTGTGAATCTGCAGAAACCAAGAACCAAACAACCCAACACCCACACTCAGAGACACACCCATTCAATCTACAAAGAGAGAGAGAGAGTATCTACCTCCACTTAAAGCATGTCGTTTTGCTCCTCCCTGTCATCTCCCCACTCTCTGTTTCTCCTTCTAAAACCAAATCTCAAGCTCTCGATTCAGGCTCTCTCTCTTTCTGAAAACCATTCATATCAATGGCCAAAGATGGGAAGCTAACAAAGCTCAAGTCAGTGCTGAAGAAGTGGAACTCCTTTAGCAAGCAGAACAGCCGCCACAGCCTCAACTCTGTGGTCTCTGCCGCAGATGAAGATTACTCCACCGACGGAATAATTTCAGGAGATCTCCGCCCCGTCTATGTGGGCAAGTCTAGAAGATGTTACCTTGTGGCCTCCGACGTTGTAAACCACCCGCTTCTCAAGGAGATGGCCAACAGGTCAGACCACAACACGATCAACATCGCATGCAAGGTGGTGCTGTTTGAGCACTTGTTGTGGATGCTCGAGAATGTCGATCCACAGCCCAAGTCAATGGACGAGTTAGTCGAGTTCTATGCCTGCTGAGGGAAATATTTAGAAGTTATGCCATGTATGTATGTGCATGGTGTGACTACGTCACTGAGGAAAATAATGAGAGAGTGGTGGGGGTGATTATCTGTGGTGGATCTTTCAACCAAAACGGATCAAAGTGGATCTTTCAACCAAAACGCTGACAGAGGCGCAGTGGAAAGAAAATAATATAAAAAGGAAAAGACCCTAGCATTCGTGGTCCCGATGGTGGAGATACTCCGGCGAGCTTCAACCACTCCAAAACCTCAAAAGGTGATGGGAATGATTATATCTCCGACGAGGGAGCTATCTTCGCAAATATACAGTTCTACAGTGTCCATGTTATGGAATATGAATTTGAAGCTATTGTCAAGCTTTTGGACAAGATGCTGCATTCAATGCCAAAATCACCAGGTAAGCAGCTCGTCGTTGTGCATCTACAGATCATCAGCATCAGTGAGTAAGCTCACTCATCACCTTTTAAAGACAAGCAAGACAGTTCTCCAAAGAGTCATAAGAATCTATCAGCTGTGCAACGATCTGACACAAATATTATCAGATTGGAGATCAGAGAACTACAACAAGCCAACGATGCAGTGGAAGGAGTTCAACGAGCTATGCCAAGTTAAGGTGCCATCATTAAGAGTTTGATAAGACATGATAACAAAAAGAAAGTGGAAACGAGGAGGCGGGTTGTTGCTGCTTGCCTTCACCACACTTAAGAGAGATAATTTATTTTGATGAGCTCAGGTTTTTGATCTTAGATTGTGAGTGGTTCTGCGGCGAGGTGCTAGGCCAACTTAACCACACGGTTGGCGATGCTCCTGTGACTCACATCGTTGCAGACGGTTGGATGTCGGCGTTCCTCATAGATGTCGGTGTTTCTTTTCCAATACTTACTTTAGTACAGGGTGCACATGCATGACAACTCAGAGACAGAAAGAGGTGCAGTAAACGGAGAAAGCAAAACCATGCAACAAAGAAAAAGAAAAGAAGCAAAGCAAAAGTGAAAAGGAAAAGGAAAAGAGAAAAGAAGAAAAGCAAGAATTTTCCTATGATTACGATTCATTTTGTCTGCCAGGTGAAGAGATAGAGAGAGTGGTGGAAAAGCAAAAGCAAAAGCAAAACAGAAAACGAAAGAAAAAGTAAAGTAGAAAACAAAAGCAAAAGCAAAAGCAACGCACCAACGATCTTTGTTTTTTTATGATGTAATTTATTTTTCTTATCTTTCTAAGACATCTGTATAAACCCCATCAGAGGGTAATAATAAAAAAATAAAAAAATAAAAAATAAAAAAATAAAAAAGGCAAAGCCCAAAATAAATAGGCTGAAATGTTGTGTGAAGAGCGAAGGCTCATATGCCCAAAAGAGTCAGGCCCTTTATTCTCACCAACCAAGTGACCAAAAATACGCCCAATACTACAAAAAATTATTCGGCAACTTGCCGTTATTGCCACCAAACCAGGTGATCAAAAGTACGCCCAGTACTCCAAAATTATTCGGCAACCCACCACTATTACCATAAACTGGGTGATGAAATGTACAACCCGTACTCTAATATCATTTGGCAACTAGCCATTCATGCCACCAACCAGGTGATGAAATGTACAACCCGTACTCTTCTTCATGCCACCAACCAGGTGATCAAAAGTACGCCCAGTACTCCAAATTATACATGGGCATTACTTATGTCATTCATACATAAACATTCATGATCATCACTCATGACAATCATACATAAACATTCATGACCATCATTCATATCAACATTCATGAGCATCACTCATGACAACATCCATGAGCATCACTCATGTCAATCAACTTAAACATTCATGAGTATCACTCATGTCAATCAGTTTCAAAAGCTTCATTTACAGAGAGATCTCTAACTTCAAAAGCTTCATTTACAGAGCTCTAGTTTCAAAAGCTTCATTTACAAAAGCTCCAGCTTTGAAAGCTTTATTTGCAGAGCTCTAGCTTCAAAGCTTCACTTGCAAAGTTTCACCTACAAAGCTTCAGTGCAAGGTATACAAATACCGCATTCGAATAACCGCCACTTCGGCCCATACATGGATTCAATTTGAAGTCTCCAGCCAACAGACTCTATTGACCGAAGACTTGAGGGACTACATTATGTACCATATATTGGGCCTCAATTGGGCCTCATGAAAAACACTTGGGGGACTTAACCCATTATTCATGTATTGAGGAGCGAGCCCTTATTTTATAAAAGTGACTCCCTCTCTTTCAGTAGAAAGCACCCATCATTTATGTATTGAGGAACGAGTCCTTATTCTATAAAAAGGACTCCATCACCATCATTAGAGAGCATCAACTCTAGTCCATCATTCATGTATTGAAGAGCGAGCCTTTATTCTATAAAAGGGACTCCCTTACCTTCAACGCCACAAGTCGAGTCAACCAAGGCAACATAAGCCATGAGCCGAGCAGCCTCGCAGCATGTGCTACTTCTAGTTCAACATCATTTCAGATTGAGCACCGCCTCATATCAAGAATCAATTCAAGGCAACATCTAGTTACTTCGGCCCACACATGGACTGAATTTCAAGTCTTCAGCCAAAAGACTCTCTTGACTGAAGACTTGGGGGACTATTGTTTATACCATATTTAGGGCATCTGTATTGAGATCTCGTACAAATACTCAGGGAACTTAGATGTAATTATGTAATAAAGGAAAGGGCAAATATATAATATGTGAGGAGTCCTTATTCTATAAAGGGAAAATATATAATATGTGAGGAGTCCTTATTCTATAAAATGACCCCTCACCCTCACAATTAGGGAGGTCAATTCCTAAGGCTCCTCACCCCTTCAAGCTCTCACTCTCAGAGCTTCTCAGATTCATTACAGAGGCTTTCTCTCTCCCCCTCAGAAATACAATATCAATGTGGACGTAGCCCAAACATTGGGGTGAACCACGATACATCTTGTGTTGTTTACATTTCTTACAAATTCATGGTCGAATTTACGTTGTTCCAAGACCTCCAGTTTTGTGCATCAACAAAAGGTAATGCTAGGAAGACTAAATTTATAGACCAAATTTTATAAACAAAATGGCATGAAAGTTAATGATTGGATTATTACTTAAGTGTTGATTAACGTGCTTATTTCTTGTTGGTGATTTATCATTTGATTTGCAAATTTGGTTTACCTAGCGTTACTCTATTTCTAATTATGAGTTGGGAATATAAGCAAGTTGCAAGTACACCAACTCCATCCGAAGTTTGTACCAATTTTTTTTTGTTTTCGTCAAACGATAGATTTGTTAGATTAGATATTAGATTAAGGAATCAACGAGGTTCGAACATACGCCGTGGTGTAAGAACACTCCTCTCTACCACTGTAGTAGAGGGCCAAAAATAAGTTTGTACCATTTTCTGGATTCGTATCTTACTACACAACCCATATATATATATATATATAAACTATATCAAGTAAGGAAGGATATTAAAGTGTATATATAGCACTTAATAAATTGAATTATATTCTCATTTAAATTTTATTTAATTTAGGTTTTGCCACTAATTTTTGTAGGAAAAAAAAGGGATTGAGGGATAGTACGTAAGATTCAAGGGGTTGGTGGACTGGACAACGTGGAAACCAAATTAATCAAGCTTGATTCTTATCATAAATGTTTGATAACTTCCTTTACTTGTATAGCCATTATAACTAATTTACAAGGAAAGAAACTTATCTGCGAAAGTTATTCATCTTTAAAGTAATATGAGTTTCTGATAAGATAGAATACGGCAATAAATAATCAGTTAATATCTTGCTTAAGTTGAGGTTTAATGTTATCAAATTGGATGTCATCATACTTGCTAAACGCTAATTGTCCCACCCCTTCCAAATGTTTGACACATACTAAACCCCTACTAAGTTGATCCGAACTCTCCTCCCTGCAGACTGCGGCCACGGTGGGAGTGAACCCCACAAATGAAGCTTCTATAAAGATAAAGCGGCCACGTGCATACAAATAATGATCAGTATGATGCCATTATAGGGTTTGGACTTTAAACAAAATGAGGTGATGATAACGCATCACTCAATCCACATGGTCCCCATAAGGAACATTAGGCTCGATCGATCTCTACCCAGTGGACAAGTCACAGACCCATGAGATAATGATCCCTATGATTCTATGAAGCACTCACAAAACCACAGATTTTATATATTGGTATATGTCAGGCTTTTCATGACAGAATCCCATCATGCATGTGTTGGTGTTGTGCCAGCTTCCCTACTCTTTTTGGTGATCACTTCAACTGTACGAACCCATACAACACACATTCGTCAATCCCCATTAATTCATTGGTTTGATCGATGTCAAAGCAAGCTCTCTCACTTTTAAATATATCTTAAATATTTGTAGTTAGATCCATGGCAGTTCTTTCTTTTCCAGAGATCGTCTGTTATTCCTTATAAATTATATATCCTCATCATTGTTGTTTTAGAATATTTGTATTGATCTAGTTTGTTATGCTATGTTGTCGACTTTGGATCACAATTATTAACTAGATGAAATCACATTGGATGAGTCATGCTATTTAAAAAATAGGCATATTTGTTGATAGGTCATACAAATTTACTTATTTATATAGTTATATTAGAGGGTGTATCAACAAGTATGTCAATTTTGATTAGCATCTTAACTATTATTATTACATTTGAATTATATGATTGCGGTTTTATAATTAATTTCATAACAAACAAATGGTATCAAAGGATAACCTTATAATGGATAATAGAACTGGTTTCCACTAAAAAAATACGAGAAGACCTCAAAGTTTATTGGAATGGGATCCCATATGGATCCAAATTGTGGGAATATTAGGGATCCTCACATCTTAGTCATTCATCGTGTATCGTGTGGTAAAAAATTATTTGACCTTTTTTATTTAAAATTAAACACAAATAGTACTTGACGAAAACTGACTGCACGATATACGATGAACTACTAGAATGTGGGAATCCCTAGAATCCCCACAAGATGGATCCAAAGAGGATCCTATTCCAGGTTTATTGATTCAATAATATGAAAAATAACAAAACATAGCACTCTAAAGTATGCTTAAATGATGTCTCTTATCTCTTGACTTTTTAGGAGTTCACATAAAGAAAAATAAAATACCAAAAATATCCTTAAAACATAAAATGATGATAAAACTTAGTAAACCACATAATCTGGTATAAAACCCCCATATTTCACCGCAAAGCAATGAATTGTTCTTGTGACGCAGTTTTCTTTGACATGGTCGGTGTGATGGTCTAAATTGGACACCAGAGCTCAAATATGCAAAACGTGGATTTTGTTGTTGAATTTGGGTGCTTCAATAATAAAATTCGATCCACCTTCTCCATGCTCTAGTCAAAATCATCTGCAAAGATCGTTCCTTCATGCATCTAGCTTGATTAGTGCGTATATATCACTAGGATACAAATATGAGGTTGTATAGATTAATGTCCAATATCCTCTGAAATTCATGAATGAAATCTAGTGATTATGTCAAAACATGTCCAATATCCTCTGAAATTCATGAATGATATCTAGTGATTATGTCAAAACTTGAAAGCAACTATATGTTAATTTGGTAGCTCTCTTGGTTTAATAAAGTTTTATATTTTGTTAAAAAAAATTACCTATTAACAAAATTCTCTTTGTATCTTGGTTGGGATACAATTGGCGAAATCCATTGGGGCCACGCATATAGCGGTGGAATTAGACTCCATGGAAATGGTGGCAGGTTGCAAGGATAGTATTGGAGATCTCTCGAGTCTTGGATATATAGCTAAGGATATCCAAGATTTGATGTCTCATACGATTTTGTATATTCCTCGTAGTTGTAATGGAATAGCTCATTTTTTAGCTAAGTCTAGTTTAATTAGTGATGACTCAAAAGTATGGTTCAAGGAAGCTCCAGATTTCCTTAGGGTTGTATTCATCCATGATTTGGCCCCTTGAGGGTTGTTTTCAAATAAAGATATCGTATTACCTTAAAAAAAACAAAAACAAAATTATCTTTGTCAACTAAAATCGAATGAAAAGACCAAATTAACCTTGTCAACAAACTAAATAACATAACCAAAATAAAAGTCATGGCAATATAGTAAATAAAACACAAGATGTTGTATGCCTATTTGATTGAACGATCTAGGGTTTAGAGAGAGAGAGAGAGAGGGGGGGCCGGCTATGGTTAGAGAGGAAAGAGATTGATTTAATTGTGAGGTGTGTTTGATTCACCTCATTGTGCCTTTATTTATAGTAGTAGGATAGGTAAAAACCTTTCCCTTTAGGATTAAAACATTTAATAGGTAATCTAATCCTAATATGAATATAAGATACATTTGTAGATTCCCTAGGATTTACACAATCACATTCTTATTCTAAATATGACTGCAACACTCCCCATTGAGTGTGTAAATACTCAACAAACCATCGCATCAGATCTTCAGCAAATAAGGTAGAATAGTTGATGAAGTCATTGACACAACGGGTGATCGCGAGCCTCAAATTTAAGTGAAGTATGCATTTGTAGTAAAACTCATAAAACCTCGTTATGGTAAAACCCAAGGCATGGGGAAAACTCATAGACTAAGGAGAAAAGTGAGAAGTATGCATAATATCTAAAACAAACATCAAACAGGACGAAAGTAATGAACTCAACGAAGTATGTTCATACCAAGATGGATGCCTCGTTAAAACCTAGTTAGGTAGCAAAACTCAGTGGAAAAAATGCTCCTAATCGTAGGGAAAAATAGTACATTAAGATCATGTGAGTATGCTTCTAGATACTTTCCCTAAGTTAGATGATCGGATCATATTTATATATATTTTTACTTCGAATTCACTCGTCTTTTCTTAGTTAGTTCCTTATATTTTTGAGCTATTTACGTTATTTTTATGTTTATAGGATTTGTTATGCAAAGAAAATAAAAATAACACAAATGAGTTTTAAATAATAAACAGAAAGAATATTGGTTTTATTTTTGGATTGGGTTTTATTTTGGTTTATTTTGGTTTATTTTAGATGCATTGAATTGATTGTTTCATAGAATATTGGTTTTGGATTTGTTACTTGAATTTGTTCTTAATTCCCAACTGCTACTAATTTAGAGTTTATGATACAAATTAGTTTTGTATTATTTTGTCAAGGAAGAATCCAAGGACAGCAAGAGGAATAAAATAAAGAAAGGGGATCCAAGAAAAAAAGGAAAGACAGCGAGAATCCAAGGAGAGACTTGCGGAGCGCCAGGCATGAAAGCAGGCGGGACAGCTAAGGAAAGAAAAGGCTGTCTTGCAGCCTTGAGAAACAAGAGAAGAATAGAAATATAGCAGGGCTTTGGCAGCGAGGAGAAAGGAGAAAGCATACGGGTAGACAGGGAGAGCAGAAAGCTGCCTTTGGGCAGCGTGAGGGGCAGCGTGAGAAAACAGCAGAAAACAGACTGACGCGGGGGTTGAAAGGGAGGTCAGAAAAGAGAGCTGCCCTAGGCAGCGTGTCAGAAGATAGAAGGAAAGAAAGCTGGGGTGTCAGCGCGAGAATAAAAGGAATGAAATAAAAGACAGGAGAGAAGAAGATAGAAGGAAAGAAAGCTGCCTGGCGGCAGCAGCGGGAAGGAAGGAGAGCAAGTCAGGGACTTGCTAGGCGCAGAAATAAGCACAGAGGCAGAGGGCTTCACTCCATTCTTATTGGTGTTATCTTCTCAAACTTAACGTTTTACGTTTGTTTTAATTTGTTTTAATAATGTGTAAATAAATTTATTTTGGCTAGAGGTTAATTCAAAGCCATGAATATATTTGTAATATGAATTGATTACCTTCAGTTGTGATTTCTGAATTGTGATTTAATTTGCTTAACTGCTTGATTGATAACTTATTTTTGTATGTCGATTAAGGATGCATACTTAATTTACATGCATGAATTTGATGCTAGAATATAAGTGAATTTCACCTAATCGTTATGAACTTATATTCACAAGTAGTAAAGGTTGCTAGTCACAATCACGTTAAGTAAATTCTTGGCAAGAGTATCATGCTTTTCATAGTTACGAATGCCTCGTCAATGCTTATAGTTTTTACAAAGTTTAATGATCTTTGATTGTATCTCTATTGTGCTTTTCACGTAGGGGACTTTTGAAGAATGTTTTGAATTGTTGTATGCGTTTTCCCGTCCAATTCAATAACTTAAGGAAAACTTGAAGATTAAAAAAGTGCTATTCACGGTTAATCTGAAGTGTTGAAATTCACAACTTATAGAAAGAACAACTGAAAATCAATTTAGGTTGCATATGTGTCATGTGTAGAGAAGAACCCTCTAGCTAATCCATCACCTATCCTTTCACCTTAATTTCATGTTGTTGTCAATTTTGTAATTTAATTAAGTTTAATTTACCTTTCATCAAAACCAAACACCCATCCATTATTAAATTATATTATTTAGTTAGTTTTCTTTATTGTTAGTCTTTTAATTTAATTTCCGTCCATTTCAGTTCCTAGTGTTTAATTTGATTGTTTTCATTATTTTGAGTCATTTTAAGTGTGTTTCGAGTTATTAGAGTTTTTAGCCTAGTTTTGTGTCCTTGAGTCTTATTTAATATTTTTAAATTAATTTAGAATAGATTAGCAATCCCTCCTAATCCCCGGCCTAGAACGATACCCTACTTACATCTATACTACAATTGTCAAAAAGAGGGTTTAATTTGTGTGTCAAGTAATTTTCGCATCAAATTTTGGCGCCGTTGCCGGGGATTAGCAAAGTTGCTAATCCCTTGTCTTGAGTCTTGCTTAAATTGTTTAGTTTTTTTTATTTTTTTTATTTTTATTTTTATTTTTTATTTTATTTTATTTTATTTTATTTTTTTATGTTATTTTATTTATTTATTTTTTTTTTTATTTTTTATTTTATAATTACCCTGTTTTGTTTACTTATGATATTTGATTTAGTTTTATTTCTTTGATATCAGGTACTAAAAGAAGTAAGACATGGCAATTGCTAATCTTCAAGCTCAAATGGCAATTCTTACTTCTCAATTGTCACAGTACATCGAAAGGACCACAATACAAAGCACCCCTACATTCGATGTGTCCTATACGCAAGGATATCAAGCAGATCAACATCCACAAAGGAGTTGGGAGAGTTATCATGATCATAATCAATCAATGAACAACTTGTTTTCCAACACGTATAATTCAGATTGGAGGGATCATTCAAACACTATGTGGTGGGAACCTCAACCAGTTCAACACGAAGGATATTGGCAGCCATATAATGAGTTCTATTCAAGCCCTGCTCAGCCACCACAACCTCATACACAATATACCCAACCAAACTCAGGTTCGTCAATAAATTATGAACAAATTCTTAATGATTTAAATTCTTTGGCGCAGGGCTCACAAAATCAAGCCAAGGAGGCTCAACAAGGAGAATATTGGCAGCCATATGAGGAGTTCTATACAACGCCTATGCAGCCACCACAACCTGCCCCGCAACAATTCCAATCAAATTCAGGTTCGTCAATAGATTGTGCTCAAATTCTTGATGTACTAACTTCTTTGACGCAGGAATCACAAAATCAAGCCCAAGTGATGAGCGAATTGAAGAATCAAATGGGAGAGATCGCGGAATTCATGGGGCAAATGCAAGAACAAAGTGAAGTAACTGACTCAACTGTTGAAATTATTGAAGCTATCAACTTGGAAAGTGGCATAGAGGTTGGAGATGAACCCAAGATGTCCAAACCAAGCCAAAACATGGATGAACAGTTACTGCTCGAAGAAGAGGAGGATAACAAGGCCACGGCAAAGGAAGAACCACCATTGCTGCAGCCTACCCTAGCCCCAACACCCTTGCCGCAGCCCCATATGCCCTCTATGCAGTCCACTACAACCAAGGTAAGCCCAAATTCAATTCGTCCTGACCCCGTTCCACTAAATGTCTTTATTCCTTGTAGGATCATGCAATCCAAGGAAGAAGAGGGTGAGAAAGGCATCTTTGAAACCTTTCCAAAGAATCAAGAGAAAGAAGTGGATGGGGAATGTCTAGAATGCATCAAAGAGGATGTGCTTGAGACAACCATTCCTAAAGAAGTTGAATTTTATGACATGGGACAAGTCCCAACCATCACATTCAATCTGGCCAAGTCCAATATCCCTGAAACTTTCAAAAATGTGGTGTTTGTCATTGAGTTCTTATCGGACAAAGCAAGTAAGCCATCTTCTCCAATTTCGATTTTAGTATATACTAACTTGTTGATTTTGATGATTCAGGCACCTACACTAGAATTTAAACCATTGCCGGATCACGTCAAGTATCACCGTCCATTCAAGGATCAATTCCATGCTATGGGCCCTATCCAAGTTTAGAAGGAAGTATCGTCCGGCTGCAAGACGTTAAAGAAAGCGTTTCTTGGGAGGCAACCCATGTATTAAAAAAAAAGGAAGATCTATGAATCGCTCTACAATCAGTTTTGCGTTTCTAAAAACCTTCACTTTTCTGCATTTTTATTTTGCCATGATTGTCATTTTTTTTTGTTTATTTAATTATTTTTGGGTGTGGGTTTATTTTTGAAACATTGATAGATATGCAAGATATTCTTACATTCTTTTTCAAAAAAAAAAAAAAAAAAAAAAAAAAACTTAAACTTAAAAATATTTTACAATTGTGTGAACTAATAGCATTCATTGGTCAGGTGGTGCTTCAGTAGTCGGCGGAGCTTCAGCAGTCGGCGGGGCCACGGAAGGAGGAGGTATCTGAGGTTGATCAGTTGGAGCTTCACTACGCGGTGCCGCCCCAGAAGACGAAGGCAGATGCGGTTGGAACAAACCCACAAACCTTCGGTGATCAAGTAAAATCTGACCATCATTTTCCTGCAGCTGGTCAATTTTCCTCTTCATGTTTGTGGCATAAATGTGTGCAAGCTTATGCAATTGTTTATTTTCATGCTTGAGTCCTTTAATCTCCTCTTTGAGACTCTGTATTTCAGCCACCAACGATTCAACGTGACGGGTTCGGGCAAATAGGCGTTGGGCCATGTTGGACACGGAACCGGCACACTACACGCTAAGAGCCAGAGACTCCTTAACCGCCAATTCATCAGACCGTCTAGCGAGCAGTCTGTTATCTCTTGGGGTGACAAGGTTCCGGGCCACCACCGCAGCGGTCATGTCATTTTTCATCACCGAATCTCCAACGGTAAGAGGACCGGTAGGGGATATGAAAGATGGGCGCCATATGTTGTCTGGTGAAGGCGGAGCTGCCTCTTCACCAATGTTCAAGTCAAAACGACGATCGGAAGGGCCAGACATTTTCTGAAGGTGGTGAAGAAAGAAGAGAGTCGGACTGATTAAGATTTTGGAAGTTTACAGGAGGGAGTGTTTACAGGAGGGAGCTCAAGTGTGTTGTGGAACAAAATTAACGCCTCTATAAAAAGAAGAAATCAAAGAGGCGCTCCTCAGAGAAGCGTCCTCTCGCAAATCGAAGAGTCGGGGCTCCTTTCTCAAAAGCCGGATTCTTTTCTCAAAAGAGGCGTTTCATTTCTTAAAGGCTGGGCTTGCTCAGAAACCACGAGCCGAACCCCGGATTTCAAAAGATCAATTTGTCCAGACGTGTCGTCACTTGTCACACGCAAATTGCTTTGCGAAATTCTCGGGCAGTTTGTCGAAGCACCAATTCAGAAATCGAAGAGGGAAATTCAACAGTCAAAGACACGCTAGCTTTCTCAAAAGCTGGGCTTCAACCCACGGGCAAATCTTCTTTTCCAGATTTATCCGCACGTGTCACATGCTACCTCTACAATCGACGATGCTCAGAGCTCGAAGCGCTGATTCCAGATATCAATGAGGAATCTGCTTTGCGGAAATTACGGGCAGCTTTGTCAGAAAGCGCGTAATTTGTACTATTCATCCATCCACCGGCTACCGACAATGAGTGAGGGAATAGTTCCGGTTGTGAAGAAAAGTCCTATAAGTATTTACCTTCGCCTTCCCACAGCAAAGGCACACCCTCTCAACACTTCTTCATCTCCGAGAATGTATTCCCAAAGAAACCTTTCGAGTCACTCTGTATTTTTCATCCCCTGGGATACCCCTGCAAACAACCCATCCAAAGCAAAAGTATTTCATATCATGAAGGTTGAAAGCAAGAGTATCTCATATCATGCTTTCTCCCTGTCCTTTCTCTAGCCAGCCCTTGCTCTCGAGTACTCATCATCTTATGCTTTCGCTTTGTTTCTCACTTATAAGGGAAGTGAAGATGATACCTCGAAGCATGTGGAGACAACGTGCTGATTCATCCTCAACTAAGGACAAGGAGAAAGAGAGCAAGAGGTAGGCACTTGGAAAGATTGAAGAAAGAAACAGACCAACACCTTTCCCTCGTGCCTGCCCGTCGTGCAGAAGAAACAAGCAGAGAAGAATGCAGCTTGCACAATCATCCCAGCGGAAGGAGTCCGAGCTGAGGAACTAGAGAAGCTGCCACATCTGCTTGGAGAACAAATAAGGAACTGCAACATCACCAAAGAGCAAAGCCTCGCCGTACAATATCATCAAATCATCACTTGCAAGTAAAAAGCTAAGTGTCACCCCGTTCAAGAGGAAAGGTGTGGAAAGTCAACAAGCACGACCAATGACCACTTATTAGTTCTATTCATTGTCTTTTATCGTGATTTTCAATTTTTCGTTTGCAATTTTTTTTATATTTTCTTGTGTCACTTAACTGAATTATTTCTTTTCTTTGCAGGAACTTTTGGTTATTTCCACCCTTGAAGTTGATTGCAGAATTTTAGCTTGGGGGTCATCGCTTGATTTTACTGCAAATTAGGGAAGTTTTCAGTCCAATTGCTTTATTTTGTTTCTTATTATTTATTTATTTTATTTTATTTGCGTTATAGTGTTTTCTGACATTGGGGACAATGTCAAGTTTAAGTGTGGGGGTAGAAATCTCTAGAATTTCATTTGTTTCTGTGTTGTTGCTTTTTGTTTTCTTTAAAAATAAAAAAAATAAAAAATAAAAAAATCGGAAAATTTAAAAATCCAAAAATATTGTCTTGTTTCCCTTATTGTTCTGAATCAGATTTTTGTTAGTTTCCCGACCCAATGATATAATTGGATCAAATTCGAACCATGATCATCAAGAACTTAGTTAACATGTGTTTTGTGAAATTCCTTATTCTCTTGTTAGTTTTGTACATGTTTGACCATCTTTGAAAAACCAAATGCACATAGCCTTGTTAATGTGAAACTAAAGTATGACTTAAAGCTTCATATGTGAATTTAGTGACCATATACATCCTATGTGAGTTTTTGAGCCTATTGAAAGTGTGTGCATTTTTCATACACTCCTATTTTTTTTATGTGTGATGAACTTATGTGAGATACATCTCTAGAACTTGCGTAACGATCTTTCGAAATGTTTGTCATTGATTGCATGAACTTGGAAATGATAGAGGCATTAGGTTTACCACCATGGCCCAAATAACCATGTTTCCCAAAGAAAAATGATATCATTAGATTGCCAATTTGAGCCGTGTTTGTTGAGCCTTTTATTTCTTATCACCAGATATGTCTACCCTTATACCTGAAACATTTTTTCCTTACCCTTTCCAAGCGAGCAATGCGAGATTGTCTTATGAGAAATGTTTGTGAAGTACTTTGAAGGTGTTTGGCAAAAGAATAAGTGTGGGGGTATTTCATGTTTGTATAAAATAAAAAAAAGAAAAAAAAAAGAAAAGAGAATAAAAGAAAAAGAAAAAGAAAGATTGTACACAAAGAAAATAAAAAGTTTTTAAAGTTTCAGTTTAAGGGTGTGGTTGGAGGTGCTAGAAGAATCGCTGGAAATATTGAGTTCTTATAAATCTAAACAAAAGAATTGCTTGCAATGTAGCTTGGAACTTGTGTTTTCCTATTCTTTCGTTTCAATAACTTTATCCCTAAGCCTCATTACATCCAATAAAAGTCCTCTTGATTTAAGTTTTGCAATTATGATTGTGGAGAAGTGATCTTTATGCAAGCTTATGGTAGAAATTTCACATTTGATTCTTTGAGCGAAACACATTAAAACTAAACACATATGTGATTGAGTGTATATCCTGTGAGAAGGTTACTAGTTTGCATATGATGATTTTAAAAATAAAAACTTGAAATTGCATTAGCATGGCTATCTCACACACTACACTTCAAGGATGATTCAAAGATTACTGCTAATATTTGAATAAGGAAGATGAACTTGGATTAACTTGTTTGGTGCTAGCTATGGTTCTTGACGATTTGTTTTCTCGAATGAAATTCTATGAGGGTCACATAGGGGGAAACTAATGTTTTTCATGTTAGTACTTTTTCATGTTTTCTTTGTTTTGCTCGAGGACTAGCAAAAGCTAAGTATGGGGGTATTTGATCGGATCATATTTATATATATTTTTACTTCGAATTCACTCGTCTTTTCTTAGTTAGTTCCTTATATTTTTGAGCTATTTACGTTATTTTTATGTTTATAGGATTTGTTATGCAAAGAAAATAAAAATAACACAAATGAGTTTTAAATAATAAACAGAAAGAATATTGGTTTTATTTTTGGATTGGGTTTTATTTTGGTTTATTTTGGTTTATTTTAGATGCATTGAATTGATTGTTTCATAGAATATTGGTTTTGGATTTGTTACTTGAATTTGTTCTTAATTCCCAACTGCTACTAATTTAGAGTTTATGATACAAATTAGTTTTGTATTATTTTGTCAAGGAAGAATCCAAGGACAGCAAGAGGAATAAAATAAAGAAAGGGGATCCAAGAAAAAAAGGAAAGACAGCGAGAATCCAATGAGAGACTTGCGGAGCGCCAGGCATGAAAGCAGGCGGGACAGCTAAGGAAAGAAAAGGCTGTCTTGCAGCCTTGAGAAACAAGAGAAGAATAGAAATATAGCAGGGCTTTGGCAGCGAGGAGAAAGGAGAAAGCATACGGGTAGACAGGGAGAGCAGAAAGCTGCCTTTGGGCAGCGTGAGGGGCAGCGTGAGAAAACAGCAGAAAACAGACTGACGCGGGGGTTGAAAGGGAGGTCAGAAAAGAGAGCTGCCCTAGGCAGCGTGTCAGAAGATAGAAGGAAAGAAAGCTGGGGTGTCAGCGCGAGAATAAAAGGAATGAAATAAAAGACAGGAGAGAAGAAGATAGAAGGAAAGAAAGCTGCCTGGCGGCAGCAGCGGGAAGGAAGGAGAGCAAGTCAGGGACTTGCTAGGCGCAGAAATAAGCACAGAGGCAGAGGGCTTCACTCCATTCTTATTGGTGTTATCTTCTCAAACTTAACGTTTTACGTTTGTTTTAATTTGTTTTAATAATGTGTAAATAAATTTATTTTGGCTAGAGGTTAATTCAAAGCCATGAATATATTTGTAATATGAATTGATTACCTTCAGTTGTGATTTCTGAATTGTGATTTAATTTGCTTAACTGCTTGATTGATAACTTATTTTTGTATGTCGATTAAGGATGCATACTTAATTTACATGCATGAATTTGATGCTAGAATATAAGTGAATTTCACCTAATCGTTATGAACTTATATTCACAAGTAGTAAAGGTTGCTAGTCACAATCACGTTAAGTAAATTCTTGGCAAGAGTATCATGCTTTTCATAGTTACGAATGTCTCGTCAATGCTTATAGTTTTCACAAAGTTTAATGATCTTTGATTGTATCTCTATTGTGCTTTTCACGTAGGGGACTTTTGAAGAATGTTTTGAATTGTTGTATGCGTTTTCCCGTCCAATTCAATAACTTAAGGAAAACTTGAAGATTAAAAAAGTGCTATTCACGGTTAATCTGAAGTGTTGAAATTCACAACTTATAGAAAGAACAACTGAAAATCAATTTAGGTTGCATATGTGTCATGTGTAGAGAAGAACCCTCTAGCTAATCCATCACCTATCCTTTCACCTTAATTTCATGTTGTTGTCAATTTTGTAATTTAATTAAGTTTAATTTACTTTTCATCAAAACCAAACACCCATCCATTATTAAATTATATTATTTAGTTAGTTTTCTTTATTGTTAGTCTTTTAATTTAATTTCCGTCCATTTCAGTTCCTAGTGTTTAATTTGATTGTTTTCATTATTTTGAGTCATTTTAAGTGTGTTTCGAGTTATTAGAGTTTTTAGCCTAGTTTTGTGTCCTTGAGTCTTATTTAATATTTTTAAATTAATTTAGAATAGATTAGCAATCCCTCCTAATCCCCGGCCTAGAACGATACCCTACTTACATCTATACTACAATTGTCAAAAAGAGGGTTTAATTTGTGTGTCAAGTAATTTTCGCATCATTAGACATAACTTCTAAATAAGAGAACTATAAGCGATTCAACTTAGATAATTTACGCTTACCGATTCCTTGGACAAGCTTCTGAAAAGTAGACTTGGGCAATGACTTGGTGAAGAGATCGGCCAGGTTGTCCTGAGAACGGATTTGCTTGACTTCAATGTTCTGATGTTGTTGCTGGTGGTGTGAGTAAAAGAACTTTGGCGTTATGTGCTTGGTGTTGTCTCCCTTGATGTATCCTTTCTTTAACTGCTCGATACATGCTGCATTGTCTTCATAGATCATCGCAGGAAGGTCAATGACTGATGTAAGACCATTAGTGTTTCGAATATGTTCCATAACTTCTCTCAACCAGAAATACTTACGCGATGCTTCATGCAGGGCGAGAATCTCAGCATGGTTAGACGAAGTCGCAACTAGCGTTTGCTTGGTAGACGTCTAAGATATAGTAGTGTCTCCAACGGTAAAGACATAGCCCATTTGTGAACGTACCCTATGTGGGTCAAATAGATATCCAACATCTGCATAACCAACAAGGCGAGAATTAATTCGAGGACTATAGAGGGCGGAAACACTCGAAGATTCGTGGGTATAGAACAAGCCTAAATCCATAGTACCCTTGAGGTTGCGGAAAATGTCTTTACCACCATTCCAATGCCTGTGTGTGGGCACATTGCTGTATCTAGCCAATAGATTCACAGCGAATGAGATGTCGGGTCTAGTGCATTAAGCCAAGTACAATAAAGCTGCAATTGCACTTAGGTAAGGAACTTCGGGTTCCAAAATCTCGTCTTCATCCTCCTTTGGACGAAAGGGATCTCGTTTGGCATCTAGAGTCCAAACGACCATGAATGTACTCGAAGACTTTGCTTTATCCTCATTAAAACGCCACAACACATTTTGGATGAAGTTCGATTGATGTACTAAGATTCCATCCGAACAATGCTCGATCTCCAGGCCGAGACAGTATCGAGTTTTCCCAAGATCCTTCATCTCAAATTCTGATTTCAAGTGTGCAGCATTTTTCTCAAGCTTTGCGGGAGTCTTGATAAGGTTCATGTCATCGACATAAATTGCAACGATTGAAAATTCAGAATATGACTTCTTTATGAACACGTATGGGCATAGTTCGTTGTTCACATAACCTTGACTCGTCAAATATTCACTCAGACGGTTATACCACATTCGCCCAGATTGTTTCAATTCGTAGAGTGACCTCCTCAACCTAATTGAGATAGTGTTCCGTGGTCTATAACTATTTGAACCAGTCAATGGAAGTCATTCTGGAACTTTCATGTAAATTTCCGTTTGCAGATCCCCATAAAGATACGCGATTACCACGTTCATAAGCTGCATATTTAGTTTTTTTCAAAAACTACTAAAATAATTAAGTAGCAGAATGTTATAACGTCCATTATAGGGGAATATGTCTCCTTGTAATCAATCCCAGGGCACTGAGAGAAACATTGCGCTACGAGGCGTGCTTTGTATCGCACTATTTCATTCTTCTCATTACGCTTCCTCACGAAAACCCACTTGTAGCCAATAGGCTTCACGTGTGGTGGTGTAGGAACGATAGGTCCAAATACTTTACGTTTCGCGAGCGAATCGAGTTCGACCTGGATTGCTTATTTCCAATTTGATCAATTTGTTCTACGTCGGTATTCATCGAAGGAACGTGGTTTAATGTCATCGCTAAGCATGTTGTCAGTAGCTACTGAGTACGCGAATGTATCGTCGACGATCATCTCATTCCTATTCCAAACCTCATCCAATATTGCGTAGTGAACCGAAATCTCACGATTCTCGGAAAGCCGGCATGTTTTGTCTAAAGCATCACCTTAATCTAGAATAACCTCATGCGTTGGAACGGATGGGTGAACGATGGTCGAATTCAAACTAGGGTCACTAGTTGGTGCCATTTTCCTCTTTCGGGGTTGTGAATCCTTTGAACCAAAGGGTCTGCCACGCTTCAAGGTCGGAGCATATGATTGGTTAGCCGCTAATGTACCTTTCCGCGTGGAAGGTGCGGCCTCCCCACATTCGGGGACTGTCCGGCTTTCCCAAGCGGGTTATTGACGTACGCGGAGTACATTTATCCTTGCAGGTGTGTTTGCAGCGGGTATATGTGATCTTGTCATATTTGCTAGATCATTAAAAGCATTCGACATACTTTAAGCAATGCTCTGAAGATCTATAATTCGACGCACCTCAGTTTCAAACTGGGCAGTGTGAGGATCTAAATGAGACATAGTGGGAACATACCACGACAATTCGCAGCATTCTACGAGAACGTTAGCATGCTTATCGCCCCCTAACAATGGGAAGACTGTCTTATCAAAGTGATAATTCATAAAACGTGCGGTAAATAAATCTCCTGTCAAGGGTTCTAAGTAGCGAACCATTGATGGTAAATCATAACCGACATAGATTCCCATTTTTCTTTGAGGACCCATTTCGGTACGTAGCAACGGCGCTATTAGCACATAAATGGCGCACCCAAACACCAGTAAATGCGAGACGTCGGGCTCGTATCTAGTGATCAACTGTAACGGTGAATGTGGTTAGGTAGTGATGGGCTTCAGGTGGACCAACATAGCTGCATGCAATATTGCATAGCCCTAGGCAGATACCAGCAGTTTGGTTCTCATAACCAAAGTCTGAGCGATCACTTGAATGCGCTTTATGAAAGCTTCTGCCAGGCCGTTTTGGGTGTGAACATTGGGCACATTATGTTCCACATCAATCCCTACTGACATGCAATAATCGTCAAAAGTCTGTGATGTAAACTCTCCAGCGTTATCCAGTCGAATTGACTTAATCAGATAATTAGGATGGTGAGCCCTTTGCGTAATGATTTGAGCTAGAAGTTTAGCAAACGCGGCGTTGCATGTGGACAATAAGCAAACAAGTGACCATCTTATCGATGTATCAACCAACACCATAAAATATCTAAATCGTCCGCAGGTTGGTTGGATAGGTCCAACTTCCATAAAGTACATGTTTTGCATGGCGGAACTCCAACATAAGGATGTAACTTATGCCCGTGTGAAGATTTGAGGATACAGCGCATCATGTCACGTCCAAGATGTCCAAAACGGTCATGCCAAAGCAACAAAGTGTCTTGGAACTCAGGCATAGGGCCGACCACACTGTGGGCTTCTATGCTGCGAATGGTATTGATGTACAACCCATTCGGGAGATGTTCCAACTTGTCATGAATATGCTTTTGGCCATATTCGTACGAAGTAATACAAAGAAATTCAGAACCATCATCTTCAGTGATTTTAATATGATATTGATTATCTCGAATATCTCTCAGCAATGTTCTTCCGGAACGTGGAGAATAGAGTGTCTTCTTAATGGTCAAGATTGTACCATTGGACAACATGATAAGTGTTTTTCTGTATCCTTCAATCAGGTTGGATAGGCCTGACAAAGTTGTCAAATGAGCTTTCTTGGGTATTAAGTTAGTAAAATAGTATCGTTCACGTAAGATGGTGTGCGTGGTTGCACTATCTACCAGACAACTAAATTCCTCACTAGACATACCTAGGAATAAGATTGATTGAATTGGTCACATGCATAGATATAAGTCCATTCATTCAATTAAGCAATTCGAGAAAATAAAATCCATTCAAATAACAATCCATAATTCAAAACAAACCAAAACAAAACAAATTATTTCGAATACTTAGAAAAATTGTTCAAAATTAAACCTTAAACCTAGCAATATAGGGGGTAGGGCCGACCATTCCTAGTGCCTTCGGCCACTAGGGATAAACACCCTAAAAATATGTCTAATTTATTTATCCATAAGTGTTGACGACTCCTGAAAATCCGATATCTTCATTGATGTAGTTGCATCTTTCGGATGATCCACATATGCAAAGTTAGACTCACGACGAGAATGATACTTGGCAATAACCTCAAGGGAAGCTCGGCATACGCGTGACCAATGATCATTTGATCCACAATGATAACACATGTCCAGTTCAGTAGAAGCGAGCTGAACAGGAGCTTTGCCTTTATTCTTGAAGTTTGAGACCTTAGGGGCGAGTGTTGGACGCTGCTGGGTCATATTTCTTCCCTTAGGTGCGGCACTCTGTTGACCTTGGGCCTATGGTTGGGCTTGCCGCCCATTGCCACGACCACGACGATTTTTTTGTCGTTTATAGCTGTTAGAATAGGTCGCATGCGCTTTAGGTGCGACGTTCGAGCTAGTGGGTCTTGATTGATGATTCTTCATCAAACATTGGTTTTGCTTTTCAACGAGAAGCAAAATAGAGATCAAATCTGAAAACTTGGTGAATTTATGTGCCCTATATTGTTGCTGCAGGACAATATTGGTGGCATGGAATGTCGAATAAGTCTTCTCCAGGAGATATGATTCGGTTAGTTCCACTTTGCAGAATTTCAACAAAGAACGGATTCTACAAACTTCAGAGTTATATTCATTCACGGACTTAAAGTTCTAGAAGCGAAAATGTTGCCAGTCATGTCTTGCTTCAGGCAAGTATATGTCTTTCTGGTGATCAAAACTATTGGCTAGAGCAAGCCAGAGGGTGCATGGGTCATCTTCAGCGAGATACTCAGTCTACAATGCATCATGGATGTGTATTCGAATAAAGCTCATTGCAGTAGCCTTCTGAGCTTTGTCAACGGGTTTGTTGGTGATATATGTGTCGATGGTGGCTCTAATACCCTTTGCAGTTAGATGGAGCTTCACGTTTTGAACCCACTTCAGATAATTTCTTCAAGAGACTTCTAGAGCGGAGAAATCAAGCTTATTCAAGTTCGACATGTCCCTAAAACAAAGGGAAAAATGTGATTAGTCATATGGTAAGCCATAGACATATATCGTAGAACATACAGGTTCTATAGACATGTATTGGTTTAATTTATATATGAAAACTACAGGTTTCATATGGTATGTTTTGAATGAAAACTTTGGGTTTCAAATGCACTAAATTTGAAACTACAAGTTCAATTTAGTTTTATGAACAATTAGTTCATAATGAGAGGTTCCTGCAAGAAACACAGAATACAATATACTAATTTGAATATAGTGGATTTGAGGTTCTTCGGGAACTCAAGTGTGAGAGCTTCGTTACTACGAAAGTATGTGACGGTTCAAAGTATAAAAATAAATTATTGAATCGTTAAGGTCCAAAAGTGATCTTCAGGTCAATAATTTTGGATTCATGATCAGATTAATGGATTGCTGGTCACTTTTAATTAATTCAATAAATCGAGCCATATGAAGTCGATTGTAGAAGCAAAATAATATTAACATACGGGTTAAAATTATTTAGAATTCTAAAATAATAGCATTGGGTTGAAAAAATTGCCCTAAAAAAATAATTGGTCACGGGTTGGGTGCCTTGAGTAAAAGATAGGGCCCAAAAAAGCTCGGGTGTGATCTTCAGGTCACAGGGTGATGGGGTAAAGGCCCAACCATTAATGCTGACGTGTTGGACCAAGGGGGTAGGCATGGGGAGCCTAGTCGCAAGGGCTGGCTACATGTGATGCAGGCCGAAGCATTTGCAATGCCCAACAACCATAAAGGTTGCGGTATGCAGGCCGTGGGCCGAGACAAGTGGGCAGGGTTGCAGACCCGTGTGACATGGACCTAAGCCAAGGCTTGGTGCTGTCCGAGGTAGCAGCAGACCCAAATAGGGATGCGCAAGTAGTCCATCTCGTCAATGCTATCCACGGTGATGTCGTGGTGCCGCAAAATCCCAAGTTCCAATCCCTATTTTTTTTCTCGAAATTGTTAGGGTTCTACAAACCCTAATATGCTTCTAATTTAATTTTATACATTGACTCACATATTCCACTTAATAATTTAATTGTGCGATGCATGAAACAAATATATATATATATATATTGACAAATATATGAACATATAATATATATATATATATATATATATATTGAAAGGAAAATATAAACATAGAGGGGTTCATGCATCATGGGGAATGTTTTCATGATTCGTGGACGTTTCAAATATCTTCTTTTATTTTAAGCGTACCTGATTAGCAGTAAACGAATAAGCCTTTGAATTTGGTGGATAATAGCCTCCTCCAACGATGCGTCAGTTCCTCAGATTCTGGCAAGAGCGTGCTGATAACGTGTTGTAGGCTTATTTGATTGAATGATCTAGGGTTTAGAGAGAGAGAGGGGGGCCGGCTATGGTTAGAGAGAAAATAGATTGATTTAATTGTGAGGTGTGTTTGATTTACCCCATTGTGCCTTTATTTATAGTAGTAGGATAGGTAAAAATCTTTTCCTTTAGGATTACAACATTTAATAGGTAATCTAATCCTAATATGAATATAAGATACATTCCTAGATTTCCTAAGATTGACACAATCACATTCCTATTCTAAATATGACTGCAACACAAGATAATTTTACTCTCTTTTTTTTCAAGGCCTCATAGGTAGGTAACCTATTAGTTGCCCCTATTTTCTCTTCCAATCTTTTTTTTTTCCAAATAAAATAAACTTTTAGACAAAATACTTATACAGAAATAGTCGTTAAAGATTTGAACAACATTTTCAACGACAAAAAATCGTTTGAAGGTCATCAAAAAAAAAGTTTTAACGAATATGTTATATTTTTTCTCGTTGTAAATTTTAATAAACATATACATAACATGTATACAATTGTTAGTATAGATAATGCAAAGTCAACCCTACCCTTAAGAAAGGTTACAAACCCTAATCGTGAGACATTGCTCATGCAAGTCATCATCAAAGTTGGCCAATAATTGTACTAGTTGATATTGCCCCCACCACACAACACATCTCATCTCACGTGTAAGGTGACAGTCCTACTATTAATATAGAGTTAGTGAGAGGCATAAGGAAGTGTGATCATGCGTATAAACTGTGTCCTTTTTCAAGGGCCCTCCGGCCCCTCCCATTAGAACAATTCCATTCATGGAGCCCTTTCCCCTGACAATTTACTATTCAATCCACCATATTAAACAGTAATTGCCTTAAATAAATAGTAACTACCATTAATAAACAGTAATTGTCATTTACATCTCCACCCTTGGAACCCTCCCCCTAGCAATAAGCAATTAAAATAATAGTTTTTTTTGTTTGTTTAAATAATAAAAAACCCCCCTTTCTCTCTCTCTCTCTCTCGGACACAAAAAAAAAATAAACAATTACAAAGCCCTCGGGCCACAAGCCCGTCGACTTCCCACCCCACCTTCGCTCGGCCTCCCACCCTCACTCGGGCCCTTCCACGCTGGAGTTGCTCCCACCGGCCCTCAGGCCCTTTCTCCTCCCCTGTCGCCCGAGCAACCAGCATCCGCTGGAGTTGCTCTTACGGTCAAGTCCAACTATATGTGCTACTAGCTAGCCTCCATCGATTGGTCGCTGTAATATCCAGATTTGCACTAACCACAGTTCAGCTCCACCACATCAAACAATCTCATATTTTTGCTGGTCCATAAAACCGATCTTTTGGAATTGGATCCAACAGCCAAGTTGGTACAATTCCGTGCTCCTCCATGGTTCACTCTCAACTACATAGTTATATATTACAATGAGTATATATCTAAGCATACAGTGGAGAAATTGGGAAGGTTTCAATGTTAAAGGTTCAAATTTTTTAGATAAAAATATGTTAAAGTTAAATGAGTAAAAACCCCTAAAAGTTAAATAAGTAAAAACCTCCAGCCTTCTTTTGCTCATCCTGTAAACCATATAACTTATAATACTCCATGTAAAGTTATCAATAGAAGAAGACAATGGAAAATTAAATTGATGTCAAGAACACAGTCATCCATGATGGACACTCATATCTTTCATAGTTAGTGACCAGTGGAAGTAGAAGACGGACGGTGGAAGAAAGGGAGAGGGGTTGCCCTGGAATTCGGTTGGGAAAAAAATGATTTTAGGCCAAAAAAGTGGCAATTACTATTATTATACCATGATAACCAAACTATTTGACATACCAAACAAGTGGCAATTACCACTACCAATACCATACTGCGGTGGATACTCATACCGAAAGTTTGGCACGGTAATAGTAATAGATTTTGCCAAACTAAAAGTTTGATATGGTAATTAGTGTGAGGATTTTGGTAGAGTAATCATACGAAATCCACCCCTACACAAAACAACAAACTGGCATTACGTTACAAAATTGTATACAAAGTGTCTGGTAAGAAAAAGATACTTTTATGCGTGATGTAAACGATAAAAATGTTGAACATTGAAAGAGAAAACGGTAGCGAGTTGGGCAATGTTTATGTAGTGAAAGGGATTTAAACATTTTGACAAAAAAAGAAAGAAAAGGGATTTAAACATGAAAAACATAGGAATCGGAGGTCTATTTCGTGACCTACGAGGAGCTCATGAAGTCATGTGGGACATTGGGAATTTTTTGACGCATCGTATATATCATGGTTAAGAAGAATCCTGGTATGTTTAGTTTAACAACTGGTTTAGTTGCGCGATATATAACGTGATGATTGTGGATTTTGAACTTGAGGTCCTGAATTTTCTTTCGTTTTCTTTTCTTTTCTATCAGCTCTGCGAAACCACAATCCCAAACATCAAGATCATATATAGATAATAGATATATGGAAAAGATCATATATAGATAATAGATATATGGAAAAGGCTAGACAGATCATATTTTCGTACTACATTGATGTTTCATAAGTTGACGAGTGATGTATACATATTATGTTAATTAATCAATTTATTATTTTGGATTTTAGTTTTATGCATTACTTGTCTTTTGAGTTCGTTTATTAAAACTGTATAACAAAAATGAGATTTCCCTGACGTTAATCTATATATGTAAATGTACTGTACCAGCTTTAAAGTCACAAAAGGACCACGAGATCTTATCAAATCTTGGATCCATTTATTCATCTGTACAGGGGACCAAAGAATTGATTTCGTTTAATTAAAAAGCTAAAGATCATAATTCCAATGAACCTTTTTTTTTTTCCTTGAACACATGAAACGATAATTACAAGCTTTTATATGTGTAAGTGTTTCTTTCTTCTTAGAGAAATGCTAAGGTGACAGTTTTATGATGAGACTTTTTATGGACTCTCAACTACTTTCCAATTTAAAGTCAATTTTCA
The DNA here is from genome assembly GCF_042453785.1 of Malus domestica. Taxonomy (NCBI): domain Eukaryota; kingdom Viridiplantae; phylum Streptophyta; class Magnoliopsida; order Rosales; family Rosaceae; genus Malus; species Malus domestica. Next base: position 30,109,182 of record NC_091667.1, on the reverse strand, counting down.
TACAAATATTATAAAATATTGCATAAAAAAGAATGAAGTTGCAGAAAGTCTATAAACAGTCCCTCTTTTGAAAGAGTTTCGTTAGCATTTCTCTTCTTCTAATTGAAAAAGGTTTTTATCTACCTTTTATCCTAAGACACCATTTTCAGATTGAAAATGATATTCATATGTATAGCATTTCACTAACAATCAAGAGTGTTCAATCATGGACATGGATAGTGAGGGTGGACTAGTATTTCTATGGTCATAATTTGGACGGGATCATGCTAAGAAGATTAAATTTATAGATAAATTTTGTAAACAAAAAAACATGGAAGTTGATTTTTTTTTTTTTTGTCAAAAGAAGTTGATAATTGAATTATTACTTAAGTGTTGATTAACATATTTATTTTTTGTTAGTGACACAATATTTAGTTTGTAAATTTAGTTTACACATTTAATCTACGAGTAATGCTAGGGATACTCAATTTGAAGACTAAATTTTGGAGACTAAAGGATATGAAAGTTGATGATTGGATTATTACTTAAGCGTTGATAGACATGTTCATTTCTATTGGTGACACATCATTTAGTTTGCAATTTTAATCTCCCTAGCATTACTCTTTGATCTACCTCACATTACTCATTTGAATTTATACGAGCAAGTATAAATTGGAGGAAAAAACCATTCGTGCTATGCAATCCTTGGTGAATTCTCATCCACTAATTCGGTGTGTGTCAGGTAGCGGAGGAAACAAATCGGATTTTTTTGTGGTTAGTCAAGCAATACCAAACCAATAATGCAAGATTGATGAACTCCAATAATTGTCCAATTGTGACAAATACTTCACAAACATTCAAAAGAAAAGTAAGCTAGCTTCACTCGTCAATTTCCCAATATGATTACGAATCTTAATTTGCTCAACTTTAGGAGCAAATGCCTCCGCAAGTTGGAAATAGTGTAGAACTTTTTTACGAGAAACGATAGAACCTTAAAACGATAGAATTTTTTCTTGTTAAGAATACTTTTTGATGAGAAAGAATAAAACTTTGAACCCTAGTGATGCACGCTAAAAAGTTAAAACCTTGCTAATTCCGAATGCATTATTAATTTGTATGTATTTCGTAATATAGGAAATATGTATGGTTGTTGAGTCTCATATATAGGTAGTTGTCCTCTCTATGTTATGTTAAAACTAAAGTATTCAACTTCAAAGTTGCAAGTTACTCGCATTTAAAGAAAATGAGGACATATATGCAGTCGCTATGTCATCAATACACGCCGTAGTTATTGTTGGTACAATTGATGTTGTGAAGTTCCCTTTGTCAAATGCGGTTTTGTGTTAGCAAGTGCAATTAACAACGTAATATGATTGTTCGACTCAAAACATAAATAAAAGTAAATTAAAAATGACCGATGAGCCTACAGGTATATAGCTCGTTGCATATATAGTTCCATAGTATGTATCATCTAGAAAAATGTTGGTTTATAAAAGGTATTTTACCGCCCATTGATGATAGACTAATTTATCTCTTCATACAATTTTGGCATGCATGAGGCAGAAACATAAATTTTTGTTCCCGAATCAAAATAGAGCCGATGGTCCCAAAAAGATGAAAGTGATTAATAACACAAGAAGATGAAAGTGTCCGGTTCCAAAGCTTACCCCTTTAAGTAGGGAAGGGGCGGAGGTGGAACATTATCCTATTTAGATTCTCTTTGTGAGGATCTTTAAGGTCAATTTATTTTATCCATTCGTTATTTTTTCGATCAGAAATTAATTTGTATTTTTTATATAAAATTAAATATAAATAATATTTAAAAAATCTTATTACACAATATACGATAAACGATTCAAATAAATTAATTCCTGACATATTCCGGAGATCCTCAAACGTGGTGGGAGGATAAACTCGCACGGGGGAGAGTGACAAGTGAGCTCAAAGTCAAACTAGGGTTATAGGGTGGTCAGCCACTAGACACTAGGCCTGCGGCCACACGTGTGGGGCGACTGCGTTGAATATAAGGAATTCGCATGCCGAATCTTGAGAATGCGTGAATCATATTTGTTTATCATATATTATACTATCAAAAATCATTTTAAATTAAATAAAAATATAACTTGATAAAAACTGATTGTATGATTTACAATAAACAAACAAGATTCAGGAATTTTCAGGATCCTCATAAAAAAATCAATAGAGATCGTATTGGGAATACAAGATCGCTCTGTCATGTGAGTGTGTACACTTTTCAACGTCTCTGCAAATAACTTGATCAGATCATCAGTCTGACTTGATACGAATGGGTGTGTCTGTCAGAAATGCACGTGTGGGGTTTCAGTCTTTATAGTGACAAGCACTGACTCATACAAAGACGCATTCATCAGAGAGAGACGGAAGAGACTGGGATTTGAGAAAGCGCACTGGCGATATTCACGTACTTCCGGAACAAGGTTCACATGCACTCCCATGGCATTTGTCACCTCTCTCTCTCTCTCTGTGAGTTCGTTCTTGGCTTGTAGCTTCCAATTGATTCACAACTAGCTAGTTTGTTTGTGGCTTGTTTCACAAACTTAGTTACATTCAAACCTTGGTCTTTCACCTTCGATTCCATCCAAAATAGTTTTCTTTGTGCCTTCTTTGATCTAGTAAGTAGTACGTATTTTTGTATTGGATATAGAATCTTTTCCCCATTCATTACGATTAATTATTTTAGACTAAATTAGCTTTACGAACAATGCAGGATTGACTAGTATAAACAACATAGTATAATAATAATAAAACTTTTAGTGCATTGTCAATGTTGGATAATAAAAATAACACAATTGCTATCAAATGCCATCAGCAACTTTTTCAAAAGATCACCATTATTCGAGCAACTTTCAAGCTCTGCAACTGTATCCAAAAGAAATCAAGCATTGCAACTACAAATTCATTAAATTCCCAGCATTAACAAACACCAAATCAAGAAAAGATAAATTCCCAACTCCTCATTCCCTCCACCAAATTGCACAAAGCCACCCTACTTGGGAAACCAATATCAAGTGATTAATCTTAACTGACAGCATGCACTTCAATTTCCACAAGATTTCCAACTCCCAATTTTTAAAAATGTTCATTTGGATAGTTGTTTATACCTTTAACTAAATTATGGTAAAAGCCAAAATAAAAGATCCTAATTTTCTATTTAAATTTGGATTGAGTAAGTAACTAAAAATACAGAATTCGAACCCCATATTATATATATATATATATATATATATAGACATAGAGCTTAAGGGGAGGGATCCCCATTTTTTGAAAAAAATGGGGATTAGGTGTGGGGCTCACTTCACATCAAATTTCAACGATCCGAACCGTCTATTTTGTTAGTCTCGATTCATAGATCATCCTTGCAAAAATTCAATTCAATCCGAAACCATTTGCCTATTTAATTATCAATATCGAATTTCATATTTTCTTATATAACAAAGTATTCGTTCATTTCCTTGAACCCAATTAGATGTCTTAAACATTTCCAATTTAGCTAATATTTTGCAAGGATGATCTATGAATTGAGACTAACAAAATAGACGGTTCGGATCGTTAAAATTAGATATAAAGTGAGCCCCACACCTAATCCCCATTTTTTTCAAAAAATAGGGATTCCTCCCCTTAAGCTCTATATATATATATATATATATATATCTATTTGACTGATTGGTTGGTTGGTATCCCTCTCTCCCACACCTGGATCGAGCACAAGTTTATATATATCTTAGCTACTATAACTTGTCTTGGCTACCTAGCTAGGAGTGGAAAAAAAGGGAATGGAATTATGCGAGTTACACAGTAGGATTCTTTTTCTGTCCTTTTCATTTGCCAAATGGAGGAGAATAATTACAATTTACAAAAAGTTTTGTTGAAAAAAAAAATGAATAATAAAATAAAATAATTGGAACATTAACTTGGGAGAGATTTTTTAGTGTGCCCAAAATACGAAATAATATGTTATATGTATTAGAGCAATGCTAGAGTAACTAAATTTCTAGACAAAATTTACAAATTAAATGATGTGTCAGCAATGGAAAATGAGCATATTTATGGACGCTTAAGTAATAATCTAATAAACAATTTTCAAGTCATTTAGTTTACAAATTTTGTCTGCAAATTTAGTATTCTCTAGCATTACTCTCTATGTTATTATACAAGTGGAAGGAAGTTCTTTTTTTTTTCAAGTATCCATCCACTTGTATAATGACATATGATGTATGTGCCCGTAGCCCGGACAGATGAAAAATCTCTCCAACTTTGGGGTAATGGGGTATACACATTTTTTTTTTATCAAAATTGTATAATACAATTTTACGCAGTATACTTAGTTAGGGAAAAGGAAATTTTTTTTTTTTTTTTTAAACCAAAGGCAGAAATTTTATAAACGAATAGATAGGTTTACATCCTGAGCCAGAATATTAAACAGAAAATCAGGCCCAATATGGTCCCAGACAAAATCCTTTCCTTCTTGGAAAACATACTTGGCCACCGAGTGCGCCGCACGGTTACTTTCCCGAGAAACAAACTCGTAAGTTACCGACTCCAGTCCACGAGCTAGAGTCACGATGTCACCAAAAATACATTCCAAACTAAAGTCAGGAGTAGTCTCATTCCGAAGCATTTGGATTATGCTTTTAGCATCTGATTCGATGGCCATTGAATTGAAACCACAACGAACACAGAATTCCAAAGCAGTGCGGATTGCTAACATCTCAGCTGCTGCAACACTACGGCATAGTCTCCCTCCCGAGCCCTCCGCCGCCTACAGCAAGCCAGCAAAATCTCGAGCAACCCATCCTACACCTGCATATAAAGTCTCCTTGCGCCAAGCAGTATCAGTATTTACCTTGATAGTGCCGAAGGCCGGCTTTGTCCACAGTCCGGATCTTCTCGCCGGAACAAGGGACGACAGTCTATCAGTAGGTTGAGCGCTTGTTGTTCTTTGAAATCCCGCCGCCCTGAACTCGCCCAGATTCCTCGTCCAGAGCCCGAGAATATCAAGGGGTTTATGGGACACTCCTTTGAAAATTAAATCATTCCTGTTTTTCCAGAGACGCCAAAGCCCAAACACAAATTCTTGCATCAGCTCCATTTCGTTTTCTTTCCCCTTAACTCTGCCGCAAAAAGACCCCCAGGAAGCAAGGAAGTCGGTTCCTTCCAGTTCGAAGGAATTGAGTTGTAGAGGAGAGCAAAACCAAAAAATATGACTGATTTCGCATCGAAAAAATAGATGGTTATCCGTCTCGTCAGGCTGCATACACCCCTCGCAAATATTGTCAACTCTCATATTTCTTCGTTTCAGATTCCGTCGAACAGCCAAAGCGTTATTGCAGCATTTCCAAATGAAAAACTTCATTTTATTTGGAACCTCCAATTTCCATATTTTGTTCCAAACATGAGTGAGGCTTGGGGCAGAGCTTGGCATTCCCCTTCCCTTCTTTCCCAGGTCGCCATTTTCCATGAGTCCCAAGGCTATCCCGTATCCAGTTCGAACGGTATACTCCCCATTCTTAGAATAATGCTAGACTAGGCGATCGCTCATGCCGTATCTGCTAAGAGGTATACTAAGAATCGAGGACACATCCTCTTTCAAAAAACCCCCTTTAACAATGTCAGTTTTCCACTCACGGGTTTCAGGATCAATGAGGTCACTCACCATACTTGCTTGCAGTCCCTCATTCACCCGAGCCTTGAAAGTGGAAGGTTTTGGGAACCACGAATCTTTCCTGATATTGATACAAGTTCCATTACCCACCCGCCATCGAATACCATTGGCAAGTACCTTCCGAGCTTCAAAAATGCCTTTCCATCCCCATGATGTTCCTCTTCCTCCGCTGGCTTCCCCGAAAGTTTTCCCAGGAAAATACTTTTCTCTCAGGACATTAACAAGGAGTGAGTCAGGTTGCAGAGTGATCCTCCATCCAATCTTGGCTAGAAGGGCAAGGTTAAAACACTGGAAGTCTTTAAAGCCTAGTCCTCCATTGCGTTTCTGCGATCGAAGTTTTTCCCAGGCAACCCAGTGGATCCCTTTCCTGCACCCGTTCCCCCGCCACCAGTAGTTTCTAACAGCTTTCTCAATATCTTTACACACCCCAATAGGGAGCTTGAAGCAGCTCATGGCATAGTTGGGCATTGCCATTGCCACTGCCTTGATAAGAATTTCCTTGCCTGCCTGAGAAAGAAATTGTTCCGCCCATCCAGCCATGCGAGATTCAATTCGTTCACGAATCTCCTCAAACACAGCTTTTTTAGACAGCCCAAAGTCGGCCTGCAGTCCCAGGTATTTCCCAAAGCCATCCCTGCATTGGATGTTCAGGATATGGACAATTTCCTTTTTAACCCGTTTCTTAGTCTTAGGGCTAAACATGATAGAGCTCTTGGTCAAATTTATTTCTTGGCCGGATCCGGACGCATAAGTCCTCAGGATGTCACCAACCCCACGAGCATCCTCAGCCGAGGCATTACAGAATATGACCGAGTCATCAGCAAAGAAAAGGTGCGAGATTGGCTTCCCCGTGGGAGAGACTCTAATTCCATGCAGAGTTCCATGCTCCAAACCTTTCCGAATTAGGGCCAAAAAACCCTCAGTACAGAGGAGAAACAAATATGGGGATAAGGGATCGCCTTGTCGTAACCCCCTCTGTGGCTTGATGTAGCCAGTTGGGTTGCCATTTAGTAGTATGCTGAGAGACACTGTGGAAATGCATTCCTTGATGCGGTCGCAAAACCTCTGGTCAAAGCCCAGTTTGCTCATCATGGCCAGGAGGAAATCCCATTCCACCCGGTCATAGGCTTTAGCCATATCTAATTTTATTGCCATCCCCATAGTATCCGCCTTCGATTGATGCATAAGGGAGTGAAGAATTTCATGCACAACAAGGATGTTGTCTTGTATCTGCTTCCCCGCCACGAAAGCCGATTGATTATCACATATGACATTCGGCATTACTCTCTTCAGCCAATTCGTTAGTACCTTAGCCAGAATCTTGTAGCTAACATTACACAGAGCAATAGGACGAAATTGCTTCATATTCTTTGGGCATGCCACTTTAGGAATAAGAACCAGGTTAGTATGGTTTAGGTTTCGAAGTAGTTTACCCGAGTGCCAGAAAGCCTTTATCATGTTAACCACGTCCCGCCCCACCACCTCCCAGTGATCATGGTAGAAACTGCCGGGGAAACCATCCGGCCCCGGAGCCCTAAACGCAGGAATCTGGAAAGCCGCCTCCTGAATCTCCCTATCCGTAATCGGTCCGGTCAACATTTGGTTATCCTCCAAAGTCACCCTAGGCTCCATACAGTCCACGATGTTTTCCAACTGGCATGGCGGGCCTGCTTGGAAGAGAGTGGAGAAGTACCCCACCGCAATCGAAGCCACCTCGTTCTGACCTTCCCTTCAAATCCCGTCAGCATCTTCCACTCCTCGAATCTGGTTGTATCGTCGTCTTTTCATCGTTTGGGCATGAAAAAACTTTGTGTTTTTTGTCCCCTTCTTTCAGCCACTGCACTCTGGATTTAGACCTCCAATAACTCTCTTCTTCCTTGTGTGCTTCTCTTAACTCCTTTTCTTTTAATTGAACCTCGGTGGTGGCGAAGTTGTTTGACATGTAAGCAGACCGAATCTCACCTTTCAAACGGTCAATGGCCTGTTTAGAGTTTCGAGCCCTTCCTTTGTACCAAACTTTCAAACTCTTTCCAAGGGATTTGAGTTTTTCACTTAGACGGTATCCATGGGAGCCATTGTAGTTGACTTGCCATTCCTCCCCCACCAAATCCTGGCACTCAGGTTGCTTACTCCATCTTTCCTCATACATAAATCTTTTCCCTTTCCATATCCTAGCTTTCTCCGTAGTTAGTCCAAGCATCGCGTGATCAGACCCCTCAAGCACCATATGTCGGATTTTGGTGTCAGGGTATATGTGCTGCCATCCCATGCTAACCAGACCTCGGTCAAGGCGCTGTTGGATTGGTCCTGAGTCCCTGTTATTCCTCCACGTAAATGGGTAGCCCTCGTAGCCCAAATCCATAAGGTCGTTGCGCGCCACAAATTCCCGGAAGTCCCGCAGGCTAGCCACCGATCTGTACTTGCCTCCCTCTTTTTCATCATTGCTCAAGATGTCGTTGAAATCTCCAATTAAAAGACATCTTTCTCCAGCTCTACTAATCCGTTGACTTAGGGACATCCATTGGTCCCTCCGTTTTTTCTCATCCGTACTAGCATAGATAGCAACTAGGTGCCAGGCACATTGCTTGCAATCGTCCCAGATTTCCGCCTCAATCATGAATTCCCTAGATTTTATCCACACCACCTGGGAAACATCTCTCCACATTACACATAATCCTCCTTCAATCCCTCTAGGCTCCACAGCGTGCATAAACTCCAAATTCAACTTTTTTTTTCAAAAAACTATAGCGATTGCTTTTATTTTTAGTCTCCAGCAAGATCACTATGTCGGGGGTGTGAATCCTGTTCATTTCCAACAGGTTGTCCATCGTCAGGTCACCCTCGATACCCTGACAGTTCCAAGCAAGTAGCTTCATGGGGATTTGGGAGACCCCTCAAGGCTGGTCTCCTTCGCCTCAGAAAATGAACACTTCCTTGGACGGGTGCTCTCTGGTTCGAGCTGTTCCACTAGACCTGAATGCTCCACCTCGGTATACAAGCGTTTTTTCCTTCTTTGCTCTTTTGTCGCCGCCTTGATAATTGGTTCCAACTCAAAAGGATCTCTGCTCGCAGTATTAGTGCCTTCCCGTCCGAATTGGTCAGTCACCTGCTTGAACGGTTTGTTCATTCTGGTAGGCCGATCCTGTTCCACTTCATTATGGTGTGCATCACAACATTCAAATCAAAACCTTTGGTGCACTCCAGTAGATTAGCCGCTACCTTTTCCCCATCCTCCTTTTCACGTAGTTCCTTAAGTACGACGTGCTCAACTCCATCAGCAACTACACCTCCTGGGCCAATTAGACCCTCATCGAAAGCCCTTTCCCTGGCCTTTCTCGCCTCTTCCTCCTCACTTCGTTGTCGCTGGATTTTGATTGCCAAGGATGGGTTCCTCTGCTCCGGTTTATTCGACGACCATCGGGGTTTACTCGGCGAGATAGCCGTATCAATCACTTCCTCGTCTTCATTATCCTGGCTGCCCTCCTCATTCCGAGATCTCCCCCCACCTGAAGGTGTACGAAAACCCGTTCCGGAAGCCGTGGAGGACCGCCCTGACTTCCACATTCCCTCATGTTCTTCACTTCGGACTTCCTTCCACCTTCTAGAGCTTCTGTCTCCCCCATTGGATCCGACGGAGCCCCTACTTCGTGGACCCAGCCCCAGTAGTTTTCCCCGGAGGTCAGTCACCGCATCCAACCCACGAAAAGCATACTCTTCATCCAGGTTCCCCGAGTCCGCATCTTGTTGCCCTGATTCACACATCGTACTTTTGCAGACTCTCGTGGCATGTCCTAACATTCCACAGATTAGACAGTATCTCGGTAGCGCTTCATATTTAAAATCAATCCAAACCTTCCCCTCATCGGGGAAATTCACATAAGTTCCTCGCATCAGGGGTTCGCGAACATTGAAGTTGATTTTAACCTGGAGAAATCGCCCAATACAGTCGCGGCTACCCGCAATATCAATCCTTCGGACTATACCCATCAGACCCCCAATGGATTCAGCAACCGCCATAGTCATACTGAGCGGGGGGACATTGTGGATCTGAACCCAGAAAGTTCCCATAGATAGCGGAGCCCATCTATTAAGCCCAGATTCCGTTCTATCCGCCACTAATACTAGGTCATTCTTGAAGGTCCAAGGTTGATCCGCATCCACTACTCTACTCAGATCTCGTTGCCCCGCAAACCGTGCTAGGAAACGTCGCTCCCCAATATCTCGAATAGAGACTCCTTCCCTACCCCGCCATAAAGACATGAAATAATCAACAAACGCCTCGCCATTCACCTCATTTGTTGTAAGAACTTCAGCAATCAAAGTATACTGAAATCCTAGTAGTGCTCCTTCCACATCTTTCCTTTCAATGTTGATCCCTTTTCTCTCATTTTCAGATAATTTCAGTTTAGATCCAAAACGGGAGCCCAGATCTTCTAGCTCCCTTCTATCGCAGTCCCTCGCCATGTTAGCTGCCAGAGTCCCCAAGCACGCCCACTCAAAGATCCCTTAGATCCGATTCACAGAGATTTCACATATCTACCCCGAATCCATGACTGCAGCAACCGTATTCATCGCAACCCACTTCAGGGATCACCCCACAGATATGCCTAGTCTATCACAGCGTCCAGACCAGCGTCCTCCCGAAGTATTGAGTCGGGGGGTTATCTAGAAAACCCCGCCCTCCCGCACCGTAAACACCGCCCCCGAATTCGAAGCCAGATACACCCACTTCTCCCACACCCAGAACCCTCGATCTCCTCTCGTCAAAACCCGAACTTTCGATCTCCACGACTCAGCAGGGAGATAGGAATAATCCCCAGGAAAACACGCCTCGCCGGTGAGAGGCGGCGCAGGTTCCTCGACTCACTCGGAATTCACAGAGCACCAAACCCTCCTTTCGAGGGACATCCCATTGTACAGAGAGAGTGAATGGGGATAACTAGCCACAAAAAGGAAAAATTATTTGGACCAGTACAAAATTGCACAAACCTTTAAATTAAATAATTCAACAATGTTCATGGTTACCAATTCCATTGGAGTCAATTATCATTGGAGATTTTGACAAAAAAAAATCTCATTGGAGATACTGGATCTTTAGAAAATCTTACCAAAAACCTCATTAAAATATTAATTACTGATCAACTTGATTTACATTGTCTGCCAAATTCCCTTTAAATCTTTAGGGTTTGGTTGCTTTGTCTCTAATCAAGTGGTATTACTATTAGTCCTAAACCCCCCACTCATAATTCAAAGCCCTGTCCCTTCATTCCTTGTCATTTGGTTCACTACTGCAGCATTTAAGACTTTCTACACCACCCCCAATCATTTTATAATCCACTAATTTTATCTCGTAATTAAGATTATAATATTTCTATAATCTTTTTTCACTTGCAGGAAAAAGGTTGAAACAGCAAAATGGAACAGGATTAGGGTTAGGGTTTATTCGAGATGCTTGCCATCTTGGTTGTTGCTTGAAAAATGGGGGACAAAGCTGCCTACTATATACTACTAGGAGTCTAGGACTTGCTGCTAGCATAGATTCATTATGATATATCTACTGTCGGCATTCCACTTTTGTTTACTTGCAATATATTTGAACTACAATCGCGAAAATATTTGGTTCTTGAGCTAAAAATTTGTTACTAACATTTGAAAAATATAAACATATTTAGTTGATGGTGTTAGCAACAATTCAAATTGTTAGAGATCGTTCGTTCGCCAAACAAGTAAATAGAAGAAGGGACAAGTCACGACTGCAGTCGAAAAAAAGTCATTAAATAATGTGTTGCGACGTATATACGTTTTTATCTTATAAAGGGTGTGCTATCCACACATCTTATTTTACTTCTCACACACCCTTTGATAATTTATGTCCATTGATATTTTTCAATTCATCAGATTTGAAGGCAGAAAATTAGAAAGATGTGTAAGAAATAAAATAAGGTGTATGAATATCACATTCCATCTTACAATCATTTGATTCAACTTGTCATCATGATGATGAGCAGAGCCGAGCCCAGGAGTAGGCCACGGAGTGTGATAGCCATGAGCCCCAAATCGATAGAGTGGCCTAAAAAATTTATCTTAGAGTTCTTACAAATACACATTAAGAAAACAAGGATTGTTACTATTAATGTAGTGGTAAAGGGTTAGTAATTTGTGTCAAGTGGTTTTTTTTTGTTCTTTAAAAAGGAGACTTGTTGGTAGTTTTGTCACTACAGTCCACTTTTTCAAGTTGTAAAGCTCAAAGAGACATTTCAACCTCCTTCTAATCACCATCGTGCGACCCACTAATGCTAGGAATCGAATCCAAGACATGTTGTATGAAAGACGGGCCTAAAATTCGTCCTCAACCACTAGATCACAATGTGATGGTTGTGTCGAGTGGTTTTGGGTTCAAGTTCTTGTGGAGTACTGGTTGTGATTTTTTTTCTTCTGTTTTTTTTTTCTTTTCAAATTTTGCGTTAAAAAATTGTAATATTCAATTTTTTTTCCTTAAAAGCTTCCCAAGCCTTATCGTCCAGCTCTGTTCTTTCTTTCCTTTTCTCGTTCTGATGCCATTTTTTTTCACTCAAACCATAGTAAATTGTGTGCAGAGTGTGAATTGGATTAATTGCTCTAAAGCTTTTTAGTGCTACTTTCTTCTTCTTTTTTTAATTTTTATGCCATAAATCAACATATACAGTATCCACGAGTTTGTTTCTCAACCCCAAAACAAAACCCCTCAGCACATACTTATTCTAGCAATAATGGTGAAAATTTTACCAATAGGCTCTTTTTTTCTTCCATTGCATGATTGCGCACCAGCTTTGTCGAAAAATAACCATATTCAGGTGTGAAGGTGAGAGGGAACACAAAAAGAAAAGACAGATTGGAGATGGTTGCTGCAGCACATTTGAATATTATGGAAATTATATATATATATAATTTGTAAATTTGGCCGCAAAGTCCATCCCACTTCAGCATTGCTATCATGAGAAGAGACTTTAGGGGCATCGCACATAAGGGAATGAAAAGTTCGGTTAAGCTATGGAAACTTTATATTGGTAATGGCCTAATTTAGTTTTTGCCCTAGGGCCCCTAATTATCCATGGCCGACCTGATGATGAGTGGTTAGTGAAAAAATGCAAAACCCTCCTATAAATTTGCTACAATAAAAGAAAAAAAAGTTATTAGATTGACAAACGTGCGCCCGTTAATCACTGCGATAAAGTTTTGACATGAACAAGTGTACGTCCAAAAATTGAAACAAGACCCCTACCAAGTAAAGCAACTAGCAAGTAAGTTGGGTTTGGGGGTGGGAAATGACATTGAAACTGATTAGTGTTGAGGATTATGCATGGAATGTAATCATATAATAATAATCATGATGAAAGCACTTGTAGTCCACTAGGGAAAGCATGCTACATTTTGTTACTTGCGACCATGTGACCATCACATTTCTCACTTTCTCACAACATGTTTCCGACATGACACGTGTCAAATCATGAAAATTCTGTGATTAATTTCTCCTACGATGTCTACTCTATTTTCTTTACAGCATATCCTATCTGTTTGATCAGACTAATAAAGCTCATAGTGTAGACAAAGATAATTGCTTGGAAAGTGGTTTGCCCTTTCATTTGTTCTAAAAAGCATTAGCTTTTTAATAATTTCATATAAACCCTAATCCCAAAATACTACCATAGATTTGCCTCTCCATGGAACTTCCCGGTCTCGAAATTATAGATTGTTGTGACGAATCCACCTGCTTGTCTCCTTTTAGTGAGGAGGAGAAAATTCTGACCATAGATTTGTTTTATTTTTCTTTAGGTGGTAACAATTTGTATTTGGGAGTATTTTCTTTTTGCCTAATTGGGTTGGGCCTTCTCTTTGAAAATGTTTCCATATCATGTCATCCTTCATTTCCCCACGGCTAGAGACATCCTCCAGAAGATAAGGTCATCCGTACACCCCAACGCGGGACTCCCCACGAACCCACTTTCACGAACCAATAGAGGGGATCCACTTGGTTGTGCATGAGCGTACGGATGGTCACGTACTCCGGTGGGACACAAGAGTTTCTCCCATGCTACGATGGCAGTAGGACACACGGTTGGATTTTACCCTCCCTAACCCCATCCCACCCCGTACAGAATCGGATGTTTCCAACATCGATCAAATTGAAAAGGAATAAAATTTCCCTACTTAACATACATCCCCGATTTCCCCGCGAGCCTACCCGGACTTTGACCCGGCAAGAGTCGGGTTTGTTGGGTAAAATTGTCATCCCCCTACACTCCATGCATGACTCGGAAACTGAAACCAAATCAACTCAGGAAAGTGTGCTGGAGAAGAGTTGCTGATGGATATGGAATCAGAAGATAACTTGTAGAACGATTCATAACCGTATCCACCTTCCAAATTAAAGACCAACCCATTCATCTCTAATTTAGTAAATAGAAGAACATAGATATCATATCACGCACGGCTAATGAACACGGTGTAAGCACGATATATACAACGATGATGTAACCTAGCAAGGCTACCTGGAAGATGCGAGGGCTCGGCATGCTTGATGCATCCCTCTCAAATAAACAAGCATATTTAACATAAGTTAAAGGTGTCATAGCACAAGTCCCGTCCCGTGGGAGGTGATATTATGGATCAACATGGAATGCCAGATCAGTCTTCATCTTCATCATCGTCGTCATCTTCTTCATCGTCTTCCTGCAATTTGAAAATTCCAGTTTTAAGTTGGATGAGAAACCCCCGTAAAAGTAATCCTAATTAGTCGTATGAACAAGAAGAAATTGCACTGGGGAAAATTTGATTTATAAGTTCTCCACTTGCCAGGTATTGGACTGTAATGCGAAATATAGGATGAACATCAGAAATCCAATTTTGGCAATACAGTAGTGTAGAGTATATAGTAGGACCGCATGAGCAATCAATGTTTCTCCCGATTAGAAGTAGGAGCAATTCATTTTGTTCAGGTAAAAACTGTATCTAACTGATTCACAACAACATGAACTATGTTTTCACAACATAACTTGCAGTTGATTTTACGAGTCATTTTTATAAGCAAGCGCAGCTCATACGTTTGAACTTTCCACTATTATAAGATCTTGATAACATCAGATGAAAGATCAGAATGCATGCAAGACATGAGAAATATCAGACTCGACAAAGCAAGCAATAGTACAGCGCACCTGCGCAAGGATTCATATATAGTTTTGAAGATTACCTCAGCACTCTCTTCTTCTTCCACAATCTTCGCAATGGGTTTTGACCTTTCAGCAACTTCTTCCTCGTCATCCTCCTCGTCATCCTGATAGAAGACGTGACAGTCAGAAATTAAACATGTAGAAAGGATGAAGGGTTTGTTTCTATTAAAGTGCAAGTCCATTTATACCTCTTTGTTGTTGTAAGCTTTCATAAGTTTTTCATACTCCGTTTTCCTTTTTGCTGCTTTAGCTTCATATGGAGCTTTCTCCTACCAATCCCGGCCCAGTAAAAAAAAATAAAAAATTAGACAATAAATGCAATGGACCAATCAATTGTGACCTGGACTGAATCTACTAAAAGAGAATTGAGCTTACAGAAACTAAGAACTTATATATCCTTCCGCACCAACTATTTTAATATTGTGCTAAATTCCCAACTTGGTACACAATCGAAGATGAAAATTCACATTTGAGTCTTCTGTCCTTTAAAGTCATCAGGCAGGCAACAACTATGAAGCCATTTACCCGAATGGCAATGGCTACGTCACATGACAAATTTCCAAAAGTCATCAAATTGCCTTGTGTATAGCTACGTCCACTGAGAGCACTTTATATCATCCTCCATACATCCCAATACTGTTACTTTCAGAAGATACTATAGAGTATAGACTTACCGCAGTTGACATAGATTTCCACTTTTCTCCACCAGCTTTCCCCACCTTCATTCAAAGCATCCAGTAATCTCATCAATATCCAATTGAAGATGAGATACTTACCAAACTTAAAAAACAACACTTTCTACTAAATAAAACATAAACTATGGTAAGATGCTTACAGCTGACACAGCTTTCACATTCGGATGCTCTTTCTTGTAAACCGTCCTGAACTCTTCTCTACATTAAATGATTAAACAATAACTTAGCATAAGATTCATTAAAAAGTCTACGATGTTTCCCTTGCCATCTCACATAAAGAAAGTACTTACAGAAAAACAAAGAAAGCACTCGCTGGTCTCTTTGGTTTATTGGGGTCCTTCTTGCCCAATTTTGCGTTCTTAGCAAGTTTTCGGCGACTCTTGTCAGCCTCAATCGCAGCCTTTCGTTTTCCCACCTTTCTGAATTGACGAAAATTAAACATGATATTATGTTTCAAGAAAAGCTATTTAAGACTCACATTTGACACTGCCTCACTAATTATTAACCTACAGTTTCACCCAAGAAAGACGTTCATATAGAGTTAATATCAATTAAAGAAATTTACATCTCCTCGACAGGCTTTAATACTTCTTTCTTGTCCTTCCTCACAGGTCCCTTGCCTTTGGAAGCCTTCATTCTCAACAGACAGCTTTCTGGAAACATACAATTCGATTAAAACATCACTGTGAAGTCCAACCGAAAGAAAACAGATTTTGTAGTAACAAAGAATACAGATTTTGCAGTAACAATGGATGAAACCTGTGCACTTGACATTTTGGACGGAATAATAGATGACATCCATAAAAGTTGTCGTAGGCCCTACATTGGCCTATTTTAAAAAGGGAAATGATTTTCACAATCCATTTTCTCACCATACACACCCTTCTCTTGGCCATTGGATATGTGAAAATCATTTCCCTTGTATGAAGCACGCAGCCCGAATTGGCCAAAAAGAAGTTCAAGCCCTAATTTAATACTAGGGTGAAAATTCAGGCTGCATAACGGGCATATTACCCATAGAAAATATTATCTATAATAATCAGGGGGTTGCATTTTTGCTCACCACTCTCAAGTGGGGGTAATGCTCACTACCCTATTTATCACCGTTGAATGGGTTTACATTTTGAGATTTGTGTCTATCCATTACACAGATCTCATAATTTAAACTCATTCAACGGTGATAAATAGGGTGATGAGCATCACCATCACATGAGGGTGGTGAGCAAAAATATTCCCAATAATCAGGGAGCTGCTATTTGTCCACGTAAAAAGTCATTAAGCACTCCAAGCTAGTGTACAGAAAAATACAGAGGGAAGGAGTGCAAATGACATTTTTGAAGTGCTAAAAACACTTTCCCCTTAATCAAACTATTAATCTTTTCCTTAATTATGACTTTTCATCAAGTTATTAATCTCTTCCTTCTTCTTTTGAGGATGCTCTTCGAGTTATCAAAAGTTATTATACCATGCTGTATTTACATTAAATCCAAACCCTAATAAAACCATTGCTAAATCTGTGAGCAGAGAAATAAAAAATAAGTCAAACCATTCAGTTTCAACTTTCCAGGAAATTTTAAGCAAGTTATACTACTGACATAAGAGTAAAAATTTCTACCTTATTTTCTCAGCAGCCAAGCAGAACTATCAATACCAGATCAAAGAAATAAAACAAGTAGAAGAAAAAATAGAACCATCACCAACCCAGATGGTTAAAATTGTCAACAGGCAAAGTGAATTATGCAAACAAATGATCAGGATACTGAAAAAATATGAACAAAAGTGATAAAATTTATAAATTGATCTGAGAGAAAAGTAAAAACAGATGGAAGAATCGCATACCTCCTGGTTTTGGAGAAAAGGAAACGCAACAGGGGAAAGGAGAGGAGAGAGGAGAGAGAGAGAGTAAAGCAAGCTAAGTTAAGAAACCAAAAACCAAAAAAGTAGAGATATGTTTGTGGGAAGTCATCAGGTCCATAATTTCTCGAGAGAGGGAGAGGTATGCCAAGAAGATATGTCCGTGGAAAGTCTAGCAGCTGACACGTGTAAACTTTTTTGGAACCATTGATGAGTTGACCCCTTTTTTTTTCTTTTTTTTCAAATTTTGTTGGCCTCTGGGCATGCTACATGTATACAGAAAATGGATCATCTCCATATCATTTCTACTAAATTCTACTAATTAACAAATTTAGATTTTTAAAATTTGATTAAACGGTTAAAATTATTATAACTTTTAAAAATGATCTCCTGTTTTAATCATTGGATCAAATTTCAGAAGGATAAATTTGTTGATCGGTAAGATTTGGTAGAAGATCAAGAGATGAACCCTTTCATGTATACATACATAGAAGATAATTGAAGGGTTTTGATTGGATGGCAGCAAAAGCAGAGTCAAAGTTTTATCTACCAAACAGAGGGAAAATACAGTCAAGGTGTTGAGACTCTTTGAACTGCTCTTGTCACTTGGAAATTCTTGTCTTACAGTTATGTTAAGTTCTATATAAGCATCATATGATATTGTGTTAAAAACATAACGTGATATAGAATTTATAAAGAGTTTCACTTTTGAATTTTTTTTTAGCATTTTTCATTATTCGACCTATTCAATGAAATTGGCCTTAATAGGGTACCAATTCATCTCGTGTAAGTACAAACTCTAATACACATTTACAGTGAGCTAAACAGTTCACTTTGTATGTCGACTGTCGTACACATCAGTAATCATATGGTGGCAGTCAATATGTTACGTTTGCCTAATAGGATTGAGGTATGGCTAGGGATGGGCAAATACCCATCGGTTATAGGTAACCGCGGTTATCCGTCTATTTAAAATTCACGGTTACTGTTATCGGTAACCGTTTAGATAAATAAACGATTATGGGTATAATTATTTACCCGTGAAATTTAAATGAGCGGTTATGGGTATTAACTGCGTTTATAAACGGGGTAACCGTTTACCTATTTATTTTATATATGTAAAATTAACACAAACCATATTTCATATCGGACAAAACTTAGATCAATGCTATTGACTACAGTGCATGATTTATGTAGCTAATATAATAATATAATATAATTTTCATTAACCACTTTAAATTTCATGGTTCATTATATATATTATGTTAATACTTTATATCCTGAGTTAAATAACCAAAAAATATTGTCTTTTAACAGTTTTCATAATCCAAGATACGTAGCAAATTTTATATTACCTTCATTGTTAACAGTTAAAAATATTGTCCGTAAACTATTATTTCAATTATTGGAATGGTATAAGGATTTAAAAAATTAAAATGCAGAAATGTATGATGAATTTACCTATAACGGTGTTTAATTGTTAGAAAAAGAAAATTATGACAAATTTTTCTTTTTTAATTTTCAAGTTGTTAAAAAAACACGTAGACGGGTGAATATGAGTAAATGGTAAAAAAGAAAGGATAAACAGGTTAAAAAATGATAAATGGGTAAACGGGTACTAAATGGTTATGGTTAAATTAGTACACGGTTATGGTATGTGGTTAACTGTTTATAAACGGTTATGGGTATGTGTATAACCATTTAGACAATTACCCAATGGATAAACGGTTATGCGAGTATGAGAATAAACGGTTATGCGAGTATGAGAATAAACGGTTATGCATAAATAACCGCGGTTACCCGACTGCCATAATCGTTGTCCATCCCTAGGTATGACTAGAACATATGATTTTAGGTAAAGCCAACTTGTAGTGGCTTTGGCTTTATGCAAAGTTTCACGAACAATTTTCCTTCTATATTATGTATAAGATAAAATATTCTATTTTACCATCATGATTCATGAGTTATAGGTTTTTAGAATTTCTCTTTTATCTTTTATTTTTATACAACAATAATAAAAAATACAAGAATCAAGCTTAAAATCTCAATACATCGTTAAATATTTTTAATCCCTTCAACTACAATCCCTTACATATTTTATTTCCCTTCAAATTAGACGAATGCCTGGAAAGTTTTTAGCATCCGTCATTGGGGACTTTCATGGCCTAAACTCGGGTTGGGACCTCAATGGACTTTGGAATATGGGGTTGAGGGATCATACATGGGTGTTTCCAACTTTCAAGGCCTTTGTTTAAATGGGCTTTGGCTTCATTTTAACCATTTGAGAAAGAGACAATAACAATGGATTTAAGAAGCGCATTGCTCCCATATACTGAGAAAATATATTATGATGGTGACAATATTCCTTGACGTTATTAATTTATGTCAATTATAATATACGTGAATGACATAATTAATATGTTATTAATTTAAAGTTAATATTAATAAAAAGATTTGTGTGTTATAATGTAAATAGATTGATAATTTTATGCGATAGTATGACAGTTACGCTAAAGATCTTGTCCGCTTTTCGAGCTACTATGAAGAGATCGTACTCTAACTAGCTATGTAAATAAGGCATATCGCACACCTACATACATTGCATAGTACATGCATACATATCCAAGAGATAAGGCTTTGCCAAAAGGTAAGGCCTAAAATTAGACATTTACATTTCACACACATCCTTCACAAAATTCCCACTACTTTTACATTTATATAACTACCCACTTACAGTCCCACCCCCATCACCCCATTCTCCTCCATTTTTAGACAATGGCCGCCACCACAGCCGCCGTTACCTCCCATTTTTTTGGACCCCAACTCCGAAACCCAGAGCCCAGTTTCGGATGCTTCCAAACCCGTCTTGGCGGCTTTTGAGGCTTCAGCTTCGGCAACAAGAAGTCACCACCACCTGCACCACCAAAGCAAAAGCAAAAAAAGTTCGACGACGGTGAACGACCCGTATGGTTTCGGTTGCCGAGCTGCCAAAGTGGCTTGACGAGTCGCTTCCCGGGGACCGCGGCTTTGACCCCTTTGGGTTGGGGAACCCCGCCGAGTACTTGCAGTTTGATTACGACAGGCTCGACCAGAACCTTGCCAAGAATGTGGCGGGCGACATCATCGGGACAAGGATCGAAACTGCAGAGGTGAATCCGAAGCCGCTTCAGCCGTACACGGAGGTTTTTGGGCTGCAGAGGTTCAGGGAGTGCGAGCTGATACACGGGAGGTAGGCCATGCTGGGAGCGCTTGGTGCTCTTGCTGTTGAGGGACTCACTGGTGTTGCATGGCAAGACTCCGGAAAGGTAAATTAAGTTTTAATTAATTAATCGAAAAGAATCTGAATCCTGAAATCCATCAATCATGTCTGTTCATAATAATCTAATGTAATTTACTTGACTTTTCCATCAACTATAAAGTCTAGATTTTAGTAATTCAAAATGTTGTTATAAGAAAATAAAATTCGATATAAAATGTATGGTTTCATTTTTTAGTAAACACCAAGCAATAAATAGTTAATGAAAAAATATCAGTATAGTTAAGAGTGGGTCAATCACAGAAGATGTGCATGTGGTCATTGAAGCTTTTTCTTTTCTTGTTTTTTATGGTGACATGGAAATATATATATATTTTTATTTGTATTTATGACATATAGGCCGTATCTCGTATTTTGTAAGTATTATATAAGGAGCTGGGTATACATATATATTTGGCACAACTTTTTGCCCCTCATGCCTAGGGGTGGACAAACAGATAGAGGAACCGCAGATCAGGACGGGTATAGGCCGATTCCATATACTTAGAAAAAGGGGCATTGGACCGATTCGTTTCTAATTATAATGAACAGCCGAGATTGAATGAGAACCTATCATCAAATCTCAACAGTTAGTTTCTACCCTAGTTATCCTCCCGAGTCCAGTTTCCAAAATCAGTCACTCTCTCCTCTTTTTCCCTCTCCTCCATCTTTCCTTTTTTGCCCTACCTGATGGGGTTTCCATGTCCGTATAGCTCCAACCTCTCATGAATCAGTGCCTTCAACCTTTACTAATCGTTGTTGCAGCCTTCATCGTTTATGGGTCTCTCTCTTTTGCTCTCTTTCGAGGGTTTTTTGGGGGAAAGCTTTGCACTTTCGACCTCCCGAAGGTTTTTGAGTTACACCCATGACAAAGCTACTAAGTTTCTTCGGCAAGTCTTGAGATTTTTCATGTTTTTTTTTTGTTTGTTAAATTTATTGTTTTTGGGCTTAAATGGTTGCCCGCTTGTTTGGAATTTGTGATTTGAATGATGTTTGGCTGTTAAATTTGTACATCATAGAAGGAAGAGGAAAGCATAGGAGAATTGATTGAAATTGGTTAGATTCAGAAACCCTAAGGTATTCCCTTTCTTTTATTCTTTGAATTCATAGCCGATGAGAAGGCAAAATGGATCTGTGGGTTTGTATGAAAGAGTTATGTGAAAACCCTAATCTAATCCCTAATTTGCCTTGAGAGTGCAGATCGTGTAGTGGTTGTTTTGATGGAACCGCCGATAACGATGTTGTTCGAAGAAGCAAATCTTCAAATGAGTAGAATGAAGAGGATGACGAAGACCAGACTTGAGGTGCGAGTGAAGATTTGGACCCATGGGGACCCATAGGAACCGGTCTGTTTCAAAAGGGTAAGGTTAGGTCCGGATCCCATTTTAAAAAATTCAAAACCCGCCCCGTTTTATTTACCAACGGATTTGATCCGGTTCCTTCAATTTTGGGCCTGACTCAACCGTGCCCACCCCTAATCGTGCATTCTTATAATCCATGCAAAAAAACATGATGGTCCTAACTATTATGGTAAGGTCCTTATTGACGATGAATGTGATGATAGAGATGATGAAAATGATAGCTACACCATGCCAAATCCTAATTTTGTTATGTACATCTCACAATAATTTACTTAAACTTATTAAGCGGACACAAATCCACTCTGTATCTCACTGTGAGTTTAAGGATTAGGCAACTTGGAACACTTAAATTGAATCCGACGATCTCTATTAACGGATTCAGTTGGCTTATCTCACACAAACCAAGAACTCCAATTTACACAAACCAAGGACTCGAATTTCCTGATCCTTGGGCTCCGGACACTAAAGACTGGAGAGGATCCAAATTCCTATTAAGGCTCATATTATGAGAAAAGTTTGCCCTACAACTAGAGATTTATCTTCTTATGTCTATAACACTCAACTTTAACGGTTAACTTGGTTACTAATCTCTTTTAATTGACTCAGGTTGAGTTGATCGAAGGATCGTCCTACCTAGATCTTCCACTTCCCTTCTCCATCATCACATTGATATGGATCGAGGTGTTGGTGATTGACTACATTGAGTTCCAGAGGAATGCCGAGCTTGACCCGGAGAAGAGGCTGTACCCGGGTGGTGGCAAGTTCTTTGACCCGTTGGGTTTGGCCGCCGCCGGATGAGTTTGAAAGGCTTCAACTGGCTGAGATCAAGCATGCTCGTCTTCCTCCTTTTTGGAATCCAAACTGCTGTCACAGGAAAGGGTCCTATCAGTTTTCTGCTTACATTTAACAGATAAGATAATTAAATAAATCCACTTCAACAGAAAGTCAAGTTAATTTCATTCATTCTCTTCCTCTCTAGCCAAGAACCCAAGACCAAGACTGAGAGTACACTTATATTATATATGCTCACATGTTTAATGCTATATTTATGTGTATTGTGCTATGATTTTGTATACTTGTAAACTCATTATGCTTTGATGTGTTAAATGTGTTTAAAAATGTATAACTATGAAACAAAAACAAATAAGTGGATTGTCATTCTTTACGAGCAGCTTTGTGAATAATTTATCAATAGAAAAAAGGAAAACGAAGAAAACGTCTTACATTAGGTTGCAACCAACTTGGATCCTTGTATCAATGTTCAGATCTGAATTCCCCTTTCAGTAATTTTGATTAGTTTAGAATTTTGTTCAAATAAAAAAAAGTTTGACATGTGTGAACAAACTTTGCAATATATGTGAAGCTATCTACGTAAAACATTTTAACATGTGAGAAACTATCTACTTATTAGCAAGTAGCTTTTCAGTAAAATCTTAGTGCGGCATTATTTACCCTAAATAAGGGCCAAACAAATCGATGAGCATATTTTGGACAATGTGTTCAAAGAGTTGTATACTTCTGTTAGTTCAAGAACTAGTGGACTTTATTTTTTGTTCAATGAAGTTGTGGAGTTATAGGGAATTGAGATCCTCTCCAAATTTTTGTTTCACAACCCGCAGAACGAAATATTTGACTTGCTCAATTTTAATTCTATTGTCCTATTAGTTCATACTATTAGCTCAACTCACACAAATCAAGAGTTCTGATCTCTCTATCTCACTCTTCAACAATTTGAATCTCCAAATTCTTCAACTCCAAACATAAAAATTCGAAGAGGGTCTCGGTTCAACTTCAAGACCTATTTCAGCCTCCCTTGTATCACCTGAACTTCAATCATTGGCACAGTGTATTCACGTATGCGATATAAACAAATGAAGTGGTTAAGATTTGGCCATTTATATAAGAAATTGCTTTGCAATTTCAGCGGGCACTAGCTGACTAAAACATCTTATCAGCACAGAGTATAATAAAATGCCCAACTTAAGGGTGTCTTTTACATACTCACATCCCACCCACCCTCTCTAGATCTCCAATAATTGCAGATAAATTGAAAAAGGAAAGTAGTACCATCCACACATTTTTTAAATTTTTTTACATATATATTTTTTATTTTTAATTATCGAATTAAATGAATTGAAAAGATAAAATAACATAAAATAAAAGAGTGTAAAAAAAAAAAAAGCGTGTGGAGAATACTGTCCAAAAGAAAAATTGATAAAAATGAAAACTAATGAAAATGACTTAAAAATTTTGAGTTTTAACGAAAATGACAAAATAAATGGTAAAGTGAATAATATCATGATTGATTTTTTTAGTGTAAAAATACGAATTTTCGTTAAAATAAACAGTACCAAAAGATTTTCGTTAAAGTTCCCTTGATAAAATGGTCGTCCAAGATTGATTCCATTACCTTTGGAATTTTGCAATCCACACTCAACATATTCGCATCTTAACCCTTCAACTTATTCTTTACTCCGACTAGCTAAATAAAACTACCCAGGATATATTTTGACAAATATATCGTGAGTCAAATCTTTGGTATATAATATAGGTATAGCACCAATTTCAAACTGTCGAGTTCTAAATGGACTTCGAGAGGTTGCAATACGTTTCTATCTAAAAAAAGTTGGATACACCTAATTTTCGTAATGTGTAGGTAGATCAGAAGTTCAAATCTCATAAACAATAACTGTTCATATAAAAATCGTAAAAAGTCAAAACTTTGTTATCAAAATCTAGCGTCAATCAGAAAAGTTCAATGACAAGCCAAACCTCACAAATTTTTTTCTTTGAAGGTTGGGATCAGATCGATTAAAACCCTTGACCTTGAATTTTGCCCTAAAACGTTCCCAACAAAAACCATATGGAAGGTGCCGTATTTTCTTTTGCACTTAAATTCGAATTTCCGTCTTTTCCTGAAAAGAAAACCATACATAATACCTGGGTAGATTTAAATTTGAGTAAAGTATAAAACAGAGGTTTGCAAAAACAAACAATAACTATGAAAATAAGAAAATATTTTTAAGATTAAACAAAAAATAATTGAATATTTTATGTTGTAAAGGGCAAAAACCGTAGATTTCACGTCTTGTCAGGTTCCACTTTAACATAAAAAGTGATTTAATTGTGGGAAGGTGAAATGTGATAGCTTTCCTTTCCCCGTCCGCATTTCTTGCAAGAACAGAGACTTCACCAGGCAAAGGTAAAATATAATCATCCAGAAATTCTTTCTCTCTTTCTTTTCTTGCATCTGCGGTTTCCTTCCTCAATTGGGTTTCCTTTTTCCCATATTTTTCTGTCTCAGTTGATTCATTTCTTAAAAAATCAATCTTCTTCTGGGTTTTCTTCGATATTAACGACGACCCATTTCCCTGAATCTTCATCTTGTTTTGGGATTTGGGCGGTTAGAGGATTTTTCTGGGCGTGCGGTGGAGGCATGGGGAGGCTGTTTGTGGTGAGTCTAGAGGGGAAGATCTACAGCTGCAAGCACTGCCGCACCCATCTTGCTCTTTGTGATGACGTAGTTTCCAAGGTGGTTAATTTGATCTTTTACAATCTTTTAATCAGTAGCAATTTATTATATTTTTTTGTGATTTTCTGCTGAATTTTTCATCCGGGTTTTGATTAATTGTTTTATTTTTATTTTTATTTTTTAATTTTTAATTTTTTATCTTGTGAGATGATGTGCATGTTCTTTGACGGTGTGATTAGTCAACTGTATTACTTGGTCTGCTTTTGTGATTTTTGTTTCGTTACTTTGGGAAGTTTTGTTTTTGTTGGACTTGAAATGTAAAGCAACATTTATCATTTATGTAAAGTAACTTGTAAGGAGGGTAAATTTTGGTGCTTGATGATATTATTAGCAGAAGATCTGATTAAGTATCTCGTAGTTTCTTAGGGTGTCGGTTGAAGTATATGGATTGATGATAAGGGATGTTATTGAAGGCATTTGGATCCTATATCATAAGCTGGAACTTGTATCCAGGACCAACATGATGTTGCATTTTATCTTTTCTCTTGCGGCCGGGAGTGCCGGAAGAACTTGGCTCTAGTTTTTAGTGAAGAGGACAGCTAGAACTCAATCGAAGCCTTGTTCCTCTTTTCAACTGAGAGAGGACATGGTGGTGTATGCTTTCATAGTTTTCATTGTTCATTGCTTTCAAATGCGTCTTTACGTCCATGTGCACAACTACTTTTCGAAGCATTTGGCCGTGAATGAGTGGATCTGTATTGTCTCAAGTAATAATGTAAGAGAACATAGCGCTGTTATTAGAATGAACTGACAGATGGTTATAGTCTGTGCTGTCTTTGAAGTTTTGACGACAACGTATAAAACAACGATGATTATTAGAATACATGTTGGTAATAGTTTGGTATAAACTAAGGCTTGTTCTGTTCTTCTTTGTTGTGATTGCCCTTATTTTCCCATTTCATTTGGCGTCAAATAACTCTTGGTTGGTAATTTCAAATTTGAATACAAGTGCATTTTCTGACTACATGTTTTGCCTGTGTTTCGTTCAGTCTTTTTACTGCAGGCATGGGAAGGCTTATCTCTTCAGTAAGGTGTAAGTTTTTCTTAATATTTGGACACCTTTACCATGTCTGATATGGAAATTACAGGCAAGATGTTGAAATAGTGAAACATTTATTGATTGCATGTGCGATTTGTTGATCATATGATACCGGTCTATTTCCGTTTCATTGAAAATCTGCTTTCTTTTCTTGTATTTATATACAACGAGAGAATTGCCGCCAACAGTTTCCAGCGCTCAGTCTGTGAGTTTTACTTTTCATTTGTAGTCTGTCAAAATATTTCTCAACATAGCTGAAAGTATGGAAGGTGCGGGATAATGCAGTCTAAAATGCTTGTATGCAAGCTCATTCAACGAAATTTGTCATTGAACGGTATATGCTTGCAGTTAGTTGGTTTTAGATCAATGTTTTAAAAGAATCGCCTCAGGGCGCGCCTAGGCGCCCTATGAGGCTGGGCTTGAGGGTTGCCGCCTCTGTTTTCAGGGAGTGGGCGGAAGGCGCCGGAAGGCGTCGCCAGAGCCGCCTAGGTGCGCCTCAAGGGATTTTTTTTATTTTTTATTTTTTGTTATACTCCCAAACCCAAATTTTGGGTAGGGTTTTAACTACCTCATACATCTTCCTTGCACTATCATCTCTCTGCCTTGTTTTCTAATTTTTATTTTTTATATAATGGATGTGTGTGCCGTTTACGTGCATTGTTATATGTGTGCTCATTGTGCTTTTCATCCTCTATTTTATATATAATATAATATATGTATATATATGTGTGTGTATATGTATTTATAATATATGTGTGTGCTCAGGATGATTATTGATTAATAATCTTCTTCTTTTTTAATATAATTTATGTGTACGGTGTATATATTAAAAAATTAAGTCCTGTGAGGCTTTGACTCACGCCTAGGCTGGGCTATCCCTCGGACGCCACGCCCACGCCTCACGCTTTTAATACATTGTTTTAGATATATGATTCGTGTGTCCAATCATATTACAGAGTGAATGTATATTCCGGGGAGTGTGAAGATAGAGCAATGATGACCGGACTGCACACAGTTGCTGACATTTTCTGCGTTGGGTGTGGATCGATAGTGGGGTGGAAATATGTAAGATCACGAGCCATGATTAGAACTATCAGGATTTATACATTTCTTTCTCTGCCGTTATTCATTTTGATGGTTTCTTTCAGGAGACTGCCCACGAAAAGGGCCAGAAGTACAAGGAAGGAAAATCCGTACTCGAGAGGTCAGTAGACATGCGGAGAAAGAAAATTTAACATTCTAATCTAATCCGAGTTTTGTGAAAATAAGGTTGTGAGTTTCATTCTTGAGCAGGATTAAGGTGTCGGGTCCGGAAGGAAGAACTTTTTGGGCCAGTCATGAAGCGCAAGTCGGTAGCAGCGATGCAGACGAAGGTTGATCGGTTCCCCGTTCGTACTCAATTGTACATTCTTCAAATCTCATTGTTCTTCTTCCACTCATGTGAATTACTAAGCTCTTGATTCCTCAATTTAGGCAACTATCTGCACTTGCCTGCAATAACAAAATTGTAAAACATTCGATTCTGTTCAAATTTGATCATGTTGTATGTAACCTCTCTTCAAATGCAATCTCTAGTTCAATTAAATTCCCACTTGCCTCACCGTCGTAATTGATCGAAAATAGATTTGCTTATAAAGCTTGTGACAGAGGCGTTCTTAGCTAACATCGGAGTAATCTCATTATATCTATTTCTCTCATCAGGTTACGAGACAGATTTTCTTGTGATGAGTACGGGCTGTATGAATCATGATTATGGTTGATTCTGTTTGATTTCCTAATTTGGGAATATTCTCATCTTATTTTCTTAGATTTATTTTAGTTAATTGTACCAATACCGTGCACGTCAAGAAACAGTAGCAAAAATAAACTGACTCGAACATCTTCATGCGCCGAAATTAATCCGTTCAATCTGGCGGGAAACAACAGTTTTGCTGACGTTGAAATATCCTTTCAATCATACAAAGGGCCCCGCCGCAGGTAATTAAGCACCGACCTTCTTCTTTTTCTTTTATTTATTTAAGTTTTGTTTATGGTAGGAAAAAAGAAATTTCTGGGAAACAGCTGCCAATAATTCCGCAAAAACAGCTTACCAATGATTCGGTGGATACTTTCCTCTCTAAAGAATGAGAAAGAGTTATTACTCAATATTATTCGTTGCTGGATTACTATGCAAAGATTGTCTTTGTAAAAAATAAATTAAAATTAAGATTGTTTAGTTATCTAACCGTATAAAAACAGAGGAACATATTTGGTAAAAATATTACTTACCGTCTATGTAGTTGCTATAATAGATTGGTTGAACGACTCCAGTTTTAATTCATTTTTTGCATAAATAACTTTATAGAATAATTTATAATATGAACAGTTCTAATCATAAAGATAAAACTCAATGATTTGAACGCGAAGAGGTTTGAGTGGAAGTTTCTATTCATCCTTGAGTCGCAACTGTTCTAATTTAATAGTCTACGTAATGGTGGCGACAAAATTAGTCTGATATTACATAAAATATAAAATGGGTAAATCCAAGCTTAATTGTGCATTTGGGCAACTCTGATAAATTTACCACTTCATATAGATATAACTTGACATCAAGAAAAAACATGCAAACTGCAAGATGAATCCGGGGAAGGAGTCTGTCGGATATTGAACACAGGCGATTCGAACAGCAAACAAGCGTCCGAACCAAACTATTCGACATTGGCTCTCGGGTTTAGCCCCGGCTAAAATGACCAGGCGTTGTTGATTCAGGCAGAAAAGCCGGCTCCAACCGCAATGTATAAATCTTTCACTTCTGATGAAATCCATCGAAGAGTCCTGAGAACAGCCAAATTACTCGAGCGAATAAACCATTTGCTCACCTAGCTCTTTGCCTACAACCCTCGTATATCTATGCAGCTGTAGCTCCAAGTAACTCCGTTCTGAGGCGCCAAAAGCGAACATTATATCCTTCAAGAGAAACCAGTGTAATAAGTAAATGAATGCACAATAAGGGGTTGGAATTTGGGTGGGGAGGTTTCAGTAGTTTTAAATCAGGTATATGAAAATTCTATGAAGCTTGAGTATACATACCTTGAATCTCACACGAGATCCCTTCAACCCGATTAAAATGTTACCAACATCTCCATCTTCTACATCGGCAGACACCAGATTTTGTTCGTTGTCTGAGCTTTCATATTCAGAGTCAATCGCTCCTCCATCGTCGTACATAAGAAAATCATTAGTGTCTTCTTTCCCAATGTCATCATGTTGCACTTCCATGTCTTCTTCAGAAACATGAGGTTGCAAGGACGCTTTATCTTGCGGAATGGAAACATCAGATAGAACAGCATACCGTTTTTTATCAAGCAAAGGTTTGGCAACATCAAAAGGAACCCACCTGGTGTTAAAATTTCAGTTTGTCAGCCACCGAAAAATTTGGATATCAGGGCACGAGAAGATTTTCTTAATTAATATGAAAAGTAATGATTTCCATTGGTTATGTAGATAAAGTAGATATATTGGTCTGATATGAAAAATTCAGCTTGCATGTGTGTCATTATCAAGCAAAGGGAAACTTACTGGTAACGTAGAGGA
The DNA here is from genome assembly GCF_042453785.1 of Malus domestica. Lineage (NCBI taxonomy): Eukaryota > Viridiplantae > Streptophyta > Magnoliopsida > Rosales > Rosaceae > Malus > Malus domestica. The sequence continues at coordinate 30,078,947 of NC_091667.1, read as the reverse complement.
CTGATGTATAAAGAACAATTTTCAACCTAAGTAGTAACTTGAAACTATTAACAGCTTTCCACGGTCAGCTGGTGCAAGCAAAAGGGAACTTACTGGTAACGTAGAGGACAGAGTAGCTCAGACGGGCAATATGCTGCTTTGTATCTCATCTTACTACAAGAGTGAATGTAATAACCGAGATAATAATACTGAAGAGTGGTGCAATGGGCTTGATTTTCTTTCACCCAATTTATTTCTTGTAGTGCTGAATACTTTCCAGGTGATAGGAAGGCAAAATCTGGGTCCCAAAATAAGTATTTACTTGACAAACATCTAGGGAGGATATCTATAACACCGACTGCAATAAGTTTGCCATCAATCACATATTGCTGATGGAAAGAACCAAAGCCACAAGGTGGAACTGTACCATCACCTTTTGGAGGAACATAATTTAAGGGAGTATCAACCAGGAACCTCCTATATGAGCTTTCCGTAACATGTTCAGGGGTATCATTATGCACTGCTATTTGATACCGTCTATACAAAGCATACTCTTCTGAATCAAAACTGGACCTTTTCAAATGAATCTCAAGCCTCCGCCTCTTTACTGGAGTATATTGAGAGATATTTTTCACACTGCACTCTTTACTTTCAGACCTAGCAGCAGATCCTTTAGCGACGCTAACAGTTTGAGCACTTTGACATGAGGAAGCTTGTTTTGTGGCAGAATAAAAATTTAAATGTCCATTACAAGCCCTGACTAACAGACCAGATGTCTTTGCCAATTGATTCAAGGAACTCTCTAGCTTTTCAGCAATAAGTTTTGGAGATGGCCCCTTTTCATCTGTAATATTCGTCAATAATCTTCCCTGGTGGGCATCCTTCTCACCTGGTAACGACTTCCTTATAGTAGCCGCTATTTGGAATGCAATATTGCTCGAGTATAAGAGATCTTCTGATCCTTCAACCAATAGCTTTCTTTTGGCTTGTAAAACCTTTTTAACAGAAACTTTTGGAAATTGAATGTCAGGAAATTCCCCACTTTCAGAGCAACTACGAACAGAATTTTCAACTTGATCTGATAAGAAATGCAAAATATTTTCTTCCCCACCCTTCTCTTCATTGTTATTGGAACAGGATTCTTTCGCGGCTGAGCTTGAAACTTCAAGATGCGTATGGCTGCATGTGTCCTTAGAAGCATTTGGATTCTCTATAGACTCCCCTGGTTTCTTACATTCCAAGGTACCTTCTAAGAACCTAGGCATAGATTATTTTCATTGATCAGGATAAAGTATAAAAAAAAAGGTCGTACCCAGTGCACAAGGCTCCCGCTTTACGCAGGGTCTGGGAGAGGTGAATGTCGGCTAGCCTTACCCCCATTTATCGAATTAAATGTATGTTTTGCTAGAACTTAATAATGATACAGAAGAAATCATAGTAAAATTACACCACTGATAACTGAAAGTAATCGACATCAATTAGCCCATGACCCACTCAAAAACCCTAGAAAATTGCATAATAGTTGTCCGACATTAGAATTTTCTTTAGAGCAGATTTTGTGCAGTAATAAATTTCCAACCTTGAAAGTGTCATGATACATCATCTTTGGTGGGGTTCTATATTATAAATAACTGATTAACTATACTAAATGTACCAAAAGAATTGTAATTCTCAATCTACAGACAACAATACTGTAAACTTTGTTTTTTAGGGAGAGGTGGGGGAATAAAAGGCAACATAACTATACCTTTGCATTCGTCTAGACACCCGTACTTGCTCTTTAGAAGGAACAAAATCATCTACTCTCAGACGAATAGTATAAGCAGGGCAGCATGTTCTTTCCATCTCAGGTTTGTAAAGAAAACAACCAGATCGTCTCCAACCGCGGTCAAGGAGATCTGAAAAGAAAAAAGAAATCAAGACAACATTGTAAGCAGTAAAATGGTATAACAAATTTGTCAAGAGTTCTTTATCATTTTTTTTCTGGGTCAAACGAGAGTGTTTTCTTATCGTGGTTACCGCTACAATAACAGTAGTATTGTTCACAAGATATAAAGGGAAGCCAATAAAAAGCAAACCTTGGTAGTCATTGATCGTAATGCTATGTGCCCACAAACCTGAAAAAATCGAAGACAAGTTAAGAATGTAATCAGACATTAAATTTATCCCCAAAAGGGCAAAAGAAGTTTTAACACGGGTGACGGCAAACAGAGCTATAGTTAGCAACTTAGAATTGGCCTAACATCCCAACTCTCAAACCCAAAAATTTGCATACAACAAATTCTTGTGATAAAATTTCTGTCCAAATTCGAATCGCTTAGAAACCTCATAACTAACTTGCAAATTGATCACAGTAACTTTTATTCATGGAATTAAACACAATGATTCCAATCTACAAAATTTTGGATAATTAGCAACGATTTGGGAACAAACAAACAACTATACGGAGAAAACCATTTTCAAAGGCTCAAGTTTTCCAAGGGCTCCATCAATCACACAATCAAATTCCTAAACTTGTTCTAAATCTAATTAGCAAGACAAATCAACCAAATTACGAGCTTAAAACCAAACAAATTTTAGAGAGCGAGGGAGTTGATGAGAGAAACGGACCGTGAGAGATACTGGTGCGAGCACCGGATTTGCAATAGCCGCAGGAGCTTTTGTTTTTGCCGTAGTCCACCACCACGCTTTCTCCTCTGTGGTTACTACTGCCGCCGCCGCTACTGCTCGCCTCGCCCTTCTTCATCTTCCCAGCCATTTTCCGATTCGATCCTCTCTCTCCGCTCAGCTCCGCCTCTGCATCGGACGTTCTGGACCGCGTTTTAGCTTCCAAACGACGTCGTGGCGCCCAATAACCAGCCGTACGACGACCCTCCCTCTTTCTCTATTGATCTCCTCGGCCGATTTTCAGTACTTAATTGTTTAATTCATTTGTGCATCTGACTTTTTTTAATATATGGTTGAGAAAAATGAATAACCAGCAAAAATAAATAAATGGAGTATTATATGGTTATACAGACAAATTAGAAGTTTACGGTGTACATTATTAGCTTCTTGTTACGCGCTCAGACATGTTATTGTCAATATATAATTTTGAGATTTGAAACTTTGTCGTCTTATTTGTCATATTTTTAGTAAATGATCTGAAATATAATTGATTTTTTATTCAACTTACCTTGAACATTTTACATGAGAGAAACTAGGCAAAATTAAGAGAGCTAGTTACACCTCTTATATAATCTCAATTTAAATTTGAAGACTTTACTAATTAATTAGTCCTTGGTCAACCCTTACCTCTTATACAATCTCAGTTATGAGAAAAATAACTTAAAAAGAAAGATATTATTTCTAATACTCTGATCGAGAAATAAAATAACGTAATTAAGACTCATAACTATATGTAATTTAATTTAGAGATTTTAAAAAAGACACTGCTATTGCACATTAGAGAAAAAAGAAAACCTCTCAATTTAAGTAATGTGAGTATTGAGATTTCTATAATTACAATAGGGGGTTAAAATAATTACAATAGGGGGTTAACCCTAATCAAGGAGGAATTCTTAAATTCAAAACGATTAGGTCACCGGTACAACCAAATACTCAAAGCTACAATATAGAGGTGTCAGACGAGAACTTAAATTGACTTGGTAGATCGCTGTGGTAACATCTCAATTCAGTAACATAATATAACATTATGTTTGGATGATGAAATTTAGGATTATTAAAGAATTTTAAAATGACGGAAATTGAAATGACAATATTTTATTTTCAAGAATTTGTAAATTTTCTTGTTTGGTTAATCTAAAAGAACAATGGAATTGAACACTGAATTTGTTATTTTTAAACTCTAAATCATAGAAATTGAGAAATAACACATATTTACATGGAATTTGAACTTGGGAATTGAAGGTCTCAAATTTAAGTTTTTTTTCCACGCAGAAATTCTAAATTTCCATGTTTATGAATCCAAACAATAGAATTTGTGCATGTTAATTTATAAATTATAACTTTTACCAAAATTTCAAGTTTATTTCCCTCATCCAAACATAGTGTAATTGAATGAAAACTAACAGGTGGCTTTGTATTATTAAGTCGAAGTTACTCTCGTACGATTCACGGGACAAGAAAACAAAACAATATACATCACAAAACCAAGAAAATCTTCGAAACCATACATCAGAATTACACAAAAATACATGGGCTTAAACTGCAAATACAATACTTCAAAATTCAAAAACAAAAAATAAATAAGTTAAAAAAAGGGCATTATCGTGATTATATCCCCACCAAAACCCACGACCTGGAAAACGTAGGCTTTAAGTGAGAGAAACAACAAAACCTGCACAGTACGCACCTCCGTTCATTTTCCCAATTTCGGACTCCAAATTTCTCCTAAATTACCATTCAATGCCACTCCTCCTCTTCCCCCTCACTCTCTCTCTCCATCTCCACTGTGAAATCTCCGATCTTCCGAGCTTTCTCACTGCAACTCACGCTCGCTTCCTCCGCCTCTCGAGCTCAGCTCCGCAATAATGGCGGTTCCTCCGAGCTCAATCTCTCTTCTCGTCTAGTTTTCAACGCACTTGGGAGCTCAGTTCCTTAATGGCGGTTCCATACCTCTGAGGACTCTCCAAGCTTTCATCTTTCTAAGTGCTCTCACACTCCTACGCAGCACTTCACGATTGGTAGAAAACGGAGCCGAAATGCCGACTCGTAGCCGTCGAATTTGTGCACCGATTGGCCGTCGGTTTCAGATCTATCGGTAGCTGAGCTTCGTTTCGGCGACGACTGCGACGCAGTGGTGGTTGGAAATTAGGTTTTAGATATTTTATTTCATTTACTATCGGTGGACTTAGCGTTTATGGCGATGAATCGGAGTTTTAGGGCTCAGGACTCGCAAATGCAAGCGATGATTAAGCAGAGGCAGCAGCTCAGAGCCTCTGTGAGGAAGGAGAAGGAAGAAGAGCTCGCTTTGTTCCTAGAGATGAAGAAGCGCGAGAAGGAACGGAACGATCTTCTTCTTAACAGCTCTGAAGAGTTCGATGCACCATTAGGTATACTTTTTGTGCCTAAATTTATTAGGTTTTCGTGTGCAATGTAGAGGCTTTCACATTTCGATTTTGTGAATCAGTAATGTGCTTTTTGGTTTGAATTGATGCTTAAATAGTCTGTACTGATTGTAGATTAAATTTTGTTTGGAAATGTTTCGCATTTTCGGCTTTGATATTGATTACTAAGGTTGCTTCTGATATGGTAACTTTGACATTGCAGGGACGAAACCCGGAACTTCTCCCATTTTCAATATTTCCTCATCAACGCCGGCACCTCCACGCAAGACCGGTGCTGATGATTTTCTCAATTCTGAGAATGACAAGAATGATTATGATTGGTAATGCCATAATCTGTTTTCCTTTTCTAGAACATAGAAGTTATTTGTTAGCTGAGTTCTGATGGGATAATAAAGAAGCAGAATAGGCCATACCTTTTTTTAACTTCTATGGTTTGTATGCTTACGATTCTGAAATTTTTCCCTCTGTTATGGAACTTTTATATCAGGTTTACCATATCCTTTATAGGATGTTTGAAGATTTTGTTTCAATTACGCGTATCATATGAAATATTTTGGATTGCAAAGTTTCTGGATAGAGTCAGCAGTATAATAATACACTGGTGATATAGTCCGTGGATGCATTTCTGCTGATTACATGCCTAATGTGAGGTCTGTTGGGGTGGCCTAAACGTGCTGTGTTCCTGTAGGGGGAATAAATTTTTGACAAAGGAAAGCATGGCCATTGAAGTGTTTAACTAAAATAAGAAGTCTGTACAGCTTCTGTTCTTCAAATGCATATTAAATTTCAGTTTAGCAGTGTTACTATTAGGTAGAGATAAGTGTTCTAAGTCGGTATTATTATTTTATTCTTCTTTCAGGCTTTTAACTCCACCCGGGACTCCTCTTTTTCCTTCGTTGGAGATCGAATCGCATAAAACCGTAATGAGTCAACTTGGAACCCCAAAGGCTCGTCCCACCGCACTCAAATCTAGAGTAAGAATTTCCTTATCAACTGGGTTGCAGTTCTACATCTGAAGTGGTTGTAATTTATTTATAGCATGTGAAGGGGAGTTTAAGGCTCTGGAAGTTAGCATCCATCTTTAGTCCTTTTTAAAGCAGAAAAGTTGCAAAAGATATCCTTGGTATATGGCGCTTAATTTGTAGTTATATGAACATCTGAACTATTGACATTCATTCTCATCTCTCAAACTTTACGTTGCTTAACTTAGAAAGTGCATTTAAGAGAAAATTACATATCTAGCATCTAACTACTAGATTCAACAACTATTGAGTTTAGAATGTTGTAATTCATAGAATATGCCGCTTCTCTCGTTTATCAGTCTTTATAAAAGGGTAAATTTTGTGGTGGTTTTCAGTTTCTCATTTTTGAGTTCTAAATTCTAATTGTGCTTGAGTTTCATGTAGTATTACTTAGCCATTTCTTCATTGTGATCATAGTTAGCAAACCCCCAGCCGGAGCCTGCTGCTAGGACCAGCTTAGTGTCTAGACAATCAACTTCTTCCCCTGGGTTGAGTTCTTCAAATTCAGGGACCCGGAGGCCTTCATCGTCCGGGGGTCCAGGATCAAGACCTGCAACACCAAATGGATGCCCCACGTTGCCTTCAGCACCTAGACCTTCAAGATCGTCAACCCCTACTTCTCGATCAACCTTGCTGTTAAACAAGTCCATAAATTCTGCCCCTAAGTCTATGGTTCCCACAACTCGATCCACACTTCCTGCAAATAGATCGACAACTCCTGCAACTAAATCTACAGTTCCTTCAAGATCCTCTACACCATCAAGATCCTCTACACCATCAAGGTCTACAGCAAGATCTTCAACACCAACTTCCAGACCCACTGTACCCCCACCCAAGCCTGCATCAAGAGCATCAACACCAACTCGTCGACCGTCCATGCCATCCCCTACCCCTAGTGTATCAGCTCCTCTGTCAAAGTCCTCACCTTCAATTTCCAAGCCAGCTCCTGCAGCAGCAAGAAATCCAGTGCCATCACGTGGTGCATCCCCAACAGTAAAATCTAGACCATGGAAGCCCTCAGAAATGCCTGGTTTCTCACTCGAGGCCCCGCCAAATTTAAGGACAACACTTCCTGACAGACCACTTTCAGCCACTAGAGGTAGGCCTGGAGCACCCAGTTCTCGATCATCTTCCGTTGAGCCTGGTCCTAATGTAAGACCAAGACGGCAATCATGCTCTCCTTCAAGAGGACGGGCTCCCAATGGCATTAGTCATGCTAGTGGGAGCTCCGTTCCTGCATTCAGTCGTGGACATTCTAAAGTTAATGACAACGTGAGCCCTGTTTTAATGGGAACAAAAATGGTCGAGAGGGTAATAAATATGCGCAAACTGGCACCACCGAAGCAAGAGGACAAACATTCTCCTCATGGTAACCACTCCGGGAAGTCAGCTTCATCCCCAGACAGCTCAGGCTTTGGTAGATCACTTTCAAAGAAATCCCTTGATATGGCTATACGCCACATGGTAAGCATATCTTTCCATTTTATGAGTCAGTGTACATTCCCAGCGAATTGAGACTAGAACGCCTGTTCGTTGCAAAGTTGTGCATGCTATTTCTGTAGAAGTATCTCATATTCTCTGTTGTAGAAGATAGCTTTCCCTCATTCCCCCCCCCCCAGTGTGCTTGATAAGCAGTCAAAATTTACTTTTAATCTAGAGAAAATATTTGATACAAGTTTGTTGTACATAATTTTTTCTTGATTCGGTGTTGGTTGCAGGATATAAGGCGATCCATTCCAGGTAATTTAAGACCGTTGATGACAAATATTCCTGCATCCTCCATGTATAGTGTGAGATCGGGGCCTGCACGAAGCAGAACAATTAGTGTTTCAGATTCTCCTCTTGCCACTAGCAGTAATGCTAGTTCCGAAGTTAGCGTAAACAACAATGGCCTTTGTTTAGACGGGAGTGAAGTAGAAGATAATGGCAGTGAGAGAGGTGGTCGATCTCCTGCCAGTGTGCGCGGTAGGTAATGTTTTGGGGGAGCTGCCATCATTCCACATAAACTGCATCTCTAATCTACCACATGATTTTTCCATCTTCGGTTTCAACCATCTTGACAGTAAAAAAGAAAACCAATTTTCTGAGACCCCTGACTGGAATTGTGCCTCAGTGCTTCACGTAAAGTGTACCGAAATGCTGGTGGTGTTGTAATTCATGATATTTGTAATGTTAAGAAATCTGGTTATGTACCAAACAGCCTTTCGTGGCTCGCTTTCTACGGATACTTTGTTGAAAAACCAGAGATCATATTAGCCTCTCATCTTTGGCAAGTTGAATGTGTAGTTCTGGGAGCACCGTGAAAGCTGCTGTACTCATACCATGGGCTGTGTTGCAGGTGTTTTCAAGAGCTTAACTCACCTGCACATGTTTTTTTTTTTTTAATGAGTCAACGGTTGAGATTTTGATTAGTTAGATCTTCTCCGTTCACTAATGAAAAAGGAGACTGCATTTAGAACTAAATTATAAGACTGTTTTAGAAAGAGAGTTTTCTTCCTCCTCCGCTAAACCTTATTCATATATTTTATTTTTAATTTTTATAATCAACTTATATCACAGGTTAATTTATTTATTTACTTGTATGATAAGATTTTTTTTTTATAATCATGTATCACAAATTAATATGTCTTAATCTAACAAGGCTGTGATGTCTATTAATTCCCTAGTCTTAATCTAACAAGGCTGTGAGCCTGTGATGTCTATTAATTCCCTAATCTTAATCAAACAAGGCTGTGATCCAATTTTCCTCCAGAAACCAGCTGTGCTACCCAATTCGGACCCTGAAATAGACTCCATTCTTTGCGTCAACTAACAGTTACATAAATATCCAGAGCTTCATTTTGCAGCCTAGCTAAAATGGAGTTCTCAAGTATTCATATTAGCATTTGGTTTATTTTCATGCAACCACTCTTTCTTCTCTTTCTTTTTAGCTCTGCCTCCTCGCATTTAGCGGGAAACGAGGTGGATAGGCTTTCCTTGCTTGCCTTTAAAGCTGAAATCGTGAACGATACCTTGGGCATCCTTAGCTCTTGGAATGAATCGCTCCACTTCTGTCATTGGCCAGGCATCACTTGTGGCCGCAGACACCAGAGAGTTACAGTGCTCAACCTCCGATCAAGCGGGATGGCAGGCCACCTATCTCCCCACATTGGAAACTTGAGCTTTCTGCGGGCTTTATACCTCCATAACAATAGCTTTAGCCACACCATCCCTCCAGAAATTGGTCGTTTGTTCCGCTTGCAAAGACTACGCCTTGAAAACAACTCCTTCAGTGGTCATATTCCATTCAACATATCAAAGTGCTCTAACCTCCAATACCTTGACTTATATGGCAACACTCTTACTGGCGAACTTCCAACTGAAATTGCCTCATTGTCCAAGCTTCAGTTTCTTGATTTTGGCAAGAACAATTTTTACGGGAAAATCCCACCTTCTTTTGGGAATCTTTCTTCTCTTAGGTGGCTGTCCGCATATGGAAATAATCTGCATGGAGGTATTCCAAATAGCCTTGGCCAATTGAAAAGCTTAACGTATTTTACACTGGCTGTAAATTATTTGAATGGTACCATCTCTCCCTCTATATACAACCTCTCGTCAATTAAAGTCATTAAGATGCTTCAAAACAACCTTCATGGAACTCTTCCTCCTGGCTTGGGCCACACTATATTTCCAAACCTCAAAACCCTTGGTTTCCATACCAACCAATTCACCGGACCACTACCAGCTTCACTCTCCAATGCCTCAAACCTTTCAATATTTTCTATCTCATTGAATAAGTTTACTGGAAAAGTGCCTAGTCTGGCACGCCTGTCAAATTTGTATTGGTTTGAACTTCATGACAACAATCTTGGAAATAATGAGGAAGGTGACTTGGATTTCGTCTCTTCTCTAGTTAATTGCACCAATTTAGAAGTTTTAACTATCGGCGTCAATAATTTTGGAGGAGTGCTGCCTGAATCTATCAGCAATCTCTCGACAAAGCTCAGGCTAATATATTTCTCTGGGAATCAGTTACGAGGAAGCATTCCCATCGGGGTTGGAAATCTTATCAACTTGGAGATGCTACGCTTTGATGCAAATTTATTGGCAGGCACTGTACCGAGTTCAATAGGTAAATTGAATAAGCTTTATAACCTATATCTAGGTTCGAATGAATTGTCAGGTAATGTTCCATCATCTCTAGGAAATCTAACTTCATTAAGCAATTTGTATCTCCAATCAAACCAGTTACAAGGCAGCATACCACTTAGTCTCGGAGGCTGCAGGTTTATGTTATATTTGGATCTTTCCCACAACAATCTTAGCGGTCCAATTCCAAAACAAATCATCAATTTACCTGTTTACTTGAATCTATCTGGAAACCAACTTACTGAATCCATTCCCATGGAAGTAGGTAACTTACAACATCTTGTTTTCTTGGATGTTTCTGAAAACAAGTTATCTGGTGAGATTCCACAAAGCTTAGGGAGTTGCACAAGTTTGACGACTCTGTCTTTGAGAGAAAATTTATTGCAGGGGACAATTCCTAAATCCTTGAGCTCTTTGAGAGGAATTGAAGATTTTGACCTCTCTCGCAACAACTTGTCTGGCATAATTCCCAACTACTTGGGGAGTTTCCTCTTCTTGCAAAATTTGAACCTTTCATTTAACGATTTTGAAGGTGCAGTACCAATCCAAGGAGTTTTTAAGAATGCAAGTGCGGTATCCGTTGTGGGAAACACACGGCTTTGTGGAGGTATACCTCACTTAAGATTGCCTAAATGCATCTCCAAGCAATCTAAGCACGGGCTATCTCCTAAGCTGAGCTTAATTATCTCAGTTTCCTGTGGGGTTGTCGGCTTGGTCTTAGTGTTGTTACTTGCGCTTCTTTATCGATCAAGAAAAGCTAGAGCGCTTAAGTCAACTTCAGGATCATCACTGGGGGTTTCACTCTTGAAACTGTCCTATGGAGATCTCCTCAAAGCAACTGATGGGTTCTCTGCTTCAAATCTTATTGGTGCTGGAAGTTTCGGGTCGGTGTACAAGGGAATTCTCAATCAGCATGAAGAAAGAAATGTTGCGGTGAAAGTACTCAATTTTCAAACTTCAAGAGCTTCTAGAAGTTTCATAGCTGAATGTGAAACCTTGAAAAGCATTAAGCACCGAAATCTTGTCAAGCTACTGACTACTTGTTCAAGCATTGATTTTCAAGGAAACGATTTCAAAGCTTTGGTGTATGAGTTCATGGTGAATGGAAGCCTAGATGAGTGGCTGCACATATCAGCTCAAGGAGTAGATAGGCCAGCCAATCTGCCAAAGAATCTGAATCTCACTCAAAGAGTTAACATTGCCATCGATGTAGCGTGTGCTCTGGATTATTTGCACAACTGCTCCCACATGCCAATAGTTCATTGTGATATAAAGCCTAGCAACATTTTGTTAGACAGTGACATGACTGCTTGTGTTGGTGATTTCGGTTTAGCAAGGTACCTCCGAGATGCTTCTTGCCCATCACCTTTGCATGATAGCAGTTCCAATGTCATAAAAGGCACCATAGGCTATACTCCCCCAGGTAAATTTTCTTTTGTATATATTTTATTTGTGCTTGCACTATGGTTTTGTATATAGCATGATTTTTTTGAAGTCACACATAAGAACAAAGCTATGTTTTTGTGCATATAACTTAAGAGTATGGAATGGGGGGCGAGGTGTCAACATATGGCGACGTGTATAGCTACGGAATACTATTGTTGGAGATGTTAACTGGCAAGAGGCCGACAGATGACATGTTTAACGGTGGTATGGACCTGCATAGTTTTGTTAAGATGGCTCTACCAGAGCGTGTCAAAGAAATATGTGATCCACTATTTGTTCAAATAGAAGAAGGCAGAAGCAGTACTGATCCTAGAAGTAATAGGGGGAATCATGCCCCAAATGATCGAAGAAAAAGGGTTGTGGAGTGCTTGACTTCCATTGCAAGAGTAGGAGTTGCTTGTTCTGTAGCGATGCCGAGAAAGCGAAAAGACATGGGCAATGTGGTAGCTGAATTGAGTCTAATAAGGGATGTGCTAACTGGAACTAGGATGCCTAGAGAGTATTCGTGATGACGATCCAAGTAGTGAGTAATAATACTCTGTTATCGTTAAATAAAATCCCATGACAATGCTTGAACTTTGCATGGTGATCTTCTGAATGATGACGAGGTGGATTTTCCCGTTTTGCAATTTCATTTTGTATGTTTAGTAAATGATCTTAATTTGTAAGATCATCTTTATGTTTGCTTGGAAATTTCCGTAAATTATTCTGTTAGTTTGTATGTAGGACCCACAAATCTAAATTCGATAAAATCAAATCCAAATTAAATTTAAATTTGAAGAAAATAACCAACTAGAGAGAATGAAAAGTGAGTTCAGGAGGCCAAGTACTTTAATGGTGTCATGGTGCCTTCTTTTTCTTTTTGAGCTTACCCTGATGAAGACGATGATGCCTGGTTTCTCACTCGAGGCCCCGCCAAATTTAAGGACAACACTTCCTGACAGACCACTTTCAGCCACTAGAGGTAGGCCTGGAGCACCCAGTTCTCGATCATCTTCCGTTGAGCCTGGTCCTAATGTAAGACCAAGACGGCAATCATGCTCTCCTTCAAGAGGACGGGCTCCCAATGGCATTAGTCATGCTAGTGGGAGCTCCGTTCCTGCATTCAGTCGTGGACATTCTAAAGTTAATGACAATGTGAGCCCTGTTTTAATGGGAACAAAAATGGTCGAGAGGGTAATAAATATGCGCAAACTGGCACCACCGAAGCAAGAGGACAAACATTCTCCTCATGGTAACCACTCCGGGAAGTCAGCTTCATCCCCAGACAGCTCAGGCTTTGGTAGATCACTTTCAAAGAAATCCCTTGATATGGCTATACGCCACATGGTAAGCATATCTTTCCATTTTATGAGTCGGTGTACATTCCCATGCGAATTGAGACTAGAATGCCTGTTCGTTGCAAAGTTGTGCATGCTATTTCTGTGGAAGTATCTCATATTCTCTGTTGTAGAAGACAGCTTTCCCTCATTCCCTCCCAGTGTGCTTGATAAGCAGTCAAAATTTACTTTTAATCTAGAGAAAATATTTGATACAAGTTTGTTGTACATAATTTTTTCTTGATTCGGTGTTGGTTGCAGGATATAAGGCGATCCATTCCAGGTAATTTAAGACCGTTGATGACAAATATTCCTGCATCCTCCATGTATAGTGTGAGATCGGGGCCTGCACGAAGCAGAACAATTAGTGTTTCAGATTCTCCTCTTGCCACTAGCAGTAATGCTAGCTCCGAAGTTAGCGTAAACAACAATGGCCTTTGTTTAGACGGGAGTGAAGTAGAAGATAATGGCAGTGAGAGAGGTGGTCGATCTCCTGCCAGTGTGCGCGGTAGGTAATGTTTTGGGGGAGCTGCCATCATTCCACATAAACTGCATCTCTAATCTACCACATGATTTTTTCATCTTCGGTTTCAACCATCTTGACAGTCAAAAAGAAAACCAATTTTCTGAGACCCCTGACTGGAATTGTGCCTCTGTGCTTCACTTAAAGTGTACCGAAATGCTGGTGGTGTTGTAATTCATGATATTTGTAATGTTAAGAAATCTGGTTATGTACCAAACAGCCTTTCGTGGCTCGCTTTCTACGGACACTTTGTTGAAAAACCAGAGATCATATTAGCCTCTCATCTTTGGCAAGTTGAATGTGTACTTCTGGGAGCACCGTGAAAGCTGCTGTACTAATACCATGGGCTGTGTTGCCGGTGTTTTCAAGAGCTTTGCTCACCTGCACATGTTTTTTTTTTTAATGAGTCAACGGTTGAGATTTTGATTAGGTAGATCTTCTCCGTTCACTAATGAAAAAGGAGACTGCATTTAGAACTAAATTATAAGACTGTTTTAGAAAGAGAGTTTTCTTCCTCCTCCGCTAAACCTTATTCATATATATATAATTTTTTTATCTTTATAATCAACCTATACTACAGGTTAATTTATTTATTTACCTATATGATAAGATTTTTTTTTATAATCATGTATCACAAATTAATGTGTTTTTGTACCTTTTAGTTAGGTTTCACATGTTATGGCAGAGCCATCAAGACAAAGTTGTGTAGGTTCATACTATCTTTAAACATGTTATCCGTCGGCCTCTTGCATGTTAACATCTCCAACAATAGGATTCCGAGGCTATACGATGACCAGTGGCAAAATCAATCAATGACAATTGGAGTTCGCCGTCGCCGATCTAGGCGGATTGTAGCGTGAGCTAGAGGGAGAGGGACAATTGAAGTTTCTGCATCATTTGGAGAAACACGACTTTTACGTTTTGAGGCTCTAAGGTTATCTGAACGTGCAACGTCGTTTGATCCTCTACTAAGTACTCAAGTATTATCCTTTAAGGCTGTTACTGTTATGACGCCTAAAGGTCTTGAAGGTTCGTCATTCCAAAAGTTCAAAGCCATTTCATAGTATCATGATTGAGGTAGGTGGATAAAAAAAAAAGACTTAAAATGATTATTTCAACCATTAGATGAAAATTTAATCCAATTTAAATGATTAGTTCAACCATTAGATGAAAATTTGACGTAAAATATAAGAGTTTAACATGTATTTTCTGAAACACTAAAAAAAAACAATAATTATAATAAAATTTGGAGAGGCCCTAGTTCCCTTCCGACTCACATTTGTACATATGAAACACAAAATCTAACGGAATATACCCATCAGGAAATGTTCAACTAAAGAAGAAAAACTCCACAATGTTGTAATGGAAGTACATGGTTTCTGGTTTCTACAAAATAAGCCTAACAAAGAACGCCAGGCAAATTACGAAGCAGCTACTACAGGCTCGGGGGTAGCCGCCACAACTGCAGCCTTGGGGGGAGCAGAAGTACTCGGTTTTGCATCCTTGGTGGGAGCTGGGGCTGGAGGTGAAGGCTTAAGGTGGGGAGGTGTATTATGCTTCAATTTTAAAAGTACCTGCCTCATCCTTGAAAGCTCGGTTGGCTTTCCAGGCTTTGGACCTTGGACAACGAGAATGGATGGCTTCTTTTCCGTATCCTTCTTCCCTCTCTTCTTCTCTATTGCTGGCACCTCATTGGGGATGAGGTCCGCAATTGCCTTCCAGTAGTTCTTGTCTACCTCAGCATGAAACTTCTCTTGATTAGCCAGGAACAGCTGAGAAAAGCCAAAATACAAGTTCAAAACAATATGGCAGAGAGATTGATATGGATATTAAAGGCAAAGAAACTGTAATGTTGTGACAAAGTTCAATTCCAAATCGTTAGCTAAAAAGACATTCAGAAAACCATTAACACGACCAACATTAGTAGTATTTGTTTTACGAAGAAGCCTAATAGGGACACATTGTAGCTAAGATTTACGTAGAGAATCCTACACAGTTGTGACCATCACTTAGTTGAACTCACAAAAGTCCAATCCACAGCAAAGAGAATAAAAGTTACGATTTATGAATAACCAAGCTGAGTGGATGTGGGGAGATACGTGACAACAATTTGTGGCTCTTCTTCAAAGCTTATTTCGATCAACTATTCAATTATTGAATGAATCAGCAATCCAAGAACAAAACTATAAGCATCAGCCCAAAGAATCATCATTTGCATTCCAACCAAAAACTTAAAATTGAGGCAGTAAAGTCTGAAATCGACATTACTAGAAGAGCTCATTGAAACAAAATATTGTGCCATGCCCATCATAATTTTTTGGAAAGCTAATTTGATCAAACCTTCTCCCTTTCCCTGTTCGCAGCCTTGTTATTTTCAGTAGTGATCTTCCTCTTCTGGTAGAATCCCACCTTGAATTCATCTGCTTCCTCAATTATTTGAACCAACAACTCCTTTTCTCTCTTCTCCTTCTCCTCGAGATGAATTGCATTCTGCCTGAATGTCACAAAAGCTCGGATTATTATAACTCCCTTACAACCTCACATAATTCAACCATTTATTTCTTCCACCACCTTCAATGCAAACATAAAATCACTTTCTGATAGTCAATAACTACAATTTGACAACAATCACAAATTTTTTTCGATTCGAATTCAGCTCCGCAATCTTATACGAACAATCGGCACGTTAAATTCATAAAGATTCGATATCAGAAAGACGATTACTGATGACCACGCATGCAATTCTTGAAAATTACTGAAATCAAAACTAAACAACAACTTCCACTCAATTTCTCAGCAACAGAAAGATCACGCCAAATCAAAACCAACAACTTTCAACTAATTTGCACAAAAGAGTCAAAATTTAATTGCTACCTCCTCCATTCTCTGAGAGCGAAGCCCTCCTCAGGCAGCATCTCCGACGGAGGCGGCAAAATGGGATCGTCGGACCCGCCAAACCCTCCATCAAAGCCCTGGCCGTTCGATTCGGCGTAGATCGACGGAGGAGAGAAGGCCTCCGACGCCGGCTGAGTAGCGAAAGCGTCGTCTGTGGCGGAGCCGTGGAAGATTGGGGAATCGGTGGCGGAATCCTTGAGCGACTCGGAGTCGACGAAGGAGTCGAATCGCTGGGAGGAGAGTCGGGGGTCGTAGCCCAGGTAACCGTCGTCGTCGAACGGGCGAGTTGAGCCGGTGGTCGGGACCAAGTCGTCTTCGGGCTGAGTGAACGAGGCCATGATTACGTCAAGTACACTGATGAGCGAAATGCCGAGCGAAATGCTTAATGCTCCCAAAGGCAAAAGTCACGCAGGAAAAATATCGGCACGCTTTATGTTGGGCTGGGCCGACTCACTGGGCCTTCATTTGGTGCCTTACAATATCCGGTCCGATGTTTTTGTGATTTTGGGTTCGTCCCTCAAGGCCGCTTCTGCTCCTCGATTCGGTACCCAGAAGATGAGGTTCTCAAGGTTGGATGTTTCCTCCTCAACTTCTTCCTTCCTGCTCGATTTGGATTGGAACGAAAAAGCTCCAACATGGGATCAATTTCTTCCCCCTCACTGATTATTTATTTCACTATTTCATGCATATTAGTTGTTTCAACGGTGGGTGGTGTTAAAGAAGGAAAGGTCCAGCACGATTCAAGTAACAAATCAATCCAGCAAATATCAAATTAATTGTAACATATTTTCCTATTCTGTTGTATGCTAGCTTAATTGTAGTAGTTAGTTTAGCATCAATTACGTCATAGCTATTGTATATAATCTTATACATTGTGTTGAATAATATTACAAGAGAAAGTATTTACTCAAACAAGATTTCATTGATGGTAACATAGCAGAAAGCTCTTGGTGACCTAAAACAACATCCAAATACACAAACCCTAGCCGCTACCCATGGGTGACAGCAAAGAGACGAAATCGAGCTCTAGGTCCATATCTCGGAAGGGACAAAGTATGATCCTAATCATCCATTCTACCTACACCACTCAGACCAACCCGGAGTGTCCCTTGTGACGTAGCCACTAAGTGAGAACAACTATAGCACATGGAGCCTTGCCATGACTATGGCACTGCAAGCCAAGAACAAGATGGGCTTCGTCGATGGCTCTATCAAGAAACCAGCTGAAGGTTCACATGAAGATATGCAACAATGGGGACGATGCAACGTGTTAGTAAAAACATGGTTGCTCAGTTCCATCTTTAAGGAGATATTAGCCAGCGTGATATATTGTGAACTAGCATCTCAAATTTGGGCAGAACTTAAGGAGCGTTTTTCCCAGGCTAATAGCATGCAACTATTTCACATAAAGAGTGAGATATCCGATTGTGTTCAAGGGACCATGACAGTTGGTTCTTATTTTACCAAGCTCAAGGGACTTTGGGACGAGTGCAACGCTCTTCTTGCCATTCCCGCATGCAATTGCGGGGCCATGAAGAACGTTAGTGACTACATGCAAATTTAGAAAACTATCAAGTTTCTGATGTCATTAAATACGAATTTTTGAGCAGTTAGGGGGCAAATCTTGTTGATGGATCCTTTGCCCACAATCAACAAAGTATACTCTTTAATCCTTCGTTAGGAACGACAGCAAGACGTATCTGCTGGGAATGTACTAATAGAGGCAACGACATTTGCTGCAAAGGGGAGTAACCGCGACCAAGGGAAGGGGACATAAAAAAGAAACCTAAATGCTAAGTGTGAAAAATGCGACAAGACGGGACACAAAACTGAAAAATGTTGTTCTCATCTAAAATGTGATTTTTGTGGTTGGACGGGTCATACAATTGACTACTGCCGCAAATACAAGAAAGTTTGTGAGGATGAGCAACGCAACAACAACACACGAAGAGATACTTCCAGAGGTACAATGTCTTCTCTTCTGCCTCGGACAAACTAGAACCGTCTAGCTCATTCCCGTTCACTCTGGAGCAATGCAAACAAATCCTAAGCATGCTGAACACCAACAAATCAAATGCAATGGCACATAATGTTGGTAATTCTACAACCTTTAGTGACTTGTCACGTAAAGCATTTTGTTTTTCTTCACATGGAAAAATGATGTCTTGGATATTTGATAGTGGTGCTACCCACTACATGATTTGTTCACATACCTTGTTAACTTCTTGCATACCTGTCCATAATAGAATTGTACAACTCCCAAATGGGTCTTATGCCAAAGTTACACATGTTGGGAAATGGTCTTTTCAACCCAATTGATTCTTACAGATGTTCTTTGCCTCCTATCCTTTAGTCTGAATCTCATTTCAATAAGCAAACCCACACTCACTTCCTTTTGTATAACCATCTTCCTTCATCGTTATTCTGTCATACAAGACCTACGTTCGGGGAAGGTGATTGGGACGAGAACTGAGAAGGAAGGACTTTACTACCTTGATAATTACAAGCCTGCAACCTACCATGTCATCCAAACATCATCTCCTGCTTCTTGGCATCAACGCCTTGGTCACCCCTCGCATAAAGTTTTACGTTTTCTTCCAAATTTTGTTAGTTCAATCAAGCCTTGTGATGCTAGTGATTGCCTTGTTTGTCCACTGGCAAAGAAAACAAGAACTCCTTTTCCTTTAAGCTCAATTTCCACCGTTAAACCTTTTGAATTATTGCATATGGATTTTTGGGGTGGTTATCACATCCCTTCTTTTTCTGGTGCTCGTTATTTCCTTACAATCGTCAACGATTATATTCGTTGCACATGGGTGTATCTCATGCGTCATAAATCTGACACACGCACATTTTTTATGCATTTCATTGCTCTTGTTGAGACACAATATATGTATACTGTTAAAATTATTCGTAGTGACAATGGTCCAGAGTTTAACCTTGACTCTTTTATTCATCAAAGGGAATTTTCCACCAAACAAGTTGTGTTGCAACACCTCAACAGAACGGGGTTGTTGAAAGAAAGCACTGTCATTTGTTGAACGTAGCACGAGCATTACTTTTCCAAGCCAAATTACCTAAACAATTTTGGGGGGTAGCCATTCTAACCGCCGCCTACCTCATCAATCGCACACTTACACCGGTTCTCAACGATAAAACTCCATATGAACTCTTGTTTCGTACTCCACCTCAATACACGTACCTTAGGGTTTTTGGATGTTTGTGTTTTTCCTCCACACACGCACACCGACCTTCCAAATTTGATGTTCGTGCCACTCGCTGCATATTTCTTGGTTATCCACATAGCCAAAAAGGATACAAGGTTTATGACATTGAACTCGAAAAAATGTTCACATCTCGAGATGTAACTTTTCATGAACATGAATTCCCATATGCTCACATCTTCACTGCCACTGAACCCATTATCCTCATTTCCATGGACATGATGATGATTTTGATCCCACAAATCATACCACTCAAAAAACACAAGCAACAACCACCAATTCCCTTTCATCTTTACCAATGACACCAACCATAATCACTTCACCAATGCCACCTTCTCCAATCATCAGATTACCACCATCTGATCCTATCTCGCCCACATCCGATCCTATATCACCACCACCCAATCCTATCTCACCACTTCCAGAACCAATTCTTTGTTGTTCCACCCGTCCGACACATACACCTTCGCACCTTAATGATTATCAGGTTGATGTTGAGCTCCCTTCTAGTCCCGCATCTGTCTTCAACGTGGTTCGCAAGTCAGGTACATCTCACCCTATTTCTCATTATCTTACATATGACCAATTATCCATTAACCATCGTGCCTTTACTACCTCACTCACCCATGTCAAAGAACCCAAAACATTTTCTCAAGCCATGCAGGATGAACATTGGAGAGCTGCCATGAGATATGAAATCAATGCCCTCCAAGCCAACAAGACTTGGATGCTCCGTTCACTACCACCCAACAAGAAAGCCATTGGGTGCAAATGGGTTTACAAAGTTAAACCCAATCCTGATGGTACTATCGAAAGCTATAAGGCTTGATTGGTGGCGAATGGTTATAGCCAAGTAGAAGGGCTCGACTACCGTGAAACCTTTGCCCATGTTGCCAAGCTAGGTACAGTTCATCTTCTCCTTGCCATTGCTGCTGTCCAAGGGTGGCATTTACACCAACTCGATGTTAATAACGCATTTCTTCATGGTGACCTTCATGAGGATGTATACATGTCACTCCCATTTGATTTTGGACGAAATGGAGAGACTTGAGTGTGCAAATTACACAAATCGTTGTATGGACTTAAGCAAGCATATAGACAATGGTTCTTGAAGTTGTCAACAGCTCTTAAATCTGGTGGTTATCATTAATCACGAACGGATTATTCATTGTTCATCCAAACACGAGGTGCTTCATTCACAGCGCTGCTTGTTTATGTAAATGATATTATCATGGCCGGTAATGATTTGGGTCAAATCGAAGCAACAATGCGCTTCTTATTTGAAAGGTTCAAGCTTAAGGATCTTGGAAAGTTAAAATATTTCTTAGGCTTAGAAGTTGCACGATCAGACAAAGGCATTACAATCTCACAGCGGAAATATGCTCTAGAAATTTTGGAGGATACAGACTTTCTTAGTGCAAAGCCTACGAAATTTCCCATGGAGCCGAATCTCACACTTACGCAAACTGATGGTGCATTACTAAATGATGCCTCTGTGTATAGAAGACTTGTTGAAAGATTAATATACTTGACGATTACGAGACATGACTTGGTGTATGCGATACACAGTCTTAGCTAATTCATAGACAAACCTCGTATTCCACACCTTGCTGCTGCACATAGAGTTCTGCGGTACATCATGTTGAAGATCAAAGATCTGTAAAGAAAACAAGATTCTAGAGAGAGTTTAGACAGAGAAAGAATCTAGAGAGAGATTGAGTTGTTGAAGAATAAATCTCATTAATTCCATACTCAGTACAAGGTGTATGTTATACATAAATACTCACTAATGCTGACTAAGCATTCTAATACAACAAACTCTAACAAACCAAAACTTAACAACTAAGCTAAGTATCTAGGTATTAATCTGATACATTGTGTTCATGATTAGTAGATAGTCATTCAGTATCCTTAACACACCCCCTCAAGCTGAAGGGAGGAGAACAAACTGAAAGCTTGTGACTGAGAGTAGCAAAACGAGATGCAAATAAGGACTTAGTAAAAATATCAGCAATCTGAAAGAGAGTAGGAACATGATGAATGCTGATATGATCGTGAAGAACTTTTTCGCGGATGTAATGGTAATCAATCTCGACATGCTTTGTTCGAGCATGAAAAACAGGGTTTTTAGCTAATGCAATAGCACTTTGATTATCACAAAAAATCACAGGAGGGCGAAGAAGAGGAAAAGAAAGGTCCTGCAAAATTTTACACACCCAAGTGATCTCAGCAGCAGTATTGGCTAAAGATCGATACTCTGCTTCAGTAGACGATCGTGCCATAGTGGTTTGCTTCTTGGCACTCCAAGAAATCAGATTTGGACCCAAGAAAACACAATAGCCACTAGTAGATCGTCGGTCAACTGGACAACCGGCCCAATCAGCATCAGACCAAGCTGTGAGAAACTGATTGCCTGGTTTAAACCATAAACCGGAGTCAATAGTACCCTTAAGATAGCGTAAGATCCGTTTGACAGCCTGGCGATGAATAGTACGAGGAGCATGCATGTGCTGACACACTTGATTCACTGCAAAAGCCAAATCAGGGCGAGTCCATGTCAAGTACTGAAGAGCACCAACAGTTGATTGATAAAGAGTAGGATCGGAAAGAATAGTGCCAGAATGATCCAACTTGGCGGAACTCACTGGAGTAGAACAAGGTTTGACACCAAGCATATCTATCTTCTTAAGCAAGTCCAAAGCATATTTGGATTGATGAAGAAAAAGACCGGTAGAGGATCTGTGAACCTCAATGCCAAGGAAATAATGAATATCTCCCAAATCTTTGACAAGAAACAAAGATTGCAACTTCGAAATGATGGATTGGCAAACAGTAGGAGAACTCCCAGTGATGATAATATCATCCACATAAACCAGTATAAAAGTAATAGTAGAGTTTTTCTTGATAAAAAGACTAGTATCAGATGAGGAAGAAACAAATCCCAATGAGAGAATAGCACCATAAAATGCTTCATACCAGGCTCGGGGTGCCTGTTTAAGACCATAGAGTGATATTTGCAGTTTACAAACGTGATGAGGATTGGCTGGATCAATAAAAGCAGGTGGTTGCACCATGTAGACGGCCTCTTTGAGGGAACCATGAAGGAAGGCATTACTCACATCCAACTGGTGAATAAACCAAGCATATGTAATTTCAATAGAGAGGAGAAGACAAATTGTAGTAGGTTTAGCTACAGGACTGAAAGTCTCAAAGAAATCAAGGCCTTCTTGTTGATGAAATCCCTTGGCCACAAGCCGAGCTTTGTAGCACTCTATATAACCATCAGCTTTATGTTTGAGTTTGAACACTCATTTGCAGCCTACCAAATTATATTGAGGATTAGGAGGAACTAGAACCTAAGTACCGGTGGACTTGAGAGCTTAATACTCAGCCTGCATTGCTGCCAACCAGTTTGCATTCTTAGAAGCTTGGAGGTAGGTGGTTGGAATGAGAGGAATAACAGTAAGGGAATCAACCGTGGGAGGAAGATGATGTTTAGTTGCAGTGAACACTTTAGGCTTGTGGATTCCGGCCTTAGCCCTTGTAACCATGGTATGAGTATTAACTGGAATAGAAGGTGCTGGAGGTTGATCAATGGATGCAGATTCTGGAGAATGAGCAATGGAGGTAGAGTCTGGAGATGGAGCAATGGATACAGGTTCTGTAGGTTCTGGAGAAGAAGAAGTAGGAACGGGTAAAGGTGTGGAATGAGGAACTGGTATGGTAAAGGAAAAGGAAGGAGCGGATGGTGTAAGAGAGGATAAAGAAGAAGTAGTAGGGGAAGTAGGGAGGTGCTTAAAGGGGAGGGAATTTTCATCAAAGACAACGTGTCGGGAAATGTACAGCTTGTTGGTAACTGGATCGAGGCATCGGTAACCACTGTGATTCAAACTGTAGCCCAAAAATACACAGAGCTTGCTCTTTGTGTCCAGTTTGTGAGAACTATAAGGTTGCAACCAAGGGTAACAAGCACAACTAAAGGTCTTCAAGGTGTGATACTTAGGTGCAGCCTTGAACAATAACTCCCAGGGACATGATAAAAACTGAGAAGGTAGTCGATTGATGAGATACACAGCAGTTTGAAAAGCTTCTACCCAAAACTTGGATGGCAAACCACTGTGAGATATCAAAGTCCGACCCATTTCAACAATATGCCTGTGTTTCCTTTCGGTACAACCATTCTGCTGTGGAGTGTGAGGACAACTCAACTGGTGTATAATGCCCTGAGTATTAAGAAATCCTTGTAAAACAGAATTGAGAAACTCACCCCCTGAATCAGATCGTAAGCACTGGATCTTACTGTCAAACCAATTCTGAACTTTCAAAACAAATGTTTTAAGAACAGAACAAACATCAGATTTGAAGTGCAAAGGATATAACCAACTATATTTGGTGAAATCATCAACCAAAACAAGATAGTATTTATAGCCAGTACATGAAGGAGTGGGAGAATGACCCCATACATCAGCATGAATGATATGAAATGGCCTAATGGATGTACAAGGTACAACAGAAAATGGAAGCCTAGAAGCTTTCCCAAATTGACAATCAGAACAAAAGGATTGTTTATGTACTGAACCAGCAACAGGCAGTTGACTTTTATTAACAATCTTATTTAAAACAACACTAGAAGGATGTCCAAGCCTTCTGTGCCATATATTGATGTCAGCTTGAGCAATCATAAGAGCATGAGGAGAAACAGCAATCCCAGATATGCCATTAGATGCATTCTAATAGAAAGGATAGAGACCCCCTTCACTGGGGCCCTGGAAAAGCATCATCCGAGTGCGTAGGTCCTTGACATAGAATCCAAATGGATCAAATGTCAGAGAACACCAATTATCATGAACAAATCGATATACGGAGAGCAAGTTATGAGATGCTTGAGGAACTAAAAGAACATCATGTAGTTTAAACACAGCATTAGCAGTTCGAATAAGAGCAGATCCAGTGTGAGAAATGAAGAGACCTTTACCATCACCAACAAATAGTTGGTCAGTGCCAGTGTATGGAATGACTGAGTTGAGAGAAGCAGGGTCGGGAGTCACATGATGGGAAACACCACTATCAGTAAGCCAGTAGCTTGGAGAAGGGGAACCAGTCATGGCAAACATACCGACAAGAGGATTAGTGAAACCTGGAGATTGCTGAGAAGCAAATTGAGAAAGACGGCCACAAGAAAGGGCACCATGACCATACTGATTACACAACTGACAAGGAAGAGAACGTCCAGAGGAAAAGGATGAGGAACTCGCTTGATAGTGTTTAGGAATAAAACCAGAGGATGAAGGTCGATTCGGATTCGGAGCAGAACCAAGAACACCACCAAAAATGCGATTAGGACCAAAATTACGATTCTGACCAAAGTTACGAGGCTGATGAGAACGATTCCGATTCTGAAACTTTCCTCTAGAATTTCCTCGAAAAGAATTGGAACCAGATGAATGTTGTTGTGCTGTATAAGCATGAAAATGTGCTGAAGAGGAAGAAAAAGATCGAGTCTTACGCTTCTGGAGCGAGATTTCTTTACTGAGGAGAAGCCCGTGAAGTTCATCAGTAGTCACATCTTCATATCGCGTCTCAATGGAATCAACAAATGATTCATACTCATCAGGCAGGCCAGAAAGAATATAAGCGACAAGATCATTCTCAGAGATCGGCTCACCAGCAGTAGCCAGTTTATCGGAGATTTCTTTGATAGAGTTGAAGTAGTCGGTCAGCGAAGAGTCACATTTCTGAATAGTCTGGATCTTGGAGCGAAGACTATGCACATGAGTGCGTGAAGCACCAGCAAAACGACGCTCAAGAGACTGCCAAAGAGATCACGAATCCGCCATCCCAATCGTCAACGGAAGAATATCCTCAGCATGGGTAGAGTTGATCCAAATCGTCAGAATCTGATCACGTTCACACCAAAGTTCATAAGCAGGGTTGAGAATTTGAGATCCAGAAGAATCACGAACAAATTCCGGTGGACATAGATCGTCGCCATTGACGAGACCTAGAAGCTTGAATCGTTTCAGAATAAGAAGAAACAAGCTACGCCAGGTAATATAATTCTGACGATTGAGTTTAATCGGAATCATGGCAGCAACATTCTGAACCGTAATCGATCCAATCGAAGGATGAAGCAGATTAGACACCTCGCCATGAGAAGTAGGACCAGAAGAAGGAGAATCATAGGAAGTCGCCATGAAAGCAGCAAACAATTCGTAGAAAAAGAAAGGGAGAAAGATCTGTTTGGGAAGTAAGAAAATGCACACAAACGGAAGGAAAAGATCGAAGTCGTTAGACAGAGGCGAAGGATACCATGTTGAAGATCAAAGATCTGTAAAGAAAACAAGATTCTAGAGAGAGTTTAGACAGAGAAAGAATCTAGAGAGAGATTGAGTTGTTGAAGAATAAATCTCATTAATTCCACACTCAGTACAAGGTGTATGTTATACATAAATACTCACTAATGCTGACTAAGCATTCTAATACAACAAACTCTAACAAACCAAAACTTAACAACTAAGCTAAGTATCTAGGTATTAATCTGATACATTGTGTTCATGATTAGTAGATAGTCCTTCAGTATCCTTAACACATCAAACAAACATCGAGACAAGGGCTGTTTCTTTTGACCTTTAGCTCACTTCAATTAAGAGCCTTTTGTGATGTTGACTGGGCACGCTACAATGACACTAGAAGATCAGTCACTGGATATTGCATCTTACTTGGTCACTCACCAATTTCTTGGAAGACTAAGAAACAAACCACAATTTCTCGTTCAACAGCGGAAGCCGAGTATCACTCCATGGCATCCACTTGTTGCAAGATCACCTGGTTAAGATACATACTTGTTGATTTAAATGTCAAACAGTTGCAGCCTATTATGCTCCATTGCGACAATCAGGCGGGCCTACATATAGCTTCAAATCCAGTTTTTCACAAACGAACGAAGCACATCGAAATCGACTGTCACTTAGTTCGTGAAAAGCTCCAAGAAGGAATGATCAAGACTGCTCATGTTCGAACACATCATCAACTAGCAGACTTGTTTACCAAAGCGCTGGGTTCCCCACAATTTACAGTATTACTCAGCAAGTTAGGAGTGATTAATATACACTCTAACTTGAGGGGGAGTGTTAAAGAAGGAAAGGATCAACACGATTCAAGTAACAAATCAATCCAACAGTTATCAAATTAAGTGTAATATATTTTCCTATTCTGTTGTATGCTAGCTTAATTGTAGGAGTTAGTTTAGCATCAATTACGTCATAGCTATTGTATATAACCTTATACATTGTGTTGAATAATATTACAAGAGAAAGTATTTACTCAAACAAGGTTCGGGGATATTATGGTTTTTTGAGGTTTTGATAGGTTTGTCATAAATGGAGGATGTTAATGAAGTTAATGAACATGCTTATCTTTGTAGGCTTGACTTCTGAACATAAAATTGTGGTTTATGATATTCAATCAATGGAAAATGTGACTTTCACAAGCTCCAAGCCTCTGTCAATTATAGAGATCTCAATATGTATCTAAAATTTACTTAAGGCACTGGTGGAAAAATGTATTTAACGTTTTACGTTCATATGCGTGGGCTCGACTTCTAAAAACGCATCCTGCAAAGCTATGCTTCACAAGTTTACAAGGCCTGTCAAGTGCAACACATTCATTTGTGTAGTATAATTGTATTCGATAAGGATAATACTATCACTGCACCTTATTCCTCGACACCTTGGCCTTCTTCAGTATTTGTTGGAGCATTGGAAATCAGTTTTCCGACTCGATATCATGGTGTTCAGTAATTCGGCTGGTAATTTTTGGCATAATCCATTTGAAAATTTTAGTTGTTTTTGTTGTTGGTTATATTTATTTGTTAAAGTAATGATTTTGGTTTCATGGTCAGGGCTTTATGAGTATGATCATGATGCGTCAAAAGCTAGGGAGCTTGAAGTGGCAATTAGAATTAAAGTGATAATACATAATAAGTGTTTGGTTTTTGTTTTTGTTTTTTTTAAATTTCCGCCGCAAAGTTTTTGAATTTCTCATTTTTCAGACACCAAATTCCATTTGAAAGGAGTAGGTTGGTTAAATACAGGTTTTTCATAGGAACTATAGAACTTATGTAGTATTGATGTAGGTATTTTTGTCTTATGTAATAGGAGTGAAGAAACCCGCTGGATTAATAATCATCTTATTTTGATCAAATTTTGCAGTAGGCTTTTTATTCAAAATAGTCCATGAGATTTGCATCATCCATAATTTTGGTCACTGAGATTTAAAATCAATAGAAGTAGTCCCTGAGATTGTCCATCATCCATGATTTTGGTCATTCCGTTAAAAACTCCGTTAAGTGTCCCAAAGCTCTTGGCTGGAAGTTTGTGCAATTTTCAAAGCTTCGTAACTCAATCGTTTCTTAACCAAATTCGACCCATAATATATCAAACGGAAGATAGGAAAGTGTAGAATAAGATTATACCTATTTGGAAGCCCAATGATTGCCGGAGATGGCCGGAAAATACCTATTTGGAAGCCCAATGATTGCCCAAAGATAATGGTATCTTTCGTGACTGCTAACTCACCATGGTTTGGTCGGAAAACTTTAGCCACTTTCGAGCCGTTGTCCTACCAAACCAAGGTGAGTTAGCCTTTGAAAAAGGTATCATTATCTTCGTCTTGTCAAGAAGTATGATTTTCGTTTTTGAATCACTCGATTTCGTTGAGTATTGAAGAAGTTATGAACGTTTAAAGTTTACCCAATTTCTGGCGAGTTTTCCAGTTTTTAACAGAATGACTAAAAATCATGGATGGTGGACAATCTCAGGACTACTTCTATTGATTTTAAATCTCAGGGATCAAAATTATGGATGATGCAAGTCTCAGGGACCATTTTGAATAAAAAGCCTTTGCAGTATAAATCAAGATCCAATATTTTTGTTTGTATAATTTGTAATTATTTACTAGATTTTTTTAATTGAAAACTACTCATTAGATTTAGATTAATCATCATGACATTGGAATTCAAGTTTTTGTTTGTATCAGTGCATGCTATTGCTAATCACCAAATTAATTACGTTTGTTGAAATTTTTAGAATAATTATTTTTTAAAGGGAACTTTAACGAAAAGCACCCGGTACTGTTCACTTTAACGAAAAACCACATTTTTACACTAAAAAGTCAATCATGTTACTATTTACTTTACCCTTTATTTTGTCCTTATCATTAAAACTCAAAATTTTCAAGCCATTTTCATTAGTTTTCTTTTTTTAAATGCCTGATTACTTAAACCTCACTGAGATAAAAATTTAAATATAGTTCCCTAAGCAAGCTTGCTTATTTTTCAACTATTTAACTGATGTGTGACTTCTAACTGTAATTTTTCGTATTTCTTCTTTTATGTTCTGATTATTAAATTTGAAATCACTTAATGAACTGAAATTGCCAAACCATGTTAGAGTGTAATTTTGCGCGTTCCATTTGAGTTTACAAACAACACTTACATTCATATGTATGTTTTGTTCAGTGCCTATCACCTGTTTGATAAAATATACCAGAGAAACACGCACGCTCGCACACACGGTTTTCTCGGTTCTTTGTTCTCTGTTTTTAGATGTTTCTGGATTGAGAATTTCATGGGTGAAATGCCTCTGCGCATTGGGTCTAAATTGCAGGTGAGAAAACACAGAGAGCCAGCAAAGCTTCGTAGAGAGGAGGCATGAGTTTCCTATGATGGTAAGTCTATTCCTTCATTTGGGTAAAGCATCTTCATTGTGGTGTATTTGGCAAAACTCGAGACCCTTTTATGCATTTTTTGTTTTGATTGGTTTGTTGGATGTCAGCATGTGGGACACTTGAGTTTGAGTACCTTTGTCTGTTCCGATATGATTTGCACTTGAACAGTGCAATTGGAGATCTTACTTTAGACTAAAGTAATGTCCTCAAATAGCACTATTCCAGTAACAAATCAACAATATCAATTACGGAGGTGATTTTCACTCTCTTATTAGCTTTTCACTCTCTTATTAGCTTCTCACACATTCTTTATTATTATAACAAAAAAATTAAATAAATTAAACGTAAACAAAAAATATAATTAAATAGGATTGTGCGTGAGACTAAGGGCCAGTTTGGGATTGCTATGCTTTTAAAAAAAAAACTGCTTCTGTTGTGCTATAAGAATAATCAGCTGTAAAATAAAGCAGATGAGCGTTTGGTTAACTGTGTTTTAAAAGTGATATGAGTAAGAAAAGCAATGTAAAAGCATTGGTAAATTTTAATGTAACAGTAATATAATTGTATACAATGACAAAATAGATATAGTAGTAGGAGTGGGGAGACAACAGCTGTGGCGGGGACAATGGTGGTAATAGTGGTAGTGGTGGTGGTGGTTGCAATGGTGGTGATGGTAGCAGGAATGGAGGTGGTGTTAATAGCAGGATGTGGTGGTTGGGGTGTAGAGGTAATAATGGTGTTAATGGCAGTGCTAATGTCGATGGTGGCAGTTGTGGTTGTGGCGGTAGTGGTCGCAGTTGTG
Organism: Malus domestica; assembly: GCF_042453785.1. NCBI lineage: Eukaryota > Viridiplantae > Streptophyta > Magnoliopsida > Rosales > Rosaceae > Malus > Malus domestica. The sequence goes on along the minus strand of NC_091667.1, from coordinate 30,048,814 downwards.
GTTATAGTGGAGGTATGGTGGTGGTGCTAATAGTGGGATGTGGTGGTTGGGGTGTAAAGGTAACAATGGTGCTAGGGACGGTGGTAGTGCTAGTGGTGGCAATGGTGGCGGTTGCAGTTGTGGTGGTGGTGGCAACGACGACATTAATGATGGTAATGACAATGGCGGTAGTGGTGGTTATGGTTAGGTTATGGTGGTGGTAATAATGTTGATAGTGTAAGGATAGTGTTTGTAATGGTAGGTCATAACGGTCACTTTATTTTCTAAGGGATAAAATGTGTGTGGAAGGCAAATAATGTTATTATAAAAATATTAATTAATGAAGATATTACAACATACAAGCTACTTTTAAAAGTTGTTGTCTAGAAGCTATTACTTTTAAAATAAGCAGCATATTTTACTTTTACCAAACACTTTTTTTATTGCTTAGCTTTAAAGTGAAGCAGTTTTTGGTGAAAAAAAAGTATACCAAACGGGGCCTAAAAATGGTGTGTATCCCTATCAACAATATCAACAGTAACATCATCGTTATTTAAGATTTATTTGTTATTTAAGATTCATCCAACCACTCTTTCTTCTCTTTCTTTTTAGCTCTGCCTCCTCCTCCCGTTTAGCGGGAAATGAGGTGGATAGGCTTTCCCTGCTTGCCTTCAAAGCTGAAATCGTGACCGATACCCTCGGCATCCTTAGCCCTTGGAATGAATCCCTCCACTTTTGTCATTGGCCAGGCATCACTTGTGGCCACAGACACCAGAGGGTTACGGTGCTCGACCTCCAATCAAGCAGGCTGGCAGGCCACCTATCTCCCCACATTGGAAACTTGAGCTTTTTGAGGGCTTTATACCTCCAGAACAATAGCTTCAGCCACACCATCCCTCCAGAAATTGGTCGTTTGTTCCGCTTGGAAGAACTATTCCTTGATAACAACTCCTTCGGTGGTCATATTCCATTCAACATATCACGTTGCTCTAACCTCCAATACCTACGCTTAAATGGCAACACTCTTAGTGACGAACTTCCAACTGAAATTGCCTCATTGTCCAAGCTTCAGGTACTTGGTTTAGGCAAGAACAATTTTTACGGGAAAATCCCACCTTCTTTTGGGAATCTTTCTTCTCTTTCGAGGCTATCTTTGCCTCAAAATAATCTCCATGGAGGTATTCCAAATAGCCTTGGCCAGTTGAAAGGCTTAACGGGTTTTTCACTGGCTATGAATTATTTGAATGGTACCATCCCTCCCTCCATATACAACCTCTCGTCAATTCAAATCATTTATATGTTTCAAAACAACCTTCATGGAACTCTTCCACCTGGCTTGGGCCACACTATATTTCCAAACCTCGAAACATTTGTTTTCTATGCCAACCAATTCACTGGATCAGTACCAGCTTCAATCTCCAATGCCTCAAACCTTTCAAAATTTGATATCGCATTCAATAAGTTTACTGGAAAAGTGCCTAGTCTGGCACGCCTGTCAAATTTGTCTTGGTTTGAACTTGATGAAAACAATCTTGGAAATAATGAGGAAGGTGACTTGGATTTCATCTCTTCTCTAGTTAATTGCACCAATTTAGAAGTGTTATCTATCGGTACCAATAATTTTGGAGGAGTGCTGCCTAAATCTATCAGCAATCTCTCAACAAAGCTCAAGGGAATATATTTATATGAGAATCAGATACGCGGAAGCATTCCCGTCGGGGTTGGAAATCTTATCAACTTGGAGAGACTAAGCTTTTATGCGAATTTATTGGCAGGCACTATACCGAGTTCAATATGTAAACTGAATAAGCTTTATGGCCTAGATCTACAAGCCAATGAACTGTCAGGTAATGTTCCATCATCTCTAGGAAATCTAACTTCATTAAGCAATTTGTATCTCCGGTCAAACAAGTTAAATGGAAGCATACCACAAAGTCTCGGAGACTGCAGGTTTTTGATATATTTGGATCTTTCCCACAACAATCTTAGCGGTCCATTTCCAAAACAAGTCATCAATTTACTTGTTCACTTGAATCTAGCTAGAAACCAACTTACTGAATCCATTCCCTTGGAAGTAGGTAACTTACAGCATCTTGTTTTCTTGAATGTTTCTGAAAACAAGTTATCTGGTGAGATTCCACAAAGCTTAGGGAGTTGCACAAGTTTGACGACTCTGTCTCTGAGAGAAAATTTATTGCAGGGGACAATTCCTAAATCCTTGAGCTCTTTGAAAGGAATTGAAGATTTTGACCTCTCTCACAACAAATTGTCTGGCATAATTCCCAACTACTTGGGGAGTTTCCCCTTCTTGCATAATTTGAACCTCTCATTTAACGATTTTGAAGGCGCAGTACCAATCCAAGGAGTTTTTAAGAATGCAAGTGCGGTATCTGTTGTGGGAAACACACGGCTTTGTGGAGGTATACCTCACTTAAGATTGCCTAAATGCATCTCCAAGCAATCTAAGCGCGGGTTATCTCCTAAGATGAACTTAATTATCTCAGTTTCCTGTGGGGTTGTCGGCTTGGTCTTGGTGTTGTTACTTGCTCTTCTTTATCGATCAAGAAAGGCTAGAGCGCTCAAGTCAACTTCAGGATCATCACTGGGGGTTTCACTCTTGAAACTGTCCTATGGAGATCTCCTCAAAGTAACTGATGGGTTCTCTGCTTCGAATCTGATTGGTTCTGGAAGTTTCGGGTCCGTATACAAGGGAGTTCTCAATCAGCATGAAGAAATAAATGTTGCGGTGAAAGTACTCAATCTTCAAACTTCAAGAGCTTCTAAAAGTTTCATATCTGAATGTGAAGCCTTGAAAAGCATTAGGCATCGAAATCTTGTCAAGCTACTGACTGCTTGTTCAAGCATTGACTTTCAAGGAAACGAATTCAAAGCCCTGGTGTATGAGTTCATGGTGAATGGAAGCCTAGATGAGTGGCTGCACATATCAGCTCAAGAAGTAGGTAGGCCAGCCAATCTGCCAAAGAATCTGAATCTCACTCAAAGAGTTAACATTGCCATCGATGTAGCATATGCTTTGGATTATTTGCACAACCGCTCCCACATGCCAATAGTTCATTGTGATATAAAGCCCAGCAACATTTTGTTAGACAATGACATGACTGCTTGTGTTGGTGATTTCGGTTTAGCAAGGTACCTCCGGGATGCTTTTTGCCCATCTCCTTTGTACGAGAGCAGTTCCAATGTCATAAAAGGCACCATAGGCTATACTCCCCCAGGTAAATTTTCTTTTGTATATATTTTATTTGTGCTTCCAGTATGGTTTTGTATATAGCATAAGTTTTTTGAAGTCACACATAAGAACAAAGCTATGTTTTTGTGCATATAACTTAAGAGTATGGAATGGGAGGCAAGCTGTCAACATATGGCGATGTGTATAGCTATGGAATACTGTTGTTGGAGATGTTAACTGGCAAGAGGCCGACAGATGACATGTTTAAAGGTGGTATGGACCTGCACAATTTTGTTATAACGGCTCTACCAGAACGTGTGGGAGAAATATGTGATCCACTACTTGTTCAAATAGAAGAAAGCAGCAGCAGTACTAATCCCAGAAGTAATAGGGGGAATCATGCCCCAAATGATCAAAGAAAAAGGGTTGTGGAGTGCTTGACTGACATTGCAAGAGTAGGAGTTGCTTGTTCTGTAGCGACGCCGAGAGAGCGAAAGGACATGAGCAATGTGGTAGCTGAATTGAGTCTAATAAGGGATGTGCTAACTGGAACTAGGATGCCCAGAGAGAATCTGTGATGACGACCTAAGTAGTGAGTAATAATACCCTGTTATCATTAAATAAAATCCCATGACAGTGCTTGAATTTTGCATGGTGATCTTCTGAATGATGACGAGGAGGACTGGAACAAGTGAAGTGGATTTTCCCGTTTTGCAATTTCATTTTGTATGTTTTGTGAATGATCTTAATTTGTAAGATCATCTTTATGTTTGCTTGGAAATTTGAAATTTGTCAATTTAAGGTTGGTTCATGTTCTTATAATTAAATTATGCAATTTTAAGTTTAGAATTTGTCAATTCAAGTTTGGTGTGTGTGTATATATATGTATATATATGTATGTATGTATGTATGCAAGCCTTTTCGTACACAGCCTGCAAAAATAAACGTTAAGCGCACCTCTTGCATACGGGTGTAGTCAGGTTCAGGTTTGAAGTAGGTTTAGATTTATTTGGATTGTGTTCGGATTCGCCCATGGAGTTCAACCTTATAACACATTATTTTGCATAACCATTCAAATTTTGAACCAAAAAGCGTCAATATTAGTTAAAATTTTATTTACACATGATCATTTACACAAAAGTTAAAACAAACAACTTAGAGATCTTACCTCTCTTAAAGTATTATCTGTAGCCAATTTTTGCATGGAGATATTCCAAATAGCCTCGGACAGTTGAAAAGTTTATTATTTCCTTCCATATACAACCTCTCTTCAATAGAATACTTTTCTGTCACGGAACTCTTCCTCCTGGCTCGGATCACCCTTTATTTCCAAACATAGTAAATATTGCTTACAATGGAAACCAATTTCCAGAAATGTTTTGGAGGTTTAAAGATTCAGGAATTGCACGAGTTTCCAAAACTGTTTGGGAGTTGCATGAGTTTGAGGACTGTCTCTGAGAGGTAACTTATCGGATGGGACAATTCCTTAATCCTTGAGTTCTTTGAGAGGGGTTGAATATTTCGATCTTTCTCGTAGCAACCTTTCCGGCAGAATTCCCAACTATTTGGAGCGTTTCAAGTTGCAGAATTTGAACCTCTCATTACAATTTTGAAGGTGCAGTAGCAATGCAAGGAATTTTAGAAAACACAAATTTAATTTCTAACATGGGAAACACACAGCTTTATGGCGGTACACCTAATTTAAGATTGCCCTTATGCTTTATCTAAGAAAGTACTACTTCTTAGGCTGAAAATATTCTCTCAATTGCTTGTGGGGTTGTTGGATTGATCGTAGTGTTGTAACTTGTGCTTCCTTGCCGATCAAGAAAAGCAAGAGAACTTAAGTCAACTTGAGGATCTAGGGGTTTCGCTCTTGAAATTGTCTTATGGAGATCTCAACAAGACAATTCTCAATCAGCATAGGAAACTACCGACTGCTTGTTCAAGCATCGATTTTCACGGAAACGAGTTCAAGGCTTTGGTTAACTGGTTCAAGGTGAAAGGAAGCCTAGAAGAATGGCTGAATCGGTCAATTCAAAGAGTAAACATGTCAACCAATCTGCAGAAGCATTCAGATCTTATTCAGAGAGTAAACATTGCCATTGACCTAGGGTCTGCTCGGGATTATTTGCACAATCGCTCTCACAGGCCAATAACCGATTAACATTCTCTTGGACGATGGCCTGACTACCTGTTTTGGTGATTTCGGTTTAGCATGTTATTTGTCAGATGCTTCTTCCATACTTCCTTCACCTGAAAGCTCTTTGAACGGAATAAAAGATTTCATTAATTTTTTGAAGTTACACTGAAAGCTCTTTGAGCGAATGCACATGAACAATGGCGTAGCTGTTTTGGTGATTTCGGTGATATGAGATACTTTTGCTTTGGAGTCATTGGCTTGCAGAGGTACCCCAAGGAATAAGGAACACTGAATGACTCGAGAGGCTTCGTTGGGAAAGCATCTTTGGAGATGAAGAAAGGCTCTGTATGTCTGCCTCGCTATGGAAGGTGAAGGTGGACAGTTATAGGAGGTCCCTTAATACCTGTAGAGGTACTATTCTTTCACTCGTGTCGGCAACTAATGCGTGATTGAACAGTAAGGCTTCACGTGATTTCTTCTTTATCAGAAATCTTCGACAAATTGTCCGTAATTTCCGCCAAGCTGAGTGTGCATGTGACAGGTGTTGACGCTGCTGAAAAATACTGGCGCCTCTTCGATAACTGGGATCGGCGCTTCGACAAATTACCCGTGATTTCTGCAAAGCTGAGTTTGCGTGTGATGGGTGTTGACGTGGCTGAAAAAGACTGGCGCCTCTTCGATATCTGGGATCGGCGCTTCGACAAATTGCCCGTGATTTTCGCAAAGCTGAGTTTGCGTGTGACGGGTGCCGACGCGTCTGGAAAAGCAAGATGCTTCTCCGATTTCTGAGCTTGCCTCTTCGATTTTTGAATGGCCTATTCGAATTCTGAGCTCGCCTCTTCGATCTCTGAAATCCCGTCGAGTGCTGATTTTTTATAGAGGCACGCTGTTCGTTTCAAAACACACTTGAATTTTCGCTTGTGAAAACTCACCTCTTGTACTTCTAAGCTCTTGATTTGTCCGATCTCTTCCTCCTTCAATACTTTGAAAATGTCTGGACCCTCCGACCGTCGTTTTGACTTGAATCTTGGTGAAGAGGCAGTCCCGCCTTCTCCAGACAACATATGGCGCCCATCCTTTATATCCCCTACTGGTCCTCTCACCGTTGGGGATTCGGTGATTAAGAATGATATGACCGCTGCGGTGGTGGCCCGGAACCTTGTCACCCCCAAAGATAACAGACTACTTTCCAGGCGGTCTGATGAGTTGGCTGTTAAGGAGTCTCTGGCTCTTAGTGTGCAGTGTGCGGGTTCTGTGTCCAACATGGCCCAACGCCTATTTGCTCGAACCCGTCAAGTTGAATCGTTGGCGGCTGAAGTGATGAGTCTCAAACAGGAGACTAGGGGGCTCAAGCATGAGAATAAACAGTTGCACAAGCTCGCACACAACTATGCCACAAACATGAAGAGGAAAATTGACCAGATGCAGGAATCTGATGGTCAGATTTTACTTGATCATCGGAGGTTTGTGGGTTTGTTCCAACAACATTTGCCTTCGTCTTCTGGGGCTGTACCGCGTAGTGAAGCTCCAAATGATCAACCTCTGACTCCTCTTCTTCCTGGAGTTCCGCTGAGTGGTGTGGCTTCAAACAGTCAACCTCCGACGCCTCTTCTTCCTGGAGCTCTGCCGAGTGGTGAGGCGCCACCTGATCGTCTTTGAAGATCCCTTTTTGTAAATTTGATTTGATTTGATTTTTTTTTTTCTGTATGTACAATGCAAATTTATGTAAAATTTCCAAAAAGAAATAAAGAAAAACGGACTTTATTTCTCTCGATGCATTTGGATTTTTTTTTTTTTTTGCTCCATACATACATGTATTATGTATATATATATATATATATATATATGTATATTTTTTCACGTGGATTGATCCACCATTCCAAAACCCTTCCCCTTTGCAGCCACCAAGAATCCACCTTCTCTCCTTTTTTTTTTTTAATTATTATATATATATATATATATATATATTTTTTTTTTTACTTTAATTTATTTTTTTATTTTTATTATTTTTATTTTTATTTTTATTTTTATTTTTGCTTTCATATGGTGCTGATCCACCATTCCCCTTTTCTTTTCTTTTTTCACGTGGTGCCAGCACCACTTTGCTCCACCATCCTTTTTTTTTTTTTTTTAAATATTTTTTTCTGTATAAATTTGGGTGGTGGGTAGAGGAATTTGCAGGAAGCAGACGAAGACGGACGAAGAGCTGGAGTTTGAGGAAGCGCTTCTCGGCCGACTAGTCGTTTGACAGCGGTCTTTGAAGTTGTTGGCAGCCGCGAGGTAAAAGACGGATGAGGTCTTTGGGTGTGGATTGTCAAACTTTGGTTTTGTTAATCTCATTCAAAGGCCGCAGCCATGGCGGAGCAAGGAGGAGAGGATGGGGCCACCATGTCTCAGAGAGAGAGAGAAGGCTGGAAGATCTAAGCAACAGTCCGAGACCAACTCATCCTTCAGCTTCGAGGTTTCTGCTGCAGATCCTGGTGTTTTCTGCGGAGGCTAAGTTTAAAGCAATTGCGATGGTGCTAATCGTGTATTTGAGGAGGAGGAAGACGACTTTGTTGCTGCCCTCCCAAGTCTTGAGGTAGTCGACTTAAGCTTCAATCGTCTCATCAGCCGCTTCCCACAACCCTCTTCAGAGCCGCCACCGTCATCATTGACCTCATCGAAGATCGAGATCAACTCCTCCGTTTTCACGACGAGTTCACGAGCCTACCAACGATGATCACTCTCAACACCACCTGTGGGAATTTCTTCACTTGCACTTTCACAGGCCACGGTGCCGGAGTCCAGAAGCTTGCCATAAATGTCACTCTGCTCCGCTCGACTTTCACCACTGGCCTCTGTTCCAGCACCAGCTGCATCACTACGACTCCTCATTCGTCTTAGCCATAAACAGCATGCCAGATCTGGTTGACGGACTCTGTGTTTTTCGGGACTTTGACGGTGGAGATGACGGAATGAAGAAGACGAGGTGCTGACTGCTGAGTTATTCTTCTTTTGTTACCAGCTGTCACTTTGCAGGAGGAGAACGGCGGTGCTTGTCGTCGTCAGAGGTTGCTAAACGAGAAAGAGATGACAGACAAAGCAGTCCTACACGGGGGAAAGGTTGAGGCTCAGTGACGACTCCACAGAGTCAGAGTGGACGACGGCGTCGAGGAGTTGGTGAAGCGGAGCAACACTGGAGGAGTTGGTGGTGTAGCTGAAGAGGAGCTTGGGGTCAGAGGAGAGAGAGAGCCTCAACATACTGTTTATCATTGCTGCAGATTCTAGAGAGAGAAAGCTTAGTTTAGAGAGAGAGAGATCTGATAGAGTCATTATACTATATACAAAAGGTCCAACTATTGAATCAGCAAGCCTTTGTATGGGTGCTTCATGTCCTTGAGCATTTATCAACCATGCGAACGATCTTGAATATCATTGAATTGGAGCCAGTTGAAGATGCTTCAACCTGCAGAGGACCATCCCAGTTTATTGTTCCAGCTGAGACAGTAAGGTCTTTTTCCTTGAATACAGGAAGTGATTCTCCTGTGAGCATGGATTCGTCGACAACACTTCTTCCAGCCACAACTCTTCCATCCACAGGTATGGTTTCTCCTGGAAAAACCAACACAGAGTCTCCAACCCGAACCTTGTCAGTTGGGACTTCAACGCATATTGCATCAGAGAAAAGTACACTGTTGCTGAAGGAATCATTTTCCGGGGAACCAATTACAAGTCTTGCTTGTGTGTTCATCAGTGACAAGAGTTCATTCATATCACTAGATGCCTTGATCCTTGCCCTTTCCTCGAGAGAACGTCCTAGGAGCACAAAACCAAGAAGCATGACCGGCTCATCGAAGAACGCTGCATCCCATTGAAGCCCAAGGTTGAGAAGCGAGACTGCACTAATTGTAAAAGCTGCGAGGGATCCAAATCCGACAAGAGAATTCATGTTTGGTGCTCCTTTCTTGAAGGCTCTCAGACCATCAAAAAGCAAGTCACGGCCAGGTCCCAACAAAGCTCCGGTAGCTAAACCCGCCTTCACATACGAATTATGCAGCAGCTCCCAAAACGATCCATGAGCAGCATGAATTCCTAGAGAATACAAAATGTGAGAAGCATGCGATCCGCAGCACAATGCCACTAAAGTCCAAGCTAAAATCACTATATTCCTGCTATTCACCATTATCTCCTCCTTCTTCTTCATGTGGTTTTGAATTTCTTCTGTACGCCGGAGAACTTCGTAGTTGATGTCCTCCAAGACGTCATCGGCATCATGAGCTACGTCTTTTAGATTCTTGACCCAGATTCTGACTGCCATGCTCCGATCCCGTGGTTGGTGGGCAACATCGCCTAAGTACTGTTGAATCTCAAGTGACGATTGACGAAGCTCAGTTAGCTCTTTTTTGAATCCTGGGAAAAGACCGATTTCTGAAGCAGCAAGTGAAGTGACCGACTGCAGTAATCCCTCCACCGGAAAAGTGTAGAGATCCATACCCGCCCGATAAGGGGAGATTAGAGAGAGGAGGAGGAGAGAGAGAGCTGCTGGGCCGCACGTGATTTGAACACAATAGAAGCAGCGGTGAGAGCAGCGGCGGTTTCGCCAGCCATGTCAGACCCCTGGTGGTTTTTTTTTATCGATCTTGTACACAGCGCCTGATGTGTCCATGTCCTCCGACCGCTCCCAGCAGTTGTGGTCCGAGGCGGCGAAGAGGCTGGAGAAGCCGAAGACGACGAGGGCCTGGAGGTTTCTCTGAGAACTTTACCCATTACCCAAATGAATTACTCGGATTTGGGATCTAGGGTTTAATCGGAATGTTGGAGTTCGGATAAAATTGGATGGGGAAATGAGGAAGTTAGGACCTTCGGAAAGAGAAAGATTCAATCTTTTCCTGGAGATTTTCTCGGGAAAGTGATAGAGAATCTAGGGTTTCGTTTCTCGAAGGTGAATTTGCAGGGCTTCCGAAAGAGAGCGAAGAGAGAGAGAGGGAACGGGAAGTGAGAGTTCATCGGGGGTATGGTACTGAATTTGGACAATAGGCTTGGGCCTGGTCACTGCCACTTGGGTTTGGATGTCCTCATTTTGGTGAGCTGGCTGCTGATGCCTTGTTGCTGCTGGAGCTTGGTGTTGGGCCGAGACATATATATATATATGTTTCCCTTTTTTTTTTTTTTTTTTTTTTTTTTTCTAAATACATAATAACATATGTTTTTTTTTCTTTTTTTTTTCTAAATACATAATAACATATGTATTCAAATTTTTTTTTTTCGAAGAAACTGTAATTTAATTTTGTACAAAGAAAATTGCAAATTTTCTTAACAAAATAAATTTGTAATGAAATTGACCTTCTTTAATAAAACATTTATTCTTTTGATTTTGATGTGACTGAACTCGAAATTGAATATTCAAGCTGCCTACGTACCCTTCCAAAGAAGAGATCAAGTCTTAACGTAGTTCGAATACATTTTTTTTTTCTTTCTTGGTAATTTCTTTTGGTGCCGTTTGCAGTTTCAACTCGTGCAGACAAGGAGTGTTGGTGTCGTTTGCAGTTTCAACTCGTGCAGACAATGAGCATTTGGTGCCGTGTTGCAGTTTCAGCTCGTGCAGACAAGGAGCTTTGGGTTGTCGCCTTTTAGGCTCGTGCAGACCAGGAGCGTTGGTGTTGCCTTTTATGCTCGTGCAGACCAGGAGCATTGTGCCATGCAGTTTAGGCTCGTGCAGGCGATGAGCATTTGTGAATTTTGTCAAGCAATCCGGGAGAGGCGTTCCTCACAATTTTCATAGCAAGGAGCTTTGACCGCATGATTGAAGAAGTCTTCGGGCAAGAAGTCACGCATCGTTATGGCAACGGACGATTTTTGTGTCGCAATTTCATCATCTTCAACACGTTCACGTTGCTTTGAAGGTTGACAAGAGCTGATTTGCCCCCTTTCCGATTGGCGGACTTGTGGAGGAGACGTATGCTTCTTGTGCAATTTCTTAGGGGTGACTTGAGTCCATCCTTCTACTTTGCTTGTCTTGGAGGATGCCCCCAACGGTTGAGGTGAAAACTTTGAGTCGGAAAAGCCAGAAGTGAAGGTGGTACAGTTTGACTCCCCCACATCGTCAAGATCTAGCTCGATGATTCCTTTCTGAGCCAGCTTCATGATGAGATCTTTCAGCACGAAACACTTTTCGGTCGGATGACTGATGAAGCGGTGGAATTTACAGTATCTTGGACTGTCAGTACGATTCATCTCTTCCGGCCGTCTGCACTTAGGCAAACTGATCACCTTCTTGTCCAACAGGTCATCTAGCATGGCAACCACATCAGAGTCGGGGAATGGATAAGTTTTCTCCTCAAGCTCCTTCAAAGTGCGTCGACGCGTCTCTTGATCACGAAAAGCTTCGGTTTGAATCGCCTTGCCTCGTGTGGATATTTTGACGGGAGATGTGTTGACCGTCATCGCTTCCTTGGTGGGTTTCCATGCAGCCTTTTCCACCTTTGTCCCAAGAGCTTTGTCGTTCTTGTAGTCGGCGATCGGTTCTTTCTTCCCATGATGGGCGATGCTCAACTCCATGTCATGGGCGCGAGTGGCCAATTCCTTGAAGGTCCGTGGTTTAATGCCTTGAAGGATGTATTGCAAACCCCATTGCATACCTTGGATGCACATCTCGATTGAAGAGGTTTCCGAGAGCCTGTCTTTACAGTCGAGGCTTATAGTGCGCCATCTGTTGATGTAGTCAATGACTGGCTCATCTTTCCACTGCTTTGTGCTCGTTAGCTCTAGCATGCTCACAGTGCGGTGGGTGCTGTAGAAGCGGTTGAGGAATTCCCGCTCTAATTGCTCCCAGCTGTTGATGGACTCAGGCTCTAGGTCTGTGTACCACTCAAAGACGTTTCCTTTTAGCGAGCGCACAAACTGCTTGGCGAGGTAATCCCCTTCGGTTCCTGCGTTGTTGCAAGTTTCAACGAAGTGGGCAACGTGCTGTTTCGGGTTTCCCTTTCCATCAAATTGCATGAACTTTGGTGGTTGATAACCCCTCGGCATCCTTAAGGCATCAATCTTCTTGGAATAGGGCTTCGAGTAGAACAATGAGGTATGTGAGCTCCCTTCGTACTGTGCCTTGATGGTGTTGGTGATCATCTCCTGCAGCTGCTGGATAGAAAGAGATCCCATGAGTGCTGCCGCTTGGTCTGGCTCCGGCTTCCCATCGATTTTCTTCACCGGGGGTTCTTCGTCTCCGCCAGCTCCTCCCTTTAGTGGATCATCATCTGGGTCGGGTTTATCGCCGTCCTGCGCCTCCAGTCGGTTGACTAGTGCTGCAATTTGCAAGTTTTTTTCTTCCACAGTTCGGGTTAGCTTTGCGATTGCTTCATTCATTTGAGCCAGCTGCTCATCGATTGAAGTTGCTCCAATGGTCATGACTTGCATGGCTGAACTGTCGCTTGAATCGGCATTGGAGAGCATGGATTCGGAGTATTTCCTTGGGCTTTCCCCCCTTGGTGCCCTTAGTGAGGCTAAGGTGATCAAAGGCTCGTGCCTTGGGTGCTTTTGTTCCCTTGATAGAGTTGATGCAGAGGTGAAAGAGGCGGCAGAAGTAGCTCTTGCCATGCTTCGAGTCGTAATGCCTAAAGTGACACCTCTTGCGACGAGGGCGCTTTTGTTCTTTACGCCAGTTGCGGGAACAGTTTGAGCCTTCCTTGAAGCCATTAATTTTGGAAGTGCGCTTGAATTTCTTGAACGGAGAAAGAGATGAGAGGCAGAGATTGTCCCACTGGGCGTGCCAATTTGTGAACACGGAAAATTCCTGAAACGAAAGAGACAAGAACAACGTGCACAAACAAATATTATGTATTTGATGATTTTGGGTTACAATCTCTCTCTAATTTGATCCTCTGATTCGATCTCCGTAAGGTGTGTATTTGTGGATGTGTGATTGATCCAAAGGGCCGTTGGGCTTGATCTAAGGATGAACGTTCTTCAAGGGCCGTGGACTTGATCTTGAATGTGGATTTGAGCGGATCTTTGAATGGGCTTTTGGGCTTGATCTTTGAAGAACAGTGATGAATGGATCTCCAAGGGCTTTTGGGCTTGGTGATCTTGAAGAACAGTGATGAACGGATCTTCAAGGGTTTTTGGGCTTGATTTTGAAGAACGGTTGGATGTGTGGATTTGTCGACGTTGTTGATCCAAGGGTCGTTGGGGCTTGATCTTGGATGAACGGATGATGAACGATGGTGCTTTCTTCAAGGGCCGTCGGGGCTTGATCTTGGAAGAACGATGAACGAAGAACACTTTCTTCAAGGGCTGTCGGGGCTTGATCTTGAATTGGTGGATGATTGTTGATCCAATGGCCGTCGGGGCTTGATCTTGGAAGAACGATGAACGAAGAACGGAGAAGGCTTTCTTGATTCTTCGGGAACTTGGGTGCTTGAGAGCTTCGGAGTTTCAGAGCTTCAGAGCTTCAAGGTGTAATATGAATCGGTCCCCTAAATGAATGAAATGGGCTTGTATTTATAGAATTTTCCAATGCCTAATTTTGAATATAATATCCCAGATGAAATAAGTCGTTTCTGCCAGGTGTTGACACGTGTCCTATTTGATGACTTTTCCAACTCATTTCAATTTTCGTTGAGTCACACGCTACGTGTAAAATTTATGTAATACATGAGCGTTGACACTTTGATTTATCGGTCAACATTTATTTACGAAATTTCGATGTCTACAATAATACATAGTAAGTGTTTGGTTTTTGTTTTGTTTTGTTTTTTAATTTTTGCAGCAAAGTTTTTGAATTTCTCATTTTTCAGACACCAAATTCCATTTGAAAAGAGTATGTTGGTTAAATACAGGTTTTTCATAGGAACTATAGAACTTATGTAGTATTGATGCAGGTATTTTTGTCTTATAGGAGTGAAGAAATCATCTTATTTTGATCAATTTTTGTAGTATAAATCACGATCGCATATTTTTGTTTGTATAATTTGTAATTACTTACTAGATTTTTTTAATTGAAAACTACTCATTAGATTTAGATAAATCATCATGAGATTGGAATTCAAGTTTTTGTTTGTATCAGTGCATGCTATTGCTAATCACCAAATTAATTACGTTAGTTGAAATTTTTGGAATAATTATTTTTTAAATTCCTGATTACTTAAACCTCACTGAGAGAAAATTTTAGGACGAGACAATTTAGTCAACAACATGTCAACATATCGAGATGACAGTGATCGAGGATAGTTCTATTGAATGCGTGTTCGTACTTTGATGTTGGTGGCCCATTTTTTTTCTCTTTATTCCAGGTTGAAAATCCGGGCAATTTTTTTAATTTTTTTCAGGGGTCACTCATTTAAACCTTCTGTTCTCTCGTACATTTTCTAGTCTCTTTAATGAAAATTGTACTTTCATATAAAAAAAACAAAGAGTATTTGCTACGTCACAATGATGCATCGCAATTTGCAAGAGTAATAATTATGAGAGTAGAAAACTAGCCAATTTACCATTTGCATTACGGTGGAAAACTAGCTAGTGCAAAACTAGCTAACATTCCACTAAGGCCGAACATTTCATGACTAACGTGTAAGTCACTTTCTGTTTTCTATGATAACTCTCTGTTTTATTTATTTTTTATTCAGATTGGTTCTTTTACTAGATGAATTTTTTCAGTGTGTCGGAAATACGGCACGGTACACGTGTAATAAGATAATGGTTAAATTTTCTTTTTTCCAAGTTTCAAACAAATTGTGTTATTACACTTGGAGTACCAGACCGTCTTTCTGGCAACCTGAAAAGTTTCTCCTTTCACTTAATCTGCAAGCTTGAAATGGCTTTGTAAATACCTAATGAAGAAGAGTAATGCCACATTTAACACATTTTTCATATCACATTTGTACCACCCATCTAATAGAGGTTAACCTATTAGTACATCTAGATTCATCTCTATTAGAAAGGAGGTACAAATATGATATGAAAAATATGGTAAGAGTAGCATTTTTGATTTAAAAATTATTGCAGGTGCCCCAAAACCATCAACCACGGCATGCACGCAGAAACGGTCAAAGCGATTTGGGTTTTTCCGCACCATATTTTGATCTGCTTGACACTAAAATTGACTCTTTTTTGTTCATCGATTTACGTTACTAAGGATATATAAATATCCAGAGCTTTATTTTGAAGCCTAGCTAAAATGGAGTTCTCAAGTATTCATATTAGCATTTGGTTTATTTTCATGCAACCACTCTTTCTTCTCTTTCTTTTTAGCTTTGCCTCCTCCTCGCGTTTAGCGGAAAATGAGGTTGATAGGCTTTCCTTGCTTGCCTTCAAAGCTGAAATTGTGACCGATTCCCTGGGCATCCTTAGCTCTTGGAATGAATCCCTCCACTTCTGTCATTGGTCAGGCATTACTTGTGGCCGCAGACACCAGAGGGTTACAGTGCTCGACCTCCAATCAAGCGGGCTGGCAGGCCACCTATCTCCCCACATTGGAAACTTGAGCTTTCTGAGGGCTTTATATCTCCAGAACAATAGCTTCAGCCACACCATCCCTCCAGAAATTGGTCGTTTGTTCCGCTTGGAAGAACTATTCCTTCATAACAACTCCTTCGGTGGTCATATTCCATTCAACATATCACGTTGCTCTAACCTCCAATACCTTGACTTATATGGCAACACTCTTAGTGGCGAACTTCCAACTGAAATTGCCTCATTGTCCAAGCTTCAGGTACTTGATTTTGGCAATAACAATTTTTATGGGATAATCCCACCTTCTTTTGGGAATCTTTCTTCTCCTTGGTGGCTATCTGTATTTGGAAACAATCTGCACGGAGGTATTCCAAATAGGCTTGGCCAGTTGAAAAGCTTAATTCATTTTTCATTGGCTTCAAATTACTTGAATGGTACCATCCCTCCCTCCATATACAACCTCTCGTCAATTAAAGTCATTTATATGTTTCAAAACAACCTTCATGGAACTCTTCCTCCTGGCTTGGGCCACACTATATTTCCAAACCTCGAAACCTTTATTTTCGATTCCAACCAATTCACTGGACCCGTACCAGCTTCAATCTCCAATGCCTCAAACCTTTTAGTATTTTCTATCTCATCCAATAAGTTTACTGGCAAAGTGCCTAGTCTGGCACGCCTGTCAAATTTGTATCGGTTTTCACTTTTTAAGAACAATCTTGGAAATAATGAGGAAGGTGACTTGGATTTCATCTCTTCCCTAGTTAATTGCACCAATTTAGAAGTTTTATCTATCGGCTTCAATAATTTTGGAGGAGTGATGCCTGAATCTGTGAGCAATCTCTCAACAAAGCTCAGGCTAATATATTTCTATGAGAATCAGATACGCGGAAGCATTCCCATCGGGGTTGGAAATCTTATCAACTTGGAGAGACTAAGCTTTTATGCAAATTTATTGGCAGGCACTATACCGAGTTCAATATGTAAACTGAATAAGCTTTATGGCCTAGATCTACAAGTCAATGAACTGTCAGGTAATGTTCCATCATCTCTAGGGAATCTCACTTCATTAAGCAATTTGTATCTCAACTCAAACAAGTTAAATGGAAGCATACCACAAAGTCTTGGAGACTGCAGGTTTATGTTAGATTTGGATCTTTCCCACAACAATCTTAGCGGTCCAATTCCAAAACAAGTAATCAATTTACCTTTTCACTTGAATCTATCTGGAAACCAACTTACTGAATCCATTCCCATGGAAGGAGGTAACTTACAGCATCTTGTTATCTTGGATGTTTCTGAAAACAAGTTATCTGGTGAGATTCCACAAAGCTTAGGGAGTTGCACAAGTTTGACGACTCTGTCTCTGAGAGAAAATTTATTGCAGGGGACAATTCCTAAATCCTTGAGCTCTTTGAGAGGAATTGAAGATTTTGACCTCTCTCACAACAAATTGTCTGGCATAATTCCCAACTACTTGGGGAGTTTGCCCTTCTTGCATAATTTGAACCTTTCATTTAACGATTTTGAAGGTGCAGTACCAATCCAAGGAGTTTTTAAGAATGCAAGTGCGGTATCTATTGTGGGAAACACACGGCTTTGTGGAGGTATACCTAACTTAAGATTGCCTAAATGCATCTCCAAGCAATCTAAGCGCGGGTTATCTCCTAAGCTGAACTTAATTATCTCAGTTTCCTGTGGGGTTGTCGGCTTGGTCTTGGTGTTGTTACTTGCGCTTCTTTATCGATCAAGAAAGGCTAGAGCGCTCAAGTCAACTTCAGGATCATCACTGGGGGTTTCACTTTTGAAACTGTCCTATGGAGATCTCCTCAAAGCAACTGATGGGTTCTCTGCTTCGAATCTGATTGGTTCTGGAAGTTTCGGGTCCGTATACAAGGGAGTTCTCAATCAGCATGAAGAAATAAATGTTGCGGTGAAAGTACTCAATCTTCAAACTTCAAGAGCTTCTAAAAGTTTCATATCTGAATGTGAAGCCTTGAAAAGCATTAGGCATCGAAATCTTGTCAAGCTACTGACTGCTTGTTCAAGCATTGACTTTCAAGGAAACGATTTCAAAGCCCTGGTGTATGAGTTCATGGTGAATGGAAGCCTAGATGAGTGGCTGCACATATCAGCTCAAGGAGTAGATAGGCCAGCCAATCTGCCAAAGAATCTGAATCTCACTCAAAGAGTTAACATTGCCATCGATGTAGCGTATGCTCTGGATTATTTGCACAACCGCTCCCACATACCAATAGTTCATTGTGATATAAAGCCTAGCAACATTTTGTTAGACAATGACATGACTGCTTGTGTTGGTGATTTCGGTTTAGCAAGGTACCTCCAGGATGCTTCTTGCCCATCTCCTTTGCACGAGAGCAGTTCCAATGTCATAAAAGGCACCATAGGCTATACTCCCCCAGGTAAATTTTCTTTTGTATATATTTTATTTGTGCTTCCAGTATGGTTTTGTATATAGCATGAGTTTTTTGAAGTCACACATAAGAACAAAGCTATGTTTTTGTGCATATAACTTAAGAGTATGGAATGGGAGGCGAGCTGTCAACATATGGCGATGTGTATAGCTACGGAATACTGTTGTTGGAGATGTTAACTGGCAAGAGGCCGACAGATGACATGTTTAAAGGTGGTATGGACCTGCACAATTTTGTTATAACGGCTCTACCAGAACGTGTGGGAGAAATATGTGATCCACTACTTGTTCAAATAGAAGAAAGCAGCAGCAGTACTAATCCCAGAAGTAATAGGGGGAATCATGCCCCAAATGATCAAAGAAAAAGGGTTGTGGAGTGCTTGACTAACATTGCAAGAGTAGGAGTTGCTTGTTCTGTAGTGACGCCGAGAGAGCGAAAGGACATGAGCAATGTGGTAGCTGAATTGAGTCTAATAAGGGATGTGCTAACTGGAACTAGGATGCCCAGAGAGAATCTGTGATGACGACCTAAGTAGTGAGTAATGATACCCTGTTATCATTAAATAAAATCCCATGACAGTGCTTGAATTTTGCATGGTGATCTTCTGAATGATGACGAGGAGGACTGGAACAAGTGAAGTGGATTTTTCCGTTTTGCAATTTCATTTTGTATGTTTTGTGAATGATCTTAATTTGTAAGATCATCTTTATGTTTGCTTGGAAATTTGAAATTTGTCAATTTAAGGTTGGTTCATGTTCTTATAATTAAATTATGCAATTTTAAGTTTAGAATTTGTCAATTCAAGTTTGGTGTGTGTGTATATATATGTATATATATGTATGTATGTATGTATGCAAGCCTTTTCGTACACAGCCTGCAAAAATAAACGTTAAGCGCACCTCTTGCATACGGGTGTAGTCAGGTTCAGGTTTGAAGTAGGTTTAGATTTATTTGGATTGTGTTCGGATTCGCCCATGGAGTTCAACCTTATAACACATTATTTTGCATAACCATTCAAATTTTGAACCAAAAAGCGTCAATATTAGTTAAAATTTTATTTACACATGATCATTTACACAAAAGTTAAAACAAACAACTTAGAGATCTTACCTCTCTTAAAGTATTATCTGTAGCCAATTTTTGCATGGAGATATTCCAAATAGCCTCGGACAGTTGAAAAGTTTATTATTTCCTTCCATATACAACCTCTCTTCAATAGAATACTTTTCTGTCACGGAACTCTTCCTCCTGGCTCGGATCACCCTTTATTTCCAAACATAGTAAATATTGCTTACAATGGAAACCAATTTCCAGAAATGTTTTGGAGGTTTAAAGATTCAGGAATTGCACGAGTTTCCAAAACTGTTTGGGAGTTGCATGAGTTTGAGGACTGTCTCTGAGAGGTAACTTATCGGATGGGACAATTCCTTAATCCTTGAGTTCTTTGAGAGGGGTTGAATATTTCGATCTTTCTCGTAGCAACCTTTCCGGCAGAATTCCCAACTATTTGGAGCGTTTCAAGTTGCAGAATTTGAACCTCTCATTACAATTTTGAAGGTGCAGTAGCAATGCAAGGAATTTTAGAAAACACAAATTTAATTTCTAACATGGGAAACACACAGCTTTATGGCGGTACACCTAATTTAAGATTGCCCTTATGCTTTATCTAAGAAAGTACTACTTCTTAGGCTGAAAATATTCTCTCAATTGCTTGTGGGGTTGTTGGATTGATCGTAGTGTTGTAACTTGTGCTTCCTTGCCGATCAAGAAAAGCAAGAGAACTTAAGTCAACTTGAGGATCTAGGGGTTTCGCTCTTGAAATTGTCTTATGGAGATCTCAACAAGACAATTCTCAATCAGCATAGGAAACTACCGACTGCTTGTTCAAGCATCGATTTTCACGGAAACGAGTTCAAGGCTTTGGTTAACTGGTTCAAGGTGAAAGGAAGCCTAGAAGAATGGCTGAATCGGTCAATTCAAAGAGTAAACATGTCAACCAATCTGCAGAAGCATTCAGATCTTATTCAGAGAGTAAACATTGCCATTGACCTAGGGTCTGCTCGGGATTATTTGCACAATCGCTCTCACAGGCCAATAACCGATTAACATTCTCTTGGACGATGGCCTGACTACCTGTTTTGGTGATTTCGGTTTAGCATGTTATTTGTCAGATGCTTCTTCCATACTTCCTTCACCTGAAAGCTCTTTGAACGGAATAAAAGATTTCATTAATTTTTTGAAGTTACACTGAAAGCTCTTTGAGCGAATGCACATGAACAATGGCGTAGCTGAATTATGTTAAATACGGGGTTAGCTGACAAGAAACCAATTGCAGCAATTAACAAGTTTTTGATTTTTAGATAAACAATCAATTTAACAATTTGATAACAAATTCTTCAAAACCACAACTTCCACTCAGTTTCTCCGCAACAGAAATATCAAACCAACCCAAAACCAACAACTTTCAACAAAATTGCACAAAAGAATCAAAATTTAATTGCTATACCCTACCTCCTCCATTCTCTGAGAGCCAAGCCCTCCTCAGGCAGCATCTCCGACGGAGGCGGCAAAGTAGGATCGTCGGACACGCCAAACCCTCCATCAAAGCCCTGGCCGTTTGATTCGGCGTAGATCGACGGAGGAGAGAAGGCATCCGACGCCGGGTGAGTGGCGAAAGCGTCGTCTACGGCGGAGCCGTGGAAGATTGGGGAATCCGTGGCGGAGACCCTGAGCGACTCGGAGTCGAATCACTGGGAGGAGGGTCTGGGGTCGTAGCCAACCGTCGTCGTCGAACGGGCGAGTTGACCCGGTGGTCGGGACCGAGTCGTCTTCGGGCTGAGGGAACGAGGCCATGATGCACTGATGAGCGAAATGCTCCCAAGGGCAAAACTCACGCAGGAAGAATATCGGCACGCTTTATGTTAGGCTGGGCCGACTCACTGGGCCTTCATTTGGTCCCTGACAATATCTGGTCCAATATTTGAATTCACTTCCCTCGAGCCCGCTTCCGCTCCTCGATTCGCTACCCAGAAGATCAAGTTCTCAAGGTTCGATGTTTCCTCCTGAACTTCTTCCCTCCTGCTCGATTTGGATTGGAACGAAAAAGCTCCAACATGGGATCAATTTCTTCCCCCTCACCGATTATTTATTTCGGTATTGCATTCATATTGGCTTTTTCATTTTTATTAATTTTGGTTATGTGATTAGTGATTATTGTTCGTCATTTTATTTTGGGTTTTTCTTTCTGTTGTTTTTAGGGTTTTCTGCTCTGCAAATTTCGATCAAATTGTCTGCATTTGAATTATTTTGTAATTATCGTAATTTATATTGGGTGGAATTGGCCTTTCTATTCTCCAAAATCTTTTTTAAGAATTGCATTTTGCTTAAATTTTGCGAGTTCAAAAAAAAATTGAGACTTTTTCTGATTTTAAATTATTGACACAGTTCCGAAGCACTGTGTGTTAAACAGTGGAATTTTGATTTTTGGAAGCAGGGATTCATTACCCGGGCAAAGATGCCAGCAAATACAGAGAAAGCCCACAACAAGGCAAGTAAACAGGAAAGAAAATAGAAACAGCGGACAGAAGAGGGAGTTACAAGGAAGACATAATAGCCAAGCTAGCATGTCGCCCCCTCCACTGCGCCCCAAAAAACCTTACAGAGGACAGGGTAATCCATCACAATGGAGCACAAAAACCAGAGAAGATGCGGGTCTATTGACCCATGAAACATCGCACATCTCTACACACCGATGGGACGCCAGAGAGTCCGCCGCCGTATTGGCTGATCTTGGAATCCAAGACCAGCGACAATCTTGGAAAGACTCTCCTAACCCCTTAGCTTTCACTAAAGAAGGAAAGGCTTCCCAATTGCCCATCCTAAGAGAAACCGAAAGAGAGCTAATAGAATCTTGGGAGTCAGACTCAACGATTACCTTTTGAAGTCCCAGAGCTAACCCAAATTGACAACCCATAGAAATGGCCATTGCTTCAATAACATTCACGCAAGGAGCCGTGATAGAATGTCTGATTGCAGCCACAAAGGATCCATCAGCATCCCGCAGAACAATGCCAACGAAACCAGTTCGCGTTAACGCTGACCAGCTGGCGTCAACGTTAATTTTAGTGTACTGCAGAGGAGGAGTGGCTTATCTGGCCTCCAGAGTAGCCACAGTTCGACGGACAGGGAAGTCCGGGTTCCTACGGACAGCTTCGAAAAAAGCACTAGCCGAGTTGGAAATAGCCCACAGCACCTGAGAGGGATTGATAAGGTTGTTATTATACACAAAATTGCACCTGGCTTTCCAAATGTGCCAGCACGAGAAGGCAACAAACGAAATGAGGGACAACCTGTCATCATTTGGACCGCCAAGGACATTTGAAGCAGAAATGAACCACTCCACCCAGTTCGAAACCTCGGTCCTCGCAATCTTGAGATTGAGAGCACCACCAAACCAAACGGGTTCCACCCAAGGGCAAAATAACAATAAGTGCTCGACGGATTCTTCCTGATTATGACAAATGGGGCAATTCGGATAAGGCATAGACCGCTTTTTAAACAACTCAGACATCGTTGGGAAAGCACCATGGAAGGATTTCCACATAAAATGTTTGATCTTTGCCTGTACTCTAAGTTTCCAGATAAGCTTCCAAACCCGGCTTGGGATAACAATGGGAGCACGGGAATGTAAAGCCATTGGGTGGTTGAAACGGGCATGCACCCAATGATACCCGGTCTTCACCGAATACTGCCCATTCTTGGTCCCCGGCCAAATGAACCGATCCTCACTCCTCAAATCACCAATAAAAGTATCCCTAATGGCATTGAGATCCTCTGCCGGAAGAAAAGGTTAGAGCGAATTAAGGTCCCAGGTGCAAGAATCAGGGCAAATGAAAGACCTCACCCGAGTATTCAAGGTAACTGACACCTCACCACCAGGGGTGGGATTACCCAACGGGATGGATGGAAGCCACCTGTCAACCCATACCCACACTCGCTGCCCATCCATGATTTGCCAGTGGGCCCCCTTCAACAGTAAATCTCTGCCCACCAGTAAGTTGGACCAAACCCATGAAGCACGACTGCCCTTCTAAGCATCAAGAAAGGAACAGTTAGGGAAATACCTGGCTTTAAGAACAGACGCCCATAAAGAATTTGGCTCCATAATCAACCTCCAGCACTGCTTAACAAGAAGGGCATCGTTAAAGGATTTGAAATTTCTAAAACCTAAACCCCCTGCAGATTTTGGAAGACCCATCTCTTTTTTGGAAACCCATTGAATTTTCCTCTCCCCATTTTTCTGACCCCACCAGAACCCAAAAATCAAAGAGTCTAACTCATTGCAAATAGAGTCCGGGAACTTAAATAAATTCATCGAGTATGCCAGAATGGCTTGGGCAACAGCCTTAATCATCACTTCTTTGCCACCCTGAGAAAGCGTACACTGTTTCCACCCCTGAATTTTCCCCAACAAACGACCTTTCAAATAAGCGAGACCACGAGACTTGGAACGGCCCCAAATGGCAGGGAGACCGAGATAAGAACTTGGGTGAGTAACCACCGGAATGCCAAGATCACACCCAAGATCAGCCGCCACATCCATAGGAGTATTAACACTGAAGTACACACACGATTTCTGAAGGTTCACCACCTGACCTGAAGCCGAGCAATACGTTGCCAATAATCTGCTCAAGTTGTTGCAATTAGCTTTATCTGCCTTCAAGAAGATCAAAGTGTCGTCAGCAAAAAAAATGTGGGAAATAGGCGGGCTGTGGGTAGACATTCGAACCCCCTGTAGTTGATTAGACTGAATGGCAATACAAATCATTTTGGACAAAACGTCACTTATCAAAAGAAACAGATAAGGGGAGAGAGGGTATCATTGCCTTAAACCTCTTGAAGGAGCAAATTTGTTACCGGGTTGCCCATTGAGAATAACAGCAAAGTTGACAGAGCACACACATCCCATGATGAGCCGACGCCACACGGGGTGAAACCCCATCTTCTCCATAACTGCATCTAAAAAATCCCACTCCACCCGGTCGTAAGCTTTGTGCATATTGAGCTTGATACCAAGTTCAAACTTGCTCTTAGTTTTCCTGAGTTTCAGGAAGTGGAATAACTCATGAGCAATCCCAATATTGTCCTGGATCTGTCGGTCCCCAACGAACGCATTCTGCATGGGAGAAATAAGGCTCGGCAATAAAGGTTTCAATATATTAGTTAAAATCTTAGATAAGACTTTATAGGAAAAATTACATAAACTAATAGGTCTGAAATGGGAAACAGACTCCGGGTTCAGGATTTTAGGGATGAGAACAATATGGGTCGCGTTGAGCTGTCGAGGACAAGTTTCACCATTAGACAATAATAAGACAAGATCATAAACATCCTTAGCAATACAATCCCAAAAGGAATGGTAGAACACCCCTTGGAACCCGTTTGGCCTCGCGGCCTTGAAACCACCCATTTGTCGGGCAGCCATCCTAATTTCCTCCTCCGAGATCGACTTCAATAATGATTGGTTCATATCGTCCGTGACAACCTAGCTGATGCATTCCAGAGCCTGGCCCCAATCCCTTGGTCCAGAAGAAGTAAAGAGATTGATGAAATAGTCGTTAACCACTTGGTGCACACGTCGTGGATTCTCCTCCCAAACCCCGTCTTCCATCAAGATTTTCACTACCTTGTTTCTCCGTCGACGTTGTAAAGTAGACTGATGGAAGAACAAAGTGTTTGCATCTCCCTCTCGGAGCCATTTAGTCATTGATCGTTGTTTCCAGAAACTTTCCTCTTGTTCCCGTAACAAGTCAACCTCGATGGTCAACTTCAGAATTGCCTCCCTATTTGGTCCCCAGTTCAATTGTAGTTCCCCTAGCTGGTCCATTAGAACTGCAATTGCCTCTGTTCTATGGTTGAACTTTCTTTTGCTCCAAGAGGTCAGTTTGGATCGACAAACATTAATCCGAGACTGCCACCTTGTGATAGCGTCCCCAGGGCATTGGCGGTTCCAACAGGACTCGACAATACTTCTGCACTCCTATTCCTTTGCCCACATTGCTTCAAAACGAAACCTTTTTCTTCCTCTTCTCTGGTTCGGCTCACAACTAATCAAGATGGGGCAGTGATCTGAGCCCACAACCGTGGCGTGATTGACCAAAGTATTTGGCCAAGTGTTCTGCCAGAGCTGATTACATAAGCCTCTGTCTATCCTTTCCTCCACCAACTCCCCATTTCGAATCCCTCGCCAAGTAAAAGGAGACCCATTAAAGTCAAGATCATTCAACTCTACCTCCTCCATGAAATTAGCCAAGTACCGAGGTTGGTTATAAAGAACCGGAGCCCCACCAGATTTCTCGGACTCCCATAATTGAGATTGTAGTAATTGCCGTACAAGTTTATACTTTTGTGTGGAGAAACCAGCTGGATTAATAATCATCTTATTTTGATCAAATTTTGCAGTATAAATCATGATCGCATATTTTTGTTTGTATCATCTTACTAGATTTTTTTTTTTTTGAAAACTACCCATTAGATTTAGGTTAATCATCATGACATTGGAATTCAAGTTTTTGTTTGTATCAGTGCATGCTATTGCTAATCACCAAATTAATTACGTTTGTTGAAATTTTTGGAATAATTATTTTTTAAATGCCTGATTACTTAAACCTCACTGAGAGAAAATTTTAGGGCGTTGTGCACAGGTAATTGGAGCTACTGCAACATTTTATCATTGACATGGTTGGAATGTGTAGAAATTTAACGGTGAGGGAGTAAATTTCTATTTAAAATAATTCAAGTGACAGTGATCATAAAATTCAGTGGCAAATTGATAAAGTAGTCTTGAACTAAATTAACCATCTACTTAGAGATACATCAAACATCTGCATGCACATTTATTCCTAATATTGTGGAATTTGGCAAAGCATATTCATTGTGGTGTATTTGGCAAAACTTGAGTCTCTTTGTCTGTTCCGATATGATAATGCGATTTTAAGTTAGGCATTAGCCATGATTTCATTTGCGCAATTACGAAATATCAAAAAGTACCCTCTCTGCTAAGGATAATACACTCCTGCGGGAACTGGACATCCCAATATTTTGCAATCTGATTACAAATTATCTACCAAAAGTACATACCGCTATCAATTATATGATATTTTTAGATCATGGTCCACTAAAAAGTATTAAACGTGTTATGAATAGAAACGCATTATAATATGGATTTCTTTTTACAATGGAATTATCTACAAAAAAGTTCTCAATGGTGGTTACAGTGGAGACCAATATTTAGAACACAGTGGACAAGTCTTTACAAGCCAATCCTACCAGTAATAGAAACCACATCCTTTGTGTCTCTGCTTACATGCTTTTTAACATGGAGAGAAATTTCATCTGTATTTCAGAATTATTGGTCTTCTTGATGTTCAACTGTATGGAAATGGTTCTTGAAATTGTATTTCGGAATTAGTGATCTTGATTCGGAACAAAATGACTAATTTCCTTCTTACATTCCACATGTATGTAAATAGTATCGGTATTATATAAATGTTTGTGTAAATCTTACATGTTCTATAGAGTTTTGAAACTCACAGCATAAGAGACCTCTGTTTTCTATATTGATATATTTCCTAAATATTTTTAAAGACCCGCGGCAACGCCGGTGCACTTTTTCTAATCTTACATACTTACAGGCACTTTTTCTAATCTTACCTACTTTGCATGAACCTTCCAATACGGTAGAAAACTAGCATTTTTGAATTAAGAATTATTTTTTAAATGCCTGATTACTTAAACCTCACCTAGAGAAAATTTTAGGGCGTTGTGCATAGGTAATTGGAGCTACTGCAACTTTTTATCATTGACATGGTTGGAATGTGTAAAAATTTAACGGTGAGGGAGTAAATTTCTAATTAAAATAGTTCGAGTGACAGTGGTCAAAAGTTCAGTGGCAAATTGATGAAGTAATCTAGAACTAAATTAACCATCTACTTAGAGATACATCAACCTAAATTAACCATCTACTTAGAGATACATTAACAAACATCTGCATGTACATTTATTCCTAATATTGTGGACACTATATAATGATTGCCTACGATATTGTTGTTTACCAACTTGCATTCCAAATTTGAAAGATCATCTTTTACCATATGGTGCACTTTTACTGAGAATGTAGCGTTTATTGTGATTAATTGTTCAGTTTACATGTTTTTTGTGGTGCACCATATGGTGATGCATAAGCTCGAGAGGTCCTCTGGATTTTGGTAGTTGCAAATTTGCAATGATCAAGAAACATGGGACATGATACTAGAAAATGTGTTTGTAGATTCAAAAGTTAACCGTTGTTAATGTTATCATAGTGGAATTTCATTGGATTTTGATGTTGGGATACGATGAATCATGATCGGGTTATGATTAATGCTAATTAATGATATGAATCAAATGCTTGCAGTGTGTAATTATGATTGGATTAAAGGAGTTTGGGCTTTTTCTCTAATGAAAGTTATAAAACAAATTGTAAGTTTAGATACTTCACAAGTCAGAGGCCAAGTCTTAAAATATATTTCGTAATGTTTTCAGATAAATGTTTTCAATTTTTGCAGTGGGATACTGAGACTTGAACCAGTCCGGGGTAAAAATGGTTGATAACGTTGCACCAGACTGGAACTTGCATAGTAGTTTAATGTTTAGTTCGTGGAAGAGTAATTTGTTATTGGTACAATTGGTTTCTCTTTGCATGCCTATACTCCCAAGAGATAAATTCAGGTATTGCCTGTTCGATTTTAGTTGTTTTTAAAGTTAATCATCCACTGCTTCTTCTTTGATTCATGTTTGTTTCTCTCAACCAAAAACCAGAACCTTGCTTCTCCAACTGTCTCTCGCAGTAGAACAACATCTACCACCAAGGAGGCTCTTCGAGCTTCAGTCCAGGGGTAAGCTTCTCTCTTTTGATTGGATTCAACCATCGATCTGGTTTTCTGGTGGAAGTCATAATTTTCATCCCAATTTTTGTCCGAAAATCTTAAATTTTCTCTCAGAAATTTGAGAAATGAAGATTCTCTGTTTGTTTTTGTCTGTTTTGGAGACCCAATCTGAATTTTGTGTTCTGGTCAATCTTGGATAATTCCCTTAGATTAAGGGAATTAAATTGTCCCAATTATGGTTTTTTTTTTTTTGGTGTTGAATTTGTTTGAATGTTTTGTTTTATTTTTGAGTTTTTGGAATTTTAACTAAACTCACTTTATAGATCATGCCATGATGATAACAAAAAGGATTAGTATATTTGTGTATGCAATGAGTTTTAGTGAAAATTATACCATTCCAGAGTGGATTTTTGGACTTTGGTTTTCGCACTAAAAGGATTAAAAACTACCCTGTCCAATTAAATTATGAGTTTAATAAAGGTTAAAGTGAAAGTTTAATTAAAAGAAATTATCCATTAAAACCCCCCTATTCTCCGCAATTCGTTGTAGAATTTACACATCAATGGCTTTCTTTATCGTTTTTTCTTAATGGGTTATCGATTCCTGTTTTCAGCTTTCCCAGCTCGAGTTCTTCTCTCTCAGAACCTAGCTCGAGTCCTCAGGTAAATTCCATCTTCCTTTCTTCCTTGGTTTTTTCTTTGCAGCACTTAGCAGTACTATTCTCTTTATGTTTGGGTGAAATTATGTAAATTTTGAATTGTTTATCAAATTTGATTCTTAATTGTGGAAATGGGGTTGAATTTATTGTGGTATTAATTTTGCACCCAAAGATTGAAGGGTTTGTTTTTATGCTTTCAAGCTTGGTTATTGAGAGGTTGTTGGTGTTGAATTAGTGGCCAAGTGGCCAAAAGCATATAATAAAAAATGAAGGACATAATGATGTGGGAACATCATTATGAAGAGACAAATGATTATGTTTGTTGAAAAGAAAAAGAAAGGTCATGATGATGTTTGTAAAGGAATGATTATTCCTTTACTTTGGATTTTTTATTGGGTGCTCTTGTATGGATGAAGGTTGCAGCCGAATGAGAAAGAGAGGTAGAGTACACCATTTCTGTTTTAGTAGCCCATCTTTGAGAGAGCAAAGGTAGCTGCAGAGAGCAGAAAACTGAGAGCAGAAAAAGAAGAAGAAGGTGCTCTTCTCTTTGGTTAGTAATCACCCACCAAGGTAGTTGTTGTTGTAATAGTTTTGAGCTTTGTATAGAGAAGAAATTAATCACTATATTTCTTTCTCTATTTGTTTCTTTAGTGTGTGAGAGCTATTGGTTGTATTGGGGTTTTGGGTTGTGAGCTTGTCAACACTTTGTAAACTCCCATTTGGTTGATAGTGGATTATTGGGTGAGCTCCTACTGCTCCAAAGACGTACTCCAGTTAAACTGACTGTTGAGGAACCTCGTTAAAATCTTGGTGTCTTTTATATTTTGTTCTTGCATTCCATTTGATATATTTCATGTGGGTTAGCTTGAGTTGGTTCCAACGGGTTTGGTATTATCCTAGCACAACAGTTGGTCAGGGAATTTATTTTAGTTCCTATCCCCTTGGCTGTTTGCAAAGCAAAGCACAGATGATTCATGTATTATTTAGTTTTTGTGTTGGGTTGCGCATGCTTTCAAAAATATATGAATTTGTGCGTTTATGGTTATGAAAATGAGGGCTGCAGACCCTCATCCTTCACATTTTAGTTTCTCTTTATGCTTCTCCCTTTTGGGATTTTGTGGAACCAAATTTGTAATTTTTGTGTATTATGAAAGTTGAATATGTGGGAATCAATCAGTTCTTCATTTTTCGTGTATATGGAGAATGCTGTTTTCTACACTTTTATGGTTTGATAAAATATATCGTTTGACCAAAAATAAAAAAAATAAAAAAACTTAAAGGGTGAGAATTTATGGTACTTTCCTTGGTGAGGGGTTGGTATCGAATTTCTGGGTTTAAAGCGGATCGATTTTTTTATTTAGGTTTAATATGGGGAATAAATGAAAGGCGAATTTAGCCTTTTTCGAGTATTTCATCAGCAAGGAACAAAATGCCTATAATATCGGCGATATATCGCCGATATTATCGGTTTTTCGCCGGACCGATATTTTAATAGGTATCCAAGGGGTTTTCGTCAAAATATCATGATATTATCGCGAAATTTCAGAACTGTGCAAGTCGGAGACGAACACCGGAGCTTTTACAGCTCCGGCCGACTGTAAAACAGCCCCCTAGACTCCGATCTAGGTATGAAAATGAAATAGAAGACGAGAGGAACGTTTTTATAACGTCCGTTTGCCGTGAAACGGTCGGAGGTGTTCGGAAAGTTCGTCGACACCCACAGCCTCGCCGGAGATGGGTGTGCCTATTCCCGAGCCGATTTCATCCCAAAAACCTTGCAAAAACACGAGATAGAACTTCAATTTCACATCTAAGCTTTGATCTAGAATAGAAAAAGAAAAACCCGAAGCTTACCTAACCGGAGAAATTGAAGGAACTCGCCGGAGCAGGTGCGATGGTGTGCGTGTGGGTCTCGGTGCAGAGAGAAATGAGAGGTGTATGTGGGTCTCGGTGCAGAGAGAAAGGAGAGGGAGGAGCAGAAGGGCGTGGTGTGTGTGTAGGTCTCGGTGCAGAGAGAAAGGAGAGATGTATGTGGGTCTCGGTGCAAAGAGAAATGAGAGGGAAGAGCAAAAGGCCGTGGTGTGTGTGTGGGAGAAGGGAGAAGAGAGATCGAGAGATCTCTGTGTGTGTGTGTGGGAGTGGAGAATGGAGAGAATAGAGAAGGATCGAGAGAGAGAGACAGAGGTCTCTGTGTGTATGCGTGTGTGATGTTTGTGTGCGTGCGTTGTGTGCGTGTGTGGTTGCGTGCGTTGTGTGTGTGTGTGGGGTTCCTCCTGTTAGGAAGACACATGACTCACTCAGGATTCTTGACAACTTTTACAATTATTTTGACAATTTCAGACCACTTTTACAATTATAACTTGTACAATTTCAGACCATGGATGGTGGTTTCATTCAAAACCGTGTGTCATTGTGATATTCTTTCAAGAGGTGGAGTATCATACTCATTCAAAGCATTTTCGTTTCTTCTTCTTCCCTTACCCCTTTCAAAGCTGCCATTGTGATATTCTTTAAAGAGGTGGAGTATCAGAGCCATTCAGAGCATTTTCATTTCTTCTTCTTCCCTTACCCCTTTCAAAGCCATTCCAAATCCATTCCAGAGCTTGAACACAAAGGGTTCCATATTTAAAGTAAGTTTACAAACTTATATTTATATTATTGTAATTTATACAACAACAAAAAAATTTGTGTAGACTCGTATGTTAATTTTTTTAAGTAATTAATACTTGCATGTTAGTTTTTGTAAGTAATTAAGTAATGTTAACAATTACATGTTAATTTTTTAAGTAATTAATACTTGCATGTTAGTTTTTGTAAGTAATTAAGTAATGTTAACAATTACATGTTAATTTTTTTAAGTAATTAAATAATGTTGTATAATTATTCCCTAGGATAATTTTAATATGTTTAATGTTATTTATTATTTTATTAATATTAGGTTTTATTATCAAATTAGATTATTATTCATTAATATTAGGTTTTTTTTATTATCAAATTGGATTATTCATTAAATTGGATTATTATTAAATTGGATTATTATCAAATTGGATTATTATTCATCACTATGTTTTATATTAGGATTATTTTTTTATCAAATTGGATTATTATTCATTAATATTAGATTTTATTATTCCATATTATTTTTATAATTACTTAAATTTTTACAATCATTTCTTTACTTCGTATTTAATTCTTCTGTAGAATAACTTTATTATTTAGGTTCTCTTATATAACCGCCATCACTACTATATTTTTTGGCCAAAAAATAATTGTCTAATTTTCATGAAAAATAAATATAGGTACGTTTAAGATGTCCAGTGGAGTTATTAAACGTGATTCAGCTTGGGAACATGGAGACCCAATAGACGGAAACAAACATGGCACAATTTGCAAATATTGGGGTCGGGTAATGAAGAGTGGCCGAGTGACACGACTTAAGCACCATCTTAGTGGATTAGATCCAGCAAAAAATGTCCAACGATGCGATAATGTCCCCCCAGAAGTGAAGACATTCATCAGCACATTATTAAAAAAATAAAAAACAGCAGAAGGAAAAGATAACACATGGAATGGAAAATATTCGAGCTGGGCTACGGGGAGAAGTCTATGGCTAAGCGGTTGACAGTGATGATGATGACGATGAGGACGAATGTGATGATGACATGGGACCTGAAGAACGACGCAGTTTGAAACAAGCATTACGTGCCTCCAAACAGTCAGCATGGGAAAGAGAACACCTTCATAAAATTCCTAATAGAGCACAAGGTTCCGGGACAAGTGGTGGTGCACAAATGAGACGGGGATGCAGTCTTAGAGAATCACAACCAACACCACCAATAGCCCCAAGTTTATATAAGTCATCCAAAGCACGTCAAAAGAGTGTTTGGAGTTATTTTACTGGAGGTAATGTGAAGGAGGGAATGGGGCGTCTAATTAGCAAGTTCTTTATCTATGAAAATGTCCTTGCTGAGAAAGCATCATCACATCATTTCAAAAATATGGTAGTGGGATGTCAACAGGCCGGTGTTGGAGTACAACCTCCCACACCCTATGAGATAAGAAACAAATATTTGGATATGGAGTATACAGACATTGGCGAGTATGTTAACAAGTTGAGGTCAAAGTGGGAAACTAATGGTTGCACAATCATGTGTGAAGGATGGACCAGCCCGACCAGATTGTCTATCATAAACTTCATGGTATACTCCAAGGGAAAGACAATTTTTTTGAAGTCTGTTGATGCTTCAGACCATATAAAGAACTACAAGTATATTTACAAATTATTGAGGGATGTAATCATAGAGGTGGGAGAGCATAATGTTGTCTAAGTCGTGACCGACAACGGTTCTGCATTTGTCAAAGCTGGAAAAAAGTTAATGAAGCATCATAATGTGTTTTGGACATCATGTGCAGCACATTGTATTGATCTCATGTTTGAGGCAATGGGGAAGAGAGAGAATGTTGCTACTGTGGTAAAAAGAGCTAGAACGATCACAAATTATATTTATAATCACAGTTGTTTGTTGGCAAAGATGCGTGAATTTTGCAAAGGAGAAATTATTCGTCTAGCTACCACTCGATTCGCCACCAACTATATTGCATTAGACAGCATACTTAAGAAGAAAGCAGGGTTGAAGCAACTATTCACTAGTGACAATTGGCCCAACCACAATTTAAGCCGCTCAAATGCAGGTCGTATGGTGGAAAGTATAGTGCTTGATCATGCTTTTTGGACTCAATCAGAACATGTGTGCCAAATGTTTGAACCTCTTTACAAAGTTTTACGGATCGTTGACACAGAAGTGTATCCTACTATTAGCAATTGCACCAAATTAGAAGTTTTATCTGTCGGCCTCAATAATTTTGGAGGAGTGCTGCCTGAATCTATCAGCAATCTCTCAACAAAGCTCAGGAAAATAAATTTTCATGACAATCAAATACGCGGAAACATTCCCAACGGGGTTGGAAATCTCATCAACTTGGAGAGACTGGGCTTTTCAACAAATTTATTGGCAGGCACTATACCGAATTCAATAGGTAAATTGAATAAGCTTTATTAAATATATCTACATTTAAATGAATTGTCAGGTAATGCTCCATCATCTCTAGGAAATCTCACTTCATTAAGCAATTTGTATCTCCAATCAAACCAGTTAAATGGAAGCATACCACAAAGTCTCGGAGACTGCAGGTTTATGATATATTTGGATCTTTCCCATAACAATCTTAGCGGTCCAATTCCAAAACAAGTAATCAATTTACCTATTTACTTGAATTTATCTGGAAACCAACTTACTGAATCTATTCCCATGGAAGTAGGCAACTTACAGCTTCTTGCTTTCTTGGATGTTTCTGAAAACAAGCTATCTGGTGAGATTCCACAAAGCTTAGGGAGTTGCACAAGTTTGACGACTCTGTCCCTGAGAGAAAATTTATTGCAGGGGACAATTCCTAAATCCTTGAGCTCTTTGAGAGGAATTGAAGATTTTGACCTCTCTCGCAACAACTTGTCTGGCATAATTCCTAACTACTTGGGGAGTTTCCCCTTCTTGCAGAATTTGAACCTTTCATTTAACGATTTTGAAGGTGCAGTACCAATCCAAGGAGTTTTTAAGAATGCAAGTGTGGTATCTGTTGTGGGAAACACACGGCTTTGTGGAGGTATACCTCACTTAAGATTGCCTAAATGCATCTCCAAGCAATCTAAGCGTGGGTTATCTCCTAAGCTGAACTTAATTATCTCAGTTTCTTGTGGGGTTGTCGGCGTGGTCTTGGTGTTGTTAGTTGCCCTTCTTTATCGATCAAGAAAGGCTAGAGAGCTTAAGTCAACTTCAGGATCATCACTGGGGGTTTCACTCTTGAAACTGTCCTATGGAGATCTCCTCAAAGCAACTGATGGGTTCTCTGCTTCGAATCTGATTGGTTTTGGAAGTTTCGGGTCCGTGTACAAGGGAGTTCTCAATCAGCATGAAGAAAGAAATGTTGCGATGAAAGTACTCAATCTTCAAACTTCAAGAGCTTCTAAAAGTTTCATATCTGAATGTGAAGCCTTGAAAAGCATTAGGCATCGAAATCTTGTCAAGCTGCTGACTGCTTGTTCAAGCATTGATTTTCAAGGAAACGATTTCAAAGCCCTGGTGTATGAGTTCATGGTGAATGGAAGCCTAGATGAGTCATTGCACATATCAGCTCAAGGAGTAGATAGGCCAGCCAATCTGCCAAAGAATCTGAATCTCACTCAAAGAGTTAACATTGCCATCGATGTAGCATGCGCTCTGGATTATTTGCATAACCACTCCCACATGCCAATAGTTCATTGTGATATAAAGCCCAACAACATTTTGTTAGACAGTGACATGACTGCTTGTGTTGGTGATTTTGGTTTAGCAAGGTACCTCCGGGATGCTTCTTGCCCATCTCCTTTGCACGATAGCAGTTCCAATGTCATAAAAGGCACCATAGGCTATACTCCCCCAGGTAAATTTTCTTTTGTATATATTTTATTTGTGCTTCCAGTATGGTTTTGTATATAGCATGAGTTTTTTGAAGTCACATATAAGAACAAAGCTATGTTTTTGTGCATATAACTTAAAGAGTATGGAATGGGAGGCGAGCTGTCAACATATGGCGATGTGTATAGCTACGGAATACTGTTGTTGGAGATGTTAACTGGCAAGATGCCGACAGATGACATGTTTAAAGGTGGTATGGACCTGCACAATTTTGTTATAACGGCTCTACCAGACATGTGGAAGAAATATATGATCCACTACTTGTTCAAATAGAAGAAAGCAAAAGCAGTACTAATCCCAGAAGTAACAAGGGGAATCATAGCCCAAATGATCAAAGAAAAAGGGTTGTGGGGTGCTTGACTTCCATTGCAAGAGTGGGAGTGGCTTGTTCTGTAGCGATGCCGAGGGAGCGAAAAGACATGAGCAATGTGGTCGCTGAATTGAGTCTAATAAGGGACATGCTAATTGGAATCAGATGCCAAGTGAGCTTCTCTGATCAAGGCCCATGTAGTGAGAAATAATAGCCTGTCATCATTATTTCAACTGCCATGAAACTTGGACAGTAGTTTGCGTGGAGTGGTCTGTCGGTTTTTATATTTTTGCAGTTGCTTTTATTGTATGATTTGTGAATGATCTTTGTAAGATCATCTTTGCGCTTGCTTGGATGTCTATTTAAGTTTAGTGTTCTGTCTGTTTAATATTTTGCGTTACTAAGTTTGTGTTTGTCCAGTCTTCAAATTTGTCAATCTTTCTTACTTTGTTGTTTACATTGATTGTTTACACACTTGTTATTGTAGTATATACCAGCAATTGAACCTGCGCGATGCCGTAGGTTTTTAATTGTGTTAAACGTGTAGAATATGTTAAAATCCATTTACATCCATATCAAACTCTATTTACATCCTTATGTTCATTAAGGAATAAAAGATAGGTGTTTACAGAACACATTACATAGCTAAAAAAGTTGGAGACTAAGCTGTTCATATAGATATAAGGGTAAAAGACTGTTTACCACCCTCATGTTTCGTGGTTTTCAACATTTAGTACATCAAGTTTTTTTCGTCCCAGAATCATACCTAAAGTGTAAATTTTGGGACAGTCTCATACATCTGTTAGTCAAACGGTTAGTTCTCCCGTTAAGTGATGACGTGGCGCTCTGATTGTACGCCACGTGTCATTAAAAAAATAAAAAAATTATTTAAATAAAAATAATATTAAAAAATATTTAAATAAATATTAAAATAATAAAATATTAAAATAATAATAAAATAATTTTTTTTTCTTCTTCTCTTCTTCTTCTTCTTCTTCTTCTTCTTCTTCTTCTTCTTCTTCTTCTTCTTCTTCTGGGTTCGGTTTCTTTTTTTCTTTTTTTTTTCTTTTTTTTTTTTCCTTCTTCCTCCTCCTCCTCCTCCTTCTTCTTCCTTCTTCTTCTCCTTCTTCTTCTTCTTCTGGGTTCGGTTTCTCTCTTTTTTTTTTCTTTTTTTTTCTTCTTCTTCTTCTTCCTTCTCTTTCCTCCTCCTTCTTCTTCTCCTTCTTCTTCTTCTGGGTTCGGTTTCTCTTCTTTTTTTTTCCTTCTTCCTCCTCCTTCTTCCTTCTCCTTCCTCCTTCTCCTTCCTCCTCCTTCTTCTTCTCCTTCTTCTTCTTCCTTCTCCTTCCTCCTCATTCTTCTTCTCCTTCTTCTTCCTTCTTCTTCCTCTTCTTTTCTGGGTTCGGTTTTTTTTTTTTTTTTTTTTTTTTTCTGTTTTTTTCCTTCTCCTCCTTCCTTCTTAAGAAGGAGAAGAAGAATGAGGAGGAAGGAGAAGGAAGAAGAAGAAGGAGGAGGAAGGAGAAGGAAGAAGAAGGAGAAGGAGGAGGAAGAAGAAAAAAAGAAAAGAAAAGAGAGAACCGAACCCAGAAGAAGAAGAAGAAGAAGAAAAAAAAAAAAAAGAAGAAGAAGAAGAAGAGAAGGAAATTTTTTTTTATTATTTAAATATTTATTTAAATATTTTTTAATATTTTTTTATTTAAATAAATTTTTTATTTTTTTAATAACACGTGGCGTCCAATCAGGGCGCCACGTCATCACTTAACGGGAGAACTAACCGTTTGACTAACAGATGTATGAGACTGTCCCAAAATTTACACTTTAGGTATGACTCTGAGACGAAAAAAACTTGATGTACTAAATGTTGAAAACCACGAAACATGAGGGTGGTAAACAGTCTTTTACCCTAGATATAATACACACCAAAATATTTTTGCTTTTCATGTCCCAACTTTCAGATTGTTCCTCAGGACTTCACTCTTCTTTCTTCATCGTTGCCAAAAAGATGTTCTTCTGGCCGAGTCCGTTAAAATATCGTGTGAATGTAATTGAAACCTGAGACAACAGATAGATAGCTAGGAAGAAAGAAAAACACATGCATGAAGAAAACTTTTAATTTTAGACATACACCAACCTACATTCTTACACAATTCTTCCCGTTTTCCCAAATCTTTCCAGACATCAATGAAAACAAAACTGTTCGTAGCAATGAAAACGTAATTTCTACTAATTGCATCCATACAAAAGCTGACAACCCAATGAGGCAGCATTAAGTTACAATGCTTGATCTTCTAATGGAACATTGTTAAAAATTCAAGCACTTGAGCATCTTTTGAGTTTAATTACTACTACTTAAACATGCAAAAAATTGGCTAGACTTTTTTTAATTAACACATCCGTAAGATAGCTAATTCTAATTAGTCTCATGACGAGCAAATAGGTGAATTTGGATTGGCAGTTCTTGAAAGAATTTAAGCTAGGGTTGGAAACATAAATGGTATAAGCTCAACTCAATTAATTATGAGTGAGGTATGGACTTCATTATATAGAGATTACAAGATGAGGTTGGTTACAATATAAACTTATCATCTGTTTACATTTGAATTCAAAACTAAGTTATACAGGAATTGGAGATAATGACGAATTGTGATCCCTTGCTATCTGTTGAAGAGGTTGAAGAGTATTCAACTTGTGTAGCTGACTTGGACGTGGAGAGTCCTTTTCCATGCATTGCTGACGTGGAGAAAGATACTGAATATTTGGTTTATCACGCCCCCGCAAGCTGAGTGGGCGGGGACGAACAGGAAGCTTGGAAATGAGATAACTGAACCGAGCGGGGGACAAGCCTTTTGTTAAGAGATCGGCAAGTTGGTCAGCGGATGAAACATAACCCACAACAAGTTCATTGCGCGTGACTTTTTCTCGAACATAATGATAATCAACTTCCACATGATGCATACAAGCCTGATAAACTGGATTGGAAGCTACGGCTAGGGCACTGATATTATCACACCATAATTTGGGGGGATTGAGAGGGAGACGAAGATCACGGAACATTTGTCTGAACCAAGATAAAGTGGCAGAGGTATAGGCCATTTGTCGATACTCAGCCTCTGTACTGGAGCGAGACACACCACGTTGCTTTTTAGAACTCCAAGAGATTAAGTTATCCCCGAGAAATATGCAATGACCACCAGTGGAGCGACGATCATCGGGGTCACCAGCATAGTCGGCATTGGCAAAGGCTGTTAAGGACAAAGAACTGGGTTGATAAACAATACCGCGATCATGAGTAGCTTTCAAATAGCGAAGAATGCGCTTGACGGCAGCCCAATGTGTAGTAGTGGGGGAATGCATATACTGACAGACTTGATTCACAGCGAAAGCAATGTCAGGCCGTGTGAATAAGAGATATTGGAGAGCCCCAACAACGCTTCGAAAAGTGGTTCCATCATCCAATGGCTCACCCTCATACAAACTAAGCTTGCGGCCAGGAAGGGCTGGAGTAGACAAGGGTTTGGCGTCAGTCATCTTAGTGCGTTGGAGAAGGTCCAGGATATATTTTGACTGTGTTAAATACATGGCCGTCTGTGTTCGCGTGATTTCCATTCCCAAGAAATAATGTAAGGGACCAAGGTCCTTCATGGAAAATTTCTGACCCAATTGGTGAATCAAGGTGGAGATGCTGGAAGGATCATTACCTGTGACAAGAATGTCATCAACGTAGATGAGTAAGTAAATGACAGTGGTTCCATTGAAGAAGATGAACAGCGAAGAATCGGCCATGGAGGCTTGAAAGCCGAGTTCCTCCAAATGGTGAGAGAAGCACTGAAACCAGGCACGGGGAGCCTGTTTTAAGCCGTATAAGGACCGGCGAAGACGACATACATGGGATGGAAACTGTGGATCAACAAAGCCAGAAGGTTGGCGCATGTAAACTTCTTCAGTTAAAGAGCCGTGGAGAAACGCGTTTTTGACATCAAGTTGGCGAATGGGCCAGTGAAAATGAAGAGCCACAGAGAGAATAAGCCGGATGGTAGCATGAGTGACGACAGGGCTAAACGTCTCACTGTAGTCAAGCCCTTCTTGTTGATGAAAACCATTGGCAACAAGACGTGCTTTAAATCTTTCAATGGAACCGTCAGATTTCCGTTTAACACGGTAGACCCATTTATTTGGGAGAACATTCATGGAGGGATGAAAAGGAACCAGGGACCACGTGCCTGTGCTTTGCAGAGCATTGAACTCGTCGGCCATTGCCATACGCCATTCAGGGGATTTATTTGCCTGTGTAAAACAAGTAGGCTCAACTATGTCAATAGTCACAGCAGAAACAATAGCATATTTGGGATTCGGTTTTTGGATGCCATCCTTTGAACGTGTAACCATGGAGTGAACAGGTGAAAGCTGTCTCTGAGAGGAAGATGAGACAGGAGTAACACTTACTTCATTCGTAGAGGAGAGGATGGGGGAAGGGTCAGAGAGAGAGGGTATAGGGGAGATGGGTTGGTGCGGATTTGGTGGGAAAGTAGGGGGAATAGGGTTAGGTGGTGTGGATGGAATAGGGGGAGGCATGGGATGGTGTGGATGGTGTGGTAACGTACAGGGAATAGGGTTAGGGTTTGGTGGGGTGGATGATGTGGTGGGATAGATGGACGGATGGGGGTTTGGGGTTACAGTAGGGGTAATAGGGTTCCTAGAGGGATATTGTAAAGGAGAGGGATCAATGTTCAATACCGTAGATAATTGGGAGGATGAAGGTGTTGTAGAAATGGATTCTTTGTATGGGAAAGTGGTTTCATCAAATAAGACATGACGTGACAAAAATATGCAACCAGTGGACGTATCTAAACACCTATAACCTTGTTGATTTAATGAATAACCTAAGAAAATGCAACGTTTGGAGCGAAATTGCAACTTGTTAGTATTATAAGGACGAAGAAACGGAAAACATGCACACCTAAAAACTTTAAGAAAATCATATTGAGGAGATTTTTTAAACAGTTTTTGGAATGGAGACTCATCATGGAGAACTTTAGTTGGTAAACGATTGATCAAATAATTTGCGGTATGAAAAGCATCATCCCAAAATGAAATTGGTAAGGATGAATGAGCAAGAAGAGTGAGACCAGTTTCAACTATATGACGATGTTTACGTTCTGAAATGCCGTTTTGTTCAGGATGATGTGGACATGTAAAGCGATGTAGAACACCATGTTGAGTCAAAATTTTTTTAAAAAGGTTGTTTACGTACTCTCCTCCTCCATCAGTTTGAAAAGATTTAATTTGAGTATTAAACATGTTTTCAACCAGTTTCTTAAACGACACAAAGGTAGGAAAAACATCAGATTTTAGTTTTAAGGGATATAACCAAGAGTAGCGAGAAAAATCATCAATAAATACGACATAATATTTAAAACCATTGATAGACAATGAAGGTGAAGTCCATACATCGGAATGAACCAATTCTAAAGGAGACGAAGACCGAGAGACAGACAATTGAAAAGGTAACTTGTGACTCTTACCCATGGGACATGAGTGACAGAACTCACTAGTTACAACGCCCTTAATGGGCAATTTATTCCTAGAAACTAAACTTTGCAAAATATGAGAAGATGGATGACCTAACCTAGAGTGCCAAATGGAATTGGACACCCTAGTTCCTAAAAATGCAGACACGCCTTTATTTGAAGATGAAACACCAGAAAAAGGGTAGAATCCATTCCTACTCGGGCCTTGTAAAAGCATCCTCCCCGTGTGGAGTTCCTGAACACAGTATGAGTTGGGGTATAAGGTTAGAGAGCAGTTATTATCATTAGTAAAACGATGGATGGAAATAATATTAGTTGATGCATTTGGGCAGAGCAGTGTATTAGGTAAACGAAAAGTGGAGGTAGGTGTACGAATGGAAGTGTTGCCTATGTGTGAAATTGTCAAACCTGTGCCACCAACAACTCCATTGACTTGGTCTATGCCATTATAAGGACGAGGATGTGAAACACTAGCAGGATTATTCGTGATGTGAGCATTGGCCCCGGAGTCAAATAACCACTCTTGTATGGCAGGTGCAGTTGCAGAAGCAGGAGGTGCACTCGCAGCAAAAGCCTGCAGTCGTGGTGCAGGGATGCGTCCCTCATAAGACATGTTTAGGCGGTTGAAACAGTCAATCGCAGAATGACCATGACGACTACAGATTTGACATTGAATCCGTCCGGTAGGAAAATTACTTTGAAAGGGAGCAGTGCCAAGAACCCCATCATTTTGGCGAGAGTTAGACCCTTGGTGAGAGTGGGACCCTTGGTGAGAGTGAGGGGAGTTGCAGTGGCGGTTGGAAGAACCTCGACCATTACTAAAATTACTACGACCACGGAACCCAGGAGAGGGCCCTCGTCCCCGAAAAGAGGCAGGTGTACGGCTACCATTGCGAACGGCGGCAAGAGCAGTGAGTCCGTTGTCAGTACCAAATGCAGAATGCATTTT
Organism: Malus domestica; assembly: GCF_042453785.1. Lineage (NCBI taxonomy): Eukaryota > Viridiplantae > Streptophyta > Magnoliopsida > Rosales > Rosaceae > Malus > Malus domestica. The sequence goes on along the minus strand of NC_091667.1, from coordinate 30,006,762 downwards.
TTGTCGTCTTTCAGCGCCAAGGAGTAGGGCTTCCAAAGCACTATAGGTAATGGCCTCATCACGAGCTTGGGCTGAAGCAACTGTGCTTTCATAGGCAGGGCCGACGTTGTTGAGAATAATGGCAACGATGTCGGAGTCTGAAACAGGAGCACCAGAGAGAGAGAGGGTATCTGCTAGACAATTAATTTTATCCAAAAAATCAGAAATGGAAGAATCACCTCTGTGAGTATTCATCAACTCACTACGAAGCTGGAAAAGACGACCGGTTGACTGAGAAGCATATCGATCACGGAGTGTGGTCCAGGCAGAATGGGAGCTAGTTTTCCCAATTAAAGCAGCAAGCACGGTAGGGTGGACGGAGGAGTTGATCCAGGACATAACAGTGGCATCCTGTTGGATCCAAGTTTCGAAATCAGGGTTGACTTTGTCAGTGAGGATACCATCCTTATCTGTCAGGAATGCTGGAGGACACGGACTAGTGCCATCAACAAAGGAAACAAGATTGCGGCTGCGGAGAAGAGGTAACATTTGGGCCTGCCAGAGAGGGTAGTTGGTACGATCAAGTTTGATCGTGAGAAAATTGGAGACATTAGGGAGGGGAATGGGAGAGGAAGATTGAGAAGCCATGGGAGAAGGAGAAAAAAATTATTGTCGTTAGACTTTAGCTCTGTGATACCATGAAAGAATTTAAGCTAGGGTTGGAAACATAAATGGTATAAGCTCAACTCAATTAATTATGAGTGAGGTATGGACTTCATTATATAGAGATTACAAGATGAGGTTGGTTACAATATAAACTTATCATCTGTTTACATTTGAATTCAAAACTAAGTTATACAGGAGTTGGAGATAATGACGAATTGTGATCCCTTGCTATCTGTTGAAGAGGTTGAAGAGTATTCAACTTGTGTAGCTGACTTGGACGTGGAGAGTCCTTTTCCATGCATTGCTGACGTGGAGAAAGATACTGAATATTTGGTTTATCAGTTCTAATATTCACATCTAATATTGACGTATAAGAAAACAAATGGGGGACATATAAGCAAAGCTGAGACAGAGAGTTTACATATATAATCCCTATTTCCTCTTTTTTCATCTGCTCTCAGATACAATGTGAGTGACTAAATGAGTGCATTTAAATTAGAAAGAGATGACATAGGCATAACTGGGCAAAGAAAAGGAGGAAGATAAGATGAAACAAAGAAAAGGCCTTTAAAAAAAATTTGACAGAGGCGTTTTCAGCAAGTAAAAAAACAGAGGCATTTCCAAACAGAAGATTAAGTGTTAGACTTGAGTCACAGACTCACATGAGTACTGAAGGGGGAGGAGAAAAGGCTAACGTCCACCCGCGGCGAATTAGGGATGCATGCGCACGGTTCAATGCCAATGCATACGATGGTATAGTTTGACCATTCATTCAAGTTCCCTAAACAAGCAAACTAGGATGAAAATAAATGATTTCATGCAATAGACGTGCAATTCTCGTCAATATTTATGTTTTCATGTCAAGGCAGCATATGAGAACTGATAGCATTCAACATTGCTCACTCCTTATCTAATGAAAAATCGTTTTGCTCCTAACATTCAATTCCTCCGATGACTGGTTTATGAGTTTCAGCCAATTCCTCTCTTACCCTCTCCGACCCAAAAAAGGTAGGAAAGGCCTGAAATTGCCCGGAAAAATAAACACCGCAAGCTGGGCTTTTGGAACTCTTCGGTCGAGGGTAGATTCGAGCACGCAAAGCTCGAATGTTGTTGTTATTAGCACTCTCTTGAGTCGAATTGTTGTGGTTGCAGTGGCAGCCGTCAGAAAACGTCGATTTTTGGGTTTCTCGTTCGAACGGTAAGTAGGCGTCAGTGAGGAGCGAGAGGGGGAAGAGAGAAGAAGAGAAGAAGAGAAGAGAATAAAAAATAAAACGTATATATATTTTCTCAGAATGTGGCAGAGAAGTAATAAATCAAATTTAACAGGGGCAAAACGAGAAGCAAACTGTGGTTGTGAACAGTGAATCAGCTGGTTTTGAGTTTTAGTATATATCAAATTAAATTTGGTTGTGACTTCTTGATTCTTATTATCGTTAGAATTTATATTATTTTCATATTTTTTAAATTGCTCCAACATTTTCTTCTATAAAGTATTCAGTTGTTTCTTTCAAATTATCTAATGTTAACAATAATCAGTTGTGTCTTTTAGCTAATGCAATCATTATTATACATAAATTCTGACTTGCAGGTTGCAACCAATCCAATACATAGTTTAGTGGTGCCACCCGTTAAAAAGTATTCCAATCATTCCACAAATGTACGTCATGTAACGTCATCCAGTCCCATGAAAGTGTCACTTGAAATCAAGGACACTGAAAATCATTCGTGTTCTTTTTGAGTCTTTGCGTCAACTTAATTACCAAACGCACTAAATATCAAAAGCTATAATAATTGCATGCGTATATATGCATGGTTAGGGAATCTTGTTGTTGGAGATGCTTACTGGAAAATGGCCTACAGATAAAATGTTCAAAGAACCTGCACAAGTTCGTTCGGATAGCTTTGCCTGAGCTTGTTGAAGAAATATGTGATCCCGTGCTTCTTCAAGTAAACGAAAGCAGCACACATAGTAGTTAACAGCAACAGAACATGTCATCTATTTCCTCTCCGTGTCAACTGTGAACGGTAAGAATAGTTTCAAAGAAAGCAGAGCTGAGATTTGAAGTTCTTATTCTTGGAAGTTTAATACATCATTTATTTTTAGTGAAGTTTGTTATAATTGAACCTGCAAGGCTCCGATTTGCTTAATCACTGTTAAAGGTTTTAATCTTGGGATTATTAGGCTTATTCCTGTTTTAGTGAAGTTTGTTATAAATGACCAGCTGACATGATGAGTTGTAACTTGTATAAGAGCACTAGCTCTCAGTATTGTAATCAGAAGAGTTTTTACAGAAAAAATTACAAACACAAAAATATATTGGAGCTCTGCTCCCTTCTACTTCATCTTCTCCATTTGCCATTTCTATTGCAGCTTGCAGGTTGAGATAGCGTCCTGAGATTTGTGATCCTAATCCTATCATCTCGCTGCCATGGACGCGCGAGTTTCAGCCGCGTTCGACTCCTTTGAAGCTTCAGTGCGTGCTGCATTCCGTGAAGCTCTGGTACCCGTCTGCCATGAACTTTCTCTGTTACGCCGTGATTTGGCTGTCGCAGTTGGGGGAGTTTCTGATCCAGCCCCGATGATTTCCGACGACGCTGAATCAATCGATCTCGGTCATCCCGGACTTCAAGGAGACAACAATCCACCGAGAAATCCATCGCCAATGGAAACAAGAAAATCTAAGAACGGAATATACCCATCAGAAAATGTTCAACCAAACAAGAAAAACTCCACAATGTTGTAATGGAAATACTTGTTTTCTACGAACTACGCCTCACAAAGAACGCCAGGCAAATTACGAAACAGCAACTACAGCCTCGGGGGTAGCCGCCACAACTGCAGCCTTGGGGGGAGCAGAAGTACTCGGTTTTGCATCCTTGGTGGGAGCTGGGTCTGGCGGTGAAGGCTTAAGGTGGGGAGGTGTATTATGCTTCAATTTTAAAAGTATCTGCCTCATCCTTGAAAGCTCGGTTGGCTTTCCAGGCTTTGGACCTTGGACAACGAGAATGGATGGCTTCTTTTCCGTATCCTTCTTCCCTATCTTCTTCTCGATTGCTGGCACCTCATTGGGGATGAGGTCCGCAATTGCCTTCCAGTAGTTCTTGTCTACCTCAGCAATGAAACTTCTCTTGATTAGCTAGGAACAGCTGAGAAACGCCAAAATACAAGTTCAAAACAATGTCAGAAATGCATGTTAACTCCTCGCTTCTTCATACCTTAGAAGTTAGATGCCAGAGAAATCGATATGGATATTAAAGGCAAAGAAACCGCAAAGTTGTGACAAAGTTCAATTCCAAAATGTTTAGCTAAAAGGACTAGAGTTCAGAAAACCATTAACACAACCAATACTAGTAGCATTTGTTTTACGATGAAGCCTAACAGGGAAACATTGTAAATTTACATAGCGAATCCTAAACAGTTGTGACCATCACTTTAGTTGAATTCAGAAAAGTTCAGTCCCAGCAGAGAGAATAAAAGTTACGATCTTGTAAAAAGTTATGAATAACCAAGCTGAGCGGATGTCGGGAGCTACGTGTCAACAATTTGTGGCTCTTCTCCATCGCCTATTTCGATCAAGTATTCAATTATTGAATGAATCAGCAATTCAAAAACGAAAGTTAAATGAAATAAACAAACTATAAGCATCAGTCGAAAGAATCTTCATATGCATTCCAACCAAAAACTTAAAATCGAGGCAGTAAAGTAAGAAATCGACATTACTAGAAGAGCTCATTGAAACAAAATATTGTGCCATGCCGATCATAATTTTTTGGAAAGCTAATTTGGTCTAACCTTCTCCCTTTCCCTGTTAGCAGCCTTGTTATTTTCAGTAGTGATCTTCCTCTTCTGGTAGAATCCCACCTTGAATTCATCTGCTTCCTCAATTATTTGAACCAACAACTCCTTTTCTCTCTTCTCCTTCTCCTCGGGATGAATCGCATTCTGCCTGAATGTCACAAAAGCTTGGATTATTATAACTCCCTTACAACCTCACAGAATTCAACCATTTATTTCTCCCACCACCTTCAATGCAAACATAAAATCACTTTCTGATAGTCAATAACTACAATTTGACAACAATCACGAATTTTTTTTGGATTCGAATTCAGCTCCGCAATCTTATACGAACAATCGGCACGTTAAATTCATAAACATTTTAACAAGTTTTGTATTTTTTTAGATAAACAATCAATTTAACAATTTGTTATCAGAAAGACGATTACTGATCACTAAGCATGCAATTCTTGAAAACTACCGAAATCAAAACAACAACTTCCACTCAATTTCTCAGCAACAGAAAGATCAAACCAAATCAAAACCAACAACTTTCAACTAAATTGCACAATATAGTTCCCTAAGCAAGCTTGCTTATTTTTCAACTCTTTAACTGATGTGTGACTTCTAACTGTAATTTTTCGTATTTCTTCTTTTATGTTCTGATTATTGAATTTGAAATCACTTAATGAACTGAAATTGCCAAACCATGTTAGAGTGTAATTTTGCGCGTTCCATTTGAGTTTACAAACAACATTTACATTCATATGTATCTTTTGTTCAGTGCCTATCACCTGTTTGACAAAATATACCAGAGAAACACGCACGCTCGCACACACGGTTTTCTCGGTTCTTTGTTCTCTGTTTTTAGATGTTTCTGGATTGAGAATTTCATGGGTGAAATGCCTCTGCGCATTGGGTCTAAATTGCAGGTGAGAAAACACAGAGAGCCAGCAAAGCTTCGTAGAGAGGAGGCATGAGTTTCCTATGATGGTAAGTCTATTCCTTCATTTGGGTAAAGCATCTTCATTGTGGTGCATTTGGCAAAACTCGAGACCCTTTTATGCATTTTTTGTTTTGATTGGTTTGTTGGATGTCAGCATGCGGGACGCTTGAGTTTGAGTACCTTTGTCTGTTTCGATATGATTTTCACTTGAACAGTGCAATTGGAGATCCTACTTTAGACTAAAGTAATGTCCTCAAATAGCACTATTCCAGTAACAAATCAACAATATCAATTGGGGTGTGCTATCCACACACCCCATTTTACTTCTCACACACCCCTTGATAATTTATGTCCATTGATCTTCTTCAATTCATCCGATCCGACGGCCGAAAATTAAAAAGGTGTGTGAGAAGTAAAATGGGGTGTGTGGATATCACACCCCTATCAATTACGGAAGTGATTTTCACTCTCTTATTAGCTTCTCACACATTCTTTATTATTATAACAAAAAAATTAAATAAATTAAACGTAAACAAGGGACATAATTAAATAGGATTGTGCGTGAGACTAAGGGTCAATTTGGGATTGTTGTGCTTTTAAAAAAAAACTGATTTTGTTGTGTTTTAAGAATAATCAGTTGTAAATTAAAGCAGATGAACGTTTAGTTAACTGTGTTTTAAAAGTGCTATGAATAAGAAAAGCAATGTAAAAGCATTGGTAAATTTTAATGTAACAGTAATGTAATTGTATACAATGACAAAATAGATATAGTAGCAGGAGTGGGGAGACAACAGCTGTGGCGAGGACAATGGTGGTAATAATGGTAGTGGTGGTGGTGGTTGCAATGGTGGTGATGGTAGCAGGAATGGAGGTGGTGTTAATAGCAGGATGTGGTGGTTGGGGTGTAGAGGTAATAATGGTGCTAATGGCGATGCTAACATCGATGGTGGCAGTTGTGGTTGTGGTGGCAGTGGCGGCGGTTGTGGTTATAGTGGAGGTATGGTGGTGGTGCTAAAAGTGGGATATGGTGGTTGGGGTGTAAAGGTAACAATGGTGCTAGGGACGGTGGTAGTGCTAGTGGTGGGAGTGGTGGCGGTTGCAGCTGTGGTGGTGATGGCAACGACGACATTAATGATGGTAATGACAATGGCGGTAGTGGTGGTTATGGTTATGGTTATGGTGGTGGTAATGATGTTGATAGTGTAAGGTTAGTGTTTGTAATGGTAGGTCATAACAGTCACTTTATTCTCTAAGGGATAAAATATGTGTGGAATGCAAATAATGTCATTCTAAAAATATTAATTAATGAAGATATTACAACCTACAAGCTACTTTTAAAATTTGTTGTCTAGAAGCTATTACTTTTAAAATAAGCAGCATATTTTACTTTTACCAAACATTTTTTTTACTGCTTAGCTTTAAAGTGAAGCAGTTTTTGGTGAAAAAAAAAGCTATACCAAACGGGGCATAAAAATGGTGTGTATCCCTATCAACAATATCAACAGTAACATCATTGTTATTTAAGATTTATTTGTTATGAATGTAACGAGACAACATACAATCATAGACGAGACAATCTTGTCAACATATCGAGATGACAGTGCTCGAGGATAGTTCTATTTGAATTCGTTTTCGTACTTTGAAGTTGGTGGCCACTTTTTTTCTTGATTCCGGGTTGAAAGCCCGGCAATTTTTTTTTCAGGGGTCGCTCTTTTAAACCTTCTAACCTCTTGTACATTTTCTCGTCTCCTTAATGAATATTATACTTTCATAAAAAATGAAAAACAAAGAGTATTTGCTACGTCACAGATGCATCGCAATTTGCAAGAGTAATAATTGTGAGAGTAGAAAACTAGCCAATTTACCATTTGCATTACGGTAGAAAACTAGCTAGTGGAAGACTAGCTAACCTTCCACTAAGGTAGAAAACTAGCTAATGAGTCTTACAGTTTTACTTTCTACCTGGGCCGAACATTTCATAACTAACGTGTAAGTCCCTTTCTGCTTTCTATGATAATTCTCTTTGTTTTATTTTTTATTATTCAGTTTTGTTCTTTCACCAGAGGATTTTTTTCAGTGTGCCGGAAATATAGCTCGGTACACGTGTAACAAAACAATGGTTGATTTTCTTGACATGGCTTTCTAAATACCTAATTAAGAAGAGTAATGCTACACTTAGTCAAATTCTTAGAGAAATTTTGCTACATTAGTCTCCAGGGTGTGGGAGCAGGCATATCCAGATTTGTCTGTAGGAAAATATGAATCAAATTCTTAGAGAAATTATGTGCATATCAGCAGTGGCGGATCCAGGAAATAATGTTTGGGGGGTCAACAAGGATAGCGCGCACATCGCGAAATTTTTTTTTAACAGAAACAGCATGCATATCGTCATTTCATCGGATCTTGGTAGGATAGCGTGATCAGCCTCTCGCCGATAGTTACCATACTAAAAGGTGCCTTCACTTTCCCTAACAACCAAAAATAAACATAAAATTGGGTTGGATGGTTCATAATAAACATAAATTCTGATGTCAATATGGTGGTTCATAATAATATTTTTTAGAGATCATATTAATTTATGTTGAATATAAAGAGAAATAAAGTTGTTAAATATGTGGATGTGGAAAGGGCACACACATCATTACCATTAATTTATGTCAAATATGTGGATGTGGACGCATGGGAACTTTGCAATCTGCACCAAGACTTAATGGTGACATCTTCAACTTGACACACGAACCGAACTGACAGCCTATGGCTTTTTACACAAAGCAAGCAATTTGATGCTAGCTGTACAAATTTGATTGGAGAGAAACTAAGAAAAAAAATTAAATAAGAAGAGTGTGGTCACGTGGTGTGAAATAAAGAGAGAGAACGTCTTCGTCTTCGTCTTCCTCTTCCGCCAAACCGAACGAAAACCAGAAGAAACCCAGAAAAATGCAACAGCTCCTAGAGGTCGCACCAGCAGCTTTAAGGGGTCGCACCAGCAGCTCCAAGGGACCACTAAGGTTATTTCCATGGCTTCCAAGGGGTCGTGCGACCCCATTGACCCTATTGTGGCTCCGCCTCTGCATATCAGTATAGTTTGACAAATCAAAGCTAAAAACCGCGTTGCTCCAATTTTCTTTCTATTGACTAACGAGCCTGTGATGTCTATTAATTCCCTAGTCTTAAATCTAACAGTGACGGGCATTTATTTGCCCTGACAGACTATCAAAGCTGTTTGTCGTGTTCCCTAGTCCTAATCTACCCGCTGTGCAACCCAATTCGGACCCTGAAATTGACTCCATTCTTTGCGTCAACCAACAGTTACATAAATATCCAGAGCTTCATTTTGCAGCCTTGCTAAAATGGAGTTCTCAAGTATTCATATTAGCATTTGGCTTATTTTCATCCAACCACTCTTTCTTCTCTTTCTTTTTAGCTCTGCCTCCTCCTCCCGTTTAGCGGGAAATGAGGTGGATAGGCTTTCCCTGCTTGCCTTCAAAGCTGAAATCGTGACCGATACCCTCGGCATCCTTAGCCCTTGGAATGAATCCCTCCACTTTTGTCATTGGCCAGGCATCACTTGTGGCCACAGACACCAGAGGGTTACGGTGCTCGACCTCCAATCAAGCAGGCTGGCAGGCCACCTATCTCCCCACATTGGAAACTTGAGCTTTTTGAGGGCTTTATACCTCCAGAACAATAGCTTCAGCCACACCATCCCTCCAGAAATTGGTCGTTTGTTCCGCTTGGAAGAACTATTCCTTGATAACAACTCCTTCGGTGGTCATATTCCATTCAACATATCACGTTGCTCTAACCTCCAATACCTACGCTTAAATGGCAACACTCTTAGTGGCGAACTTCCAACTGAAATTGCCTCATTGTCCAAGCTTCAGGTACTTGGTTTAGGCAAGAACAATTTTTACGGGAAAATCCCACCTTCTTTTGGGAATCTTTCTTCTCTTTCGAGGCTATCTTTGCCTCAAAATAATCTCCATGGAGGTATTCCAAATAGCCTTGGCCAGTTGAAAGGCTTAACGGGTTTTTCACTGGCTATGAATTATTTGAATGGTACCATCCCTCCCTCCATATACAACCTCTCGTCAATTCAAATCATTTATATGTTTCAAAACAACCTTCGTGGAACTCTTCCACCTGGCTTGGGCCACACTATATTTCCAAACCTCGAAACATTTGTTTTCTATGCCAACCAATTCACTGGATCAGTACCAGCTTCAATCTCCAATGCCTCAAACCTTTCAAAATTTGATATCGCATTCAATAAGTTTACTGGAAAAGTGCCTAGTCTGGCACGCCTGTCAAATTTGTCTTGGTTTGAACTTGATGAAAACAATCTTGGAAATAATGAGGAAGGTGACTTGGATTTCATCTCTTCTCTAGTTAATTGCACCAATTTAGAAGTGTTATCTATCGGTACCAATAATTTTGGAGGAGTGCTGCCTAAATCTATCAGCAATCTCTCAACAAAGCTCAAGGGAATATATTTATATGAGAATCAGATACGCGGAAGCATTCCCGTCGGGGTTGGAAATCTTATCAACTTGGAGAGACTAAGCTTTTATGCGAATTTATTGGCAGGCACTATACCGAGTTCAATATGTAAACTGAATAAGCTTTATGGCCTAGATCTACAAGCCAATGAACTGTCAGGTAATGTTCCATCATCTCTAGGAAATCTAACTTCATTAAGCAATTTGTATCTCCGGTCAAACAAGTTAAATGGAAGCATACCACAAAGTCTCGGAGACTGCAGGTTTTTGATATATTTGGATCTTTCCCACAACAATCTTAGCGGTCCATTTCCAAAACAAGTCATCAATTTACTTGTTCACTTGAATCTAGCTAGAAACCAACTTACTGAATCCATTCCCTTGGAAGTAGGTAACTTACAGCATCTTGTTTTCTTGAATGTTTCTGAAAACAAGTTATCTGGTGAGATTCCACAAAGCTTAGGGAGTTGCACAAGTTTGACGACTCTGTCTCTGAGAGAAAATTTATTGCAGGGGACAATTCCTAAATCCTTGAGCTCTTTGAAAGGAATTGAAGATTTTGACCTCTCTCACAACAAATTGTCTGGCATAATTCCCAACTACTTGGGGAGTTTCCCCTTCTTGCATAATTTGAACCTCTCATTTAACGATTTTGAAGGCGCAGTACCAATCCAAGGAGTTTTTAAGAATGCAAGTGCGGTATCTGTTGTGGGAAACACACGGCTTTGTGGAGGTATACCTCACTTAAGATTGCCTAAATGCATCTCCAAGCAATCTAAGCGCGGGTTATCTCCTAAGATGAACTTAATTATCTCAGTTTCCTGTGGGGTTGTCGGCTTGGTCTTGGTGTTGTTACTTGCTCTTCTTTATCGATCAAGAAAGGCTAGAGCGCTCAAGTCAACTTCAGGATCATCACTGGGGGTTTCACTCTTGAAACTGTCCTATGGAGATCTCCTCAAAGTAACTGATGGGTTCTCTGCTTTGAATCTGATTGGTTCTGGAAGTTTCGGGTCCGTATACAAGGGAGTTCTCAATCAGCATGAAGAAATAAATGTTGCGGTGAAAGTACTCAATCTTCAAACTTCAAGAGCTTCTAAAAGTTTCATATCTGAATGTGAAGCCTTGAAAAGCATTAGGCATCGAAATCTTGTCAAGCTACTGACTGCTTGTTCAAGCATTGACTTTCAAGGAAACGAATTCAAAGCCCTGGTGTATGAGTTCATGGTGAATGGAAGCCTAGATGAGTGGCTGCACATATCAGCTCAAGAAGTAGGTAGGCCAGCCAATCTGCCAAAGAATCTGAATCTCACTCAAAGAGTTAACATTGCCATCGATGTAGCGTATGCTTTGGATTATTTGCACAACCGCTCCCACATGCCAATAGTTCATTGTGATATAAAGCCCAGCAACATTTTGTTAGACAATGACATGACTGCTTGTGTTGGTGATTTCGGTTTAGCAAGGTACCTCCGGGATGCTTTTTGCCCATCTCCTTTGCACGAGAGCAGTTCCAATGTCATAAAAGGCACCATAGGCTATACTCCCCCAGGTAAATTTTCTTTTGTATATATTTTATTTGTGCTTCCAGTATGGTTTTGCATATAGCATAAGTTTTTTGAAGTCACACATAAGAACAAAGCTATGTTTTTGTGCATATAACTTAAGAGTATGGAATGGGAGGCGAGCTGTCAACATATGGCGATGTGTATAGCTACGGAATACTGTTGTTGGAGATGTTAACTGGCAAGAGGCCGACAGATGACATGTTTAAAGGTGGTATGGACCTGCACAATTTTGTTATAACGGCTCTACCAGAACGTGTGGGAGAAATATGTGATCCACTACTTGTTCAAATAGAAGAAAGCAGCAGCAGTACTAATCCCAGAAGTAATAGGGGGAATCATGCCCCAAATGATCAAAGAAAAAGGGTTGTGGAGTGCTTGACTGACATTGCAAGAGTAGGAGTTGCTTGTTCTGTAGCGACGCCGAGAGAGCGAAAGGACATGAGCAATGTGGTAGCTGAATTGAGTCTAATAAGGGATGTGCTAACTGGAACTAGGATGACCAGAGAGAATCTGTGATGACGACCTAAGTAGTGAGTAATAATACCCTGTTATCATTAAATAAAATCCCATGACAGTGCTTGAATTTTGCATGGTGATCTTCTGATTGATGACGAGGAGGACTGGAACAAGTGAAGTGGATTTTCCCGTTTTGCAATTTCATTTTGTATGTTTTGTGAATGATCTTAATTTGTAAGATCATCTTTATGTTTGCTTGGAAATTTGAAATTTGTCAATTTAAGGTTGGTTCATGTTCTTATAATTAAATTATGCAATTTTAAGTTTAGAATTTGTCAATTCAAGTTTGGTGTGTGTGTATATATATGTATGTATGTATGTATGTATGCATGTATTCAAGCCTTTTCGTACACAGCCTGCAAAAATAAACGTTAAGCGCACCTCTTGCATTGTTAATAAATTTACTCATTGCTCATTTGGTGGTTTTGGTAGCCCAAGTATCAGGCCGGGTAGGCAGAGAAATCTTATTTTTGGGAGTTTGGTTAGGGCGTGTTTGGTATCGTACTTAAATGTTTTCATAATTTTTTAAAATATTTCTTAAGAACATCTTTTAAGAACAATTTTATTTAAGATTCAAGAACTTGTTTGGTATGAGATTTAAAATGGTTTAAAAAAATTTAATTAAAAATAAAAGGAAAAAAACAAACCTACAACAACTCCCGGTGGGTTCGAGCATTACTACTAATTTAATTAGATAGATAGAGAGATCAAAAGAGAGGGTCGCAAGCAAGGGTGAGAGAGAAAGAGAAGAGAGAGAGCTTAGAGATGGGCGTGGATCTCGGGCGGGTTGGGCGTGTTGCATGGTCAAACCAACCCTAACCCAACCTTTACAATTTGGGTTGGGTTTGGGTTCATACGGGTGTAGTCAGGTTCAGGTTTGAAGTAGGTTTAGATTTATTTGGATTGGGTTCGGATTTGCCCATGGAGTTCAACCTTATAACACATTATTTTGCATAACTATTCAAATTTTGAACCAAAAAGCGTCAATATTAGTTAAAATTTCATTTACACAAAAGTTAAAACAAACAACTTAGAGATCTTACCTCTCTTAAAGTATTATCTGTAGCCAATTTTTGCATGGAGATAATCCAAATAGCTTGGGACAGTGTTGACCCTAAAATCTACCAAGCCTACGTGGCGCGCAGGCCGAGTATATTCTAAGCTAACTACGTCCTTCGGTGATTGCGGGGCGTGCCAACTCGTCGGCCGAGGCTCGGCCGAGGAGTAAATTTGATGATGTTGCGTTGGGTCGCGCTACTGACTTCTGCGTCTTGCGATTGCGGCCGAGAAAGGAACACGTCTCGGCCTCTTGGGTTCTCGAGCCTGAAGACAAGGCTGCTATTTCTTACAAAGTTCACGAACCGAATTCGGCTTTCAATGTGCCGAATGTAATAACTGTGACACCTCACCTCGCCGAGAAGGCTAATGAGATGACCTCGACCAACAAGGATTCGAAAACCCTTCTCGACCGAGACTTGGATAGGTAATCGACCGTTCTCGCCGCAGTGCTGTTGATGCCAACGGAAGATACTGCGAGACCGACCAATTCTACGGTGACAGAGCTATCTATGCCGACTTAAGATATCACCGGTTGCTTCCACAGTGCTGTTGATGCCAACGGAAGATGTGTCAGCGAAAAAGGAAAAGAAAAAGATCTCAAGTTGTGAGAGTTTGCGCAGGGCAATTTTGTGTTGATTTTGTCGGGCGTTTCCTGATGCACAGCTTCCGCTATTTATAGCACTGGACCCCGAATCTGAGATAGAATCCTATTCGGACTAGGTTTTCCCTCTCCGGATCAATATCACCTCGACCAGTCCTGTTTTCATTAGGATTGTGAACCTAGTCCTTATTCGAGCCCTATCCGCTTCTAGGCTGTTAATCCTGCCGAGAATCCCTATTGTATCAGGACTCGGCTTGTCATTGCATTTTGACCTAACCGGCCTAGGTTTGGAAGCCCATAAGCTGAACGATCCATGGTCTTCTTGTCGCAAGGCCTTCCGGGCCGAGAATGGTTCTACACTCGGCCCAAACTATTATTTTGGGCCCAAACATTGCCCCCTCGCTTCTGAGGTCCTCGGCCTGCAATCTTCGGCCGAGTTCCGGCCTTGAAGAAGCGAATCTACCACTCAGAATCCTCATACCCGAGTTCCAAGGCGCATTTATTGAGCACGATCGCACGATCTTGATCCTGCTAACCTACTCACCACGTGGCGTCCTCTAATATGGCCAATCCCACATAATGACGTCTAAGGCGTGCGGCAGCCTGAACTGTCTTGCCATCATGACCACTATCTCAATCCGCGAGCCACTACCTCAGTCCGTGAGCCCATTTGTCATCGTGCGGTCGTCGAACCGTCTTTTCGTCATTAATTTAGCCGTCACACGCAATCGTGCGCCCCCAAAACCCTAAAACCTTCGGTCTTCTCAACCGCATTTCCCAAATGTTCATCATGATCAACAATTCCTTTGGTCGATTTTGCCCTTTGTTTTGAATTTCGAACGATTGCTCTTCCCCCCACAACTCTATAAATACCGAAATTTCCTCATTTGTACTTTTACGCTCTCAAACTTCCCAAAATTCTCTGCCATTGATTTCTAGTGCCTCTCCTATTCCGAGTCTTCGTCTTTAAATCCCCAACCCAGAAAAACCCTTTTACTCCGTGCTTCTTTTTCATAATGGCATCCTTCATCTCCAAGCTTTCCAGGGAATGTGACCAACATCCGAAGATCCTTGATCGGAGCTCGATCAAGACCATCCGGTTTGAAAACGACATGAACACCCAGTACCAAATCCTGGGTCCTCTCTTCAAGGCTACAATACCGCCGACTATCATCGGCCTTCTACAGGAGCACTGCCTAAAACCCTTGCTTCGAGGGTTTGAATGGTCGCGATGGGATGCGGCTAAACCCCAGGGCTCCTGGCCCTCGACGACCACATCCTGGGCAGCCTGGGTCGTTCGAATGGAACGACTCTTCGGCGAGCAATGGAAGGCCCTTGGCATCTACGACGCCATCCTCCTTTCGTCCATGGAAATCGTCCCCGACAAGGAACTTCTCCAAGCCGCTCTGTGCTTCTGGTGTTCGGCTACCAACACAATGGTCCTTCCTCTGGGTCCCATGGGTCCCACCGTCCTGGATATTACTGCCATTCTGGGGACTTCGGCGACCGGGATCCCTGTCGACGCGACCCTCTCTGGGCATCCGTCGAATATCGACCTGAAAACGCTCTTCGACCGTCGGGCCTTCGAGACCTTGAGCCGTGACGGTCATATCCCGTCGAAGGAAGATATTCAGAAGCTCCACAAGAACTTCTGTAATTACAACACCCTCTATCTTCACTTCGCCGGCCGAGGAGAAGAGGACCTGCGAGAGGAGAGCATGAAGCTTTCCTCTTCTACTGGTACAACAAATACATTTGTTGTACCAAGTCA
This sequence comes from Malus domestica, assembly GCF_042453785.1. NCBI lineage: Eukaryota > Viridiplantae > Streptophyta > Magnoliopsida > Rosales > Rosaceae > Malus > Malus domestica. The sequence continues at coordinate 29,991,385 of NC_091667.1, read as the reverse complement.
AACAAGTGTTTGGTCGAGAACATGCCGGTAGCCGAAGCCCTGGCCAGTGGTCACGTCTTGGCGCTGAGTTCCAACATTCTCGCCCAACTTTTCCGCTGCCTGGCCGAGGCGACCCTCCAAAAGGTCGACCCGCACCAGAATGGTCCTCTCTGGGTCTTCCAACTCTGGTTGCAGGTATACTTCACCTCCATTCGGCCGGCCATAGCCGAATTCTCACCAACAGAGGCGCTTGGGTCTCAATTGGCCTCTCGACCGACACCTCCCCATCAAGCCGAAGAGGTATTTCGGTACCTCTTCGCCCTCGACGACTTCTCCAACGACGAGTTCCTAATATGTCGTCGTCGAGACTATCCTTCCTCCATCAGGCTGCCTATCTCCTCATGGAGCGCGGAGGAGGACGCCGATCTCCGTCAGACCTGGGGGTCGTTTGTGCTTGCCCGCGACCTCCCTCTCGGCTGCGATGGGAAACGGTCAGGATGGGAAGTATATCATCCGAACTTCCTCGCCCGACAGCTCGGCTACCTTCAGGGCTGCCCTATCCCCCTTCTCTTCTCCCGAACGGTCCTAAGCCGTGGACGCGAACCTCGTTCCTCTGAGAAGGAATGTAGAATCGCCGTGAAGGAGTTCCAAGAGCGCTGCCAAAAATTCCGCCTTCGACCAGCCACCCCGGAAACCCAATGCACTGACACCTTTGGTGAGTGGTGGGAGCAATACACCCAGGAATTCTTTGGTGCGCCGGTCGAAGACGTGCTTAGCAGACTCTTTGGTGACCGGCCTAAGAAGGCCTCGGCCCCTCATCCTCAAGGTACCGGTTTCATTTTCTTCCTTTCCATCAACCTTGCATATTGAGTTGCCTTACTGAGTTGTCTTTATCTTTTTAGGTAGTCGGCCTTTGAGAAAGACGGAGGCAGTTGCCGCTGCCACGACCGGGAAAAAATCGGTCGTGGCCCAAAAGGACAAACCCGCTGGTAGGGCCGTGCTGATCAAACGGCCTCGCCAAGAGGCCGAGCCGGCTGTCGAGCCTTCCCCGCCAGCCAAGCGGGTCAAACAAATGGCGAAGAAGGGTGCCCGGGAGATCCACGTTATCTCCAGTCACACGACGACTCCCAGTGCTTCTTCTCCCGCCGCCGGCCATTCTGGGGTCGAGACACAGCCGGCCTCGGCCGCAGAGACGGCCCCAGCGCGGCCTGCCTCTGTGGCCGGCGCATCAGTTGTACCTCCCTCTGCCGAGAAGGCACCTGTCTCTCAACAGGCGGTTTCTACGACCGAGGGAACTTCTCCCAAGAATCCAAAGCCCTCGGTCCTTGTGTTGGACGAAAGCGAGGGGAGCGACGAGGTCCCGCTGGCGCACCGTCCTCATACTCGTCGACAACCTCCTCCAATACCCGAGATGGCGGTTCAAACCGGTCCCTCCCCGGTTAATCGTGGCAAGCGCACGGTCGAGGAACCGATCCCGGTGGCCGAACCTCTAGTTCCTTCTCAGGACCAGGGCGTCCCTGCCTCCTCTGAAGCAGCTGCGCCAGTCGGCCCATCGGCAGCCGACCGGGGCAAACGGCTGCTCGAGGAACCCGAGGCTACGGCGGAATCGCCGGTCCATCCCCAAGACCAAGGCTTCCATATTCCTCCACAGGAGGTTACCTCGGCCTTTGTAAGTACCTTCACTCGTCTCCTCCTGATTACTTTTCCGCTTTAGACCTCTAAACAAAGAAAAAACCAAATGTCAGGTGCCTATACATTCTTTTCACCGTCAATTCTATGCGCCGAAGGGCGTTATCTATATTTCCTGGCCGCCTCAGTGGCCATCAAACGTAGATAACCTCCATCGGCCGCGTGAAGTGAGAAGCAATCTGAGACACTGGGCTCGGCCATTGAGTTCTTTAGGTTCGAGCAACGATCTTGGGGACATGGCCGAGGTCTCCTCTCGGCAGGTTAAAACACGACACCTTCTTGCTATTCTTGTCATGACTTCCTTTAAACTTAACCTTGTTTATTTGTGCAGGCTTCATGGGAGGTTGAATTCAAAGCCCTCCTCTCCAGCACGACTGCAGAGTCCGGCCCTTCGGCCGCTTCGACTAATGCTGCCGATCCAAGTGCCCTAACCCAGCTGCGAGAAGTCCTAGCGCTCTCATCATCGCAAGTTCTTGAGCGCAACGGTCTCGATTTGCTCGGCGTGTGTCTGAACGACCTTGGAGCCGATGGTCGCCTGAGCGGAGATGCCATTGTCCGGGCATCGTCTGCCTTGGAACGCGTTCGGGAGACATTTAGTATCTTCCAGACTGCTCTGAAGGCCGAACAGGACCTGCAAGCCGCCATGGCCGTTCAAGACACCCTCCGTCCGAAGATTGACGATCTACGGGCAAAAGGAGAAACGTTAGCCGAGCTCGACCGTCAGATGGCCGAACTAGCAAAACGTCGGTCGGCCATTGCTTCTGAGCTTGCGAGGAACTTCGAGTCAGGCGGGAAGGATCGCCTAACTGAGTATGCGGCGGCCAACAAACGAGTCGAGCGGCTGAAGCTGGATAAAAAGAATCGGCAGGCCGAAGTCATCATAGCCGACGTGCGGTGGTTGGAGCTGAAGGCTCTGCTCAGCACTCTTCTTCCCTCTTCTCCTTAGATATATTTGAATGTAAACCAACCGTCCTACTCATTTGTAAATACTTATCAATTTTAATGGATTGATTTTTTACTCACGCATTTCCCAAGTAACTGGATAGTATTTCTTCAAAAACTTCCCATTAATCGGTAATTTGTGAATCACACCAGTCCGATCTTTAAGATGATACGCCCCTTTACCGTATACTTTATGCACAATGAACGGCCCTTCCCAATTCGGCGACCACTTGCCGAACCTAGGATCTTTTAGTCCTACGGGCAACACCGTTTGCCATACCAATTCACCCTCGCCGAACGTTTTCTGTCGCACCTTTTGATTATAGGCTCGCTCGGCAATCTGTTTTTGCGCCACTAGTAAGTTATACGCGTCAAGTCGCGCTTCTTCCAAATCTTCTAGTTCCTGTCTCATGGACTGATTGTATTCGGCGCTAAACAAACTACTTTGTTCAATTAATCGCAACGAATTTATGCTCAACTCGACTGGTAGCACTGCATCGTGTCCGTAGGTTAATGCGTATGGGGTTGTTGCAGTCGCCGATCGGGGCGACGTTCGGTATGCCCATAATGCCTCGTTCAACTTCAAATGCCACATGCCAGGCCTGTCTTTTATTATTTTTTCGAGGATGCCGATCAACACTTTATTACTTGCTTCGGCCTGCCCATTCGCCTGTGGATAATACGGTGTGGACTGCTCCAGCCGAATGTTCAAATTTGCCGTGTATTCTTTAAACCTTTCGGCTGTGAAGATTGTTCCATTGTCGGTTATGATTGTTTCTGGTACACCGAACCGAGTCACAATGTGTTCCTCCACGAAGTCGCAAACTTCTTTAGATGTTAACTCGGCATATGATTTTGCTTCGACCCACTTAGTAAAGTAATCAGTTGCGACTATTATCCATGCATGCTTAGCAGCTCCAGAAGTCGGCGTGATTTTGCCGATTACGTCCATGGCCCATCCTCTAAACGGCCACGGCTTAATGACCGAATGTAGTGATTCGGCCGGGACCCTTTGTATAGGCCCATGGATTTGGCATTGCACGCATCCTCGTGCAAACTCGATACAATCTTTCAGTATTTTCGGCCAAAAATAGCCGTGTCGTCGGAGTAGCCATCGCATTTTCCGTCCAGATTGGTGAGCTCCGCATACCCCTTCATGAACCTCTGCGATCGCCCGAGCACTCTCTTGGGGGCCGAGGCATAGCAGTAACAAACCATCTTCGCCCTTTCGGTACAACTCGTTCTGGTACGTGACATAGTTCATGGCGTGAACCCGTGTCCTGCGACTATGTGTCCCGTTAGGATTATCAAGGTACTGCATAATGGGTTTCCTCCAATCATCTGGTATAGCCTCGGCCGCGCAAATTTCTATAGAGTCCTGCCGATCCAACAACGAAGGCAAGGACATGACCCTGGTGCGGATCACATTGTCTCGACGGAGGATTTGCTGATTAACCAAGGCCGGGTATAGCTGTCGTAATATTGGTATCTCCCGGCCTAGCTTGCCCCCCATGAGTTGAGCACCGGAGGCGATCTGAGCCAACTCGTCTGCGTCGGTATTATGAACCCGAGAAATATGCTCGAATGTAATACCGTCAAAAGACTCGGCCAAATAGCTGGCGACCATGTGGTAGGGCGCCAGAGTACAACTCATGCAACGAAAAGACCCATTAATTTGGTTAATCACGAGTTCAGAATCACCGAGGACGAGGGCACGAGTGGCTCGAAGGTCAAGAAGGAGGCCAAGACCAATGACAAGAGCCTCGTATTCGGCCTGATTATTGGTGCACTCGAAATCCAGTTTGAGCGAAAAATACCAGCGATCGTTGTGAGGAGATTGAATGACGATGCCCGCGCCGGCCGAAGACGAAGTACTGGAACCATCAAAATACATCGTCCAATAGTTGTCTCGGGTCACCACCATGCCGATTTCGACGTCAGCATCCCCGAAACCATAAGGCGAAGGGTGCTGAGCAAGGAAATCGGCCAACGCCTGTCCCTTCACAGCTTTCTGCGGCACGTACTGCAAACTAAATTCGGACAACGCCATTGTCCACTTCCCAATTCGGCCTTTGACGATTGGTCGGGTAAGCATGTACCGGATAACGTCGGTCTGGGCAATGACTTGGGTGACCGACGGGAGCATGTAATGCCGGAGCTTGGATGCGGCGAAAAATACGGCGAGACACAGTTTCTCGACGGCGGGATAATTGATCTCTGGTTGATTGAGATTCCGGCTTAGATAAAATATAGCCTGCTCTCGGCCGGCATCATTGTCTTGCGCGAGGAGGCAGCCGATAGATTCTTCGGCCGCCGAGATATAGAGCTTCAGAGGTTTACCACGCCGAGGGGGAACTATGACAGGGGGTTTCGTGAGGGATACTTTGATCTGTGTAAACGCCGCCTGATGCTCGCCGTTCCACACGAATTTATCCGAGTCCTTGAGTTTCAAAAGCGTGGAGAACGCTTTCATTTTACCGGCCGAGTTAGCAATAAATCGGCGGAGGAAATTGATCTGGCCAAGCAAGGACTGGAGTTGTTTCTTCGTCGTTGGGGGTGGGGCATCGACGATTGCGCGTGCTTTATTCGCATCGACTTCAATTCCACGGTGATGCACGAGGAAACCAAGGAAATTTCCGGCCGACACGCCGAAAGCACATTTGGCAGGATTCATCTTGAGGTTGTGCTGACGCATGCGGAGGAAAGCCTGTCGGAGGTCGTCCAGATGTGTCCGTCGGCGTTTAGATTTGATGACAACGTCGTCGATGTAAACTTCGACGATGGTTCCGATTAAGTCGTGGAAGATGGTGTTCATCGCTCGTTGGTATGTGGCGCCGGCATTTTTGAGGCCGAATGGCATAACAACCCACTCGTAAGTACCGAGTGCCCCCGGGCAACGGAAAGCAGTTTTATGCACATCGGCTTCGGCGATGAATATTTGATTGTACCCAGCATGCCCATCCATAAAGGATAACATCTCATGATTTGCCGCGGCGTCGATTAACAGGTCTGAAATCGGCATTGTATACTCATCTTTGGGAGTTGCCAGATTCAGATTTCTGAAATCGATGCATATGCGCAGTGCACCATTTTTCTTTAAAACAGGAACGATATTCGCCAACCATTCAACATATCGAGCTGTCCGAATAAACCCGGCTTTCAAAAGCCGAACCAGCTCGTCCTTGATGCTGAGTTGCACTTCCGTCGAAAATCGACGCGGTGGCTGACGGAAAGGTTTACATCCGGGCTTAATACGTAACTCATGCTCGACAAGAGTACGATCTAAGCCGGGCATCTCATGGTAGCTCCAAGCAAAGCAATCTTTGAACTCCGTAAGCAAGGCACGAAGCTCATCTTTCATTTGTTGGGGAAGTAAAGCACTAATAAACAAAGGCCGTGGGTCATCGGCCGTCCCAACATTAATCTCTTCCAGAGGATCCTTAACTTGGGGCCGATGGTCTTCGAGCGCGGCCGGGGCGGCTTGAATTTTATCAAGAGACAAAACAGGACCACTATCTCCTTCGGCCAGGAACTCGACGAGGTTAACGCCCGAATTTGGCTGTTTAGATATAGTATACCAATGGGCCAGCAGTCGTTCCATAGTAGATGAAACCGCGGCCCTACGTGCTTCTCGATCGGTGTCAGACATCGGCCTCGGGGAGGAAATTGGCTAATCCGAGTCTCGCCGAATCCTGGTGGACAGTCTCGGCGCCAACCTCGATAGCTTTCTGTACAGAAATCCGAGTCGGCCGGCCTTCATCATTGAAGCCTTGCAAAGTAATGTAGCCGACGTGGTCATCATAATACCGTGCTTGGATCATGTTAGTTTCAAAGGGCTGGTTATCGGCTGGGTGAACAGTGACCGATTTGCCGTCCCAAAAAACAAGCACTTGATACAATGAGGAAGGAATACAACTGGTTTGATGAATCCAATCTCGACCGAGCAGTGCATTATACTCGGTTTTAGAATCAACTACAAAAAAAACGGTCATGTGAGTGCGACCGGCAATAGTCACAGTTAACGGAAGTACACCCTTGGTTTGCGATTTGTCGCCGACGAAACTACTCATTGTGATCCCTGACGGAATAAGTTCGTCGTTCGAGCGACGCAAGGCCTTCATGATGTTCAGAGGCAGGATATTGACGGTCGCGCCACAGTCGACAAAAACTTTAGAAACGGGATATCCCTCGATGTGGGCCGTCACATACAATGGCTTTAAATGGTGGAGTGCGGCCGATGACGAACGAGGAAATAATTCGGTCAAAGCGGCCTTCAGACTGTCATCTTTCGTTGTTGACTCATCTTCAGCAATAGACACAAAATCCACATGGCCAGTTTCCTCGGCGACTACATCACCATCGAGGAAATTCGGTTGAGCCGTGCTTGATTGAAAATCAGCAGGTAACACATGGACCATACTAATTTCCATGTTATCCAAGACTGACGGGCCCATCGGGTTGGGACCCTCCTCGCTAACCTCATCCCTCGTTTGGTCGACGACTGCGGGCTCTGTTTTTGTCAGAGTTGGACAAAAAGACTCCTCTGTCCCTTCTTCGAGGGTTTGAACCTGCGGTGCTGCTTCGGCAGCTTGTTGGTTCTGTGTGACCGCCGCAGGCGAGGTTGAGATCGACAGTGTGCTTGGGGTCAGGACCTGCACCTGCTCTTGGTAGTATAGCCGGGCATCTCTGGTATCGAGATAAGCATCCAGACGTGCAACACGTGCTACTTCATCGGTCGTGAGGCCGAAGAGAGAAACCGCCGAAAATACTTCGAAGTGATATCGTAAATACTGAAGATCCTCCATTGAGAAAGGAAGGTCGGCTGCAACGATATCAGTGTATGGGTCGACTTCAAATCCAAGGACACGGGCTTCTCGTATGTGCTGGAACCTTGCCTTCAATCCTGGGTTTTCTGGATGATGCGCTCGGCGTCCGGACAAGTCAGGACTAGATCAATGGTGTCCTGGCATGCTTTCGGCAAACCATACAGATCGTTGGCCGAATGTTTCTTATGGAATTCGCGCATATATTCTAAAGCCTCCCCAAGGAATGGTGGATGCAAATTCCGTCGAATTTTAATCAACGGTTCTTGTATAGCTGGCTGGGCTAATTTGCTCTCGGCCTCTTGCCTGAAATGCTCGAGGCGTGCCTTCATCTCCCCTGGGCGAAGAAGAAGTTTGATCCGTTTATTGGCTTCTTCGAACGTGGTCTCGATATCTCGGTCGACCAACCGTTTCCCCTGACCCAACTCTGTCATAATAGCTGGAGATGGTCGTTCATCACCAGTAGCAACTGTGTCCTTCGGCCGCCATTTAGGGGCCGAAGTTTCTTGGGCTGCCTGCCGACGGGCCATGCAATCTATCCTCTGGTGCCGGCGTTTCTGGGATTTGGACAACGCGGTGTAGACGCCTTTCGAAGAATGATATGTGTACCAACGTTGATCTTTAGGCTCGGGAGGTTTGAAGGTTTTTTGACTCCGCGACGATTCCGAACTACCAGAATTACGTGTATAATAGTCCTCGTCATAAAATGAAGCGCCAAAATCGAGGCGCCGCCTGACTGAGGATGTCTCTTCCATCTTCACTTTTGGGCCGAGCCTATCAAAAACCCCTTGGTGTCGGCCGATGCCGGCTGCTTTTTGCTGAATTGCGGCCGTAGGTCGTTTTGTGATAGGCGAAGATGGTTTCTCCTCTGGCTCACTGCCGACCTTCGCTCTACATTTACTGCAAAAAACCGCCGTCCCACTATCTTCATCGGTGCTATAATCCTTCATAGGTTTAACAATAGCGGGTCCTGTTAAAGCTGTAGGTGGTTTGTTCGAACGAAAATCGGCCATGAAACGTGGCCGAGAATTCTGAGTGCGAAAGTCTTGCGTCGCAACAACTTCGGCCTTCCCTTTTCCTTTGTCCTTAGGTAGGTATGCATCGACCATATTCACGGTTGCTGTGGGGAAAGGATCAGCATCAATACTCATCTTCTTCTCTGGAAATTTCAGTTTTCCATTATCAATCCAGCTCTGGACGTTGTCTCGAAATACGACACAATTGTTTGTCGTATGTTTACTTGAATTATGGTATTTGCAATACACCTTTCCTTTAAGCTCTTCGGCCTTGGGAATGTTGTGACCAGGCCGAAGTTTGATGATCCTTGCTGACAACAGTTGATCAAAAATTGCGTCAGCCTTTGTAATATCAAAAGTATACACTTTTAACGGTTTCAATGTTCCTTCAGTGGCCGAGCGGCTTTTGACTTCCCTGGAGTCAACTTGAGTCAAGGCCTTGCAAACGTATGGCTTATCTATTACTATCTCAGCCGCATCCACACTAACGCATTCATCCTCGGTTGACGCATAACTGACGGTAGGATTCTTGTAAATCGTCCCCCGAGACGGAGTTTTCGAAATCTTTTCCTCGCGGAGCAAATAATCATACTGTTCGACATGTTGGGCTAATTCATACATATCCCGAACATTTGCCCCCAAGAATTTCTTTTTGTATTCGACGTCGAGGCCGTTCAAAGCAAGCCGGACGAACTCGACTTCGGGCAAGGGTACTCGGCACCAATTCCTGGCTGATTTGAACCTGGTAAGATAATCCATTGGGGACTCATCTGATGCCTGAGCCATCCTTGCTAATGAAGAAACCGACACCTCCAACCCTGGTCGATAAAACTGCTCGTGGAATTTCTCGACCAACTCCTCCCAGTTTTGGATGGAATTAGGAGGGAGATTGATATACCAAGCAAATGCCGAGCCGGTCAACGAGAAGTTGAACAGCCGTAATTTATGGAAATCACTATGAACATCGCCGCATTGCGCGGTGAAACGAGCCACGTGCTCCAACGAAGACAAGGACGATTCACCGGCAAAAAGGCTAAAATCCGGAATCTTGAAACCTTTCGGATATCCGAACGTTTCTATGTAGGCCGGGTACGGATGGATAAACTTAGGAAACTTCGGCCCTTTCTTCATGGCCGAGTCGATCATCCGCTGAACCTCGGTCATATCAACAGGTGTTGCTTCGACCCTCTGGTCGATTCCGTCCGACCTACTATTTGACCCTCCGACCTTTTCCAAGTCAATTGGTTTGGGCCGAGCAGGAATTGGCTCGGCCTGTACCATTGGTAACGGATTATTTCTTGGTGGCAAGCGCTGGAAAGGATCGAAAGGCCTGCCGTCACTGAATTTACTAACCAGCATTTCGAGCAGTCTGGTTTGCTGCTCAGTGGAATTGAGTATCACGTCATGTAGCTTGTCAATACCTCGGCTAAACGTCTGCTCAACTGACCGAGACTGCTCGTCGAGTCGCTTTCGAAGAAACGACCTTGTTGGTGGGTCAGATCCTTCACCGCCATCCTCGTCGCAATCCTCCACTATCCCTTCATTGAGAACACAAGTGTTCCTGTTAGGGATTTCTAGACTGCGGTGTTGACCGCCGAGATTAACTTCCCTTTCTCGGTGAGTCGCACTTGTGGACTCAGGTGTCCCGGCGCTAAGGGGATTCTGCGCCTGTGGCACACTTTGTCCTACGTTCTGAATCGGTAAATCGGCTGTTGATTTTCCCATAGCTGTTTTCTTTTTTACCGATCGCGTTTCAATTGGCATGAACTTCGTAGTTTTAGCACTGGGTCCCACTGGGCGTGCCAAAATGTTGACCCTAAAATCTACCAAGCCTACGTGGCGCGCAGGCCGAGTATATTCTAAGCTAACTACGTCCTTCGGTGATTGCGGGGCGTGCCAACTCGTCGGCCGAGGCTCGGCCGAGGAGTAAATTTGATGATGTTGCGTTGGGTCGCGCTACTGACTTCTGCGTCTTGCGATTGCGGCCGAGAAAGGAACACGTCTCGGCCTCTTGGGTTCTCGAGCCTGAAGACAAGGCTGCTATTTCTTACAAAGTTCACGAACCGAATTCGGCTTTCAATGTGCCGAATGTAATAACTGTGACACCTCACCTCGCCGAGAAGGCTAATGAGATGACCTCGACCAACAAGGATTCGAAAACCCTTCTCGACCGAGACTTGGATAGGTAATCGACCGTTCTCGCCGCAGTGCTGTTGATGCCAACGGAAGATACTGCGAGACCGACCAATTCTACGGTGACAGAGCTATCTATGCCGACTTAAGATATCACCGGTTGCTTCCACAGTGCTGTTGATGCCAACGGAAGATGTGTCAGCGAAAAAGGAAAAGAAAAAGATCTCAAGTTGTGAGAGTTTGCGCAGGGCAATTTTGTGTTGATTTTGTCGGGCGTTTCCTGATGCACAGCTTCCGCTATTTATAGCACTGGACCCCGAATCTGAGATAGAATCCTATTCGGACTAGGTTTTCCCTCTCCGGATCAATATCACCTCGACCAGTCCTGTTTTCATTAGGATTGTGAACCTAGTCCTTATTCGAGCCCTATCCGCTTCTAGGCTGTTAATCCTGCCGAGAATCCCTATTGTATCAGGACTCGGCTTGTCATTGCATTTTGACCTAACCGGCCTAGGTTTGGAAGCCCATAAGCTGAACGATCCATGGTCTTCTTGTCGCAAGGCCTTCCGGGCCGAGAATGGTTCTACACTCGGCCCAAACTATTATTTTGGGCCCAAACAGACAGTTGAAAAGTTTATTATTTCCTTCCATATACAACCTCTCTTCAATATAATACTTTTCTGTCACGGAACTCTTCCTCCAGGCTCGGATCACCCTTTATTTCCAAACATAGTAAATACTGCTTACAAATTACAATGGAAACCAATTTCCAGAAATGTTTTGGAGGTTTAAAGATTCAGGAATTGCACGAGTTTCCAAAACTATTTGGGAGTTGCATGAGTTTGAGGACTGTCTCTGAGAGGTAACTTATCGGATGGGACAATTCCTTAATCCTTGAGTTCTTTGAGAGGGGTTGAATATTTCGATCTTTCTCGTAGCAACCTTTCCGGCAGAATTCCCAACTATTTGGAGCGTTTCAAGTTGCAGAATTTGAACCTCTCATTACAATTTTGAAGGTGCAGTAGCAATGCAAGGAATTTTAGAAAACACAAATTTAATTTCTAACATGGGAAACACACGGCTATATGGCGGTACACCTAATTTAAGATTGCCCTTATGCTTTATCTAAGAAAGTACTACTTCTTAGGCTGAAAATATTCTCTCAATTGCTTGTGGGGTTGTTGGATTGATCGTAGTGTTGTAACTTGTGCTTCTTTGCCGATCAAGAAAAGCAAGAGAACTTAAGTCAACTTGAGGATCTAGGGGTTTCGCTCTTGAAATTGTCTTATGGAGATCTCAACAAGACAATTCTCAATCAGCATAGGAAACTACCGACTGCTTGTTCAAGCATCGATTTTCACGGAAACGAGTTCAAGGCTTTGGTTAACTGGTTCAAGGTGAAAGGGAGCCTAGAAGAATGGCTGAATCGGTCAATTCAAAGAGTAAACATGTCAACCAATCTGCAGAAGCATTCAGATCTTATTCAGAGAGTAAACATTGCCATTGACCTAGGGTCTGCTCGGGATTATTTGCACAATCGCTCTCACAGGCCAATAACCGATTAACATTCTCTTGGACGATGGCCTGACTACCTGTTTTGGTGATTTCGGTTTAGCATGTTATTTGTCAGATGCTTCTTCCATACTTCCTTCACCTGAAAGCTCTTCGAACGGAATAAAAGATTTCATTAATTTTTTGAAGTTACACTTAAAGAACATGGCTTTTCTTTTTTGCGCAAATAAATTATAGAGTATGGAACGGGAAGTGAGATGTGAGCTTATGGTGATGTCTACAGCTATGGAATTCTGCTATTTGAGATGCTGACTGGCAAGTGGCTGACAGATGACATGTTTAAAGATGGTATGAACCTACACAACTTTATCATGATGGCTTTGCCCAAATGTGTGGAGGAAGTATGTCGTCCACTGCTTCTTCAAAGAGAAGAAAGTAACACTAGCACTAAAGCCACATACAATGCGGGATATCGTGCCCCAGATGATGAAGGACAAAGAGTTGAGGCATGCTTGATTTGCGTTGCAAGAATAGTAGTTGCTTATTCTGCAGTAATGCCGAGAGAGCGAATGGACATGAACAATGGCGTAGCTGAATTATGTTAAATACGGGGTTAGCTGACAAGAAACCAATTGCAGCAATTAACAAGTTTTTTATTTTTAGATAAACAATCAATTTAACAATTTGATAACAAATTCTTCAAAACCACAACTTCCACTCAGTTTCTCAGCACCAGAAATATCAAACCAACCCAAAACCAACAACTTTCAACAAAATTGCACAAAAGAATCAAAATTTAATTGCTATACCCTACCTCCTCCATTCTCTGAGAGCCAAGCCCTCCTCAGGCAGCATCTCCGACGGAGGCGGCAAAGTCGGATCGTCGGACACGCCAAAACCTCCATCAAAGCCCTGGCCGTTTGATTCGGCGTAGATCGACGGAGGAGAGAAGGCCTCCGACGCCGGGTGAGTGGCGAAAGCGTCGTCTACGGCGGAGCCGTGGAGGATTGGGGAATACGTGGCGGAGACCCTGAGCGACTCGGAGTCGACAAAGGAGTCGAATCACTGGGAGGAGGGTCTGGGGTCGTAGCCAACCGTCGTCGTCGAACGGGCGAGTTGAGCCGGTGGTCGGGACCTAGTCGTCTTCGGGCTGAGGGAACGAGGCCATGATGCACTGATGAGCGAAATGCTCCCAAGGGCAAAACTCACGCAGGAAGAATATCGGCACGCTTTATGTTAGGCTGGGCCGACTCACTGGGCCTTCATTTGGTCCCTGACAATATCTGGTCCAATGTTTGAATTCACTTCCCTAGAGCCCGCTTCCGCTCCTCGATTCGCTACCCAGAAGATCAAGTTCTCAAGGTTCGATGTTTCCTCTGAACTTCTTCCCTCCTGCTCGATTTGGATTGGAACGAAAAAGCTCCAACATGGAATCAATTTCTTCCCCCTCACCGATTATTTATTTCGGTATTGCATTCATATTGGCTTTTTCATTTTTATTAATTTTGGTTATGTGATTATTGATTATTGTTCGTCATTTTATTTTGGGTTTTTCTTTCTGTTGTTTTTAGGGTTTTCTGCTCTGCAAATTTCGATCAAATTGTCTGCATTTCAATTATTTTGTAATTATCGTAATTTATATCGGGTGGAATTGGCCTTTCTATTCTCCAAAATCTTTTTTAGGAATTGCATTTTGCTTAAATTTTGCGAGTTCAAAAAAAAATTGAGACTTTTTCTGATTTTAAATTATTTACACAGTTCCAAAGCACTGTGTGTTAAACAGTGGAATTTTGATTGAGATTGTAGTAATTGCCGTACAAGTTTATACTTTTGTGTGGAGAAACCAGCTGGATTAATAATCATCTTATTTTGATCAAATTTTGCAGTATAAATCACGATCGCGTATTTTTGTTTGTATCAGTGCATGCTATTGCTAATCACCAAATTAATTACGTTTGTTGAAATTTTTGGAATAATTATTTTTTAAATGCCTGATTACTTAAACCTCACTGAGAGAAAATTTTAGGGCGTTGTGCACAGGTAATTGGAGCTACTGCAACGTTTTATCATTGACATGGTTGGAATGTGTAGAAATTTAACGGTGAGGGAGTAAATTTCTATTTAAAATAATTCAAATGACCGTGATCATAAATTCAGTGGCAAATTGATAAAGTAGTCTTGAACTAAATTAACCATCTACTTAGAGAAACATTAACAAACATCTGCATGCACATTTATTCCTAATATTGTGGACACTATATAATGATTGCCTAGGCTATTGTTGTGTACCAACTTGCATTCCAAATTTGAAAGATCATCTTTTACCATATGGTGCACTTTTACCTGAGAATGTAGCGTTTATTGTGATTAATTGTTCAGTTTACATGTTTTTTGTGGTGCACCATATGGTGATGCATAAGCTTGAGAGGTCCTCTGGATTTTGGTAGTTGCAAATTTGCAATGATCAAGAAACATGGGACATGGTACTAGAAAATGTGTTTGATGTTGGGATACGATGAATCATGATCGGGTTATGATTAATGCTAATTAATGATATGGATCAAATGCTTGCAATGTGTATTTATGATTGGATTAAAGGAGTTTTGGGCTTTTTCTCTAATGAAAGTTATAAAACAAATTGTAATTTTAGGTACTTCACAAGTCAGAGGTCAAGTCTTAAAATATCTTTCGTAATGTTTTCAAATAAATGTTTTCAATTTTTGCACTGGGATACTGAGATTTGAACCAGTCCAAGGTAAAAAGGTTGATAACGTTGCACAAGACTGGAACTTGCATAGTAGTTTAATGTTCAGTTCAATGTACAATTAGTTTCTCTTTACATGCCTATACTCCCAAGAGATAAATTCAGGTATTGCATGTTCGATTTTAGTTGTTTTTAAAGTTAATCATCCACTGCTTCTTCTTTGATTCATGTTTGTTTCTCTCAACCAAAAACCAGAACCTTGCTTCTCCAACTCTCTCTCGCAGTAGAACTACATCTACCACCAAGCAGGCTCTTCGAGCTTCAGTCCGGGGGTAAGCTTCTCTCTTTTGAATGGATTCAACCATCGATCTGGTTTTCTGGTGGAAGTCATAATTTTCATCGCAATTTTTGTCCAAAAATTTTAAATTTTCTCTTAGAAATTTGAGAAATGAAGATTCTCTGTTTGTTTGTCTGTTGTGGAGACCCAATCTGAATTGTGTGTTCTGGTCGATCTTGGATAATTCCCTTAGAATTAATGGAATTAAATTGTCCCAATTATGGTGTTTTTGTTTTTTTGGTGTTAGATTTGTTTAATTATTGGGTTTTTGGAATTTTAACTAAACTCACGTTATAGATCATGACATGATGATAACAAAAGGACTAGTAGATTTGTGTATGCGATGAGTTTTAGTGAAAATTATACCATCGCAGTGAGGAGAAATCTTCTGCACCCAAAATGGGTGTGGCTTCTCTGTGGTCTCAATGAGTGTCTGCCACCTATTAAATTCATGAAAACAAAATTAAGAAAAGTTAAGATATTTAATAGGTGTCAGATATTCATTGGAGCCACAGAGAGACCACATCCATTTTGGGTGCAGAAGATTTGATCTCTTGTAGTGAGTGGTTTTTCGGACTTTGGTTTTCGCACTACAAGGATTAAAAACTACCATGTCCAATTAAATTATGAGTTTAATAAAGGTTAAAGTGAAAGTTTAATTAAAAGAAATTATCCCTTAAAACCCCCCTATTCTCCGCAATTAGTTCTAGATTTTACACATCAATGGCTTTCTTTATCATTTTTTCTTAATGGGTTATCGATTCCTGTTTTCAGCTTTCGTTCTTCTCTCTCAGAACCCAGCTCAAGTCCTCAGGTAAAATCCATCTTCCACTCTTCCTTGGTTTTTTCTTCTCAGCATTTAACAGTACTATTCTCTTTATGTTTGGGTGAAATTCTGTAAATTTTGTATTTTTTTTATCAAATTTGATTCTTAATTGTGGAAATGGGGTTGAATATATTGTGGTATTAATTTTGCACACAAAGATTGAGGGGTTTGTTTTTATGCTTTCAAGTTTGGTTATTGAGAGGTTGAAGGTATTATTTAAGTTTTTATTTAGTTTTTGTGGATATGAAAATCAGGGCTGCAGACCCTCATCCATCACATTTTAGTTTCTCTTTTTGCTTCTCCCTTTTGGTATTTTGTGGAACCAAATTTGTAATTTTTGTGTATTATGAAAGTTGAATACGTTGGAATCAATCAGTTCTTCATTTTTCATGTATATGGAGAATGCTGTTTTCTGCACTTTTATGGTTTTGGGTAGTATACTGGTATTACATTTTTTTATAGAACTTATGGTTTTTTTTTTTTTTTCAGTTTTATAACAAGAGTGAACTCTAAGGGTTAAAATTTTCACAGTTTTGGTACTTTCCTTGGTGAGAGTTTGGTTTTGAATTTCTTGGTAAGCGAATCATTTTTTATATTTAGTTTTTTAATATCGGGAAGAAATGAAAACGAATTTTGCTTTTTTCGAGTATTTCATCAGTACTAGCTTGCAGTATTTATTATTAGGAAAACTAATGAAAAGGGCTTGAAAACTTTGAGTTTTAATGATAAGGACAAAATAAAGGGTAAAGTGAATAGTACCAGGATTGACTTTTTAATGTAAAAATGTGGTTTTTCGTTAAAGTGAACAGTACCGGGTGCTTTTCGTTAAAGTTCCCTTTATTATTCTGTAGGTGTAAATATAGTTCCCTAAGCAAGCTTGCTTATTTTTCAACTCTTTAACTGATGTGTGACTTCTAACTGTAATTTTTCGTATTTCTTGTTTTATGTTTTGATTATTGAATTTGAAATCACTTAATGAAATGAAATTGCCAAACCATGTTAGAGTGTAATTTTACGCGTTCCATTTGAGTTTACAAACAACATTTGCATTCATATGTATCTTTTGTTCAGTGCCTATCACCTGTTTGATAAAATATACCAGAGAAACACACACGCCCGCACACACGGTTTTCTCAGTTCTTTGTTCTCTGTTTTTAGATGCTTCTGGATTTAGAATTTCATGGGTGAAATGCCTCTGGGCATTGGGTCTAAATTGCAGGTGTGAAAACACAGAGCCAGCAAAGCTTCGGAGAGAGGATGCATGAGTTTCCTAAATATTTCAATGTCTTATTTTTTCGTCAAGAACCAACGTGTTAGTTACTCGAGGAATGCAACACTTATCACATATATTTGTATTATTATTTCTACCGCTTTTCTAATAGAGGTTTGTATTATTTTGGAAAGGCTCCATCTCAGCTCAATAATCTTAAACCTCTTGGAAAGGTTTCTCTTGTTAATGCATTTGATAATTCTAACTTCTTTTTGTAACTTATTTGGAGAAGTTTCATGAGATCGACATTTTTTTTAACATGTTCGGTAATTTTTTTTTTGGCTTAAACCTATATGGTTAGTAGTAATACATTTTTCAGTCATGGCATTTCGAAGGACAAATTTTATTTTCGGGATTTAATTTAGATTTCGAATCCATTTGCAAGAAATTTTGCTAGATTAGTCTCCAAGGTGTGGGAGCAGGCATATCCAGATTTGTCTTTATGAAAATATGAATCAAATTCTTAGAGAAATTATGTGGATATCGGTATAGTTTTGACAAATCAAAGCTAAAAACAGCGTTGATCCAATTTTCTTTCTATTGATTTACAAGGCTGTGATGTCTATTAATTCCCTAGTCTTAATCTAACAGTGAAAGCATTTATTTGCCCTCACAGACTATCAAAGCTGTTTGTCGTGTTCCCAATTCGGAACGAAGCGATGCAACCCAATTCGGACCCTGAAATTAACTCCATTCTTTGCGTCAACCAACAATTACATAAGTATCCAGAGCTTCATTTTGCAGCCTAGCTAAAATGGAGTTCTCAAGTTTTCATATTAGCATTCGGTTTATTTTCATGCAACCACTCTTTCTTCTCTTTCTTTTTAGCTCTGCCTCCTCCTCCCGTTTAGCGGGAAATAAGGTGGATAGGCTTTCCTTGCTTGCCTTCAAAGCAGAAATCGTGACTGAGACCCTCGGCATCTTTAGCTCTTGGAATGAATCCCTCCACTTCTGTCATTGGCCAGGCATTACTTGTGGCCGCAGACATCGGAGGGTTACAGTGCTCGACCTCCAATCAAGCGGGCTGGCAGGCCACCTATCTCCCCACATTGGAAACTTGAGCTTTCTGAGGATTTTACACCTCCAAAACAATAGCTTCAGCCACACCATTCCTCCAGAAATTGGTCGTTTGTTCCGCTTGGAAAGACTAGGCCTTTCTAACAACTCCTTCAGTGGTCATATCCCATTCAACATATCACGTTGCTCTAACCTCCAATACCTTGGCTTATTTGGCAACATTCTTAGTGGCGAACTTCCAACTGAAATTGCCTCATTGTTCAAGCTTCGGGTACTTGATTTGGGCAAGAACAATTTTTATGGGATAATCCCACCTTCTTTTGGGAATCTTTCTTCTCTTCAAGGGCTATCTGCAGCTGGAAATAATCTCCATGGAGGTATTCCAAATAGGCTTGGCCAGTTGAAAAGCTTAGTGATTTTTTCACTGGCTACAAATTATTTGAATGGTACCATCCCTCCCTCCATATACAACCACTCGTCAATTGAAGCCATTTATATGTGTCAAAACAACCTTCATGGAACTCTTCCTCCTGGCTTGGGCCACACTATATTTCCAAACCTCGAAACCTTTGTTTTCCATACCAACCAATTCACTGGACCAATACCAGCTTCAATCTCCAATGCCTCAAACCTTTTAGTATTTTCTATCTCATCCAATAAGTTTATTGGGAAAGTGCCTAGTCTGGCACGCCTGTCAAATTTGTATTGGTTTGAACTTGAACAAAACAATCTTGGAAATAATGAGGAAGGTGACTTGGATTTCATCTCTTCTCTAGTTAATTGCACCAATTTAGAAGCTTTTTCTGTCGGCCTCAATAATTTTGGAGGAGTGCTGCCTGAATCTATCAGCAATCTCTCAACAAAGCTCAGGGTAATAGGTTTTCAAGAGAATCAGATACGCGGAAACATTCCCATCGGGGTTGGAAATCATATCAACTTGGAGAGACTAGGCTTTTCTACAAATTTATTGGTTGGCACTATACCGAGTTCAATAGGTAAACTGAATAAGCTTTATGACCTATTTCTAGATTCGAATGAATTGTCAGGTAATGTTCCATCATCTCTAGGAAATCTAACTTCATTAAGCAGATTGAATCTCCACTCAAACAAGTTACAAGGCAGCATACCACAAAGTCTCGGAGACTGCAGGTTTATGTTATATTTGGATCTTTCCTACAACAATCTTAGCGGTCCAATTCCAAAACAAGTCATCAATTTATTGGTTGACTTGGATCTATCTGGAAACCAACTTACTGAATCCATTCCCATGGAAGTGGGTAACTTACAGCATCTTGTTTTCTTGGATGTTTCTCAAAACAAGTTTTCTGGTGAGATTCCACAAAGCTTAGGGAGTTGCACAAGTTTGACGACTCTGTCTCTGAGAGAAAATTTATTGCAGGGGACAATTCCTAAATCCTTGAGCTCTTTGAGAGGAATTGAATATTTTGACCTCTCTCTCAACAACTTGTCTGGCATAATTCCCAACTACTTGGGGAGTTTCCCCTTCTTGCAGAATTTGAACCTTTCATTTAACAATTTTGAAGGTGCAGTACCAATCCAAGGAGTTTTTAAGAATGCAAGTGCGGTATTTGTTGTGGGAAACACACGGCTTTGTGGAGGTATACCTCACTTAAGATTGCCTAAATGCATCTCCAAGCAATCTAAGCGCTGGTTATCTCCTAAGCTGAACTTAATTATCTCAGTTTCCTGTGGGATTGTCGGCCTGGTCTTGGTGTTGTTACTTGCGCTTCTTTATCGATCAAGAAAGGCTAGAGCGCTCAAGTCAACTTCAGGATCATCAATGGGGGTTTCACTCTTGAAACTATCCTATGGAGATCTCCTCAAAGCAACTGATGGGTTCTCTGCTTCGAATTTGATTGGTTCTGGAAGTTCCGGGTCCGTGTACAAGGGAGTTCTCAATCAGTATGAAGAAAGAAATGTTGCGGTGAAAGTACTCAATCTTCAAACTTCAAGAGCTTCTAAAAGTTTCATATCTGAATGTGAAGCCTTGAAAAACATTAGGCATCGAAATCTCGTCAAGCTACTGACTGCTTGTTCAAGCATTGATTTTCAAGGAAACGATTTCAAAGCCCTGGTGTATGAGTTCATGGTGAATGGAAGCCTATATGAGTGGCTGCACTACATATCAGCTCAAGGAGTAGATAGGCCAGCCAATCTGCCAAAGAATCTGAATCTCACTCAAAGAGTTAACATTGCCATCGATGTAGCGTGTGCTCTGGATTATTTGCACAACCGCTCCCACATGCCAATAGTTCATTGTGATATAAAGCCCAGCAACATTTTGTTAGACAGTGATATGACTGCTTGTGTTGGTGATTTCGGTTTAGCAAGGTACCTCTGGGATGCTTCTTGCCCATCTCCTTTGCATGAAAGCAGTTCCAATGTCATAAAAGGCACCACAGGCTATGCTCCCCCAGGTAAATTTTCTTTTATATATATTTTATTTGTGCTTGCACTATGGTTTTGTATATAGCATGAGTTTTTTGAAGTCACACATAAGAACAAAGCTACGTTTTTGTGCATATAACTTAAAGAGTATGGAATGGGAGGCAAGGTGTCAACATATGGCGACGTGTATAGCTACGGAATATTGTTGTTGGAGATGCTAACTGGTAAGAGGCCGACAGATGACATGTTTAAAGATGGTATGGACCTGCACAATTTTGTTATGATGGCTCTACCAGAACGTGTGGGAGAAATATGTGATCCAGTACTTGTACAAGTAGAAGAAAGCAGCAGCAGTACTAATCCCAGAAGTAATAGGGGGAATCATGCCACAAATGATCGAGGAAAAAGGGTTGTGGGGTGCTTGACTTCCATTGCAAGTTTAGGAGTTGCTTGTTCTGTTGCGATGCCGAGAGAGAGAAAAGACATGAGCAATGTGGTAGCTGAATTGAGTCTAATAAAGGATGTGCTAACTGGAACTAGGATGCCTAGAGAGAACCCGTGATGACGACCCAAGTAGTGAGTAATAATACCCTGTTATCATTAAATAAAATCCCATGACGGTGCTTGAATTTTGCATGGTGATCTTCTGAATGATGACGAGGAGGACTGGAACAAGTGAAGTGGATTTTCCCGTTGTGCAATTTCATTTTGTATGTTTTGTGAATGATCTTAATTTGTAAGATCGTCTTTATGTTTGCTTGGAAATCTGGAATTTGTCAATTTTAGTTTGGTTCATGTTCTTATAAATAAATTATGCAATTTTAAGTTTGGTATTTGTCAATTTAAGTTTGTTTCATGTTCTTATAATTAAATTATACAATATTAAGTTTGGAATTTGTCAATTGAAGATTTTGACAAATATTTTTACATTTCTTCTGAGCCTTTAGATTTTATAGCATCCAATGGTCCTAATTAAGAGTGATGTGTGTTGTGAATAATATGTGGATGACCCACATGAAAAATTTGTTACTATTTATGCACAGTATTTTCACTATTCATTTGTGGAAAATTTGTAAAGTGAATATTGCTTTCTTTTGTTTATAAAAGGAAGAAGAGAAGATGAAAGTATGATGTTCACGGGAGAGATAGGAAGGAAGAAAGAAAGAGAGAAAAGAGAGGAAAAGTAGAGGAGATAATAGAGAGAGTTATCTTTGTACTCCTATTATTCCAAATTATAATGAAAGCATCACTGTTGCCTGGAGAACGTACTCCAGTCACACGGACTGTAGAGAAATCGCGTAAATTTTATGTCTTGTTTCATTTATTCCACTGCACACACCGTCGATTTTACAACAATGTGGAGACTTTTAGTCATTAAATAATATAGTTGATAAAGTGGATTATTAACTAATATAATAAATAAACAAATAAAGATCAAAACTTAAAATGAATAAAAACTGAGAGTTTCGCTAGAAAGGTAAAAACCCTAGAAGCCTATTTGACTCTTGTGAACTCGCATCCAAAGTCTACTACATCTTTGGAGATTGGGGGATGGAGATTTCCCTAAATTCCAACGATTTGATTAACTGTAGAATGTTGAGTAGTTTATTGTTTGCTATTTAATGGTTGCAAAAAGTTAAAAATTGGGTGGAAAACTAAAGTGGTAAACTCTGCAAACGTGAAGAAAGATGGTTGGATATTAAAATTTCATGAGGAAAATTGTAATTGAATGAGGAACACAAGTCATATTTTCATGCGGATAGAAGAATTTTTTGGAATGACATCATTCTTGTTTTGATTTTTTTTTTTTATTTTCATGGTAAAAAAAATAGTATTATATAGCCATGAAGAAGCATTCACTGCATCAAAGACAATGATGAATTTCGTCAATGTCATATTGCAGACCTTTTTGTTGTTGTTGGAGAGTTGCAGACTTAAACAGCAAAGGGATCAGGAAGGAAGCTGGATCTATTTTAACTTCACAATATTCCTTTATCAAAATATTTATTTGAAATTTATTTTATTTCCATGTCATTGCCACATCATTTAGTAGTCATCTTAACTTTTAATTAGAAGCGTTAGATGTAAATAAATCCAAGAGCTTATAAAAAGTGTAAAAATACTTTTCAAAATGTTTATCCCTTGATCATATCCCATATATATATAAGCCTTTTCGTAGACAGTCCGCAAAAATGAACGTTAAGCACACCTCTTGTATTGTTAATAAATTTTACTCAATTTGCTCATTTGATGGTTTTGGTAGCCCAAGTATCAGGCCGGGTAGCCCAAGTATCAGCTTCCCACACATTATTCTTTATTATGACCAACAAATTGAATAAATTATATAAAAACAATAAACATAATTAAATAAGAGCGTACGTAAAACTAGAAAATGTGTGCATCCTTATCAACAATAACATCATGATTATTAAGGATTTATTTATTTCTTGTCAATGTCATGAGACAACATGGAGTCATAGACGAGGCAATCTAGTCAACAACATGCCGACGTATCGAGATGACATCGATTTAACCAGCGTATTTGCAATGTCACAAAATGCCTTGCAATTTGCAACAGTATTAACTATGAGAGTACTCACATGAGGGCAACTGCAGGAGAAACTTGTCAATGTACCATTTGCATGAACCTTCCTCTCCACTAGAAAAAAACTAGCTAGCGAGTCTTTATGTTTTACTTTTTTTTTTCTTCTGGGTGATGCTACATTTATCATGTTTTTCATATCGTATTTGTTCTTCCTAATACGAACATTTAATAAATAACGTCTAAGTCGCATTCTACTATCTATGATAACGCTATCTGTTTTTTTTTTCTTTTCAGTTTTTTTTTTCACTACATCTGCAAGCTCGACATGACTTTTTAAAGAGCTAATTAAGAAGAGCAATGATATACTTACTAAAGTTTTCATACTACATTTGTACCACCTTGTTAATAAATGTACGACTCACCAATACACGTGGTCTTATCCTATTAAAGAGGTGATACAAATATAATATGAAAAATGTAGTAAGAGTATATATATATAGCATTTTTGACGAATTATTGCAAGTGCCAAAGTTGTTTGTTGTGTTCCCCAAACCGTCAACCACGGCATGCATGCAGAAACCAGCTGTGGGACCTAATTCGGACGCTAAAATTGGCTCCTTTCATTGCGTCAACTTACTGTTACATAAATATCCATAGTTTTATTTTGTAGCCTAGCCAAAATGGAGTTCTCAAGAAACTTTATTTTCGGGATTTTATTTAGATTTCAAATCCATTTCCAGGAAATTTTGCTAGATTTGTCTCCAAGGTGTGGGAACAGGGGCCTTTTAATTACCCTATTCATTTTTCCAAGCAACTGTAAAGTTGCCTACCAAAGCCCAATAATCCACATTCCCTTTCTTTTCCACCACTTTTTCTTTCCTCTTTTTGTTCCACTTCCGTGTGTTCCCTCTTGCTTTTATTTTATTTTAATTTTTTTTTTCTTCTCTTTCTTTCCCACTTTTTGTTCCACTTCCGTGTGTGCTCTGGCCACATATTCCCTTAGTAGTTCTTTGGCATGAACCAGCTTGGAAAGCAGATTGCAGTACACATCAAGGTTCCGGTCCACACTTCTTTTGTCAATGTTTAAGGCTCCACATAACTGTTGAACATAACCAAAGTGTAAATGCTCAAACATTGCTATCATCGTGCAAGGCCATTGAATAATTGACTCCAATTCTTTTGTTTGTTTTTATTATTTCCTTTTCTTCTTTTTGTTTGAAATTGATCCTAAAGCAGATTTAACTACACACTAACACAAGGTAAGGTAAAATGCAACCATTTTAACACAAAAACATCACAAAGACTTTAGAAATAGATGGTATAAATGCATGAAATATATGAGT
This sequence comes from Malus domestica, assembly GCF_042453785.1. NCBI lineage: Eukaryota > Viridiplantae > Streptophyta > Magnoliopsida > Rosales > Rosaceae > Malus > Malus domestica. Next base: position 29,966,840 of record NC_091667.1, on the reverse strand, counting down.
GATCAAATACCCCCAAACTTACATTTTTGCTAGTCCTCTAGCAAAACAAAACACAAAACAAAACCACTCAACTAAGACTATATTCAACAACTTAGTAGCCAACTTCTCAATTCGATTTCATATATAAGTTCCAACCATGAAATACACTGCCAAGAAGTAAGTAACAAGTGCTCAATACATCATCCAATAGTTAACCAAATTTCCTTCAAACAAAACTTGAAATGTCATGTGTGAGCTAGTCTAGTCAATGCAATTCCAAGCTCCTTTAAATCATCATATGCAAACATATGAGCTTCTCACAAGACATACGCTCATTCACTCATAAGTTTTGGTTAATGTGTTTCACTCAAGTGATCTCATTGTACATGCCGCCATATGCTTGCTTGTCCACCTAACTCGCTATCGATATTTAAGTAATACCTTGGATCAATAGGACTTTATTACGGTTGTAATGGGGCTAAAGGTGATAGGCTAATGAAAAAAAGGATATGGAAATCAAAAATTTTGAGAAAGTACACTTTAGTAGTTTTCCAACACCTCAATATCACACCACTTCAAATTGAAAGCAAAATAATAAAACCTCGAGCACCAGTTACTCCCCAAATTCAACTTCAAAAGGAAATTTATACTCTACAAACACATTTTCAACAAATCAACACTCTCCAATTTTCTTTTCTTTTTTTTTTCTTTTTTTTTCTTTTTTTTCTTTTTTAAAGAAACAAATCTGCAAAGCTATGCATAAATCTGCAAAAGCTACATCACCCATCAAATTCACATTTCATTGTATACATATGCTCCATCCATCTTTCTACATAAATGAAACCCCCAAGAGCACAACCCATGTAATACTTTCTCAAAACAATAAAGAATCGATTTCTGTGTATGGGCTCAACTCCAATATCGGAGCATGGTAAAGAGATGTGGCTAACAAAGAAATGGCTTAGTTAAAGGCTCAACGGGCTACTATGGACACACATAGCATATAAGGTAGGCACGAAAGGCTCAAACGATCCAAAGATGGCCTCTATCACTTCCAAGTTATTACATGAATTGATTAATGAATCGAGAAGTAAAGCAAGTTATAGAGATACATGTACAGTGAGATCATACGCACAAGAAGGAATGAGATTGATGCATAATGGTTCAATCATGTATAGGCTCAAAAACTCACAAGGTTTACATAATCTCACATGATTCATATATGAAACGCTAAATCATGCTCAAGTTTCACATTGACAAGACTAGGCACATTTATTTTTCAAGTTGATTGCTGGAAATCACAGTTAACACAAAGACAACGAAAAGAACTTAGACTTCTTGAAAGTAAGAAGGAAATTAAGATCAAATCTTATCATTGAATTGAGAAGTAGCTACAAACAACAACAAAAATGCAAAAACTTTTTTTTTATTTTTTTATTTTTTTTATTTTTTAACAAGAAGTAAACTAACGAAATATATTTCAACCCCCAAACTTAATTATAGCATTGTCCCCAATGATAATGAAAGGAATTTTTAACAATAAGACATAAAAATGGAAGGAAAGAAATACAAAATGAAATCAATACACATAAAGAAAAGGAAAGAACACACCAATTTGTGTAGGCGAGGAGAGCAGCAGTAAAAATGCATTTTTGTTCCATGGTAGAATTCCAAATCATCCCCAAACTTGTTTCAACACGTCCCATAATGCATAACAAATGTGTGAGTAACCCGTGGGATTAAGAAACTTTGCAAGAAGTTGTGGTAAAGACTGCAAAATCATTACCTGCATAAGGGAGCAAAAGTAGGACTTAGACACACAAACCAGAAAACAAGAGAAAAACAGAACAAGAACATTTAAAATTATTCAAACTAAAGATGAAAGATAGAAAACTTGGGTTGCCTCCCAAGAAGCGCTTTAGTTACTGTCTAGAGCTAGACATTATGTTGGCAGTTTGATTCAAATAACAGGTGCCTTCAAAGTGATGGAATCCTTAGCAAGATCATATGGAGACTCCTTGTATAACTTCAAGCGATGCCCATTAACTTTGAAGACAAAACCAGTTTGCATGTTTTGGATATTGTTCGGGCCCAAAATGTCAGTTTGGGCCGAGTATAGAATCATTCTCGGCCCGGAAGGACTGGCGACAAGGGTGCCATGGATCGTTCAGTGCGTGGGCCTCCAAACCTAGGTTGGCTAGGTCATGATGCAAGACAAGTCGAGTCCTGGTGCAATAAGGAGTCTCGGCAGGATTAATAACCCGAAAGTGAATCCGGCTCAATTAAGGACTAGGTTCTCAATTATAGTGAAAATAGGACTGGTCGAGTTGGTGTTTGATCAGGAGAATGAGACCTAGTCCGAGTAGGGTTTTAACTCAGCTTTAAAGGGATTCAGTGCTATAAATAGAAGAGGTTGTGCATCATTCAAGCCCCCTCAAATTCAACACACAACTGCCCTGTGCAAACTCTCTCAACAATTTGAGATTTTTATTTTCTCTCTTCGCTGACACATCTTCCGTTGGCATCAACAGCACTGTGAAAGCAACCGGTGATATCTTAAGTCGGCATAGATAGCTCTGTCATCGTAGAATCAACCGGTCTCGCAGTATCTTCCGTTGGCATCAACAACACTGCGGCGAGGATGGTTGGTACCTATCCAAGTCTCGGTCGAGAAAGATTTCTGAATCCTTATTGATTGAGGTCATCTCATTAGCTTTCTCGACGAAGTGAGGTGTTACAGTTTACTGAGCTCGGCGCATTGCAGGTCGAGTTATTTTATGATTGGATACTCCCAAGTGGGATTTAGAGTTCGACATTCAGACGGCCGAACCACGTTCACTGTTAAGACTTATATTCGCTTTGAGTATTTGTGCCCTTACACTTTGGTGTTGATTCGGCGAGAGTTTACTCTGACGAATAACATCACTGTGACCGAATCCGACGACGGCGATTCGTGAACTTCGTAAGAATAGTAACCTTGTCTTCAGGTTCGAGAACCCAAGAGGCCGAGACGTGTTCCTTTCTCGACCGCAATCGTAAAACGCAGAAGTCAGCCGCGCACCCAACGCAACATCAACCAATTTTACTCCTCGGTCGAGGAGTTGGCACGCCCCGCATTCACCGAATGATGTAGTTAGCTTATAGATTATTCGGCATGCGCGCAGGCTTGGTCGTTTTTAGGGTCAACATTTTGGCACGCCCAGTGGGACCCAGTGCTAAACTACGAAGTTCATGCCAATTGAAATGCGATCGGTAAAAAAGAAAACAGCTATGGGAAAATCAACAGCTGATTTGCCAATTCAGAACATAGGACAAAGTGTGCCACAGGCGCAAAATCCCCTTAGCGCAGTGACACTTGAGTCCACAAGCACGACTCGTCGAGAAAGGGAAGTTAATCTCGACGGTCAGCTCCGCAGTCCAGAAGTCCCTAACAGAAACACTTGCGTTCTCAATGAAGGGATAATGGAGGATTGCGACAAGGATGGTGGTGAAGGATCCGACCCACCAACAAGATCATTTATTCGAAAACGACTTGACGAGCAGTCTCGGACGGTCGAGCAGACGTTTAGTCGAGGAATCGATAAACTGCATGACGTGATACACAGTACCAATGAATAGTAAACCAAATTGCTGGAAATACTGGTTAGTAAGGTCAGTGAGGGCAGGTCTTTCGATCTTCTCCAGCACTTACCACCAAGAAATAATCCGTTACCAATTGTACAGGCCGAGTCAATCCCTGCTCGGCTCAAACAAATTGACTTGGAAAAATGAGGAGGATTGAATAGTAGGTCAGACGGATTCGACCAGAGATAGAAGCAACGCCCGTTGATATGATTGAAGTTCATCGAATGATCGACTCGGCCATGAAAAAAGGGCCGAAGTTCCTTAAATTTATCCATCCATATCCGGCTTATGTGGAAACGTTCGGATACCCTAAAGGTTTCAAAATCCCAGATTTTAGCCTTTTTACCGGTGAATCGTCCCTATCTTCGTTGGAGCATGTGGCTCGTTTCACCGCGTAATGCAGAGATGTTAATAGTGACTTTCATAAGTTACGGCTGTTCAACTTTTCATTGACCGGCTCGACATTTGCCTGGTATATCAACCTCCTTCCTAATTCCGTCTAAAACTGGGAGGAATTGGTCGAGAAATTCCACGAGCAGTTTTATCGACCAGGGATGGAGATGTCAGTCTCTTCATTAGCAAGGATGGCTCAGGCATCTGATGAGTCGCCAATGGATTATCTTGCCAGATTCAAATCAGCCAGGAATTGGTGCCGGGTGCCTTTACCCGAAGTCGAATTTGTTAGGCTTGCTTTAAACGGCCTTGATGTGGAATACAAAAAGAAATTCTTAGGGGCAAACTTTCGAGATATGTATGAGTTAGCCCAGCATGTCGAGCAATACGACTATTTGCTTCGAGAGGAGAAGATCTGGAAATCCCCATCCCGAGGGACGATTTACAAAAATCCCGCGGTCGAAGGTGAAGAGTCTCAGTACGTCAGCGTGGATGCGGCCGAGATAGTCATAGATAAACCATACATTTGCAAGGCATTGACTCAAGTCAATTCCAAGGATGCCAAAATTCGCTCGGCGACAGAAGGGATAGCGATAAACTTCAAGGGTTTATACCTTCGATATTACAAAGGCCGAAGCAATTCTTGATCAGTTGCTATCAGCAAAGATTATCAAACTTCGGCCAGGGCATAACATTCCCACGGCTGAGAAGCTTAAAGGAAAAACATATTGTAAATATCATAACTCGACCAAGCACGCCACAAACAATTGCGTCGTATTTCGTGATGATGTCCAGAGCTGGATTGACAATGGCAAGTTAAAATTTCCTGAAAAACGCATGACGGTCGATACAGACCCATTCCCTGCGGTAATAGTTGGCATGGTAGACGCTCGTTTGCCTAAAAGTAAAGGGAAAGAGAAGATTGAGCTTGCACCAGTGCAACACATCATCAAGAAAAACGCTCAACCCCGACTCAAGATCGATCTATTTTCCAATGCACCACCTACTGAATTCTCAGGACCAGCAATAGTTCAATCCATGTCAACTTCCAGCGATGAGGAAAACGACAGGCCGGTAGTCTTGTGCAGTAATTGTAAAGCACGCGTCATGTTAACCGAGCCTAAGGAGAAGTTGCATCGAACGCCGATACCTCGACCACAATCGACGATCTCGACAGCACCGTCAAAGAAACCAAGTGAAGGCCAGCGCATCAAAGTATTCGAGAGACTCGGCCCTAAGCAACAGACAGATGATTCTACCTCGGTCAGACGGCGTCTTGATTTCGACGCACCATTTTATAACGAGGAGTATTATTCACGTAACTCCAGCAGCTCATGTTCTTCAGCGAAGCCAAGAAGTTTTAAGCCTCCTGAACCACGTGATCAACGTTGGTATAGCTATAATTCCCCCACTGGCATGTATACCGCGCTGTCCAAATCTCAGAAACGTCAACGTCAGCGAATAGATTGTTTGGCTCGATGACAGGTGGCCCAGCCTGTTTCGACCACTAAATGGTAGCCGAAAGGAACGGCAGGGAGTGGAGATGATCGGCCAACCCCGACAATCATGGCGGAATTACAAGGGCAAAAGGAAACCAATCGAGACTTCGAAACTACCATTGAAGCAGCCGAGAAGCAGATTAGACTTCTTCTTCGGCCTGGCGAAATGACAGCTCGTTTCGAGCAATTTAAGAAATAGGCCAAAAGCCAACTGCCTCCATTGCCGCCAAGAGAGCCCATCGTCAAAGTACGGCGAAACCTACATCCCCCATTCCTCGGCGAATCATTGGAATATATGAAAGAGTTTCACAAGAGGTATTCCGCCAATGATTTATATAGGTTGCCCAAGGCGTGCCAAGAAGCTCTTAACCAACTTGTCCCGATGCCGACCAGATCATCCAGAAAACCACCGATCCGACGATGAAAGCCAGATTCCAACACATTCGAAAGGCTAAAGTTCTCAGCTTCGAGGTCGATCCCTACACAGACATTGACACAGCCGAGCTCCCTTTCTCTCTCGAGGACCTTCAACACCTTCGATACCATTTCGAAATCTTTTCGGCGGTTTCCTTGTTCGGTTTGACGGCCGATGAGATAAAATGGGTGGAACGATTGGATGCTTACTTGGACACCAGGAACGCCCGGATCGCCTATAAGGAACGAGCTCGCCAGACACGGCAGGAGCAGACCCCGACGCTAGATGTATGTAAGTCCAAAGACAACAGTCACCAAAATACGGCGTCGAATTGTGTGACTCAAGCGTCTGACCATGTTGAGACACACGGCGAACTGGATATAGTCCTCTTCACTCAGGAGGAAGACGACCAGGATCTAATGGGCCCTTCAGTCCTTGAAAATATGGAAATCAGTATGGTCTATGTTCTGCCTGCCGAATTTCAGCAGACCACACACCAGCCAAGTTTCTTGGACGACGATGTGGTCGCCGAAGAAGCGACACAGGTTGATTTTGTCACTCCTGAGGACGAGCCCACTAACGGTAATGACAAGCTTAAAACAGCCTTGGACATCTTGTTTCCCATTCCCTCCTCGGCCAACCTTCAACATTTAAAACCGTTGTATGTCACGGCCCATATTGAAGGTTACCCAATCTCCAAGATTTTCATCGATTGCGGAGCAACAGTCAACATCATGCCTGTATCTATAATGAAGGCCTTACGACGATCCCAAAGATGAGTACCCAATGCCAATTTCGTATTTGTTAATTGATGTTGCAGCGAATCATGCGATCTTCTATTTTATGGATGGACATGCCGGGTACAACCAAATTTTCATTGCCGAAGCCGATGTCCACAAGACTGCATTTCGCTGCCCGGGGGCACTCGGCACATATGAATGGGTTGTCATGCCATTCGGCCTCAAGAACGCCGGTGCCACATATCAACGAGCAATGAACACCATCTTTCATGATTTAATTGGAACTATCGTCGAAATTTACATCGACGATGTTGTAATCAAATCTAAATGCAGGCATACACATTTGGACGATCTCCGACAGGTTTTTCTCTGCATGCGTCAGCACAACCTCAAAATGAATCCTGCCAAATGTGCCTTCGGCGTGTCAGCCGGTAATTTTCTAGGCTTCCTCGTGCATCACCGTGGGATTGAAGTGGATGACAATAAGGCACGCGCAATCATCAATGCCCTACCACCAACGACGAAGAAACAACTCCAGTCCTTACTCGGTAAGATAAATTTTCTACGCCGATTTATCGCCAACTCGACGGGTAAAATGAAAGCGTTTTCTACGCTTTTGAAACTCAAGGACTCAGATAAATTCATGTGGAACGACGAGCATCAGGCAGCGTTTACACAAATCAAAGTCTCTTTCACGAAACCACCTATCCTAGTTTCCCCTCGGCGCGGTAAACCTCTTAAGCTTTATATCTTGGCGGCCGAAGAGTCCATCGACTGCCTCCTCGCGCAAGACAACGACGCCGGACGAGAGCATGCTATTTTCTATCTGAGTCAAAATCTCAACCAACCAGAGATCAATTATCCCGCCGTCGAGAAACTATGCCTAGCCTTATTTTTCGCAGCCTCCAAGCTTAGGCATTACATGCTCCCATTGGTCACCCAAGTCATTGCTCAGACCGACGTCATCCGCTACATGCTCACTCGACCAATCGTAAAAGGCTGAATTGGGAAGTGGACAATGACGTTGTCCGAATTTAGCTTGCAGTACGTGGCCCAGAAAGCTGTTAAAGGCCAGGCACTAGCTGATTTCCTTGCTCAACACCCTTCCTCATATGGTTTTGGGGGCAACGACGTCGACATTGGCATGGTTCAAACACGCGATAGCCACTAGACGATGTACTTTGACGGCTTAAGTACTTCATCTTCAGCTGGCGTTGGAATTGACATCTAATCCCCAAGCCACGATTGTTGGTATTTTTCGCTTAAACTGGATTTTGAATGCACCAATAACCAGGCCGAATACGAAGCCCTTATCATCGGCCTTGGAATCCTTCATGACTTACGGGCGACCCGTGCCCTCGTCCTTGACGACTCTGAACTTATGATCAACCAACTTAATGGTTCTTTTAGATGCATGAGTTGTACCCTGACACCCTACCACATGGTCGCCAGCTATTTAGCCTAATCCTTCGACGATATTACTTTTAAACATATTTCCTGGAGTCATAATACCGATGTAGACGAATTGGCTCAAATCGCCTCCGGCGCACAACTTCTGGGGGCAAACTAGGCCGAGAAATACCTGTGTTACGACAACTATACCCGGCCCTGGTTAACCAACAAATTCTTCAGCGCGACAACGTGATACGCACAAGAATCATGTCCTTACCTTCGTTGTTAGATCGAGACGACCTTATAAATGTTTTCGCCGTCGAGGCAAAGCCAGATGATTGGAGACAACCCATTATGCAGTATCTCGACAATCCCAATGGTAAACACGATCGTAAGACAAGAGTTCACGCCACGAACTATGTCATGTATCAAAATGAGTTATACCGAAAAGGCGAGGATGGTTTACTATTGCTATGCCTCGGCCCCTAAGAGGGTGCTCCGGCATTCACAGAAGTCCATGAAGGGGTTTGCGGAGCTCATCAATCCGAACGAAAAATGCTATGGCTACTTCGACGACACAACTATTTTTGGCCAAGAATACTAAAGGATTGTATCGAGTTTGCACGATGATGCATACAGTGCCAGATTCACGGGCCTATATAAAGGGTCCCGGCCGATGATAGGAGCATATTTATGCGACTTAATTGGCTTGTTCTCGTGCGTTTACGTTGTGTTTCCTTAGTTATTTTAGCGTTTAAAGTCATTTTCGTATGTTTGTAGGTCTTAATAATAAAGTTGGCAAGAAAAGTGCATTTTGGTGCATTTTGGAGCAATTTTGGGCTGAAATTGATTGCATGCACTTGGAGACATGAGGATGGACGTTTTGGGAAGATTAGAATGTGTGCAAGTGTGTGACCTACAACTAGCAAACATCATAGCTGCCATGTGATGGAGAACATGTGTTGATTGTGGCTGAAATGATGAAGCATGTGTGTGCAAAAAGGAAAGGAGAAACATGGACAGCCAACAAATTCGTCAAAAATGCCTGTGCAGATTAGCTAACTTTGGAAGCATGTTACGAACAGCTCAGAATGAATGAGAGAATGAGCCTTATATTTCTGGAAAGCTACGGATGTCTATTTTCTGGAACAATTTACGGTTATTAATATCATTTTTTTAGAAGAAGTTATGGGCATTGTAACACTGAAAGGTTCAGAAAAGGGCTAAGCAGATTTGACTTATAAAATGAGAAAGTAAAGGCACTTGTTTTGTGTTTTGCTTCGTCATCAACACTCAGCAGCAAATGGGGTTATAATTGCACTCATTTGGCTTTGGAGCAAGTGGAAATTCATAGCTAGAAAGAGAAGACACACCCACATGCAAAGGAAATGAGAAACATGGACAGCCAACAAATTCGTCAAAACTACCTGTGCAGATTAGCTGACTTTGGAAGCATGTTACGAACAGCTCAGAATGAATGAGAGAATGAACCTTATATTCCTGGAAATCTACAGATGTCTATTTTCTGGAGCAATTTACGGAGTGTTAATATCATTTTTCTAGAAAAAGTTATGGGCATTGTAACACTAAAAGGTTCAGAAAAGGGCTAAGCAGATTTGGCTGAAATGATGAAGCATGTGTGTGCAAAAGGAAAGGAGAAACATGGACAGCACACACCCATGCAATCTGCACATGCAAGGAATTGAAGTGGTCATCTCCTTAGCCTATAAATACATCCACCATTCCCCTTCCAAAAAAAAAAAGAGGCTTGATCCATCAAAAGAGCTTCATTCACAAACACAAGTCCCTTGCCTTGAGCTCCATTCCATTTCATCCATACATTCAAACACATCTCCATACATTTCCATTTTCCATGTCGTGCAAATCCATTCTATCCATATATCCATACACATCCTAGACACTTGTGCTACAACAAGGTGGTGAAAACAAAGGTCCTTGGCGTTTCAAGCTTGGAACTTTGGAGCGTTTTAGGTGTACTTCGTTCTTGCTTTCAATGTCTACTTTGTTATTTTCTAATTTTGTTGCAATTATGAGTGGCTAAACCCCTATTTAGTTAGGGGGAAGTTTGAAGCCATGAACATGCTTGAGATTTAAATTGATTTCTTCCAATTGTGATTTGATAAGTTGTGATTGCAATTCAATTATCTATTTTATTCATAACTGATTCTTGTATGTTTATTAAGGATGCATACTTAGTTTTCATGCATGAATTAGATGCTAGAATATAAATGAGTTTCACCTAATCGTTACAAGTTTATATTCATGAGTAGTGAAGGTTGTTTATCACAATCGCGTTAATTGAATTCTTGGCATAAGTTTCATGCAATTCATAGTTACAAGTGTTTCGTCAATGCTTATGATTTTCATAGAACTTAATGATTCTTGCTTGTATCTCTATTATGCAATTCATGTAGGGAACTTGTGGGGAATGCTTTGGGTTGTTGTATGCAATCATCCAATTCAATGAAATTAGGAAAATCTGAGGATTAATTTAAGTGTACCTAATTAATCTGGGGTGTTGAGCATCATAGTTTATTGAAAAGCAATTGGAAATCAATTCATATACAAGTGTGTCATGTGTGAAGAACGGACCTCTAACTAATCCATCCATCATCTTATTTCTTAAATTCGTTTTACAATCTGCCTAGTTTTATAACTTGTTTATTTGTTTCAAATTCATCAAAACTAAAATCCCCCTTTTACTTTCTTGTTTCAAAGTGTTTAAAATCTGTTTTGTTTGTGTTTTAGAGTGTTTTGAGTCAAGTCAAAACCCAAATTTCGTCCAAAGTTGTGTTAGAGTCAGAAACTGCCTAGTTTGTGTTTTTAGGCAGTTTTGAGTGTCTTTAAATTATTCTGAGTTTTGTGAACCTGTTTTGAGTTCTTTAAGTCTATTCAAACGTTTTTAACTTTGTTTTTATGTTTTTGAGTTAGTTTAGAGGTTTTAGCAAGCCCTCCTAATCCTCGGTTTAGAACGATCCCTACTTGCATTATTACTACAATTTGACAACAAGAGGGTTTAATTTGTATGTTAAGTAAATTTTCGCATCAGCCGAATCATTGCATTCGGTCATTAAACCATAGCCGTTTAGAGGATGGGCCATGGACGTGATCGGAAAAATCACGCCATCTTCCGGGGCTGCCAAGCACGCATGGATAATAGTAGCAACCGATTACTTTACTAAGTGGGTCGAAGCGAAATCATATACCGAGCTAACATCTAAAGAGGTTTGTGACTTTGTGGAGGAACACATTGTGACTAGATTCGGCGTACCAGAAACAATCATAACCGACAACGGCATAATCTTTACAGCCGAGAGGTTTAGAGAGTATACGGCAAGTTTGAAAATTCGGCTTAAACAGTCTACACCATATTACCCACAAGCAAATGGGCAGGCCGAGGCAAGTAATAAAGTGTTGATCGGCATTCTCGAGAAAATAATAAAGGAAAGGCCCGGTATGTGGCATTTAAAGTTGAATGAGGCTTTGTGGGCATATCGAACATCGCCCCGATCGGCGACTGGGACAACCCCGTATGCACTAACCTACGGACACGATGCAATGTTACCAGTCGAGTTAAGCATAAATTCGTTGCGATTAATTGAACAAAGTAGTATGTTCAGCGCCGAATATGATCAGTCCATGAGACAGGAGTTAGAAGATTTGGAAGGAGTGCGACTTGATGCTTATAACTTGCTGGTGGCACAAAAATGGATTGCAGAGCGAGCTTATAATCAAAAAGTACGACAGAAAACATTCGGCGAGGGTGAATTGGTTTGGCAAACGGTGTTGCCCGTAGGACTAAAAGACCATAGGTTCGGTAAATGGTCGCCAAATTGGGAATGGCCGTTTGTTGTGCATAAAGTATACGGCAAATGGGCATATCATCTTAGAGACCGGACCAGTTTAGTTCACAAATTACCAATCAATGGGAAGTTTTTGAAGAAATACTATCCGGTCACATGGGAAATGCAGGAATAGAAAATCAGTTCATTAAGATCGATAAAGTATACAAAGTGAGCTGGTCGACCAGTTTACATAAAAGTCAAAATAAATTCAGGGTGAAGAAGGAAGAAGAGTGCCGAGAAGGGCCTTCAGCTCCAACCATCGCACCTCGCCCATTATGATGTCGGCCTGCCGGTTCTTCTTGTCCAGTTTTAACTGCTCGACCCGTTTTGTGCTCGCCGCATACTCGGTTAAACAAGCTTTGCCGTCCGACTCGAAGTCTTTAGCAAGCTCGGAAGCAATGGTCGACCTTCGTTTCGCCAATTTGGCCATTTGACGGTCGAGGTCGGCCAAGGCCTCTCATTTTGCCTTTAAGGCATCAATCATCGGACGGAGAGCATCTTGGACGGCTGTGGTAGCTTGCAAGTCTTGTTCGGCTTTCAGGGCATTCTTGAAGATACTAAAGGTCACCCGAACCCGCTCCAGGGTAGACGACGCCTGAACAATAGCCTCGCCGCTCAGTTGACCATCGTCTCCAAGGTCTTTTAGACATGCACCGAGCAAATCAAGACCTTCGCGTTCGAGTGTTTGTGACGCTGAGAGAGACAAGACCTTTCGCAGCCGAGCTAGAGCAGTTGAATCAGCAGCTTCAGTCGCGGTGGCCGAAGGACCAGCCCTTCCAGTAGTGCTGGACAAGAGGGCTTTGAATTCGACTTCCCATGAAGCCTGCACACAAAAATCAAGTTAAGCTCAAAGAAATCATAAAAAGATAGCAAGAAGGTTTCGTTTTAAACCTGCCGAGAGGAGACTTCGACCATGTCTTAAGGATCGTTGCTCGAACCTAAAGAACTTAATGGCCAAGCCCAGTATCTTAGATTGCTTTTCAGCTCACGCAGTCGATGGAGGTTATCTACGTTCGATGGCCACTGAGGCGGCCAAGAGACATGGATAACACCCTTCGGTGCATAAAATTTTCGATGAAAAGATTGTACAGGCACCTGACAGTTGGTATTTTCCTGGTTTAGAGTTCTATAACAGAAAAAAAATCAAGGAAAGGCGGCAGAGGGTACTTACGAAGGCCGAAGTGGCCTCCTGTGGAGGAATATTGAGGTCCTGGTCCTAAGGATGAACGGGCGTTTCCACCGTCGCCTCTAGCTCTCCAGTAGGTCGTTTGCCACGGTCGGCCGTAGAAGGGACGACCGGGACAGCCGCTTCAGACACATGATTGAGGTCTTGGTCCTGGGGAGGAGCGGGCGTTTCCATCACCGCCGCTGGCTCTCCGGCCGGTCGTTTGCCACGGTCGGCCGTAGGAAGGCCGACTGGGGCAGCCACCTCGGACACAGAGGAGGTTGACGAGGGAACGAGGACGACTCGCCAGAGGAGCTTCGTCTCTCCCCTCACTCTCTTCCAGAACGAAGATCGAGGGTTTTGGATTTGCAGGAGAAGTTCTCTCAGTCACAGGGACTGCCGTTTCCAGGACAGGTGCATCCTCGACCGATGGAACAATAATTGATGTGCCAACCTCAGAAACAGGCCATGCTTGGACTGTTTTTTCTGCCGGAATTGGCCGTTTCTCGACCATGACTTGGGCGATAGGAGGAGGAGGGGAAACGCTAGGAGTCGTCACTCCTGTAGTTTGACTAGAGATGACGTGAATCTCCCGTTCCCCTTTCTTCGCCAGCTTTTTGACCCGCTTGGCGGGTCGAGGAGTTTCGACGGTCGGCTCGGCTTCCTGACGAAACCGTTTGCTCGGCGGGACCTGCACAACGGTTTTTACCCTCTTTGAGATGACCAATTTTTTCTCGGCCGCAGCTGCAGCAACCATCTTCACCTTTTTTAGCGGCTGGCTGCCTGAGAAAATGAAAGCAAATCAGCAAAGCAGATTCGTAGTTCACAAAGTTGAAGAAAAAGGTAGAGATAAACCTTTACCCTGGGCTTGAGGGGCAGAAGCCTTCTTAGGTCGACCGCCGAAAAGTTTGTCCAAAAAGGTTTCGACCGGAACACCAAAAAACTGATGGGTATACTGTTCCCACCAGTCACCAAAGGTGTCAGTGCAAAGAGATTCTGGAGTGGCCGGTCGAAGGCGGAATTTCTGGCACCGCTCTTGGAACTCCTTTTTGGCGTCTCTACACTCCTTCTCTGAAGAGCCAGTCTCGCGTCCGCGGCTTAGGACGGACAGTGAGGAGAGAAGGGGGATCAGGCAACCTTGGAGGTAGCCAAGTTGCCGAGCAAGGAAGTTTGGATGATACACTTCCCAACTCGCTCGGCGACCCTCACAGCCGAGAGGCAGATCGCGGGCAAGCACGAAAGACCCCCAGGATTGACGAAGGTCAGCATCTTCGTCCGCGCCCCACGCTGATGTAGGAAGTCTGATCGACGAAGGGTATTCCCGACGACGACAGACCATGAATTCGTCATTGGAAAGGTCATCGAGAGCGAAAAAGTATCTGAACACTTCTTCGGCTTGGTGATGGGGGATTGGCCGGAAAGCCAGTTGAGGGCCGAGCGGTTCCTTGGGCGAGAAATCAGCAATCGTCGGTCGAAGAGGAGCAAAGTAGACCTGTAACCAAAGTTGGAAGACCCAGAGGGGACCATTCTGCTGCGGGTCGACCTTATCCAGGGTCGTGTCAGCCAAACAGCGTAGGAGATGGGCGAGAATGGCCGGGCTGAGTGCCAGAGTGTGACCACTAGCTAGGGCTTCGGCCACTGGCATATTCTCGACCAGACACTTGTTGGATTTGGTACAACAGATAAACTTGTTGTACCAGTAAAAGAGGAAGGCCTCGTGCTCTCCTTCTCGCAGCGCCTCTTCTCCTCGGCCGGCAAAATGGAGGTAGAGGGTGTTATAGTTGAAGAAGTTCTTGTGAAGCTTGTGAATCTCTTCTTTTGGGGGTGTTTGGCCATCAACGCTTAGTGTCTCAAGGGCCCGTTTGTCGAAGAACGTTCTTAAGTTAAGATTTGACGGGTACCCAGAAAGGGCAGAGTCGACTGGGATTCCAGTCGGGGAAGTCCCGAGGATGGCAGTAAGATCGAGGATGGTGGGGCCAATGGGGCCGAGAGGAAGGACCATGGTGTTGGTGGCCGAACACCAGAAGCATAAGGCCGCTAGGAGAAACTCATTGTCCAGAATGACCTCTATGGACGAGAGGTGAATGGCATCGTAGATGCCCAGGGCCTTCCATTGCTCGCCGAAGAGCTTTTCCATTCGTACAACCCAGGCTGCCCAGGTTGTAGTGGTCGAGGGCCAAAAACCTTGAGGTCTCGCCACATCCCACTTCGACCAGTCGAACCCTTGTAACAAGGGCGATAGGCAGTGCTCCTGGAGAAGTCCAGTGATGGTTGATGGCACAGCCGCTTTAAAGAGAGGACCCAAGATCTGATGAGGGGAACTCATGTCACTCTCAAAACGGATGGTCTTGATTGAACTCCGATCGATGATTTTCTGGCATTGGTCACACTCCTTAGAAAGCTTGGAGATAAAGGAAGCCATGGATAAAGGTTTGAAGGGATGACAAGAAAAGAATTTCTGGGTTAAAGGTTGAAGACGAAGACCTGGAAAGAAGAAATGCACTAGAGAGCAATGGCAAGAAATTTCAGAAAATTTTGAAAGCGTAAAGTGCAAATGAGAAAATTTCGGTATTTATAGAATTGAGAAAGGAAGGGTAATCGTTCGAAATGGAGGGTAAAATCGACCAAAGAAAGTGCTAATCATTACGAACATTCAGGAGGTGCAGTTGAGAAGACTAAAGGTCTCAGGTTTTGGGGGCGCACGATTGCTTGTGGCGGTGAGATTTATGGCGAAAGACGTTTTAACGTCTGCACGATGACGAATAGCTTGCGGATCGAGGTAGCGTGGCTATGTTCAGCAGTCAGGTCATGATGGCATGACTTTTCAGGGAGCCGTACGCCTTAGATGTCATTATTAGGGATTGGCCGAGTTAAAGGCTGCCATGTGGTGTGTTGGTTAGCAGGATCAAGATCGTGCAATCATGCTCAATAAATGCGCCTTGGAAATAGAGTACTTGGGTTTTGAGTATTAGATTCGCTTCTTCAAGGCCGAAACTCGACCAAAGAATTCAGGCTGAGGACCTCAGAAGCGAGGGGGCAATGTTCGGGCCCAAAATGTCAGTTTGGGCCGAGTATAGAATCATTCTTGGCCCGGAAGGACTGGCGACAAGGGTGCCATGGATCGTTCAGTGCGTGGGCCTCCAAACCTAGGTCGGTTAAGTCATGATGCAAGACAAGTCGAGTCCTGGTGCAATAAGGAGTCTCAGTAGGATTAATAGCCCGAAAGCGAATCCGGCTCAATTAAGGACTAGGTTCTCAATTATAGTGAAAATAGGACTGGTCGAGTTGGTGTTTGATCAGGAGAATGAGACCTAGTCCGAGTAGGGTTTTAACTCAGCTTTAAAGGGATTCAGTGCTATAAATAGAGGAGGTTGTGCATCATTCAAGCCCCCTCGAATTCAACACACAACTGCCTTGCGCAAACTCTCTCAACAATTTGAGATTTTTATTTTCTCTTTTCGCTGACACATCTTCTGTTGGCATCAACAGCACTGTGAAAGCAACCGATGATATCTTAAGTCGGCATAGATAGCTCTGTCATCGTAGAATCAGCCGGTCTCGCAGTATCTTCCGTTGGCATCAACAACACTACGGCGAGGACGGTTGGTTACCTATCCAAGTCTCGGTCGAAAAGGATTTCCGAATCCTTATTGATTGAGGTCAGCTCATTAGCCTTCTCGACGAAGTGAGGTGTTATAGTTTACTGAGCTCGGCGCATTGCACGCCGAGTTATTTTATGATTGGATACTCCCAAGTGGGATTTAGAGTTCGGCATTCAGACGGCCGAACCACGTTCACTGTTAAGACTTATATTCGCTTTGAGTATTTGTGCCCTTACACTTTGGTGTCGATTCGGCGAGAGTTTACTCTGACGAATAACATCACTGTGACCGAATCTGACGACGGCGATTTGTGAACTTCGTAAGAATAGTAACCTTGTCTTCAGGTTCGAGAACCCAAGAGGCCGAGACGTGTTCCTTTCTCGGCCTCAATGTCAGCCGCGCACCCAACGCAACATTAACCAATTTTACTCCTCGGTCAAGTTTCGCCGACGAGTTGGCACGCCCCGCATTCACCTAATGACGTAGTTAGCTTATAGATTATTCGGCCTGCGCGCCACGTAGGCTTGGTAGTTTTTAGGGTCAACAGATATCCACAGCCCCATGAAGATGGACCTGTACAACACGATATGGACCATTCCAACGTGATTTGAGCTTTCTTGGGAATAGTTTCAATCTCGAATTAAAAAGCAAAACCTTCTGACCCGGTTGAAACTCTTTATGAAGGATGTGAGAATCATGAAATTTCTTGGTCTTATCCTTGTAAATCTTTGCATTCTCATAAGCATCATTCCTTATTTCTTCCAGTTCATTCAACTGCAGCTTCCGCTTCTCTCCAGCTGCCTGGTAGTTAAAATTGAGGTGCTTAATAGCCCAATATGCCTTGTGCTCAAGTTCCATAGGCAGATGGCAAGCTTTCCCATACACCAAACGAAAAGGAGACATCCCAATTGGTGTCTTATAAGCTGTCCTATATGCCCACAAAGCATCAGTAAGCTTTAAACTCCAATCCTTTCGAGATGAACTGACAGTTTTCTCAAGAATCCTCTTGAGCTCACGATTAGATACTTCAACTTGTCCAGATGTTTGTGGATGGTATGGGGTGGCTATGCGATGGTGAATATGATACTTGGCACAAAGGGAAGCCATGGTGCGGTTTAAGAAATACGTACCTTCGTCACTGATGATAGCACGAGGTACTCCAAATCGGGGAAAAATAGTATTTTGCAAGAAACCTAACACCACAGAACTTTTGCATATTGGAGAAGCTATTGCCTCTACCCACTTAGAGACATAATCAACCGCCACCAAGATGTAAAGATTGCCATGTGAAGAAGGGAAAGGTCCCATGAAGTCTATACCCCAAACATCAAATAGTTCAATCACCAAAATACTTTGTTGGGGCATCTCATTTCTCTGAGAAAGATTTCCAACTCTTTAACACTTATCACAAGCCTGGCAGCATAGGTATGCATCTTTGAATAAAGATGGCCAAAAGAAACCACTCTGTAAGATCTTGGCCGCTGTCATTCTTGGTCCAAAATGACCACCACATGCATAGTGGTGAGCAAACTTCAAAATGCTTTCTTGTTCTTCTAAGGGGACACACCGACGAATGATTTGATCTTGGCAATGCTTGAAAAGGTATGGCTCATCCTAAAAGTAATGTTTTACAGTGGAGAGGAACTTCTTCCTTTGTTGGTAACTGAACTCTGATGGTATTTCTCCGAATGCCAAATAATTTGTGATGTCAGCATACCATGGTACTTGATGAGTAACCGCTAGAGGTTGCTCGTCTGGAAAGCTCTCTTGCAAGGGCAATGAATCTGCCTCATCAGTGCTTGCATTTACTAATCTTGAGAGATGATCCGCCACAACATTCTCACGTCCCTTTTTATCCAGGATCTCCAAATCAAACTCTTGCAAGAGAAGGACCCATCGAATCAATCGTGGTTTGGCCTCTTTTTTAGACAATAAGTACTTGAGAGCAGAATGATCAGAATACACAATGACTTTAGCACCAATTAAGTACGATCGAAACTTTTCAAGAGCAAATACCACTGCAAGTAACTCTTTTTCCGTAGTGGCATAATTCAGCTGAGCATCATTCAAAGTGCGGCTGGCATAATATATAACATGGGGGAGCTTGTCACGTCGCTGACCAAGGACAGCACCCACAGCGTAATCGGAAGCATCGCACATGAGCTCAAAAGGAAGGGTCCAATTTGGAGCTGTTACAATTGGGGCTGATGTGAGAAGATCCTTCAATTTGTTGAAAGCATAATGACAATCTGCATTAAAATCAAAACAAGCATCTTTAGCAAATAAATTACAAAGAGGACGACTAATTTTGGAAAAATCCTTGATGAATCTTCGATAAAAACCAGCATGTCCTAAGAAAGATCTCACATTCTTCACAAAAATTGGTGGTGGTAATTTGGCGATCACCTCAATATTTGCCTTGTCGACCTCTATTCCTTTGCTTGAAATTAGATGTCCTAGCACAATGCCCTGCTTAACCATAAAATGGCATTTCTCCCAATTTAACACAAGATTAGTCTCCCTGCATCTTTCCAAAACCAAAGACAAGTTATTCAAACATATATCGAAAGAATTACCAAAAACAGAAAAGTCATCCATAAAAACTTCAACAATATTTTCAACCATTCCAGAAAAAATACTCATCATGCATCGTTGGAAAGTGGCAGAGGCATTGCACAATACAAATGGCATTCGTCTGTATGCAAATGTACCAAAAGGGCATGTAAACGTTGTCTTCTCTTAATCCTCAGGGGCAATTGGAATTTGGTTGTACCCTGAATAACCATCTAAGAAACAATAGAAAGAATGATCAGCTAGTCTCTCGAGCATCTGATCAATGAATGGCAGCGGAAAATGATCATTTCTAGTGCTGTTATTGGGCTTTCTATAGTCAACACACATTCGCCATTCGGTGGTCATCCTTGTAGGCACAAGCTCGTTGTTATCATTCTTCACCACAGTAATACCAGTTTTCTTTGGAACAACCTGAGTTGGGCTCACCCATTTGCTATCCGAGATTGGATAAATGATACCTGCATCGAGTAACTTCATCACCTCAACTCTTACAACTTCCTTCGTGATCAGATTTAGACGTCTTTGAGCTTCAACAATTGGTTTAGTCTCAACCTCCATAAAAATCCTATGCATGCACAAAGCTGGATTAATGCCTTTTATGTCAGCAAGTGTCCACCCCAGAGCATCTTGATACTTGCGAAGAACTTTTAGTAATTTGTCTTCCTCCGTGTCATTAAGATCAGCAACAATAATAACAGGCAAGGTCTCATTCACCCCGAGATAAGCATACTTGAGGTGGCTCGGCAGTAGCTTGAGCTTTAACTTCGGAGCTTGCTCACTTGAAGGAAAAAGGGGCTGCTTAGGCACTCCAAGGCTTTCATAAACATGTCGCCACTTTGGATTATGAATTGGTGTACTATCCAATGCAGCAATGACGTCCACCACATTTTCTTCCATAGATAAAGTAGCATCATGGTTGGTAAGGCAAGTTAACAGCTCATCATTAGATGATCGTGAGGCAAAGTTTGCATGCACAATCCCATCCAAAACATCAACACGAAAACACTCTTCAAGTTCGAGAGGACGCTTGATAGCTTCAAAGAGTTTGAATACAACTGACTTTCCTTGCACTCTTAAGGTTAAAGTACCTACTTCCACATCAATAAGTATCCGGGCGGTGGCCATGAACGGTCGGCCTAAAATGAGAGGCACTTCCTTGTCTTCCTCCATGTCAAGTACAATGAAATCAGCTGGGAGATAGAATTTATCCACTTTAATAATCATATCTTCCAGAATACCCAAGGGATAAGTCACGGACCTATCTGCCAATTGAAGACTCACAGATGTGGGCTTGAGTTCTCCTTCACCTAATTTTTGAAAAACAGAATAAAGCATAAGGTTAACACTTGCTCCTAAATCAATCAATACTTTATGAAAATCAAGACTACCAATAGTACAAGAGATAGTGAAACTCCCCAGATCTTTCTTCTTGGGTGGTAGCTTATGTAAGAGGACAGCACTGCATTGCTCAGTTAAAATCACCTTCTCGTATTCCAAGAACTTTTTCTTTTTAGAACATAGCTCATTCAGAAATTTGGCATATGATGGGATCTGTTTAATAGCATCTAATAGAGGCAAATTAATTTGAACCTTAGCCAACGTCTTCATGAATTCAATGCATTGTTGATCCTTGGAACGTTGTTGCTGTCATTGTGGAAATGGCAAAGGTGGCTTGTATGGTGGCTTGTCAGAAGGTGCAAATAAACTACCAAGGCCTTTTTCCTTGTTTGCATCAAAGTTGGGTCGAGATTGCACTTTGTCACTTGCACTAGGATATGGAATACCTGCTGCAGAAATAGCCTCTAACCGAGACTTTGCAGCTAACGGTGCACTTTCAGTAAGCTCTTCTTCTTCCACTTCGGCTTCATGGTGCACCATTTTTCTGTTGTCATACCTTTTGCCACTTCTCAATGTCCGTATTACTTTGCAATGCTCCATCCCTTTTGGATTTTGCTCAGATTGGCTCGGGAACTTTCCTTTCTCTCTTTCATTGAACATGGTAGCAAGCTGTCTAACTTGAGTCTCCAAATTCCCCACTGATGTCGTGAGATTCTGAATGCTAGTTTGTGTGGATTGGACAAAATTGTTGGTGCTATTAGAGAGAGCGGACATATGTTGAGCTAGCTGTGACATTTGGTCTTCAAGAGATGGTTTCTTAGTCTCACTAGTTGATTGGTAAGACTGTTGGTATTGACGTGGTTGTTGGTTGCCACCCCAACTGAGATTGGGATGGTTCTTCCACCCAGGATTATATGTATTGGAATAAGGGTCACTTCTGGGTCTAATGAAATTATTCACCATATTCACATGCTCTTGCACAAGCTCAGGGTAGCTATCCTTGTTGGGGCATTGAGTGATGTCATGAGTTGTCTCACTACAAATGATGCAAGCTTATTGGGCATTGGGCATGGAAGAGACCTGCTTTAAAGCAGCAAACTTGGCATTAAAATTCTTTTCCATTTTAGCAATTTGAGCAGAAACATTAGGAGAACTCTGAGAAATCTCAAAAACTCCCCTCTTTTGTGTTTGTTCTTCTGTCCATTGTTGGGACTCAGAAGCCATCATATCAAACAACTAAAATGCTTCCTTTGCAAATTTCGACATTAACGACCCTCTAGCAGATGCATTCACTTGACTCTTGGTGGTGGCATTGAGACCATCATAAAATATGTTCATTTGAAGGTTAGAATCAAACCCAGCATGAGGACATTTTGTGTACATCTCATTATACCGTTCCCAAGCTTCATGGAAAGACTCGTTTGGCTTTTGAGCGAAAGCCAATATCTCTTTCTTGAGTGCAAGAGTCTTGGAAGAAGGAAAAAACTTATTGAGAAATATTTCTTGCAATTCTGTCCATGTTGTAATGCTATTGGCAGGCAGAGAATGCAGCCACGCCTTGGCTTTGTCCTTCAAAGAGAACGGGAACAAGCGTAACTTGATAACTTCAGAAGAGAAACCTCTGATTATGGTGTTGTCACATGCCTCAATAAAATCAGCCAAATGCATGTTGGGATCACTGTTTGGCAACCCATGAAAGGATGGCAATATGTTGAGGATGTGAGGTTTGATTTCAAAGGTTGTCCCATCTTCCACATCTGGATATATAATGCACCTTGGCACTGCATTGATTCTCGCCGCCAATGAATTTCTTAAAGGTTGACCTGCTGCAGGTAAGGCTAGGGCCATGTGTGCAACTGGTGCCAAAGGTTGGAAAATAGATGTGCTGCTCTCAGGATCACGGAACAAATCCTTAAGAAAAGTATCACCAAGGTTGGAATCTTGTGCTAAATATTTTTCTCTAGCTAACTTCCTTGCACTTCTCTCTGGTTCAGGGTCGTAAGGAATAAGCACTTGATTCTTGGACCTTGTTCCAATCACCATATACTACACCTGAACAAACAACAGAAATATTAAGTCACAATAAAAATAAAAGTAAAATAAAATAAAACTTAACAGAAACTAACTAAACAACAAAAAGGAAAAGAAAGTAAGTAAACCTAGATGAATCAAAAACACGGTTTATGCAAATTGGCAACCACTAGTTAGTTAAACAAAGATAAAAATCTCACACCACACATCCACTGCACTTAATCAAAGATCGAAACTCAACTAAATTAATTGCTATTATTTTTTTTTAAATTTAATGATTAATAAAAATAAGACATAAACATAAGCATAAGAAAAATAAACACAAAAGCTCGGGAACTGTTGGCACAGTCCCCGACAACGGCGCCAATTTCTTGATGGCGATTTTACCACTTGTAAAACAAGGGTTAAACCATAGAAAATTCTTGCAAGAGAACAAGTGTTTGTAGTATAGAATGGCTCAAGCAAGGTCGATCTCCTCAGAGACTGATATAAACAATTTATGAGTTTTTGTGTATTTAACTTATTTAACTCTAAGAACTACACTAATTTGACGAAACTAAATACTACTGGATGTAACTTAAACAAATATCTAAAATGGGAATTGGCTTATAGGAATAGTGATCCAACTGAACAAAACAAGTAAAAATATAAACTCAAGATAATACAATTAATTTAAGAAAATTAGATTGACAAGGTGCTAGAGTTCAACCTTTACCAACAACACTCCTACGTAGCTCTTCCAATTGCTTAAGTAATCGAAAACACATATGCTTTGAAGGTTGGGTTTTCCTTGTGTATGTTTTACTTGTGACATTCAAGTTAAAACGCATACCACTACATGCAATTTATCCATAACATTTGGATTAAATATAAACATAATGATTCATTAATCTTGATGAAAATCCCTTTGTTAAACCATGTAATCCCTAAGAGTATGATATTTACCTTAGGAGAAATTACAATCCTCAATCACAAGAAGCATAACCAATTTTAACGTGACATTCATTCAAAATTGCATCCAATGACTTTTCTAAGCATCCTAATGGTGATCAATCATCAAGACACATAGATAGTTTAATTTAGAGATTGAAAATATCAAAGCAAGCATGTAACAACACTTAAGTAATTGAAAGAGAAATCTACGAAATCATGTTGCAGCTCATGGCCTCACTCTAGCGAAAGGAAATTAGTTACACATAATTATTTGAATACATAAGAAATTATCCATGAAGAATCAAAGAAAGAGACAACCCTTTTTTACAAGGAGGTTATCTCTTGATGCTTTCCGATCCTCCTTCCATGTGGAGCTGCGGCTCCCTTATTTTTTTGCTATGTTACTCGCTGCTTCTTTTGCTCTCTGCCTTCTGCCTTTCTTCTCTGCCGTGCTCTCCCTCTCTGGTTCTCATCATTTCTCTCTACCTTCCCCTCTGTTGCTTGCCGTGTGTTGCCTTAAACAAAAGGCAATGATTTTTCAAAGCACCAAGGCCACAAGTGGAAGACCAACCAAACTCCACTTCATAGTGGGTACCCCATGATCTCCTATTTTCTACCATCTTTTCTTTCCCACATCCGTGTGTTTTCCTTGCCTTTAACCAAAAGCTTCTGTTTTTCTAATGCTACAAAGGCCAAATGAGTGGGATTGAAAACCCCATTGTCTGCCGAGTGATGATGACAAAGTAAAGCACAAAACAAGTGCTATTACTTTCTTATTCTTATTAGCCAAATGGAGTGGGCAGATTTGGCCATAATGTTTAGTAGACCAAAAGTCCTTAGATTTCAATGAATGAGATGTCCTTAGAAAGCTTGAAAGGTCAGCTTCAAAAGCTAAGAAGGAAGTTTCCTCAATTTAGGCTTTAATTATATACTTATCTCTTGTGCAACCTTCAGAGGTCCAAACTGCCTTGTCAGCACGGTGACCTGTCTTCATTCTTAAGCTGGGAACAATTGGCTGGGAATTTTGAGCTGAAAATTTGATATGATCATCTTCGATCTCTTGTGAATCAGCACCAACTGGAATCACTAAAAAATTCCAACGTTTGCATACTTTTCCACCAAACTCAATCTTGCTGCTCCTAGAAACACAAAATGGCAAAACTCATAAATACTCAAAACTTCCAACTAAACTAGACAAGAAAAAAAATAGAAAAAGGGGAAAATATATAGTATAAATATTGGTTCATCAGGGACCTAATTCGGACGCTAAAATTGGCTCCTTTCATTGCGTCAACTTACTGTTACATAAATATCCATAGTTTTATTTTGTAGCCTAGCTAAAATGGAGTTCTCAAGAAACTTTATTTTCGGGATTTTATTTAGATTTCAAATCCATTTCCAGGAAATTTTGCTAGATTTGTCTCCAAGGTGTGGGAACATGGCATATCCAGATTTGTCTGTAGGAAAATATCAATCAAATTCTTAGAGAAATTTATGAAGATATCAGTATAGTTTGTGTTGGGGAAAAACTTAGAGAACACAACTCAAGTGTTGGAGAGACAACATAAGTAAACAAATTACTTGTATTACACTCACAAAATATTACAACACTCAAAACTCTCAAAGACACTTTAGAATCAATGACACACACTCTTTCTAGAGATACATTCTAGACCACTCACACTCTTCACAAGACTACTCACTTACAAGGCTTCTCACTCTCTTACTTAGCTCTCTCTTCTTAGCTACTCTCTTGATTGGTTGATTGCTTACACCCATATTTATAGGTGAGGGCTTGGCATTCTACTATAGTTTCTAGTTCTTTCCACAAACTAGAACTAGTTTCTAGTTTCTAGTATATTCTACAAATCTCTAGCTTAGATAATTATAGAATAGCCAACCTACTTTGCATGCTAGAATTGTCTAGCATATTCAAGCATGTACCGGTCACCTCTACTATTACATGCTAGAATCTTCTAGAACAATTCCATGCATGTTTGAACTAGAACAATCTAGTTCCCTTATATCGACTCTGATGCTTCTTTATGCATCGCAGCTTCAACTGCTTCTTTTACTATAGTTGCGTTGGCGTATTTGGGATTTGGCTTCGGTATTCCCGTTGACCTCCTTAGTTGTGATCGTGGAGTTAATACTTCCACTTCACTATGTCTATCTTCTTCTGGTTGTTGGCACACGCCAGTTTGCCAAGGACTCTCAAGTACTTCTTGCTTGACATCGTCACCATCAAGCAAATCCTTGAGCTCATCTAGACTCGATTGGATTTGGGCAGATTGGTCTCCCATTTTCTCCTGTAATGTATCTTCAACCTCTCTCGAGTCAGCCAACACTTCATTTTCTGAGCACCACCAAGAAGATGCTTCATCGTCCCATTTTTCCTCCATAGCTAGATATGCTACGGCGTCCCAATCATCTTCAATTTTCTCCTTTGCGCTGGCGACATTACTCTCTGTGGACTTTTTGAACCAGCACTTCTTCACCATGTGGCCCTTCTTTCCACAATTGTAGCATTTTCCCTCAAACCTTTTATTATTCTAGGACTGACCACGGTTGCTGTGATATTTCGGAGCTCCCCCTGGCCGAGAACTCCCTCATTCTTGATGACCTTTTTCCTTGTCACCATTTCTTTTAGATCCACCATCAGCACACTGTTTAAAGCTGCCTTTACTTTTGGTGCAGAACGCTTCATCCTCACCTTTTAACGAGACCCCTCCCATTTGCTTTGCCAATACTTCTTGATCGGCAAGCAAATTCTCAAACTCAACAAGTGATGGTTGGGTCGACCATCCTTGTACATCGACAACGAAGCATCGATATTTGGGTCTCAATCCATGGATAATTATTCTTTTTATCCTGGATTCTACAATTGTAACACTAGGATCTAATTCAGAAATTTCACAGCAAATGGACTTTACCTTGTGGAAATATTGGGCAATCATCATGTTCCCTTGGGCCACCGATAACAGCTCATTCTCGAGAAGTTGCAGTCTTGTATCGTTCCTATTTGAAAAGAGTGTGACAAAGGTGTCCCACATTTCTTTTGGTGTCTTGGCCTTCTGTATGTGCTCCAACATGTCTTCTTGTGGTTTATAGGGCGAACATGGCCTTCCCTGCATTGATCTTCCACTTCCGCAGAGCGCCATTAGTGTCTTCTTCCGACTACGTAACTTCATTACCGCCGACGACATCCCAAAGATCTTGACCTTGTAGGTAAGACTCCATATATGTTGCCCATGTGCTATAATTTTTATTGTTCAGCTTCTTGATTCCTTCAACAACTTGAAGATCTCCCATCGTGTCGGCAGAACTTCGATAAGCCGAACAAGATTAGTCAACAATCTTGTAAAGTACTAAACTTCTCACAATTCTCAAAAGCTTCACTAGAGACGGTCCCTGATCGTACCGCTCTGATACCAATTATTGGGGAAAAACTTAGAGTACACAACTCTAACACAAGTGTTGGAGATACACTACAAGTAAACAAATTACTTGTATTACACTCACAAAATATTACAACACTCAAAACTCTCAAAGACACTTTAGAAGCAATGACACTCACTCCTTCTAGAGACAAACTCTTCACAAGACTACTCACTTACAAGGCTTCTCAGTCTCTTACTTAGCTCTCTCTCCTTGACTACTCTCTTGATTGGTTGATTGCTTACACCCATATTTATAGGTGAGGGCTTGGCATTCTACTAGTTTCTAGTTCTTTCTACAAACTATAACTAGTTTCTAGTTTCTAGTACATTATACAAATCTCTAGCTTAGATAATTCTAGAATAGCCAACCTACTTTGCATGCTAGAATTGTCTAGCATATTCAAGCATATACCGGTCACCTCTAATATTACATGCTAGAATCTTCTAGAACAATTCCATGCATGTTTGAACTAGAACAATCTAGTTCCCTTATATCGACTAATCTTAATGGGCTGGTGTTGATCTTTAACAGTTTGACAAATCAAAGCTAAAAACCGCGTTGATTCAATTTTCTTTCTATTGACTAACAAGGCTGTGATGGCTATTAATTCTCACGTCTTTGTGTCATCTAACAGTGACTTTCATCGCTTACTAATATTTAAAGGGGCGTTTGTTTACCCTCACTAATTATCACTGGACTAGACTGAACTAACTATTAGTCTAGTCCCGTGTTTGTTATTATGCGGGACTAACGTTAATGAGATTAGCCGAAAACGGTTCTGGGATGCTTCTTACCCATCTCCTTTGCACAAAAGCAATTCCAGTGTCATAAAAAGGCTCCAAAGGCTATACTCCCCCATGTAAATATATATATATATATATATATATATATATATATATATATTATTTGTGCCTGCACCATGATTTTTGTGAAGTCGCACATGAGAACCTAGCTACTTTTTGTCGTTATAACTTAAGAGTATGGAATGGGAAGCGAGGTGTCAACATATGTTTAACCATTGTGTTTATTTGGATTGGAAACCAATTTAATCCTAATTTTCCTTGATTTTTATATCTAAGTATCCAAGAAAAAAGCCACTTAGTACTACGATCAAGTGATATTCCTCTTTACTTGTAAGTGAAAGGTCTTAGTTTCGATTCTCGCAAAAGATATAAAAAAAGATACTTAGTACTAATGGTGTTACTCTATATTGATAAGTGAGATGTTTCAAATTCGAATATAAAAAAGGATGAGTTCACAACCAAATTTATTTTTCCAGCTCCTCAGTGTATATGTATCATTTTGTAAAAAAAAAAAAATATCAGAAAAAAAGTTATCAAATAGCACTTCTATAGTTGTGAAGTTATCAAATAGTACTTTTATAGTAGTGACTAGCAATAATGTCTGCGCTACACAACATATTTTGAAACCGTACACTCATTCCTAAATAATTTAGTAACCAATCAAAGCTGCTAAATCTACATGCTAAAAATAATTCTTAGGTTGCGTTCATATTATATTGAATTTACATTAAGAGCAATACAATAAACGAAGGGTAAATCTCAATTTACTATTCTCAAGTTTCGTGGTTTTCAATATTTAGTACATGAAGTTTTTTTCATTCTAGAGTCATACCTAAAGTGTTAATTTTGGGATAATCTCATACATCCGTTAGTCTGGCTGTTAAGTTTTCTGTTAACTAATGATGTGGCACCCACGTGGACAATGATTGGGCACCATGTGTCATTAAAAAAATTAAACTATTAAAATAATTAATTAAATAAAAGTAAAAAAAAAAATTCCCCAGATCTCCTTTGTCTTCCCCACCTCGACTCCCCTCCCTTCTCCCTCTGCACCTCTGCACATCCATCCTTCCCCCTCCCTCAAACTCCAACTCTGAAACACAGAATCCATGGAAGATCGGAGATTCTTGCGTTTTTTTTTCCCTTTCCCTCTACATAGGCCTAGTCTTCCTCTTCATTTGGTCCCACCTCCCTTACGCGCCGCTCGTACGTCTTCGACATCCTCGACTGCACAACAAACTCCACCTGGTGCTCCTCCAAAAACCTCATCCAATCCAAACCCCTTATCCCAACGCGCCGCCTCAAAGACCACAACTTCGACACCCCCCACCACCTTCTTGACCCCTTCACCATCCAAGAACTCAACGCCGTCTGCACCATCCTTAACTCCCACGCGCTCTTCACCTCCACCTCGTCATACGCGCTCCACTTTGTTGAGCTCCAGGAACCTGACAAGTCCATCGTCCTCGGATGGAAGCACGACGACCCTCTCTTCCATAGAAAGGCCTCTATCGTTACACGTGTCGACAACAAGTCGCTCGGGGTGGGGAAGACAAAAGGGATCTGAGGAAGGATGGATGTGCAGAGGTGCAGAGGGATCTGGGGATCTGGGGAGTGAGAGTGAGATCAGAGAGTGAGAGAGAGAGCGAAGAGTGAGGGTGAGAGCGGATGTGCAGACGTGCAGATGGAGAAGGGAAGGGGTCGGGGTGGGAAAGGGGATCTAGGGAATTTTTTTTTTTAACTTTTATTTAATTAATTATTTTAATAGTTTAATTTTTTTAATAACACGTGGTGCCCAGTCATTGTCCACGTGAGCGCCACGTCATTAGTTAATGGAAGACTTTTGACACACCCCGATCCTAAAACCAAGGCGTGCTGGCCGTCACGTGAGCGTGACGTAACCATAAGTGCGGTGTGGAAGCAGAAGCTAAAAGAATTACGAGGGAATTAAAACCAAATACTAGCAAATATTAACCGACTAACATGCTAGAGTGAAATAAGGTGTGAACACACACATAAACAGAGCATAAACACTAGTTGCAGTCAAGTAGGACCATAACTAGAATACAACACCCGCAGGTGAGTCCTACATTAAAGAAGTCTGTCAGAACTCCATAGAAATCCTTGTGGGCTATCGATGCTGCTAACTAGAACCTGGAGGGGCGAAAAACAAGATAGAGTGGGTCAGTAAAACCAAAGCTTTTCAAAAACATTTCGCCAAAAACAATTCTAACCCCTCACTGTAAAACCTGTATACTTTTCCCAGAAAATAACATAATAGTATAAAAATCTTCATATATCTCATCTCATCATTCTTTATCAAAATCTAGAAATCATGCCATGCTGTAAATGTCAAAATAGAATATGGATGCATCAATAAAGCAGGTGATATAATAAATCAACCAGAGACCCTAAAATTGGTCCTGTATGGTTAATTCTAAAGCTCAACATCCAAACCAGCCGGAGTCACAAACTATGACCTGTACGGCACTGCCGGAGTCACCACGGTGACCTGTACGGCACTACACTGCACATAAGTCGGAACTACCCGAAGTAGTCTGTACGACAAGAATGGTGTAAGAATACGCTCTAGTGCTTCTCTCATCAATCATCTGCGCGCATAATCTAAAGTCACCTACTAGTCGGAATCACCTCAGTGATCTGTACGACTAGCATGTCAGAACCCTCTCATGGTCTGTACGACATGCACCTACTTGGATCCAAGGTGAGTGTGCGGTGCGGTGAATACTATAAGCACTAATACCAAAGGTGCAGGTTATGAGCTCTCATCATAATCACATCATCAATGATTCATATACACAACATAAAACTCACCTGATACTCACCTGTGCGTCCACAGCACCATTTCACATATATATGCATCAATTATCCAATCATATAATTCATAATATGCATGCATGACATTTTAGAAACATATTATCATTTAAATCCAATTTCTGGGAAAATAGATAGCATATAGGTAAATACAGAAAAGTACTGCCCACTCACTGATAAGTCGAAGGGTCGTAACCCCTGTGACGTCCCTGGATACGCTCGTCCTCGGGATAGGTGTTACCTATATGCGAAACAACTATAAAAACGTTATTTAAAGCACATTACCAATAATTCGTAATAACTTCTCATACGGTGCTCAAATTGGGTATATAAATATACCACAGTGACCTATTCGACGTCACGGACGTCGAGGAATTTTTAGAAAAAATTTCTGATGTGGCACGGACACACGCGCGCCCACGCGCGTCTTCTTCCTTGCGAGCTCGCCGGACTGAACTTTCCGGTGGCGGGAAAAACTGGGCAATTTTCAATTGCCTTGTTCTCCCTCGTTTCTCAACCATTTTCTTCGAATTTTATATCAATTTGAATCCCTCAACATGTAGTTTTACAATATACTACTTTAAGGCTCTAAAAACAACTAAATCTCACCGGAAAGTTCCAAGCAAAACCGGCCAAAATCGAACCTAGTGATCCCGACGTCCAAAACCTTCAAACGAAGCACTCCGAGCTTCCTTGGGACCTCACTAAGCTCACTACGAGCTTGAAATTCCCTGAAATGCAACATATTACGATTGCATGAATAGTGACATAATATGAGGGTTCGGGTTTCACGTGATTTCGAAGGTTTCACTTCCTAAAACTAGCACCAAACGACTCAGGAGGTCGAAAGGATGAAGAATCATACCTTTTTAGCTTCGATCCGTGGAGTTTTGAAGGGTTTTGGTCTCGTCCGTACACTTCGAGAGTGAGAGAGAGAGGAAGCCGTGAGGGAGGAGAGAGAGAGAGACACGGGGAAAGAGAGAGCGAGTGAGTCTTGTGTGGTCCAACCAAAACAATCCAAAACCCAATTCCTTTAATCCCTAACCACACAAAACACAACCAATTTTAATCCCACATAAATATTTTTCCAAAATTTTAGGAGACTATACAATTAAACCAATAATGTGTCACACGTACCTTAGCCCCCGCTAAGGGTATTTTCGTCATTTCATATCAACGAGTATGAAATTCCGGGACGGACTGTGACAACTTTACAGCCAGACTAACGGATGTATGAGATTGTCCCAAAATTAACACTTTAGGTATGACTCTGGGACGAAAAAAGCTTCATGTACTAAATGTTGAAAACCATGAAGCTTTAGAGTAATAAACTGAGAGCATTGATATTAGGTATGACTCTGGGATTTCTAAAACTGTTCATATTCATAATTCTTTCAATTTGCATCTAAATTGTAATAAATTTAGACTGACAGCCTATGTTCAACAAATTCTGACCATCTTCAAACACAGAGAGGGAATCGGCATATCCCAAGATTCATTGATATTTACTATAAACACGGCTGAGCCATTAGGATGTAGAACATAGTGTGTACCCTCCAATATTTCGGTTGCCATTAGAAGCTGGTGCCCCTCGCACTCCTTGAACACTCTTACCAAAAGCTGCTAAAGATGAGTTGATTGAAAATGTGGCTTCACAATATAATTTGTACTATTTTTCTTGGCATATATGTTGAGTCGGTCAAATTGGGGATCCAGTAATTGGTTCGATTCGATTGTACAATACTATCCCAGCACTAATGACTCTACCATCTGCAAGATTGAAGAAATTATAATTTAGGACTTCACTGTAACCAATAGTTAACCACAGATACTTGACTGAAAGCATATCATAAAAGTGGTCCAAATTCATTCGCAACTCACTTATAAATGAAGGCTAAATATGCTGTGGATGTGGGTAAATGATAGATCAGAAACAAACAGAAGGTAACATATAAAATATGGTAATGTAATAAAGTAGTAAAGAGACTTAAAAAGAAAAGGCGTGCGGAACAGTACTTGAGAATGCTGGGCACCAACACCAGCAACAGCACCATTTGGTCCTCTTCCAAATAATGGGTACATTTATCTAGCCATCAGACATAATTTGATTTTGCAGTAGAATTGATGATGTGTCTATTGCCTGCAATAAACACCAGAACAGAATCCTTTAAAGAAAAATAGACCAACTGATCTAGAAAGATGATAAGAATCTTTCAGTTAGCATTTACATGGAAATAGTTTATGAGAATCCCAAATAATCTTTAGTGCCAGGACATCAACCACTGAATATAACATTGAAACTCCAGTATAAAAGTTTTCCATAGATTATAATAAAATTAAATAAAATTAAAAAAATATATATCAAACCTGCATTGAGAAGATAAAGGTCATAGCCTCTATAATAGGTCTCAAACAATAGTAAGCAACACCAACTCCAACTGCAAAATATTTTCCATATAAATGAGGTCAGTCAGCTACTAAGAACTTCTTTGTATCTTATTACAAATTCTTATATCTATTCAAATTTTAATATTCACTGAAAAAATTAAAGTTAAAGTCCTTACATAAGAATCTGAACTGAGGTCTAGATCATTGAATCACTATACAATGCATTAAATTCAAAGTTACAATTGAAACAAATACGAATCGAAAACTCTGTATTGGCAACGCAAATAGCTCAAATTTATCATTTACGAACATTGACCATACACTGACACTAATTTACAATAAGATAACCAAATGATTGATGAAAACAAAGAACATTGAATTGAACTACACAAAGAAATGGACAAATCGTAGCAGAGGATACCATCTGAATCTTCTTCGTCGTCATCGGAGAGAGGGAAATCAAGTCAAGCCTCCTGATGAATAGAGATATTCCTGACGAACGATAGAACTTGCTGGGTCACGTCAAGATCACTGCGGCTCACCCTGAAAGAAACAAAAAACTGATTGAAAGACGAAATAAAATCATAAAAAATGAAAGCACAAAACTTGATTTCTAAAAACAAAAAACTGGGTTGTGATAAATAAGATCGAGAGAGTAAGATCATTGCGGGTTCGAATTTCTCTCCCCGTAGTTTTAAGTAAATTTAGTGTAATTTTTCCATCTTCTGTCAAAAGAAAAAGAAATTAGCATTAATCCCATAAAATATTAAGAGTTTTTTAAACATCATAGAAAGCAAAGGTTAGAACTCAACCCACTTCTAGATTAGTACGAATAAGAAAGATTAAGCTTAATCTAGAGAGAGAAACACAAAGATCAAAACATCAAGCGTTTATTTTTGAAACACAAAGATCAAAACCTTAGGCATTTACTTCTGAAACAAAATAAATGAACAAAACCATCAGCATCAAGGAATGATTAGAGTTGATGGGTGCAATATGAATATAAGTTTCTGGAGAGAAACAACCAAATTTCACACTAGATCATATTTTTAGAGAGAGAGAGAGTTGGAAGTACTTTTCAACAACGGAGAGAACAAATTCAATCTAAATAGAAAAAATAGAAGCTTCACAGCACAATAACTAACCACAATCTTCTATTTTTCTAAGTGCAAATAGAAAAACAGAATCAAAGTATTCAACCCAAAATCTTCACATTAGCTCAAGAACTATATTGTTTCAGAGCTTTCCAATTTCCTAGCACGGAACAACAATTGAAAATCACGGTTCTGCGGGCTTTATACCTCAATAACAATAGCTTCAGCCCCCATCCTCCAGAATTTGGTTGTTTGTTCTGCTTGCAAAGACTACGCCTTGAAAACAACTCCTTCAGGGTCATATTCCATTCAACATATCAAGTTGCTCTAACCTCCAATATCTTGGCTTATTCGGCAACATTCTTAGTGGCGAACTTTTGTTAGGATGCCAGCATCACTTAGTTAGCCAAGTGTCAATTGTTGAGTTGGATTTCTTTAGCCTGGAACCAGCTAGATACGCTGAGATATGTGCAGATACAAAGGAAATGAATATTTGATTGTATTAGTGTTCTTGTTAGTATATCTTGCATTTGAGTAAAGGTTGAAGTGGGGTTCTATCATTGGTATCGAGCCAATCTTGATTCCTCAATCCCTTCTCTTTTGCCGATTGAATAGCGCGTCGACGAAGGAAGCCATGGAATTTCATAACCATCTTGCTGCGATTAACGACACTCTCAATGTGCTAATCCAATGATTTGACGCCATGGAAGCTCGTCAAGATTCTTCTGATGCTCGATTCGAGAAACTATACCACGATTTTGTGGACAAATGCGATATGGGTTCGCATCCGCCGTTCATCAAAATGGCATCTCCTATCTCTTTTGAGAAATCGAACCAAGTCGTTCTCAAGCTTCAATCCTTCCATGTGGAAAAAATTCATGCCAAAGAGAGTGTGAATCAATTCTCTCAATTTCATCAAAGTTACAAGCCCAAGACTCATCCTTGTTTAAGACCCATATTGAAGATATTCAAGAAAGTTCGCGACTACGGCAAACACGATGACAATGGTTCTGCAATATTTCGTTCCAATTCCAAATTTGAAGAAAGTTGTGGGTTTTTTCGGAAAGCTTTGGTTGTGGAGGACGAAAAAGTTTTCAATTTGTTCGACAGGGAAACTAAAGATTCTGTGAAAATTCCTCCATTACTTGATTCTAATCACAAGGCAGGCACCGCAAAGGAGTTGGTTTCTTTATTCAACAAGAAAGTTGAAGATTATATAGTAGCTTCTCCAGTTCTTGATTCTGATTGCAGGAAATCCAAGGTTCAAGTTTGTGTTCTGGGTTCTACATTTCGTAATGGCTTGGCTACTTCTTTTGGACATAAATTCATTCAGTTCGGGACGACACCTTCATCTATTCGTGAATCTAGTTGCAAGAACGACGTGGTCCAGGATTTCATTTTCACAATTCCTGTTTCTGATTATGGGTTTGTGAAAATTGATTCACCTACACCCCAGGTGTTTGATGAAAGGTCACACTCAATAGATTGTGATTTTCAGTTGGGCTATCATATGTCGATTTCTGACACCAGAGGAAAAGTTGAAACCATTTTGGTGCAAGATGATGCTTCTACTGGTGTTGTTCTTATTCTTCAATTCCGTTACCATAAAGGAATTCGTGATAAAGGTGGTGGTTTGGCAAAAAACAAGATTTGGAAAGACCATTCGAGAATATTCAGGAACAAGATTAGCACAATCCTTATATCTTCGTGTACAAAAGAATCTGAAAATGCTACTGCATATAACAAAGATGGAACTGTTTGTCTCTCTGAATTCAACTCAATGGATTTTCTGGCAATTTGTGAGTTGGGTTTTGTTCTTAATGCGAAAAAGAGGAATTTTTTGGAGGAAGCTGACCCCTTTATTGTACCTGCTGAGAAAACTCGTCCTGCTCTCAACGTGTTTGATGAAATTCCAGACTCAAATTGTTGTGTTGTTGTCAATTATGACATGTGCTATTGCAAGGGTATTCGCAATAAGGGTGGAGGCTCAAAATTCAAGTATATGGTTACTCTGAATATTCATTTTTCTTGTATGAATGCATCTAGAGATTCTATTGAATGTAGCCAAGATGGAATATTTGAGGTTGAAGGTGGAGAATTTTATAGTTCAAATATTCAATTGAGAGGGGCAGGGAAGAAGAAATTCCCAAATGTTAGGGATGATTATCTGGTTCATAGCTTTTACGGGCAGAAGAAACTAACATTTGAAAGGAATGTTCATGGATCTTTTGGTTTGCCAGATACTAGTCATTTACTTGAGGGTGGTATATTAATTGGTAGAAGAATGATGACAATGAGTGACCATGGTATTCTTTACCATCTTAGTAGCAAATATGATAAGCACATGAAATTGGATGCTGCCTTCACCGGTGCAATGCACATGCCAAAACTGGAGAATGGGTCTAGTGTTTTGGGTTTGTTATTGTTAACTCTCTGGAGAACTAATTTGATCTAGGAAGCTAGTACTACATTGTTGCCCATTGTAGAAGCTATATTTGCAATTCCACCTTGGATTGTAGTTGAGGCTTTACGTTTCATACTCATCTCAATTGGTAAAACAAATTGGATTATGGGAAATACTGTGTTGTACAAAACATGGGGGTTGCCAATTGAGAGGGCATATTCTTGTCAACCGATATGGCCGCTGGTATTAACACACAAATTTCCAAATAATACTACGAGCATGGTTGTTAATTTTGTGTTTACTGTTGTGATTGGTGCCTTGTTTGCTGAGAAAGAAGGGAAACAAATTCATAGGGTTGGTGTACAGGTGGACTTTCTATGTAGGTGCTCAGTTTATGTGAGTAGTGTCATTATGCATCTGGACTCTAGGTGTGGCAATGAGCATAATGCCTTGAGGTTTTTCTTGGACCTAGATTTGTGTGAAATTACTAAACCAAATATTTCTTGGAATTCTTTGCTTCCTGGATACTTTGAGAGTAGAGGTACAAGTCAGGCTGTTCAAGTGGGTATTGAAATGTATGGAGTAATGGTGTGCATAGTTGCATTGGGTACCCTTATGCATGCTGGAAATTCTGATTGTATGGTGAATATCATTGCTCAATTTTGGAGAGGGTGTAATGTGGAGTTAATGTTTTCAGCAATGAGCTTTTGGTGGAAGCACATACTTATGCTTTCATTAGTTCAGTACATATGTTGTTGCTCGTTTACAAAAACAACAACAACAAACAACAACAAAGTCTTTTTCCACTAAGTGGGGTCGGCTATATGAATCCTAGAACGCCATTGCGCTCGGTTTTGTGTCATGTCCTCCATTAGATCCAAGTACTCAAGTCTTTTCTTAGGGTCTCTTCCAAAGTTTTCCTAGGTCTTCCTCTACCCCTTCGGCCCTGAACCTCTGTCCCGTAGTCACATCTTCGAACCGGAGCGTCAGTAGGCCTTCTTTGCACATGTCCAAACCACCGGAACCGATTTCTCTCATATTTCCTTCAATTTCGGCTACTCCTACTTTACCTCGGATATCCTCATTCCCAATCTTATCCTTTCTCGTGTGCCCACACATCCCACGAAGCATCCTCATCTCCGCTACACCCATTTTGTGTACGTGTTGATGCTTCACCGCCCAACATTCTGTGCCATACAACATTGCTAGCCTTATTGCCGTCCTATAAAATTTTCCCTTGAGCTTCAGTGGCCTACAACGGTCACACAACACGCCGGATGCACTCTTACACTTCATCCATCCAGCTTGTATTCTATGGTTGAGATCTCCATCTAATTCTCCGTTCTCTTGCAAGATAGATCCTAGGTAGCAAAAACGGTCACTTTTTGTGATCTTCGCTAGATTGCTCCGGTCATTAGTGTGGATAAGTATATAAATGAATAGAGATAGGAAAGCAAACATAAGATGTACGTGGTTCACCCAGATTGGCTACGTCCACGGAATAGAGGAGTTTTCATTAATTGTGAAGGGTTTACACAAGTACATAGGTTCAAGCTCTCTTTTAGTGAGTACAAGTGAATGATTTAGTACAAATGACATTAGGAAATATTGTGGGAGAATGATCTCGTAATCACGAAACTTCTAAGTACCGGAGTGTGGTATCGTCTTGACTTGCCTTATCTGTCTCATATGTATCTTTAACTGGTGGAGATGCACAAGGTAATGTATCAATTTCACTTGAAGCTTACTTGTAGTTTCAGGCTTGGTCAAGCGCGATACAAACCATGTAGTAGGAGTCCCCCAAGTCGCCGAGCTAGGAGATCTGCTGAAAGAGGTGACAGACAAGGTAAGCAATCAGAGCTCCGGCTGATTGTTCACATTCTCCCTATCTTGCAGGCAGCATGAAGGATAAAGAGAAGAAAAATGAGAAGAGATGATATGGGATACTTTTGTTTTTGAAGAAGTAACTTTCCACAGGCTTATTCTTGAACTGGGCTGGAGGGTTTTCTGGTTTCCTCCAGAGTATAAGGCCGACTGAAGAATTTGAGGGTCAAAACAACTCCATCAAATCTAGAGTACGTTCGACCCTGCTGATATGGGATACTTTTTCTTTTGACAGAGTAGTGGATGTATCGGCACGTGTGCTGTTACGCTTGTCTCCACATGCTTCCTTGTATCCTTCTCACTTGCCCTATCTGTTCCTCAGGCAGATGCGGTATCTTCCCTGGAAGCATAAGATGTTGAAGATGAGTACTCGAGAGCAATGCCAGGTAAGTAATCAGGTAAGGGGTTCCAGGCAGTCAGTTCCTGGCTGGAAGCTTGATTCCAAGTGCTGACTGATTGCTCTCTTTCTCCTTGTCCTGCAGGTAAGAACAAGGCCAAAGGAAAAGACAGGGAAAAAGCATGATATGGGATACTCTTGCTTTTAACCCTGATGATATGAGATATTCTTGCTCTAGTATAGTTTGTTTGCAGAGGTATTATCGGGGGGAAAGAAAGCTGAATATTTTGAAAGGCTTCGTTGGGAGTGCCCTCTCAGATATGAGGAAGGGTTGAGCATTTTTGCAGGTCTGCCTGTCCGTTGGGGATGGAGGTCGACATATATAGGAGTCTCCCTAACATCAAGTAGTAATGCTATTCCTTTACCCTGCTTGGTCATAGCACGGTAGTGGGAGCTGCAAGCTTCACATGTTTTAACTTTGTCAGAGCACTTTGAAAAAGTGGTATGTGGTATCTGGAAAGTTGATGTTGCGTGTGAAGATTACAGACAAGCTTTATCCAAGGAGATCCAGCTCTTGAAGTTGGGAAAGTGGTGTCTCTTCGGTTTTCGAACAAGCAATCCTGTCGGGGATCTGGCTCTCGAGATTCGGAGAACGATGCCTCTTCGATTTTTGAGAAAGCAATCTTGCTGGGGGTCTGGCTCTCAAGATTCGGAGAGCGGTGTCTCTTCGATTTTTGAGAAAGTAATCATGTTGGGAGTCTGGCTCTCGAGATTCGGAGGGCGGTGCCTCTTCAATTTTGGAGCAAGCAATCTTGTTGGGAGTGTTTTCTCAAATGTGAGTAAAGGTTGGGCATGTTTGCTAGTCTACCTTGCCACGACGCACAGATGTTGACACACAGGGACTTTCCAATTATCCAGCAGTGGTACTGTTCCTTTACCCTCTCTTCGATTTTTGAGAAAGTAATCATGTTGGGAGTCTGGCTCTTGAGATTCGGAGGGCGGTGCCTCTTCGATTTTGGAGCAAGCAATCTTGTTGGGAGTGTTTTCTCGAATGTGAGTAAAGGTTGGGCATGTTTGCTAATCTACCTTGCCATGAAGCACAGAGGTTGA
Organism: Malus domestica; assembly: GCF_042453785.1. NCBI lineage: Eukaryota > Viridiplantae > Streptophyta > Magnoliopsida > Rosales > Rosaceae > Malus > Malus domestica. The sequence continues at coordinate 29,926,993 of NC_091667.1, read as the reverse complement.
CACACAGGGACTTTCTAATTATCCAGCAGTGGTACTGTTCATTTACCCTCTCTTCGATTTTTGAGAAAGTAATCATGTTGGGAGTCTGGCTCTCGAGATTCGGAGGGGGGTGCCTCTTCGATTTTGGAGCAAGCAATCTTGTTGGGAGTGTTTTCTCGAATGTGAGTAAAGGTTGGGCATGTTTGCTAGTCTACCTTGCCACGAAGCACAGAGGTTGACACACAGGGACTTTCCAATTATCCAGCAGTGGTACTGTTCCTTTACCCTTGTGGATAATAATATGGTAGCTAGACCTTCAAAATTTATGTGTCTAAACTTTGTTAGTGCTGTTTCTTTGCTATTCTTTTACCCTTCTTGGTCAGAGCGATGTAGTGGGAGCTGCAAGCTTCACGTGTCTCAACTTTGTCAGAGAACTTTGGCAAAGTTATCTGTGGTACCCATGAGCTACTGTTGCGTGTGAGAGGTAGGTGATTGAACAGTACGATTCATGTGCTTTCTACTTCACCAGAAATCTTCGACAGAATGCCCATAATTTCCACAAAGCTGAGTGTGCGTGTGACAGGTGCTGACAAGGCTGGAAAAGTAGGTGCCTTTTCAATTTCTGAGATAGGCCCTCGTGGCCTCTGAGCAGCCCAGCTTTTGAGAAAGCAAGCCTCTTCGATTTCTGAGATCGGCCTTCGTGGTCTTTGAGCAGCCCAGCTTTTGAGAAAGCAAACACCTCTTCGATTTCTGAGATCGACCCTCGTGGTCTCTGAGCAGCCCAGCTTTTGAGAAAGCAAACGCCTCTTCGATTTCTGAGCAGGCGCCTCTTCGATTTCTGAAGCTTCTTCGAGTGCAGATTTTTATAGGGGCTGGCATTAAGTTCCAAAGCACACTTGAATCTCCACCAGTAGAAGCTCCATTCTTGCACTTCTAAGATCTTGATTTGTCCGACCTCTTCTCTCTTCAACACCTTTGAAAATGTCTGGCCCTTCCGACCGTCGTTTTGACTTGAACCTTGTTGAAGAGGCAGCCCCGCCTTCTCCAGACAACATATGGCGCCCATCCTTCGTCTCCCCTACTGGTCCTCTTACCGTTGGGGATTCCGTGATGAAGAATGATATGACCGCTGCGGTGGTGGCCAGGAACCTTCTCACTCCCAAAGATAACAGACTACTTTCCAAACGGTCTGATGAGTTGGCTGTTAAGGATTCTCTGGCTCTCAGTGTTCAGTGTGCAGGTTCTAATATGGCCAAACGCCTATTTGCTCGAACCCGCCAAGTTGAATCATTGGCGGCTGAAGTGATAAGTCTCAAACAGGAGATTAGAGGGCTCAAGCATGAGAATAAACAGTTGCACCGGCTCGTACATGACTATGCTACAAACATGAAGAGGAAGCTTGACCAGATGAAGGAATCTGATGGTCAGGTTTTACTTGATCATCAGAGATTTGTGGGTTTGTTCCAAAGACATTTATTGCCTTCGTCTTCTGGGGCTGTACCGTGTAATGAAGCTCCAAATGATCAACCTATGATGCCTCCTCCTTTTAGGGTTCTGTCCAGTACTAAGGCTCCGAATGATCCCCCTCCGGTGCCTTCTCTTTCTGGGGCTCTACCGACTGCTGAGACTTCTCCTAAGCAACCTTTGTGAAGGCTCCCTCTTGTTTGTTTATTTTGACTCATGTATATGTACATATTTGTAACTTATCGGGGATATCAATAAATAAGCTTTCCTTCATTTCAACGTATTGTGTTAAATACACCAAAGTCTTCTTCGCTAAGTTCTTTGAATTTTCTTTTGTTGAAGCTTGTATGTTGAAGCTTTGTGAGTGGAGCATGTAGGTTGAGGTAGTGTTCCCTTAATTTCCCGAGTGAGGAAAACTTCTCGGTTGGAGACTTGGCAAATCCAAGTCACTGAGTGGGATCGGGTATATGAATCTTAGAACGCCATTGTGCTATGTCCTGTGTCATGTCCTCCGTTAGATCCAAGTACTCTAAGTCTTTTCTTAGGGTCTCTTCCAAAGTTTTCCTAGGTCTTCCTCTACCCCTTCGGCCCTGAACCTCTGTCTCATAGTCGCATCTTCTAATCGGAGCGTCAGTAAGCCTTCTTTGCACATGTCCAAACCACCGTAACCGATTTTCTCTCATATTTCCTTCAATTTCGGCTACTCCTACTTTACCCCGGATATCCTCATTCCTAATCTTATCATTTCTCGTGTGCCCACACATCCAACGAAGCATCCTCATCTCCGTTACACCCATTTTGTGTACGTGTTGATGCTTCACTGCCCAACATTCTGTGCCATACAGCATCGCCGGCCTTATTGCCGTCCTATAAAATTTTCCCTTGAGCTTCAGTGGCATACGGCGGTCACACAACACGCCGGATGCACTCTTCCACTTCATCCATCCAGCTTGTATTCTATGGTTGAGATCTCCATCTAATTCTCCGTTCTTTTGCAAGATAGATCCTAGGTAACGAAAACGGTCGCTCTTTGGTATTTCTTGATCTCCGATCCTCACCCCTAACTTGTTTTGGCCTCCATTTGCACTGAACTTGCACTCCATATATTCTGTCTTTGATCGGCTTAGGCGAAGACCTTTAGATTCCAACACTTCTCTCCAAAGGTTAAGCTTTGCATTTACCCCTTCCTGAGTTTCATCTATCAACACTATATCGTCTGCGAAAAGCATACACCAAGGAATATCATCTTGAATATGTCCTGTTAACTCATCCATTACCAACGCAAAAATGTAAGGACTTAAGGATGAGCCTTGATGTAATCCTACAGTTATGGGAAAGCTTTCGGTTTGTCCTTCATGAGTTCTTACGGCAGTCTTTGCTCCTTCATACATATCCTTTATAGCTTGGATATATGCTACTCGTACTCCTTTCTTCTCTAAAATCCTCCAAAGAATGTCTCTTGGGACCCTATCATACGCTTTTTCCAAATCTATAAAGACCATGTGTAAATCCTTTTTCCCATCTCTATATCTTTCCATCAATCTTCGTAAGAGATAGATTGCCTCCATGGTTGAGCGCCCTGGCATGAACCCGAATTGGTTGTCCGAAACCCGTGTCTCTTGCCTTAATCTATGCTCAATGACTCTCTCCCAGAGCTTCATTGTATGACTCATTAGATTAATACCCCTATAGTTCATGCAATTTTGTATGTCGCCCTTATTCTTGTAGATAGGCACCAAAGTGCTCGTTCGCCACTCATTTGGCATCTTCTTCGTTTTCAAAATCCTATTGAAAAGGTCCGTGAGCCATGTTATACCTGTCTCTCCCTAAACTTTCCACACTTCGATTGGTATATCGTCTGGGCCTACTGCTTTTCTATGCTTCATCTTCTTCAAAGCTACAACCACTTCTTCCTTCCGGATTCGACGATAAAAATAGTAGTTTCTACACTCTTCTGAGTTACTCAACTCCCCTAAAGAAGCACTCATTTCATGTCCTTCATTGAAAAGATTATGAAAATAACCTTTCCATCTGTCTTTAACCGCGTTCTCTGTAGCAAGAACCTTTCCATCCTCATCCTTGATGCACCTCACTTGGTTTAGGTCCCTTGTCTTCTTTTCCCTTGCTCTAGCTAGTTTATAGATATCCAACTCTCATTCTTTGGTATCCAGTCGCTTATACATATCGTCATAAGCCGCTAACTTAGCTTCTCTCACAGCTTTCTTCGCCTCTTGCTTCGCTTTTCTATACCTTTCACCATTTCATCAGTCTTATCCTTGTATAAGGCTTTACAACATTCCTTCTTAGCTTTCACCTTTGTTTGTACCTCCTCATTCCACCACCAAGATTCCTTTTGGTGTGGGGCAAAGCCCTTAGACTCACCTAATACCTCTTTTGCTACTTTTCGGATACAACTAGCCATGGAATCCCACATTTGGTTAGATTCCCCCTCTCTATCCCACACACACTGGGTGATTACTTTCTCTTTGAAAATGGTTTGTTTTTCTTCTTTTAGATTCCACCATCTAGTCCTTGGGCACTTCCAAGTCTTGTTCTTTTTTCTCACTCTTTTGATATGTACATCCATCACCAACAAGCGATGTTGATTAGCCACGCTCTCTCCTGGTATAACTTTGCAATCCTTACAAGTTATACGATCCCCTTTCCTCATTAGAAGAAAATCTATTTGTGTTTTTGACGACCCACTCTTGTAGGTGATCACATGTTCTTCTCTCTTCTTAAAGAAGGTGTTGGCTAAGAAGAGATCATATGCCATTGCAAAATCCAAGATAGCTTCCCCATCCTCGTTTCTCTCCCCAAAACCATGGCCACCATGAAAACCTCCATAGTTGCCTGTCTCCCTGCCCACGTGTCCATTTAAATCTCCTTCTATAAATAACTTCTCCGTCTGAGCAATTCCTTGCACCAAGTCTCCAAGGTCTTCCCAAAATTTCTCCTTCAAACTCGTATCCAACCCTACTTGAGGTGCGTACGCACTAATCACATTGATAAGTTCTTGTCCTATTACAATTTTAATTGCCATGATTCTATCTCCTACCCTCTTGACATCTACAACATCTTGTGTCAAGGTCTTGTCCACGATGATGCCAACACCGTTTCTCGTTCTATTTGTGCCCGAATACCATAGTTTAAACCCTGAGTTTTCTAGATCCTTTGCCTTACGACCAACCCACTTAGTTTCTTGTAGGCACATAATATTTATCCTTCTCCTCACCATAACTTCCACTACTTCCATAGATTTTCCCGTTAAGGTTCCTATATTCCACGTTCCTAAACGCATTTTGCTCTCTTGAACTCTACCCTTCTGTCCTAGCTTCTTCACCCTGCCCCGTCTAATAGGATCAAAGTACTTCTTTTGTGTGTCTCGTGTAAAGTTGATAGGAGCATATGCTCCCAAACAACTTTGAGTGGAGTCGTTCGAAAAGAAGTTTCTATGGCCCCCTTGCTCATTTAACACTGCATCCGGGTGCCGATGGAGATACAGCGACCCTTGCTCACTTATCACTGTGCTCGGCCCACACAGCGCGCCACTTATGGGTGACGCCCTAGCTTTAGCGCGATTTCGTTCTGGATTCATTTTCATAAGGATTCGACGTAATCATGGAGTGCCGGCTGTCGACTACCTGAAGCCCTCCCCCTCCTCCTTTATCCGGGCTTGGGACCGGCAATGTAAGATAAACTTACACAGACGGAGTTATGTTGTTGCTCGTTTACAATGGAAAAACATATCAGTCCTTGTACTACTTGTGGAAGCATATTGCTGCAGCAAATTAATAGGAATGCTGCTGCTATATACTACAAGGTTGATTTCTAAGGGAGGGGTAATGTTAGGATGCCAAGTGGCATCACTTAGCTAGGTGTCAATTGTTGAGTTGGATTTCTTTAGCCTGCAACCAACTATATAAGCTGAGATATGTGCAGATACAAAGGAAATGAATATTTGATTGTCTTAGTGTTCTTGTTAGTATATCTTGCATTTGAGTAAAGGTTGAAGTGGGGTTCTATCAACTTCCAACTGAAATTACCTCATTGTCCAAGCTTCAGTTTCTTGATTTAGGCGTGAACAATTTTTATGGGGAAATCCCACCTTCTTTTGGGAATCCTTCTTCTCTTCAGATGCTATCTGTGCCTCAAAATAACCTCCATGGAGGTATTCCAAATAGCCTTGGCCAGTTGAAAAGCTTAGTGATTTTTTCCTTGGCTTACAATTATTTGAATGGTACCATCCCTCCCTCTACAACCTCTCGTCAATTACAGTCATTTATATGCTTCAAAACAACCTTCATGGAACTCTTCCTCCTAGATTGGGCCACACTATATTTCCAAACCTCGAAACCTTTTACTTCCATTTCAACCAATTCACTGGACCAATACCAACTACAATCTCCAATGCATCCAACCTTGCAATATTTGGAATCTCAGAAAATATATGTACCGGAAGAATACCTAGCCTGGCAAGGATGTCCAATCTGTTCCGGTTAGAAATAGATACTAACAGTCTTGGAAATAATGAGAAAGGTGACTTGGACTTTCTCTCTTCTCTGGTTAATTGCACCAACTTAAAAGCGATTGGATATCAGATCCAATAATTTGGGAGGAGTGCTACCTGAATCTGTCAGCAATCTCTCAATTAAGCTCGAGGCAATGAGAATGGGGTGGAATCAGATACACGGAAGCATTCCTTCTGAGGTTGGAAATTTTGTCAACTTGGGGAGAATAGACTTTGAGGAAAGTCTACTTATTTTTTCCCATTGGCCATGTTGTTGAGAGGTTAACTAATTGTCATGGTGTTAAGAAGTCCAGTTGTCGTCCAGCAACCAGAGCACCTTGGCTGCGATGTTTAGGAAAGTCTACTTATCATCCTACAAACTCGTAGTCTGCATAATGTTATCACCAGAATTCCTGCTTCTGCTTACTGAATAATGGATCTTCATGGTCCGAGCTTACGCTCAGTTTGGTCTACATACCTTTTTGTGACGACCTTTCTCTTCGTTCTGAACCTTTTTCAAACTTAAGGGATCCATATCCTCTAATCGATACGGATTCTTGAACTCATGGAGTTACCTGCGGCAGGAGGCATCAAAGAGTAGGATCCTTGAACCTGCAAGGCTCTGTTTTGCAATGATATGATCTGTAATTAGTGATTAGCTTAATCACTATTAAAGGTTTTAATCTTGGGATTATTAGGCTTATTCCTGTTTTAGTGAAGTTTGTTATAATTGGCCTGGCATGATGAGTTGTAACTTGTACAAGAGCACTAGCTCTCAGTATTGTAATCAGAAGAGTTTTTACAGAAAAAAATACAAACACAAAAATATATTGGAGCCCTGCTCCCTTCTACTTCATCTTCTCCATTTGCCATTTCTATAGCAGCTTGCAGGTTGAGATCGCGACCTGAGATTTGCGATCCTATCATCTCGCTGCCATGGATGCGCGAGTTTCAGCTGCACTCGACTCCATTGAAGCTTCCATGTGTGCTGCGTTCCGTGAAGCTCTGGCACCCGTCCGCCATGAACTTTCTCTGTTACGTCGTGATTTGGCTCTCGTAGTTGGGGGAGTTTCTGATCCAGCCCCGATGATTTCCGACGATGCTGAATCAATCGATCTTGGTCATCCCGGACTTCAAGGAGACAACAATCCACCGAGAAATCCATCGCCAATGGAAACAAGAAAATCTAAGAACGGAATATACCCATCAGAAAATGTTCAACCAAACAAGAAAAACTCCACAATGTTGTAATGGAAATACTTGTTTTCTACGAACTACGCCTCACAAAGAACGCCAGGCAAATTACGAAACAGCAACTACAGCCTTGGGGGTAGCCGCCACAACTGCAGCCTTGGGGGGAGCAGAAGTACTCGGTTTTGCTTCCTTGGTGGGAGCTGGGGCTGGAGGTGAAGGCTTAAGGTGGGGAGGTGTATTATGCTTCAATTTTAAAAGTATCTGCCTCATCCTCGAAAGCTCGGTTGGTTTTCCAGGCTTTGGACCTTGGAGAACAAGAATGGATGGCTTCTTTTCCGTATCCTTCTTCCCTCTCTTCTTCTCTATTGCTGGCACCTCATTGGGGATGAGGTCCGCAATTGCCTTCCAGTAGTTCTTGTCTACCTCAGCATGAAACTTCTCCTGATTAGCCAGGAACAGCTGAGAAAAGCCAAAATACAAGTTCAAAACAATATGGCAGAGAGATTGATATGGATATTAAAGGCGAAGAAACTGTAAAGTTGTGACAAAGTTCAATTCCAAAATCATTAGCCAAAAAGACATTCAGAAAACCATTAACACGACCAACATTAGTAGTATCTGTTTTACGAAGAAGCCTAATAGGGACACATTGTAGCTAAGATTTACGTAGAGAATCCTACACAGTTGTGACCATCACTTAGTTGAACTCACAAAAGTCCAATCCACAGCAAAGAGAATAAAAGTTACGATTTATGAATAACCAAGCTGAGTGGATGCGGGGAGATACCCGACAACAATTTGTGGCTCTTCTTCAAAGCTTATTTCGATCAACTATTCAATTATTGAATGAATCAGCAATCCAAGAACGAAACTATAAGCATCAGCCCAAAGAATCATCATATGCATTCCAACCAAAAACTTAAAATTGAGGTAGTAAAGTCTGAAATCAACATTATTAGAAGAGCTACAACAACAACAACAACAACAAAGCCTTTTCCCACTAAGTGGGGTCGGCTATATGAATCCTAGAACGCCATTGCGCTCGGTTTTGTGTCATGTCCTCCGTTAGATCCAAGTACTCTAAGTCTTTTCTTAGAGTCTCTTCCAAAGTTTTCCTAGGTCTTCCTCTACCCCTTCGGCCCTGAACCTCTGTCCTGTAGTCACATCTTCGAACCGGAGCGTCATTCGGCCTTCTTTGCACATGTCCAAATCACCGGAGCCGATTTTCTCTCATCTTTCCTACAATTTCGGCTACTCCTACTTTACCTCGGATATCCTCATTCCCAATCTTATCCTTTCTCGTGTGCCCACACATCCCACGAAGCATCCTCATCTCCGCTACACCCATTTTGTGTACGTGTTGATGCTTCACCGCCCAACATTCTGTGCCATACAACATCGCTGGCCTTATTGCCGTCCTATAAAATTTTCCCTTGAGCTTCAGTGGCCTACGACGGTCACACAACACGCCGGATGCATTCTTACACTTCATCCATCCAGCTCGTATTCTATGGTTGAGATCTCCATCTAATTCTCCGTTCTCTTGCAAGATAGATCCTAGGTAGCGAAAACGGTCGCTTTTTGTGATCTTCGCTAGATTGCTCCGGTCATTAGTGTGGATAAGTATATAAATGGATAGAGATAGGAAAGCAAACACAAGATGTACGTGGTTCACCCATATTGGCTACGTCCACGGAATAGAAGAGTTCTCATTAATTGTGAAGGGTTTACACAAGTATATATGTTCAAGCTCTCCTTTAGTGAGTACAAGTGAATGATTTAGTACAAATGACATTAAGAAATATTGTGGGAGAATGATCTCGTAATCACGAAACTTCTAAGTATCGGAGTGTGGAGTCGTCTTGACTTGCCTTATCTGTCTCATAGGTAGATGTGGCATCTTCTCTGGAAGTACTCTTCCTCCATCCAGGGGTGGTATCTTTAACTGGTGGAGATGCACAAGGTAATGTATCAATTTCACTTGAAGCTTACTTGTAGTTTCAGGCTTGGTCAAGCGCGATACAAACCATGTAGTAGGAGTCCCCCAAGTCGCCGAGCTAGGGGGTCTGCTGAAAGAGGTGACAGACAAGGTAAGCAATCAGAGCTCCGACTGATTGTTCACCTTCTCCCCATCTTGCAGCAGCATGAAGGATAAAGAGAAGAAAAATGAGAAGAGATGATATGAGATATTTTTGCTTTTGAAGAAGTAACTTTCCACAGGCTTATTCTTGAACTGAGCTGGAGGGTTTTCTGGTTTCCTCCAGAGTATAAGGCCGACTGAAGAATTTGAGGGTCAAAACAAGTCCATCAAATCTAGAGTACGTTCCACCCTGCTGATATGGGATACTTTTGCTTTTGACAGAGTAATGGATGTATCGGCACGTGTGCTGTTACGCTTGTCTCCACATGCTTCCTTGTATCCTTCGCACTTGCCCTATCTGTTCCTCAAGCAGATGCGGAATCTTCCCTGGAAACATAAGATGTTGAAGATGAGTACTCGAGAGCAATGCCAGGTAAGTAATCAGGTAAGGGGTTCCAGGCAGTCAGTTCTTGGCTGGAAGCTTGATTCCAAGTGCTGACTGATTGCTCTCTTTCTCCTTGTCTTGCAGGTAAAAACAAGGCCAAAGGAAAAGACAGGGAAAAAGCATGATATGGGATACTCTTGCTTTTAACCCTGATGATATGAGATATTCTTGCTCTAGTATAGCTTGTTTGCAGAGGTATTATCGGGGGGAAAGAAAGCTGAATATTTCGAAAGGCTTCGTTGGGAGTGCCTTCTCAGATATGATGAAGGGTTGAGCATTTTTGCAGGTCTGCCTGTTGATGCGAGAATTACTTGACACACAAATTAAACCCTCTTTTTATCAAATGTAGTAAAGTATGTAAGTAGGGTATCGTTCTAGGCCGGGGATTAGGAGGGATTGCTAATCTATTAAATTAACTTAAAAATATTAAATAAGACTCAAGGACACAAAACTAGGCTAAAAACTCTAATAACTCGAAACACACTTAAAATGACTCAAAATAATGAAAACAATTAAATTAAACACTAGGAACTGAAATGGACGGAAATTAAATTAAAAGACTAACAATAAAGAAAACTAAATAAATAATATAATTTAATAATGGATGGGTGTTTGGTTTTGATGAAAAGTAAATTAAACTTAATTAAATTACAGAATTGACAAAAACATGAAATTAAGGTGAAAGGATAAATGACGGACTAGCTAGAGGGTTCTTCTCCACACATGACACATATGCAACCTAAATTGATTTTCAGTTGTTCTTTCAATAAATTGTGAATTTCAATACTCCAGATTAACCGTGAACAGCACTTTTTTAATCTTCAAGTTTTCCTTAAGTTATTGAATTGGACGGGAAAACGCATACAACAATTCAAAACATTCTTCAAAAGTCCCCTACGTGAAAAGCACAATAGAGATACAATCAAAGATCATTAAACTTTGTGAAAACTATAAGCATTGACGAGGCATTCGTAACTATGAAAAGCATGATACTCTTGCCAAGAATTTACTTAACGTGATTGTGACTAGCAACCTTTACTACTTGTGAAAATAAGTTCATAACGATTAGGTGAAATTCACTTATATTCTAGCATCAAATTCATGCATGTAAATTAAGCGTGCACTCTCAACCAACATACACAAATCAGTTTTTATACGAACGGATAAGTAAATTGAATTCACAACTTATAACTCACAACTGAAGGTAATCAATTCATATTACAAATATATTCATGGTTTCGAATTAACCTCTAACCAACATAAATTTAATTACACATTATTAAAAACAGAAATAAAAGAGAAGTTTGGAAAAATTAAACCGAAAGAAAGGATCTGCTGCTTGGACTCTGAACTGCATTTTCATGCTGACCTCCTGTCCTCTCGGTCCTCTTCCTGCATCTCTGCGAAGCAGCTTTCACTTGCCCTCCATCTCCAGCTGCAGCTGCCAAATGGCAACTCTTCTTTCACATCTCCCCCGTATCCAACAGCCTCTCCCTATTGCCCACGCTGCCCAAGGGCAGCCCTCCTGCTTTCCCACTTTCGCTGCACAAAGGCAGCTGCTTTTATTTTCTTCTCTGGCGCACACGCTGCAAGGGCAGCGGTGCTCTCTGTTTTTTTTCCCAAGGCTCTCTGCTTCTCTCTTTTTCTCACGCTGCCCCCAACGCAAGGCAGCTGTCTTCTTTTCTTATTTTCCTTTTCGCTGGCAGCTTTGCTGCCTCTCTCTCCTCCCGCGTCAATCTCCTTTGCCAGCTGCCCAAAGGCAGCATCTCTCTACTTCTTTTTATTATTCTTTTTGTTTCTGACCTGTCTCTCACCAGCTGCCAAAGCAGCTCTCCCTCTTGGATCCCTTTCACTTATTCTATTCTTTTCTTTCCTTCCTTGCTTCACACTCCCCGCATCTACTCCTCTTTTGCCTTGGATTCTTTCCTTTCTTTGTCCAACTCTTTCTTTCCACCGTTTTCTTTCTTTTTTTTTCTACAAAACAAAACCATCATGATGATGTTTCAAACATCATCACGACTTATCATTATTAAATATAATTTTTAATTTAATTTAAAAGCTGATCTACACAGACAGTTTTGACGAATTTATTACATAAAATTTCATTTGTTCTATTTTTATTTTCTTTGCATAACAAATCCTATAAACACAAAAATAACGTAAATAGCTCAAAAATATAAGGAACTAACTAAGAAAAGACGAGTGAATTCGAAGTAAAAATATATATAAATATGATCCGATCAAATACCCCCACACTTAACTTTTGCTAGTCCTCGAGCAAAACAAAGAAAACTAGAACAAGAAGTAACAAGAAAAACATTAGCTTCCCTCTATGTGACCCTCATAGAATTTCATTCGAGAAAACAAATCATCAAGAACCATAGCTAGCATCAAGGAAATAATCCAAGTTCATCTTCCTTATTCAAATATTAGCAGTAATCTTTAAATCATCCTTGAAGTGTAGTGTGTGAGATAGCCATGCTAATGCAATTTCAAGTTTTTATTTTTAAAATCATCATATGCAAACTAGTAACCTTCTCACGGGATATACACTCAATCACATATGTGTTTAGTTTTAGTGTGTTTCGCTCAAAGAAACAAATGTAAAATTTCTACCATAAGCTTGCATAAAGATCACTTCTCCACAGTCATAATTGCAAAACTTAAATCAAGAGGACTTTTATTGGATGTAATGAGGCTTAGGGATAGGGTTATTGAAACGAAAGAATAGGAAAACACAAGTTCCAAGCTACATTGCAAGCAATTCTTTTGTCTAGATTTATAAGAACTCAAGCTCTCCAACGATTCTTCAGAAACCTCCAATCACACCCTTAAACTGAAACTTGAAAAACAAAATTTTTTTTTTTTTTTTTTTTTTCTTCGTATACAATCTTTCTTTTTCTTTTTCTTTTCCCTTTTTTCCCTTTTTTTTTTTTTTTTTTTTTTTATACAAACATGAAATACCCCCACACTTATTTTTTTTTTTTTTTGCCAAACACCTTCAAAGTACTTCACAAACGTTTCTCATAAGACAATTTCGCATTGCTCGCTTGGAAAGGGTAAGGAAAAATGTTTCAGGTATAAGGGTAGACATATCTGGTGATAAGAAATAAAAGGCTCAACATACACGGCTCAAATTGGCAATCTAATGATATCATTTTTCTTTGGGAAACATGGTTATTTGGGCCATGGTGGTAAACCTAATGCCTCTATCATTTCCAAGTTCATGCAATCAATGACAAACATTTCGAAAGATCGTTACGCAAGTTCTAGAGATGTATCTCACATAAGTTCATCACACATGAAAGAATAGGAGTGTATGAAAAATGCACACACTTTCAATCGGCTCAAAAACTCACATAGGATGTATATGGTCACTAAATTCACATATGAAGCTTTAAGTCATACTTTAGTTTCACATCAACAAGGCTATGTGCATTTGGTTTTTCAAAGATGATCAAACATGTACAAAACTAACAAGAGAATTAGGAATTTCACCAAACACATGTTAACTAAGTTCTTGATGATCATGGTTCAAATTTTTTGATCCAATTATATCATTGGGTCGGGAAACTAACAAAAATCTGATTCAGAACAATAAGGGAAACAAGACAATATTTTTTTGATTTTTAAATTTTCCGATTTTTTTTTATTTTTTTTTATATTTTTTTTTTTTAAAGAAAACAAAACTAATTAAGAACACAAAAAAAAAAAAAAAAAAAACAACAACACAGAGACAAATGAAATTCTGGAGATTTCTACCCCCACACTTAAACTGGACATTGTCCCCAATGTCAGAAAACACTATAATGCAAAAATAAATAAAATAAACAAAATAATAAAAAAAACAAAATAAAGCAATTGGACTGAAAACTTCCCTAATTTGCAGTAAAATCAAGCGATGACCCCCAAGCTAAAATTCTGCAATCAACTTCAAGGGTGGAAATAACCAAAAGTTCCTGCAAAGAAAAGAAATAATTCAGTTAAGTACGCAAGAAAATTAATTAAAAAAAAAAAATTGCAAACGAAAAATTGAAAATTACGATAAAAGATAATGAATAAAACTAATAAGTAATCATTGGTCGTGCTTGTTGACTTTCCACAGCTTTCCTCTTGAACAGGGTGACACTTAGCTTTTCACTTGCAAGTGATGATTTTATGATATTGTACGGCGAAGCTTTGCTCTTTGGTTATGTTGCAGTTCCTTATTTGTTCTCCAAGCAGATGTGGCAGCTTCTCTAGTTCCTCAGTTCGGACTCCTTCCGCTGGGATGATTGTGCAAGCTGCATTCTTCTCTGCTTGTTTCTTCTGCACAACGGGCAGGCACGAGGGAAAGGTGTTGGTCCTTATTTCTTTCTTCAATCTTTCCAAGTGCCCACCTCTTGCTTTCTTTCTCCTTGTCCCTAGCTGAATTGTCTCCACATGCTTCGAGGTATCATTTTCACTTCCCTTACTGTCCCCCAGGCAGATGTGGTAGACGAAGAGAAAGCATAAAATGATGAAGATGAGTACTCGAGAGCAAGGCTAGGTAAGCAATCAGGAAGGGGTTCCAGGCAGTTGGCTCCAGATCGGAAGATTGATACCAAATGCTGGCTGATTGCTCTCTTTCTCCTTGTCGGAAAACAAAGACAAGGAGAAGGACATGGAGAAAGCATGATATGAGATACTCTTGCTTTCAACCTTTATGATATGAAATACTTTTGCTTTGAATGGGTTGTTCGCAGGAGTATCCCAAGGAATGAGGAACACAGAGTGACTCGAGAGGATTCTTTGGGAATGCATTTTCGGAGATGAAGAGGTGTTGAGAGGGTGTGCTGAGAGAGTGTGCTTTTGCTGTGGAAGGCGAAGGTAGAAACTTATAGGACTTGTCTTCACAACCGGAACTGTTCTCTCACTTAGTGTCGGCAGCCGGTGGATGGGTGAAGAATACAAATTACGCGCTTTCTGACAAAGCTGCCCGTAATTTCCGCAAAGCTGATTCCTCATTGATATCTGTAATCGGCGCTTCGAGCTCTGAGCATCGTCGATTGTAGAGGTAGCATGTGACACGTGCGGATAAATCTGGAAAAGAAGATTTTCCCGTGGGTTGAAGCCCAGCTTTTGAGAAAGCTAGCGTGTCTTTGACTGTTGAATTTCCCTCTTCGATTTCTGAATTGGTGCTTCGACAAATTGCCCGAGATTTCCGCAAAGCAATTTGCGTGTGACAAGTGACGACACGTCTGGACAAATTGATCTTTTGAAATTCGGGGTTCGGCTCGTGGTTTCTGAGCAAGCCCAGCCTTTAAGAAATGAAACGCCTCTTTTGAGAAAAGAATCCGGCTTTTGAGAAAGGAAACTCCTCTTTTGAGAAAAGAATCAGACGTTTGAGAACGGAGCCCCGACTCTTCGATTTGCGAGAGGACGCTTCTCTGAGGAGCGCCTCTTTGATTTCTTCCTTTTTATAGAGACGTTAAGCTTGTTCCACAACACACTTGAGTACCCTCCTGTAAACACTCCCTTCTTGCACTTGTTTAATCTTGATCATTTCGACTCTCTTCTTTCTTTACCACCTCTGAAAAATGTCTGGCCCTTCTGATCGTCGTTTTGACTTGAACATTGGTGAAGAGGCAGCTCCGCCTTCACCAGACAACATATGGCGGCCATCCTTCATATCCCCTACCGGTCCCCTTACCGTGGGGGATTCGATGATGAAAAATGACATGACCGCTGCGGTGGTGGCCCGAAACCTTGTCACTCCCAGAGATAACAGACTGCTCGCAAGGCGGTCTGATGAATTGGCGGTCAAGGAGTCTCTGGCTCTCAGTGTGCAGTGTGCGGGTTCCGTATCCAACATGGCCCAACGCCTATATGCCCGAACCCGTCACGTTGAATCCTTGGTGGCTGAAATACAGAGTCTCAAGCAAGAGATTAAAGGGCTCAAGCATGAGAATAAGGAATTGCACAAGCTCGCACACAGCTATGCCACCAGCATGAAGAGGAAGATTGACCAGATGCAGGACACCGATGGTCAAATTTTACTTGATCATCGGAGGTTTGTGGGTTTGTTCCAACCGCATCTGCCTTCGTCTTCTGGGGCGGCACCGCGTAGTGAAGCTCCAACTGATCAACCTCTGCCGCCTCCTCCTTCTGTGGCCCCGCCGACTGCTGAAGCCCCGCCTACTACTGAAGCACCACCCGACCAATGAATACTATTAGTTTACATCATTGTAAAATATTTGTACTTTTTTTTTTTTTTTTTTATCACTAATTTTAAATTTTATCATTTTTTTTTTTTTAATTTTTTAATTTTTTTTTTTTTTATGTATTTTTTTTTTTATCATTAATTTTAAATTTTATCTTTTTTTTTTTTTTTTATATAAGTAAATTAATGTAAAGAGACTTTGGTTAACCTTCCCCCACACTTAAACTAAGTAATACAAACTCACAGAAATCAACCAAATAACACAACTAACTAAACAAAACAAAATGAAAGCAGCAAAGATAAGGGTGTAAAAATGCAAATCTGATTGGGTTAGCGATTCCAAAGTCTCCCTTCGTTGAATGCTTGGGTTGCCTCCCAAGAAGCGCTTGATTTAACGTCTTTAGCCGGACGCATCTTTCCTTTAAATTTCCCTCAGCTCCATTTGTGCCTAAAATCAAAGAAAGAAAAATAAATCAAATATCAAAAGTAAAATACACAAACACCAATATAAACATAAACAAAAACAAAAATAAAAGGATTAGCAAAGTTACTAATCCCCGGCAACGGCGCCAAAATTTGATGCGAGAATTACTTGACACACAAATTAAACCCTCTTTTTATCAAATGTAGTAAAGTATGTAAGTAGGGTATCGTTCTAGGCCGGGGATTAGGAGGGATTGCTAATCTATTAAATTAACTTAAAAATATTAAATAAGACTCAAGGACACAAAACTAGGCTAAAAACTCTAATAACTCGAAACACACTTAAAATGACTCAAAATAATGAAAACAATTAAATTAAACACTAGGAACTGAAATGGACGGAAATTAAATTAAAAGACTAACAATAAAGAAAACTAAATAAATAATATAATTTAATAATGGATGGGTGTTTGGTTTTGATGAAAAGTAAATTAAACTTAATTAAATTACAGAATTGACAAAAACATGAAATTAAGGTGAAAGGATAAATGACGGACTAGCTAGAGGGTTCTTCTCCACACATGACACATATGCAACCTAAATTGATTTTCAGTTGTTCTTTCAATAAATTGTGAATTTCAATACTCCAGATTAACCGTGAACAGCACTTTTTTAATCTTCAAGTTTTCCTTAAGTTATTGAATTGGACGGGAAAACGCATACAACAATTCAAAACATTCTTCAAAAGTCCCCTACGTGAAAAGCACAATAGAGATACAATCAAAGATCATTAAACTTTGTGAAAACTATAAGCATTGACGAGGCATTCGTAACTATGAAAAGCATGATACTCTTGCCAAGAATTTACTTAACGTGATTGTGACTAGCAACCTTTACTACTTGTGAAAATAAGTTCATAACGATTAGGTGAAATTCACTTATATTCTAGCATCAAATTCATGCATGTAAATTAAGCGTGCACTCTCAACCAACATACACAAATCAGTTTTTATACGAACGGATAAGTAAATTGAATTCACAACTTATAACTCACAACTGAAGGTAATCAATTCATATTACAAATATATTCATGGTTTCGAATTAACCTCTAACCAACATAAATTTAATTACACATTATTAAAAACAGAAATAAAAGAGAAGTTTGGAAAAATTAAACCGAAAGAAAGGATCTGCTGCTTGGACTCTGAACTGCATTTTCATGCTGACCTCCTGTCCTCTCGGTCCTCTTCCTGCATCTCTGCGAAGCAGCTTTCACTTGCCCTCCATCTCCAGCTGCAGCTGCCAAATGGCAACTCTTCTTTCACATCTCCCCCGTATCCAACAGCCTCTCCCTATTGCCCACGCTGCCCAAGGGCAGCCCTCCTGCTTTCCCACTTTCGCTGCACAAAGGCAGCTGCTTTTATTTTCTTCTCTGGCGCACACGCTGCAAGGGCAGCGGTGCTCTCTGTTTTTTTTCCCAAGGCTCTCTGCTTCTCTCTTTTTCTCACGCTGCCCCCAACGCAAGGCAGCTGTCTTCTTTTCTTATTTTCCTTTTCGCTGGCAGCTTTGCTGCCTCTCTCTCCTCCCGCGTCAATCTCCTTTGCCAGCTGCCCAAAGGCAGCATCTCTCTACTTCTTTTTATTATTCTTTTTGTTTCTGACCTGTCTCTCACCAGCTGCCAAAGCAGCTCTCCCTCTTGGATCCCTTTCACTTATTCTATTCTTTTCTTTCCTTTCTTGCTTCACACTCCCCGCATCTACTCCTCTTTTGCCTTGGATTCTTTCCTTTCTTTGTCCAACTCTTTCTTTCCACCGTTTTCTTTCTTTTTTTTTCTACAAAACAAAACCATCATGATGATGTTTCAAACATCATCACGACTTATCATTATTAAATATAATTTTTAATTTAATTTAAAAGCTGATCTACACAGACAGTTTTGACGAATTTATTACATAAAATTTCATTTGTTCTATTTTTATTTTCTTTGCATAACAAATCCTATAAACACAAAAATAACGTAAATAGCTCAAAAATATAAGGAACTAACTAAGAAAAGACGAGTGAATTCGAAGTAAAAATATATATAAATATGATCCGATCACCTGTCCGTTGGGGATGGAGGTTGACATATATAGGAGTCTCCCTAACAAGTAGTAATGCTATTCCTTTACCCTGCTTGGTCATAGCACGGTAGTGTGAGCTGTCAGTTTCACATGTTTTAACTCTGTCAGAGCACTTTGAAAAAGTGGTCTGTGGTATCTGGCTCTCGAGATTCGGAGAACAATGCCTCTTCGATTTTTGAGAAAACAATCATGCTGGGGGTCTGGCTCTCGAGATTCGGAGAGCAGTGTCTCTTCGATTTTTGAGGAAGTAATCATGTTGGGAGTCTGGCTCTCGAGATTCGGAGGGCGGTGCCTCTTCGATTTTGGAGCAAGCAATCTTGTTGGGAGTGTTGTCTCGAATGTGAGTAAAGGTTGGGCATGTTTGCTAGTCTACCTTGCCACGAAGCACAAATGTTGATACACAGGGACTTTCCAATTATCCAGCAATGGTACTGTTCCTTTACCCTCTCTTCGATTTTGAGAAAGTAGTCATGTTGGGAGTCTGGCTCTCGAGATTCGGAGGACGGTGCGTCTTCGATTTTGTAGCAAGCAATCTTGTTGGGAGTGTTTTCTCGAATGTGAGTAAAGGTTGGGCATGTTTGCTAGTCTACCTTGCCACGAAGCACAGAGGTTGACACACAGGGAGTTTCCAATTATCCAGCAGTGGTACTGTTCCTTTACCCTTGTGGGTAATAATATGGTAGCTAGACCTTCAAAATTTATGTGTCTAAACTTTGTTAGTGTTGTTTCTTTGCTATTCTTTTACCTTTCTTGGTCAGAGCGATGTAGTGGGAGCTGCAAGCTTCACGTGCTCAACTTTGGCAGAGAACTTTGGCAAAGTTATCTGTGGTACCCATGAGCTATTGTTGCGTGTGGGAAGTGGGTGATTGAACAGTAAAATTCATGTGCTTTCTACTTCACCAGAAGTCTTCGACAGAATGCCCATAATTTCTGCAAAGCTGAGTGTGCGTGTGACAGGTGCTGACAAGGCTAGAAAAGTAGGTGCCTCTTCGATTTCTGAGATCGGCCCTCGTGGTCTCTGAGCAGCCCAGCTTTTGAGAAAGCGAGCGCCTCTTCGATTGATTCGAAGAACGATGCCTCATCGATTTTTGAGAAAGCAGTCACGCTGGGGGTCTGGCTCTCGAAGATTCGGGGAGCAGTGTCTCTTCGATTTTTGAGAAAATTAATCATGTTGGGAGTCTGGCTCTCGAGATTCGGAGGGCGGTGCCTCTTCGATTTTGGAGCAAGCAATCTTGTTGGGAGTGTTTTCTCGAATGTGAGTAAAGGTTGGGCATGTTTGCTGACACACAGGGACTTTCCAATTATCCAGCAATGGTACTGTTCCTTTACCCTCTCTTCGATTTTTAAGAAAGTAGTCATGTTGGGAGTTTGGCTCTCGAGATTCGGAGGACGGTGCCTCTTCGATTTTGGAGCAAGCAATCTTGTTGGGAGTGTTTTCTCGAATGTGAGTAAAGGTTGGGCATGTTTGCTAGTCTACCTTGCCACGAAGCACAGAGGTTGACACACAGGGACTGTCCAATTATCCAGCAGTGGTACTGTTCCTTTACCCTTGTGGGTAATAATATGGTAGCTAGACCTTCAAAATTTATGGGTCTAAACTTTGTTAGTGCTGTTTCTTTGCTATTCTTTTACCCTTCTTGGTCAGAGCGATGTAGTGGGAGCTGCAAGCTTCACGTGCTCAACTTTGGCAGAGAACTTTGGCAAAGTTTTCTGTGGTACCCATGAGCTATTGTTGCGTGTGGGAAGTGGGTGATTGAACAGTAAGATTCATGTGTTTTCTACTTCCCCAGAAGTCTTCGACAGAATGCCCATAATTTCCGCAAAGCTGAGTGTGCGTGTGACAGGTGCTGACAAGGCTGGAAAAGTAGGTGCCTCTTCGATTTCTGAGATCGGCCCTCGTGGTCTCTGGGGAGCCCAGCTTTTGAGAAAGCGAGCGCCTCTTCAATTTCTGAGACCAGCCTTCATGGTCTTTGAGCAGCCCAACTTTTGAGAAAGCAAACGCCTCTTAGATTTTTGAGATCAACCCTCGTGATCTCTAAGCAGCCCAGCTTTTGAGAAAGCAAACGCCTCTTCGATTTCTGAGCAGGCGCCTCTTCGATTTCTGAAGCTCCGTCGAGTGCAAATTTTTATAAGGGCTGGCATTAAGTTCCAAAGCACACTTGAATCTCCACCAGTAGAAGCTTCATTCTTGCACTTCTAAGATCTTGATTTGTCCGACCTCTTCTCTCTTCAACACCTTTGAAAATGTCTGGCCCCTCCGACCGTCGTTTTGACTTGAACCTTGTTGAAGAGGCAGCCCCGCCTTCTCCAGACAACATATGACGCCCATCCTTCGTCTCCCCTACTGGTCCTCTTACCGTTGGGGATTCCGTGATGAAGAATGATATGACCGCTGCGGTGGTGGCCAGGAACCTTCTCACTCCCAAAGATAACAGACTACTTTCCAAACGGTCTGATGAGTTAGCTGTTAAGGATTCGCTGGCTCTCAGTGTTCAGTGTGCAGGTTCTGTGTCTAATATGGCACAACGCCTATTTGCTCGAACCCGCCAAGTTGAATCATTGGCGGCTGAAGTGATGAGTCTCAAACAGGAGATTAGAGGGCTCAAGCATGAGAATAAACAGTTGCACCGGCTCGCACATGACTATGCTACAAACATGAAGAGGAAGCTTGACCAGATGAAGGAAACTGATGGTCAGGTTTTACTTGATCATCAGAGATTTGTAGGTTTGTTCCAAAGGCATTTATTGCCTTCGTCTTCTGGGGCTGTACCGCGTAATGAAGCTCCAAATGATCAACCTCTGATGCCTCCTCATTCTAGGGTTCTGTCCAGTACTGAGGCTCCAAATGATCCCCCTCCGGTGCCTTCTCTTTCTGGGGCTCTACCGACTGCTGAGACTTCTCCTAAGCAACCTTTGTGAAGGCTCCCTCTTGTGTGTTTATTTTGACTCATGTATATGTACATATTTGTAGCTTATCGGGGATATCAATAAATAAGCTTTCCTTCATTTCAACGTATTGTGTTAAATACACCAAAGCCTTCTTCGCTAAGTTCTTTGAATTTTCTTTTGTTGAAGCTTGTATGTTGAAGCTTTCTGAGTGGAGCATGTAGGTTGGGGTAGTGTTCCCTTAATTTTCCGAGTGAGGAAAACTTCTCGGTTGGCGACTTGGAAAATCCAAGTCACTGAGTGGGATCGGCTATATGAATCTTAGAACGCCATTGTGCTCGATCCTGTGTCATGTCCTTCGTTAGATCTAAGTACTCTAAGTCTTTTCTTAGAGTCTCTTCCAAAGTTTTCCTAGGTCTTCCTCTACCCCTTCGGCCCTGAACCTCTGTCCCATCGTCGCATCTTCTAATCGGAGCGTCAGTAGGCCTTCTTTGCACATGTCCAAACCACCGTAACCGATTTTCTCTCATCTTTCCTTCAATTTCGGCTACTCCTACTTTACCCCGGATATCCTCATTCCTAATCTTATCCTTTCTTGTGTGCCCACACATCCAACGAAGCATCCTCATCTCCGCTACACCCATTTTGTGTACGTGTTGATGTTTCACCGCCCAACATTCTGTGCCATACAGCATCGTCGGCCTTATTGCCGTCCTATAAAATTTTCCCTTGAGCTTCAGTGGCATACGGCGGTCACATAACACGCCGGATGCACTCTTCCACTTCATCCATCCAGCTTGTATTCTATGGTTGAGATCTCCATCTAATTCTCCGTTCTTTTGCAAGATAGATCCTAGGTAACGAAAACGGTCGCTCTTTGGTATTTCTTGATCTCCGATCCTCACCCCTAACTCGTTTTGGCCTCCATTTGCACTGAACTTGCACTCCATATATTCTGTCTTTGATCGGCTTAGGCGAAGACCTTTAGATTCCAACACTTCTCTCCAAAGGTTAAGCTTTGCATTTACCCCTTCCTGAGTTTCATCTATCAACACTATATCGTCTGCGAAAAGCATACACCAAGGAATATCATCTTGAATATGTCTTGTTAACTCATCCATTACCAACGCAAAAAGGTAAGGACTTAAGGATGAGCCTTGATGTAATCCTACAGTTATGGGAAAGCTTTCGGTTTGTCCTTCATGAGTTCTTACGGCAGTCTTTGCTCCTTCATACATATCCTTTATAGCTTGGATATATGCTACTCATACTCCTTTCTTCTCTAAAATCCTCCAAAGAATGTCTCTTGGGACCCTATCATACGCTTTTTCCAAATCTATAAAGACCATGTGTAAATCCTTTTTCCCATCTCTATATCTTTCCATCAATCTTCGTAAGAGATAGATTGCCTCCATGGTTGAGCGCCCTGGCATGAACCCGAATTGGTTGTCCGAAACCCGTGTCTCTTGCCTCAATCTATGCTCAATGACTCTCTCCCAGAGCTTCATTGTATGACTCATTAGCTTAATACCCCTATAGTTCATGCAATTTTGTACGTCGCCCTTATTCTTGTAGATAGGCACCAAAGTGCTCGTTCGCCACTCATTTGGCATCTTCTTCGTTTTCAAAATCCTATTGAAAAGGTCAGTGAGCCATGTTATACCTGTCTCTCCCAAAAGTTTCCACACTTCGATTGGTATATCGTCTGGGCCTATTGCTTTTTTATGCTTCATCTTCTTCAAAGCTACAACCACTTCTTCCTTCCGGATTCGACGATAAAAAGAGTAGTTTCTACACTCTTCTGAGTTACTCAACTCCCCTAAAGAAGCACTCATTTCATGTCCTTCATTGAAAAGATTATGAAAATAACCTCTTCATCTGTCTTTAACTGCGTTCTCTGTAGCAAGAACATTTCCATCCTCATCCTTGATGCACCTCACTTTTTTGGAAAGCTAAATTGATCAAACCTTCTCCCTTTCCCTGTTCGCAGCCTTGTTATTTTCAGTAGTGATCTTCCTCTTCTGGTAGAATCCCAGCTTGAATTCATCTGCTTCCTCAATTATTTGAACCAACAACTCCTTTTCTCTCTTCTCCTTCTCCTCGAGATGAATCGCATTCTGCCTGAATGTCACAAAAGCTCGGATTATTTTAACTCCCTTACAACCTCACAGAATTCAACCATTTATTTCTCCCACCACTTTCAATGCAAACATAAAATCACTTTCTGATAGTCAATAACTACAATTTGACAACAATCACAAATCTTTTTTCGATTCGAATTCAGCTCCACAATCTTATACGAACAATCGGCACATTAAATTCATAAAGATTTGATATCAGAAAGACGATTACTGATCACCACGCATGCAATTCTTGAAAATTACTGAAATCAAAACTAAACAACAACTTCCACTCAATTTCTCAGCAACAGAAAGATCACGCCAAATCAAGACCAACAACTTTCAACTAATTTGCACAAAAGAGTCAAAATTTAATTGCTACCTCCTCCATTCTCTGAGAGCGAAGCCCTCCTCAGGCAGCATCTCCGACGGAGGCGGCAAAATGGGATCGTCGGACCCGCCAAACCCTCCATCAAAGCCCTGGCCGTTCGATTCGGCGTAGATCGACGGAGGAGAGAAGGCCTCCGACGCCGGCTGAGTGGCGAAAGCGTCGTCTGCGGCGGAGCCGTGGAAGATTGGGGAATCGGTGGCGGAATCCTTGAACGACTCGGAGTCGACGAAGGAGTCAAATCGCTGGGAGGAGAGTCGGGGGTCGTAGCCCAGGTAACCGTCGTCGTCGAACGGGCGAGTTGAGCCGGTGGTCGGGACCGAGTCGTCTTCGGGCTGAGTGAACGAGGCCATGATTAAGTCAAGTACACTGATGAGCGAAATGCCGAGCGAAATGCCTAATGCTCCCAAAGGCAAAACTCACGGAGGAAAAATATCGGCACGCTTTATGTTGGGCTGGGCCGACTCACTGGGCCTTCATTTGGTGCCTTACAATATCCGGTCCGATGTTTTTGTGATTTTGGGTTGGTAAGTTTAATTCACTTCCCTCAAGGCCGCTTCTGCTCCTCGATTCGGTACCCAGAAGATGAGGTTCTCAAGGCTGGATGTTTCCTCCTCAACTTCTTCCTTCCTGCTCGATTTGGATTTGCCTAGAGACCATACGATCAAGGCCTGATACTGTCGAGAATGTTCTTTTGTATTTTATGATTTGTATACCTCCATGTAATTTGGTGAACTGTTTTTCACCTATCAATTCTGCAAATTCATTTGGAAATGAAACTGGTCGATTCACTTCGTTCGAATCTAAAGAATCTACAGCTACAGGTAACTCATCTAGTACCGTTTTCAGGTTTCTTGCCTCCGTTTTTTCCTTTTTACATCGCTTCGTTCTGAGTTGCCCGACTAAAACCTATATGGTTAGTAGTAATACATTTTTCAGTCATGGTTTTTCGAAATTATGTGGATATCAAATTCTTAGAGAAATTATGTGGATATCAGTATAGTTTGACAAATCAAAGCTAAAAACCGCGTTGATCCAATTTTCTTTCTATTCTCTAACAGGTCTGTGATGTCTATTAATTCCATAGTCTGTGTGGGCAAATAAATGCCATCACTTTAGATTAAGACTAGCAAATAAATGCCGTCACTGTTAGATTAAGACTTGGAATTAATAAACATCACAGGCCTTTTAGTCAATAGAAAGACCATCACAGGCCTGTTAGTCAATAGAAACACTTATATTAAGCGCAAATAAATGCCGTCACTTTAGATTAAGACTAGCAAATAAATGCCGTCACTGTTAGATTAAGACTAGGAATTAATAAACATCACAGGCCTTTTAGTCAATAGAAAGACCATCACAGACCTGTTAGTCAATAGAAACACTTATATTAAGCTAAAAACCGCGTTGATCCAATTTTCTTTCTATTGACTAACAGACTATCAAAGCTGTTTGTTATGTTCCCTAGTCCTAATCTACCAGCTGTGCAACCCAATTCGGACCCTGAAATTGACTCCATTCTTTGCGTCAACCAACAGTTACATAAATATCCAGAGCTTCATTTTGCAGCCTAGCTAAAATGGAGTTCTCAAGGATTCATATTAGCATTTGGCTTATTTTCATGCAACCGCTCTTTATTCTCTTTCTTTTTACCTCTGCCTCCTCCTCGCATTCAGCGGGAAACGAGGTGGATAGGCTTTCCTTGCTTGCCTTTAAAGCTGAAATCGTGAACGATACCTTGGGCATCCTTAGCTCTTGGAATGAATCCCTCCACTTCTGTCGTTGGCCAGGCATCACTTGTGGCCGCAGACACCAGAGAGTTACAGTGCTCGACCTCCAATCAAGCGGGCTGGCAGGCCACCTATCTCCCCACATTGGAAACTTGAGCTTTTTGAGGGCTTTATACCTCGCAAACAATAGCTTCAGCCACACCATCCCTCCAGAAATTGGTCGTTTGTTCCGCTTGGAAAGACTACTCCTTGATAACAACTCCTTCGATGGTCATATTCCATTCAACATATAACGTTGCTCTAACCTCCAATACCTACGCTTAAATGGCAACACTCTTAGTGGCGAACTTCCAACTGAAATTGCCTCATTGTCCAAGCTTCAGGTACTTGGTTTAGGCAAGAACAATTTTTACGGGAAAATCCCACCTTCTTTTGGGAATCTTTCTTCTCTTTCGAGGCTATCTTTGCCTCAAAATAATCTCCATGGAGGTATTCCAAATAGCCTTGGCCAGTTGAAAGGCTTAACGGGTTTTTCACTGGCTATGAATTATTTGAATGGTACCATCCCTCCCTCCATATACAACCTCTCGTCAATTCAAATCATTTATATGTTTCAAAACAACCTTCATGGAACTCTTCCACCTGGCTTGGGCCACACTATATTTCCAAACCTCGAAACATTTGTTTTCTATGCCAACCAATTCACTGGACCAGTACCAGCTTCAATCTCCAATGCCTCAAACCTTTCAAAATTTGATATCGCATTCAATAAGTTTACTGGAAAAGTGCCTAGTCTGGCACGCCTGTCAAATTTGTCTTGGTTTGAACTTGATGAAAACAATCTTGGAAATAATGAGGAAGGTGACTTGGATTTCATCTCTTCTCTAGTTAATTGCACCAATTTAGAAGTGTTATCTATCGGTACCAATAATTTTGGAGGAGTGCTGCCTAAATCTATCAGCAATCTCTCAACAAAGCTCAAGGGAATATATTTATATGAGAATCAGATACGCGGAAGCATTCCCGTCGGGGTTGGAAATCTTATCAACTTGGAGAGACTAAGCTTTTATGCGAATTTATTGGCAGGCACTATACCGAGTTCAATATGTAAACTGAATAAGCTTTATGGCCTAGATCTACAAGCCAATGAACTGTCAGGTAATGTTCCATCATCTCTAGGAAATCTAACTTCATTAAGCAATTTGTATCTATCTAGAAACAAGTTAAATGGAAGCATACCACAAAGTCTCGGAGACTGCAGGTTTTTGATATATTTGGATCTTTCCCACAACAATCTTAGCGGTCCATTTCCAAAACAAGTCATCAATTTACTTGTTCACTTGAATCTATCTAGAAACCAACTTACTGAATCCATTCCTTTGGAAGTAGGTAACTTACAGCATCTTGTTTTCTTGGATGTTTCTGAAAACAAGTTATCTGGTGAGATTCCACAAAGCTTAGGGAGTTGCACAAGTTTGACGACTCTGTCTTTGAGAGAAAATTTATTGCAGGGGACAATTCCTAAATCCTTGAGCTCTTCGAAAGGAATTGAAGATTTTGACCTCTCTCACAACAAATTGTCTGGCATAATTCCCAACTACTTGGGGAGTTTCCCCTTCTTGCATAATTTGAACCTCTCATTTAACGATTTTGAAGGCGCAGTACCAATCCAAGGAGTTTTTAAGAATGCAAGTGCGGTATCTGTTGTGGGAAACACACGGCTTTGTGGAGGTATACCTCACTTAAGATTGCCTAAATGCATCTCCAAGCAATCTAAGCGCGGGTTATCTCCTAAGCTGAACTTAATTATCTCAGTTTCCTGTGGGGTTGTCGGCTTGGTCTTGGTGTTGTCACTTGCACTTCTTTATCGATCAAGAAAGGCTAGAGCGCTCAAGTCAACTTCAGGATCATCACTGGGGGTTTCACTTTTGAAACTGTCCTATAGAGATCTCCTCAAAGTAACTGATGGGTTCTCTGCTTCGAATCTGATTGGTTCTGGAAGTTTCGGGTCCGTATACAAGGGAGTTCTCAATCAGCATGAAGAAATAAATGTTGCGGTGAAAGTACTCAATCTTCAAACTTCAAGAGCTTCTAAAAGTTTCATATCTGAATGTGAAGCCCTGAAAAGCATTAGGCATCGAAATCTTGTCAAGCTACTGACTGCTTGTTCAAACATTGACTTTCAAGGAAACGATTTCAAAGCCCTGGTGTATGAGTTCATGGTGAATGGAAGCCTAGATGAGTGGCTGCACATATCAGCTCAAGGAGTAGATAGGCCAGCCAATCTGCCAAAGAATCTGAATCTCACTCAAAGAGTTAACATTGCCATCGATGTAGCGTATGCTCTGGATTATTTGCACAACCGCTCCCACATACCAATAGTTCATTGTGATATAAAGCCCAGCAACATTTTGTTAGACAGTGACATGACTGCTTGTGTTGGTGATTTCGGTTTAGCAAGGTACCTCCAAGAGCAGTTCCAATGTCATAAAAGGCACCATAGGCTATACTCCCCCAGGTAAATTTTCCTTTGCATATATTTTATTTGTGCTTCCAGTATGGTTTTGTATATAGCATGAGTTTTTTGAAGTCACATATAAGAACAAAGCTATGTTTTTGTGCATATAACTTAAAGAGTATGGAATGGGAGGCGAGCTGTCAACATATGGCGATGTGTATAGCTACGGAATACTGTTGTTGGAGATGTTAACTGGCAAGAGGCCGACAGATGACATGTTTAAAGGTGGTATGGACCTGCACAATTTTGTTATAACGGCTCTACCAGAACGTGTGGGAGAAATATGTGATCCACTACTTGTTCAAATAGAAGAAAGCAGCAGCAGTACTAATCCCAGAAGTAATAAGGGGAATCATGCCCCAAATGATCAAAGAAAAAGGGTTGTGGAGTGCTTGACTGACATTGCAAGAGTAGGGGTTGCTTGTTCTGTAGCAACGCCGAGAGAGCGAAAGGACATGAGCAATGTGGTAGCTGAATTGAGTCTAATAAGGGATGTGCTAACAGGTACTAGGATGCCCAGAGAGAATCTGTGATGACGACCTAAGTAGTGAGTAATAATACCCTGTTATCATTAAATAAAATCCCATGACAGTGCTTGAATTTTGCATGGTGATCTTCTGAATGATGACGAGGAGGACTGGAACAAGTGAAGTGGATTTTCCCGTTTTGCAATTTCATTTTGTATGTTTTGTGAATGATCTTAATTTGTAAGATCATCTTTATGTTTGCTTGGAAATTTGAAATTTGTCAATTTAAGGTTGGTTCATGTTCTTATAATTAAATTATGCAATTTTAAGTTTAGAATTTGTCAATTCAAGTTTGGTGTGTGTGTATATATATGTATGTATGTATGTATGCAAGCCTTTTCGTACACAGCCTGCAAAAATAAACGTTAAGCGCACCTCTTGCATTGTTAATAAATTTACTCATTGCTCATTTGGTGGTTTTGGTAACCCAAGTATCAGGCCGGGTAGGCAGAGAAATCTTATTTTTGGGAGTTTGGTTAGGGCGTGTTTGGTATCGTACTTAAATGTTTTCATAATTTTTTAAAATATTTCTTAAGAATATCTTTTAAGAACAATTTTATTTAAGATTCAAGAACTTGTTTGGTATGATATTTAAAATGGTTTAAAAAAATTTAATTAAAAATAAAAGGAAAAAAAAAAAACCTACAACAACTCCCTGTGGATTCGAGCATTACTACTAATTTAATTAGATAGATAGAGAGATCCAAAGAGAGGGTCGCAAGCGAGGGTGAGAGAGAAGGAGAAGAGAGAGAGCTTAGAGATGGGCGTGGATCTCGGGCAGGTTGGGCGTGTTGCATGGTCAAACCAACCCTAACCCAACCTTTACAATTTGGGTTGGGTTTGGGTTCATACGGGTGTAGTCAAGTTCAGGTTTGAAGTAGGTTTAGATTTATTTGGATTGTGTTCGAATTCGCCCATGGAGTTCAACCTTATAACACATTATTTTGCATAACTATTCAAATTTTGAACCAAAAAGCGTCAATATTAGTTAAAATTTCATTTACACATCATCATTTACACAAAAGTTAAAACAAACAACTTAGAGATCTTACCTCTCTTAAAGTATTATCTGTAGCCAATTTTTGCATGGAGATATTCCAAATAGCCTCGGACAGTTGAAAAGTTTATTATTTCCTTCCATATACAACCTCTCTTCAATATAATACTTTTCTGTCACGGAACTCTTCCTCCAGGCTCGGATCACCCTTTATTTCCAAACATAGTAAATACTGCTTACAAATTACAATGGAAACCAATTTCCAGAAATGTTTTGGAGGTTTAAAGATTCAGGAATTGCACGAGTTTCCAAAACTATTTGGGAGTTGCATGAGTTTGAGGACTGTCTCTGAGAGGTAACTTATCGGATGGGACAATTCCTTAATCCTTGAGTTCTTTGAGAGGGGTTGAATATTTCGATCTTTCTCGTAGCAACCTTTCCGGCAGAATTCCCAACTATTTGGAGCGTTTCAAGTTGCAGAATTTGAACCTCTCATTACAATTTTGAAGGTGCAGTAGCAATGCAAGGAATTTTAGAAAACACAAATTTAATTTCTAACATGGGAAACACACGGCTATATGGCGGTACACCTAATTTAAGATTGCCCTTATGCTTTATCTAAGAAAGTACTACTTCTTAGGCTGAAAATATTCTCTCAATTGCTTGTGGGGTTGTTGGATTGATCGTAGTGTTGTAACTTGTGCTTCTTTGCCGATCAAGAAAAGCAAGAGAACTTAAGTCAACTTGAGGATCTAGGGGTTTCGCTCTTGAAATTGTCTTATGGAGATCTCAACAAGACAATTCTCAATCAGCATAGGAAACTACCGACTGCTTGTTCAAGCATCGATTTTCACGGAAACGAGTTCAAGGCTTTGGTTAACTGGTTCAAGGTGAAAGGGAGCCTAGAAGAATGGCTGAATCGGTCAATTCAAAGAGTAAACATGTCAACCAATCTGCAGAAGCATTCAGATCTTATTCAGAGAGTAAACATTGCCATTGACCTAGGGTCTGCTCGGGATTATTTGCACAATCGCTCTCACAGGCCAATAACCGATTAACATTCTCTTGGACGATGGCCTGACTACCTGTTTTGGTGATTTCGGTTTAGCATGTTATTTGTCAGATGCTTCTTCCATACTTCCTTCACCTGAAAGCTCTTCGAACGGAATAAAAGATTTCATTAATTTTTTGAAGTTACACTTAAAAGAACATGGCTTTTCTTTTTTGCGCAAATAAATTATAGAGTATGGAACGGGAAGTGAGATGTGAGCTTATGGTGATGTCTACAGCTATGGAATTCTGCTATTTGAGATGCTGACTGGCAAGTGGCTGACAGATGACATGTTTAAAGATGGTATGAACCTACACAACTTTATCATGATGGCTTTGCCCAAATGTGTGGAGGAAGTATGTCATCCACTGCTTCTTCAAAGAGAAGAAAGTAACACTAGCACTAAAGCCACATACAATGCGGGATATCGTGCCCCAGATGATGAAGGACAAAGAGTTGAGGCATGCTTGATTTGCGTTGCAAGAATAGTAGTTGCTTGTTCTGCAGTAATGCCGAGAGAGCGTCGTCGACGGAGGAGAGAAGGCCTCCGACGCCGAGTGAGTGGCGAAAGCGTCGTCTACGGCGGAGCCGTGGAAGATTGGGGAATCCGTGGCGGAGACCCTGAGCGACTCGGAGTCGACGAAGGAGTCGAATCACTGGGAGGAGGGTCTGGGGTCGTAGCCAACCGTCGTCGTCGAACGATCGAGTTGAGCCGGTGGTCGGGACCGAGTCGTCTTCGGGCTGAGGGAACGAGGCCATGATGCACCGATGAGCGAAATGCTCCCAAGGGCAAAACTCACGCAGGAAGAATATCGGCACGCTTTATGTTAGGCTGGGCCGACCCACTGGGCCTTCATTTGGTCCCTGACAATATCTGGTCCAATGTTTGAATTCACTTCCCTCAAGCCCGCTTCCGCTCCTCGATTCGCTACCCAGAAGATCAAGTTCTCAAGGTTCGATGTTTCCTCCTGAACTTCTTCCCTCCTGCTCGATTTGGATTGGAACGAAAAAGCTCCAACATGGGATCAATTTCTTCCCCCTCACCGATTATTTATTTCGGTATTGCATTCATATTGGCTTTTTCATTTTTATTAATTTTGGTTATGTGATTAGTGATTATTGTTCGTCATTTTATTTTGGGTTTTTCTTTCTGTTGTTTTTAGGGTTTTCTTCTCTGCAAATTTCGATCAAATTGTCTGCATTTGAATTATTTTGTAATTATCGTAATTTATATTGGGTGGAATTGGCCTTTCTATTCTCCAAAATCTTTTTTAGGAATTGCATTTTGGTTAAATTTTGCGAGTTCAAAAAAAAATTGAGACTTTTTCTGATTTTAAATTATTTACACAGTTCCAAAGCACTGTGTGTTAAACAGTGGAATTTTGATTGAGATTGTAGTAATTGCCGTACAAGTTTATACTTTTGTGTGGAGAAACCAGCTGGATTAATAATCATCTTATTTTGATCAAATTTTGCAGTATAAATCACGATCGCGTATTTTTGTTTGTATCATCTTACTAGATTTTTTTTTTTTTGGAAACTACCCATTAGATTTAGGTTAATCATCATGACATTGGAATTCAAGTTTTTGTTTGTATCAGTGCATGCTATTGCTAATCACCAAATTAATTACGTTTGTTGAAATTTTTGGAATAATTATTTTTTAAATGCCTGATTACTTAAACCTCACTGAGAGAAAATTTTAGGCGTTGTGCACAGGTAATTGGAGCTACTGCAACGTTTTATCATTGACATGGTTGGAATGTGTAGAAATTTAACGGTGAGGGTGTAAATTTCTATTTAAAATAATTCAAGTGACAGTGATCATAAAATTCAGTGGCAAATTGATAGAGTAGTCTTGAACCAAATTAACCATCTACTTAGAGATACATTAACAAACATCTGCATGCACATTTATTCCTAATATTGTAGACACTATATAATGATTGCCTACGATATTGTTGTTTACCAACTTGCATTCCAAATTTGAAAGATCATCTTTTACCATATGGTGCACTTTTACCTGAGAATATAGCGTTTATTGTGATTAATTGTTCAGTTTACATGTTTTTTGTGGTGCACCATATGGTGCTTGAGAGGTTGCAAATTTGCAATGACCAAGGGTATGCTTCTCTCTTTTGATTGGATTCAACCATCGATCTGGTTTTCTGGTGGAAGTCATAATTTTCATCCCAATTTTGGTCTGAAAATCTTAAATTTTCTCTCAGAAATTTGAGAAATGAAGATTCTATGTTTGTTTTTGTCTGTTGTGGAGACCCAATCTGAATTGTGTGTTCTGGTCGATCTTGGAAAGGGAATTAAATTGTCCCAATTATGGTGTTTTTTTTTTCCCGTGTATATGGAGAATGCTGTTTTCTGCTCTTTTATGGTTTTGGGTAGTATTACATTTTTTTTTATAGAACTTGTGGTTTGTTTGATTGTTTTTTTTTTCTTTCAGTTTTTAAAACAGGAGTGAACTCTAAGGGTTAAAATTTTCAGAGTTTTGGTACTTTCCTTGGTGAGCGGTTGGTTTCGAATTTCTGGTTTAAAGTGGATCGATTTTTATATTTAGGCTTAATATCAGGAAGAAATGAAAACGAATTTAGGAACCTTGACGGGAAAATCTATGGAAGTAGTAGAAGTTATGGTGAGGAGAAGGATAAATATTATGTGCCTACAAGAAACTAAGTGGGTTGGTCGTAAGGCAAATGATCTAGAAAACTCAGGGTTTAAACTATGGTATTCGGGCACAAATAGAACGAGAAACGGTGTTGGCATCATCGTGGACAAGACCTTGACAGAAGATGTTGTAGATGTCAAGAGGGTAGGAGATAGAATCATGGCAATCAAGATTGTAATAGGACAAGAACTTATCAATGTGATTAGTGCGTACGCACCTCAAGTAGGGTTGGATACGAGTTCGAAGGAGAAATTTTGGGAAGACCTTGGAGACTTGGTGCAAGGAATTGCTCAGACGGAGAAGTTATTTATAGGAGGAGATTTAAATGGACACGTGGGCAGGGAGACAGGCAACTATGGAGGTTTTCATGGTGGCCATGGTTTTGGGAAGAGAAACGAGGATGGGGAAGCTATCTTGGATTTTGCAATGGCATATGATCTCTTCTTAGCCAACACCTTCTTTAAGAAGAGAGAAGAGCATGTGATCACCTACAAGAGTGGGTCGTCAAAAACACAAATAGATTTTCTTCTAATGAGGAAAGGGGATCGTATAACTTGTAAGGATTGCAAAGTTATACCAGGAGAGAGCGTGGCTAATCAACATCGCTTGTTGGTGATGGATGTACATATCAAAAGAGTGAGAAAAAAGAACAAGACTTGGAAGTGCCCAAGGACTAGATGGTGGAATCTAAAAGAAGAAAAACAAGCCATTTTCAAAGAGAAAGTAATCACCCAGTGTGTGTGGGATAGAGAGGGGGAAGCTAACCAAATGTGGGATTCCATGGCTAGTTGTATCCGAAAAGTAGCAAAAGAGGTATTAGGAGAATCCAAGGGCTTTGCCCCACACCAAAAGGAATCTTGGTGGTGGAATGAGGAGGTACAAACAAAGGTGAAGGCTAAGAAGGAATGTTGTAAAGCCTTATACAAGGATAGGACCGATGAAAATGGTGAAAGGTATAGAAAAGCGAAGCAAGAGGCGAAGAAAGCTGTGAGAGAAGCTAAGTTAGCGGCTTATGACGATATGTATAAGTGACTAGATACCAAAGAAGGAGAGTTGGATATCTATAAACTAGCTAGAGCAAGGGAAAAGAAGACAAGGGACCTAAACCAAGTGAGGTGCATCAAGGATGAGGATGGAAATGTTCTTGCTACAGAGAACGCAGTTAAAGACAGATGGAAAGGTTATTTTCATAATCTTTTCAATGAAGAACATGAAAGGAGTGCTTCTTTAGGGGAGTTGAGTAACTCAGAAGAGTGTAGAAACTACTCTTTTTATCGTAGAATCCGGAAGGAAGAAGTGGTTGTAGCTTTGAAGAAGATGAAGCATAGAAAAGCAGTAGGCCCAGACGATATACCAATCGAAGTGTGGAAAGTTTTGGGAGAGACAGGTATAACATGGCTCACTGACCTTTTCAATAGGATTTTGAAAACGAAGAAGATGCCAAATGAATGGCGAATGAGCACTTTGGTGCCTATCTACAAGAATAAGGGCGATGTACAAAATTGCATGAACTATAGGGGTATTAAGCTAATGAGTCATACAATGAAGCTTTGGGAGAGAGTCATTGAGCATAGATTGAGGCAAGAGACACGGGTTTCG
Source organism: Malus domestica (assembly GCF_042453785.1). Classification (NCBI taxonomy): domain Eukaryota; kingdom Viridiplantae; phylum Streptophyta; class Magnoliopsida; order Rosales; family Rosaceae; genus Malus; species Malus domestica. The sequence continues at coordinate 29,892,098 of NC_091667.1, read as the reverse complement.
GACAACCAATTCGGGTTCATGCTAGGGCGCTCAACCATGGAGGCAATCTATCTCTTACGAAGATTGATGGAAAGATATAGAGATGGGAAAAAGGATTTACACATGGTCTTTATAGATTTGGAAAAAGCGTATGACAGGGTCCCAAGAGACATTCTTTGGAGGATTTTAGAGAAGAAAGGAGTACGAGTAGCATATATCCAAGCTATACAGGATATGTATGAAGGAGCAAAGACTGCCGTAAGAACTCATGAAGGACAAACCGAAAGCTTTCCCATAACTGTAGGATTACATCAAGGCTCATCCTTAAGTCCTTACCTTTTTGCGTTGGTAATGGATGAGTTAATAGGACATATTCAAGATGATATTCCTTGGTGTATGCTTTTCGCAGACGATATAGTGTTGATAGATGAAACTCAGGAAGGGGTAAATGCAAAGCTTAACCTTTGGAGAGAAGTGTTGGAATCTAAAGGTCTTCGCCTAAGCCGATCAAAGACAGAATATATGGAGTGCAAGTTCAGTGCAAATGGAGGCCAAAACGAGTTAGGGGTGAGGATCGAAGATCAAGAAATACCAAAGAGCGACCGTTTTCGTTACCTAGGATCTATCTTGCAAAAGAACGGAGAATTAGATGGAGATCTCAACCATAGAATACAAGCTGGATGGATGAAGTGGAAGAGTGCATCCGGCGTGTTGTGTGACCGCCGTATGCCACTGAAGCTCAAGGGAAAATTTTATAGGACGGCAATAAGGTCGGCGATGCTGTATGGCACAGAATGTTGGGCGGTGAAGCATCAACACGTACACAAAATGGGTGTAGCGGAGATGAAGATGCTTCGTTGGATGTGTGGGCACACGAGAAAGGATAAGATTAGGAATGAGGATATCCGGGGTAAAGTAGGAGTAGCCGAAATTGAAGGAAAGATGAGAGAAAATCGGTTACGGTGGTTTGGACATGTGCAAAGAAGGCCTACTGACGCTTCGATTAGAAGATGCGACTATGGGGCAGAGGTTCAGGGCCGAAGGGGTAGAGGAATACCTAGGAAAACTTTGAAAGAGACCCTAAGAAAAGACTTAGAGTACTTGGATCTAACGGAGGACATGACACAGGACAGAACACAATGGCGTTCTAAGATTCATATAGCCGATCCCACTCAGTGGCTTGGATTTTCCAAGTCTCCAACCGAGAAGTTGTCCTCGCTCGGGAAATTAAGGGAACATTACCTCAACCTACATGCTCCACTCACAAAGCTTCAACATACAAGCTTCAACAAAAGAAAATTCAAAGAACTTAGCGAAGAAGGCTTTGGTGATTTAACACAATACGTTGAAATGAAGGAAAGCTTATTTATTGATATCCCCGATAAGTTACAAATATGTATATATACTTGAGTCAAAATAAACAAACAAGAGGGAGCCTTCACAAAGGTTGCTTAGGAGAAGTCTCAGCAGTCGGTAGAGCCCCAGAAAGAGAAGGCACCGGAGGGGGATCATTCGGAGCCTCAGTACTGGACAGAACCCTAGAAGAAGGAGGCATTAGAGGTTGATCATTTGGAGCTTCATTACGCGGTACAGCCCCAGAAGACGAAGGCAATAAATGCCTTTGGAACAAACCCACAAATCTCTGATGATCAAGTAAAACCTGACCATCAGATTCCTTCATCTGGTCAAGTTTCCTCTTCATATTTGTAGCATAGTCATGTGCGAGCCGGTGCAACTGTTTATTCTCATGCTTGAGCCCTCTAATCTCCTGTTTGAGACTCATCACTTCAACAGCCAATGATTCAACTTGGCGGGTTCGAGCAAATAGGCGTTGGGCCATATTAGACACAGAACCTGCACACTGAACACTAAGAGCCAGAGAATCCTTAACAGCCAACTCATCAGACCGTTTGGAAAGTAGTCTGTTATCTTTGGGAGTGAGAAGGTTCCTGGCCACTACCGCAGCGGTCATATCATTCTTCATCACGGAATCCCCAACGGTAAGAGGACCAGTAGGGGAGACGAAGGATGGGCGCCATATGTTGTCTGGAGAAGGCGGGGCTGCCTCTTCAACAAGGTTCAAGTCAAAACGACGGTCGGAGGGGCCAGACATTTTCAAAGGTGTTGAAGAGAGAAGAGGTCGGACAAATCAAGATCTTAGAAGTGCAAGAATGGAGCTTCTACTGGTGGATATTCAAGTGTGCTTTGGAACTTAATGTCAGCCCCTATAAAAATCTGCACTCGACGAAGCTTCAGAAATCGAAGAGGCGTCTGCTCAGAAATCGAAGAGGCGTTTGCTTTCTCAAAAGCTGGGCGGCTCAGAGACCACGAGGGTCGATCTCAGAAATCGAAGAGGCGTTTGCTTTCTCAAAAGCTGGGCTGCTCAGAGACCACGAGGGCCGATCTCAGAAATCGAAGAGGTTTGCTTTCTCAAAAGCTGGGCTGCTCAGAGACCACGAGGGCCGATCTCAGAAATCGAAGAGGCACCTACTTTTCCAGCCTTGTCAGCACCTATCACACGCACTCAGCTTTGCGGAAATTATGGGCATTCGGTCGAAGATTTCTGGCGAAGTAGAAAACACATGAATCGTACTGTTCAATCACCCACTTCCCACACGCAACAGTAGCTCATGGGTACCACATATAACTTTGCCAAAGTTCTCTGACAAAGTTGAGACTACTTTTCCAGCCTTGTCAGCACCTGTCACACGCACACTCAGCTTTGCGGAAATTATGGGCATTCTGTCGAAGATTTCTGGCGAAGTAGAAAGCACATGAATCGTACTGTTCAATCACCCACTTCCCACACGCAACAGTAGCTCATGGGTATCACATATAACTTTGCCAAAGTTCTCTGACAAAGTTGAGACATGTGAAGCTTGCAGCTCTCACTATATCGCTCTGACCAAGAAGGGTAAAAGAATAGCAAAGAAACAACACTAACAAAGTTTAGACACATAAATTTTGAAGGCCTAGCTACCATATTATTACCCACAAGGGTAAAGGAACAGTACCACTGCTGGATAATTGGAAAGTCCTCGGTGTGTCAACCTCTGTGCTTCGTGGCAAGGTAGACTAGCAAACATGGCCAACCTTTACTCACATTCGAGAAAACACTCCCAACAAGATTGCTTGCACCAAAATCGAAGAGGCATCGCCCTCCGAATCTCGAGAGCCAGACTCCCAACATGATTACTTTCTCAAAAATCGAAAAGAGGGTAAAGGAACAGTACCACTGCTGGATAATTGGAAAGTCCCTGTGTGTCAACCTCTGTGCTTCGTGGCAAGGTAGACTAGCAAATATGCCCAACCTTTACTCACATTCGAGAAAACACCCCCAACAAGATTGCTTGCTCCAAAATCGAAGAGGCACCGCCCTCCAAATCTCGAGAGCCAGACTCCTAACATGATTACTTTCTCAAAAATCGAAGAGAGGGTAAAGGAACAGTACCACTGCTGGATAATTGGAAAGTCCATGTGTGTCAACCTCTGTGTTTCGTGGCAAGGTAGACTAGCAAACATGCCCAACCTTTACTCACATTCGAGAAAACACTCCCAACAAGATTGCTTGCTCCAAAATCGAAGAGGCACCGCCTTCCGAATCTCGAGAGCCAGACTTCCAACATGATTACTTTCTCAAAAATCGAAGACACCGCTCTCCGAATCTCGAGAGCCAGACCCCCAGCAGGATTGCTTTCTCAAAAATCGAAGAGGCATCGTTCTCCGAATCTCGAGAGCCAGATCCCCGACAGGATTGCTTGTTCGAAAACCGAAGAGGCACCACTTTCCCAACTTCAAGAGCCGGATCTCCTTGGATAAAGCTTGTCTGTAATCTTCACACGCAACATCAGCTTTCCAGATACCACATACCATTTTTTCAAAGTGCTATGACAGAGTTAAAACTTGTGAAGCTGGCAGCTCCCACTACCGTGCTATGACCAAGCAGGGTAAAGGAATAACATTATTACTTGATGTTAGGGAGACTCCTATATATGTCGACCTCCATCCCCAACGGACAGGCAGACCTGCAAAAATGCTCAACCCTTCCTCTTATCTGAGAGGGCACTCCCAACGAAGCCTTTCGAAATATTCAGCTTTCTTTCCCCCCGATAATACCTCTGTAAGCAAGCTATACTAGAGCAAGAATATCTCATATCATCAGGGTTAAAAGCAAGAGTATCCCATATCATGCTTTTTCCCTATCTTTTCTTTTGGCCTTGTTCTTACCTGTAAGACAAGGAGAAAGATAGCAATCAGTCAGCACTTGGAATCAAGCTTCCAGCCAGGAACTGACTGCCTGGAACCCCTTACCTGATTACTTACCTGGCATTGCTCTCGAGTACTCATCTTCAACATCTTATGCTTCTAGGGAAGATACCGCATCTGCCTGAGGAACAGATAGGGCAAGTGAGAATGATACAAGGAAGCATGTGGAGACAAGCGTAACAGCACACGTGCCGATACATCCATTACTCTGTCAAAAGCAAAAGTATCCCATATCAGCAGGGTCGAACGTACTCTAGATTTGATGGACTTGTTTTGACCCTCAAATTCTTCAGTCGGCCTTATACTCTGGAGGAAACCAGAAAACCCTCCAGCCCAGTTCAAGAATAAGCCTGTGGAAAGTTACTTCTTCAAAAGCAAAAGTATCCCATATCATCTCTTCTCATTTTTCTTCTCTTTATCCTTCATGCTGCCTGCAAGATAGGGAGAATGTGAACAATCAGTCGGAGCTCTAATTGCTTACCTTGTCTGTTACCTCTTTCAGCAGATCCCCTAACTCGGCGACTTTGGGGACTCCTACTACATGGTTTGTATCGCGCTTGACCAAGCCTGAAACTACAAGTAAGCTTCAAGTGACATTGATACATTACCTTGTGCATCTCCATCAGTTACAGATACCACCCCTGAATGGAGGAAGAGTACTTCCAGAGAAGATGCCACATCTACCTATGAGACAGATAAGGAAAGTTAAGACGATACCACACTCCGGTACTTAGAAGTTTCGTGGTTACGAGATAATTCTCCCACAATATTTCCTAATGTCATTTGTACTAAATCATTCACTTGTACTCCTTAAAGGAAAGCTTGAACCTATGTACTTGTGTAAACCCTTCACAATTAATGAAAACTCCTCTATTCCGTGAACGTAGTCAATCTGGGTGAACCACGTACATCTTATGTTTGCTTTCCTATCTCTATCTATTTATATACTTATCCACACTAATGACCGGAGCAATCTAGCGAAGATCCCAAAAAGTGACCGTTTTCGCTACCTAGGATCTATCTTGCAAGAGAACGGAGAATTAGATGGCGATCTCAACCATAGAATGCTGGATGGATGAAGTGTAAGAGTGTATCTGGCGTGTTGGGTGACCGTTGTAGGCCACTGAAGCTCAAGGGAAAATTTTATAGGACGGCAATAAGGCCAGCGATGTTGTATGGCACAGAATGTTGGGCGGTAAAGCATCAACACGTACACAAAATGGGTGTAGCGGAGATGAGGATGCTTCGTGGGATGTATGGGCACACGAGAAAGGATAAGATTGGGAATGAGGATATCCGAGGTAAAGGAGGAGTAGCCAAAATTGAAGGAAATATGAGAGAAAATCGGTTCCGGTGGTTTGGACATGTGCAAAGAAGGCCTACTGACGCTCCGGTTCGAAAATGTGACTACGGGACAGAGGTTCAGGGCCGAAGGGGTAGAGGAAGACCTAGGAAAACTTTGGAAGAGACCCTAAGAAAAGACTTGAGTACTTGGATCTAACGGAGGACATGACACAAAACCGAGCGCAATGGCGTTCTAGGATTCATATAGCCGACCCCACTTAGTGGGAAAAGGCTTTGTTGTTGTTGTTGTTGTTGGGTATTTCATCAGTACTAGCTTGCTGTATTAGTTCCCTAAACAAGCTCGCTTATTTTTCAACTCTTTAACTGGTGTGTGACTTCTCTAACTGTAATTTTTCGTATTTCTTCTTTTATGTTCTGATTATTGAATTTGAAATCACTTAATGAAAATGAAATTGCCAAACCATGTTAGAGTGTAATTTTACGCGTTCCATTTGATTTTTCAAACAACATTTGCATTCACATGTATCTTTTGTTCAATGCCTATCACCAGTTTGATAAAATATGCCAAAGAAACATGCACGCCCGCACACACGGTTTTCTCGATTTTTTGTTCTCTGTTTTTAGATGTTTCTGGATTTAGAATTTCATGGGTGAAATGCCTCTGCGCATTGGGTCTAAATTGCAGGGGAGCGAACACAGAGAGCCAGCAAAGCCTCGTAGAGAGGAGGAATGAGTTTCCTACGATAATAAGTCTATTCCTTCATTTGTGTAAAGCATCTTCATTGTAGTGTATTTGGCAAAACTCGAGACCCTCTTATGCATCTTTTGTTTTGATTGGTTTGTTGTGTCACACCCCGATCCCGACATACGTCCATGACCGACACGTGACGTCACCAAGTATCCGTATATTTGACATACCCCGCCTCTGGGACATGTACCTAGCAAAACTCAAGCCTCGATTTACGTAGCGATTTTTTGTATATTTTATGGTTGCATCTAACTTTCTCGTTAGACTGTCTATGTACCCTAAACAAGGATCAAACCATTTGTAGTTCATCCTTCCCCACACTCGAGCATTTCCCCACACTCGAGCATTCGCCACATAAACCACTAGGTCTCGACATAAAGCCACAATTTAGGCATGCAGCAATTCAAGGAACATTCAACGAGATACAATAATAATCTCTAGCCACATAGGTCAACGAGTCTAATCATAATTACAACAGTCATAACCAACATCATTCAATAGTCACACCAATAAATAACATATAGCATACACCGAAATGCATGGCTAGAGCGACACAGTTCGCCCGAAACCTACATCTCTGAAGTTGAAATCAAATCCAAGGAACCAACAAGTCAAATGATCCAGACCACTCAATGGAACTAAGACACCAAAGGAAATTCCAGACCACTCAACGGATTCCAAACCAGGATACGATTCTAGACCATCACTCAACGAAATCACGGAGTAGAAGGGATTCCGGACCATCACTCAATGGAATCGTAGAGTAGAAGGGATTCCGAACCATCTCTCAACGGAATCCAAACCAGGATACGATTCCGGACCATCACTCAACGTAATCGCATAGTAGAAGGGATTCCGGACCATCACTCAACGAAATTCAAACCAGGATACTATTCCGGACCATCACTCAATGGAATCGCGGAGTATAAGGGATTCCGGACCATCACTCAACGGAATCCAAACTAGAATACAATTCCTGACATCACTCAACGAAATCACGGAGTAGAAGGGATAACAACGGCTTGAAGAAACAAGACATGGATCAAGTTACTCCAAGGCTCAACGAAATGAAACAATATCCAAGCAACAATCCCCATCACAATGGGTTAATGGTCCACTACTAGCCCTCACATTTACAAGCAATTCAATATGCATTTCATCGTAACATGCCAATCATACAAATCAAACCATTTTTCAAATATATACATCAAATCTCATTTCATAAACATAAATCAATGACTAAGTATGAAAAATAACAATACAATAGAAAACATATTTATGAAACCAAGTCATATCCCTACAGGATAACAATTACGAAAACAGGGTAATCACCAATATCACATATATTAAAGTCACTCACATTCCATCACATCAAGCCAAACATACAAATCAACCATACTCCACAACAAGTTCAATATACGAGTCAAATCATATAAAATAAACAAGCATATCACAATGTAATGCCATCAGTACGTAAATCGAGGTGCACGTCAATCGAGGAAGACACGTCATCATATTGAGTCCAGTAAGCTCCATGGCATCTCAACAACATTCTAAGACCAACAATACGCTAAAAGAACTCGGACTAGTTGATTAAAAGCCAACCATCGATTAAGGTCGAGAGTAGGGTCCACCACCCTAGAAATCTAAACTGGAAGATCCGCTTATCAAATTTCTAATCCATAACTTCCTAAAGTCCACATTATGTTTCTAGAATAACCTACTAAAATTTCATTATGATCCAACAGTCGGATATCCGCCAATCATGAATTCAAGTGGCAGTCGACGTTTTATTTTATGAACTTACAAATCTAATTCGGGAAGATCCGTACGTCGGATTCCCGATTCGTAAGTTTCTAATATCCTTAAATATTACATTCTATAACGCATTAAAGTTTGGTGACGATTCAACAGTCGAATCGTCTTATCACATAACAATCAAGTGGCGGTCTCTAACAAAACTATGTTCAAACGATGAGATTTCATCACATATGAAATTGGGGTATCAAATTTAGCCTAGGAAGGTCAGGGGTGCCTTGGCCCACGCGCCGCCGCACACGGTGGCCAGCCGCCCTAACTCGTCGGAAAATTCAACTAATTCCAAAAATTCTCAAATTTTACAAAAATGAAGATCTCAACGAGTAGAGCAAACTTTATACCTGTGGCCAAGTCCAATTTGGCCGGGAAAGGCTCCAAATTGACTCACACCCGTCAGAAACCCTGGGTGGGTGTTCTTCAATTTGACTTCCTCGGTGTTCCAACACCCCTGCAACTGATTGGGTCTTGTTCCTGGGTTCAAGGGGAGTTGATTAAGGGTGGTGGTGGGTGGTGAAACTCGTGAGATCGAAGGAATCACCGTTGAGCACCTCTAGTGCTCCGGTGAGGTTCTATAGGGAAATGGACCTTAAATGTGATATCTCGTCCCAAATTTTAAGTTTTATAAATTTTAAAGTAGTGATTTTACGAAAATGCCCTTTATTATTTACGTACTTCAACATTACGTTGTTATACATCTCTTTTTCTACTTTATGTTTTATAAAGGACTGTACATTTTAGTATTGTACTAAAGGAGAAGGAAAGTTTGAGTTTGGAGGCATGAAAGAGGAATCACTGCACTCTGAACGTGACGGAATGACATTCTCTTTTATGCAACCACTCTAACTTGATATCTTCCTTACATATCTATTTCTCTGTTGTCTTTTCACTACTTTTGTATAACTAATGATTTTAAATTTCGGGGATGAAATTTTTTAAGATTGAAGGGTTTGTTTTTATGCTTTCAAGCTTGGTTATTGAGAGGTTGTTGGTCAGGGAATATATTTTAGTTCCTATCCCCTTGGCTGTTTGCAAAGCAAAACACAGATGATTCATGTATTATGTAAGTTTTTATTTAGTTTTTGTGTTGGGCTGCGCATGCTTTTGAAAATATAAGAATTTGTGCGTTTGTGGATATGAAAATTAGGGCTGCAGACTCTCATCCTTCACATTTTAGTTTCTCTTGTTGCTTCTCCCTTTTGGGATTTTGTTGTAATTTTTGTGTATTATGAAAGTTGAATACGTGGGAATCAATCAGTTCTTCATTTTTCGTGTATATGGAGAATGCTGTTTTCTGCACTTTTATGGTTTGACAAAATCGATCATTTGACATTAAAAAAAAATTAAAAAAAATTAAAATAAAGTTCCTTAAGCAAGCTAGCTTATTTTTCAACTCTTTAATTGATGTGTGACTTCTAACTGTAATTTTTCGTATTTCTTCTTTTATGTTCTGTTGATGCACAAAATCAGCGAAGACTTTGGTACAACAGAAAGTGTCAGGTTTTATGACCTTCGCTTGGTTGCTTCGGTCACTAGTGAGGATAAGTACGTAAATGAATAGAGACAGAGAAGCAAACACAGGATGTACGTGGTTCACCCAGATTGGCTACGTCCACGGAGTAGAGGAGTTCTTATTAGTAGTGAAGGGCTTACACAAGTACAAAGGATCAAGCTCTCAATTTAGTGAGTTCTTGTGAATGATTTAACACAAATGGCATTAGCCAATATTGTGGGGGAATGACCCCTATTTATAGAAAAACTTGTAGCTTTGTCACATTGACATGTGTCATGTTATGATTGGTTCTTGATGTCGACACGTGCTGCGCTCTGATTGGCTTCTAATCTTGACACGTGTCGAGTAGTGATTGGCCTCCTGGTCGGAGGGGAACTCTTCTGGGTCCTTGACAGTATAGCGTTGGCCGGTGCTCGGTAGTTTCGGAATTGGTCAAGTATGGTACAAACAGTGCTCCCCTAAGTTCCCGAGTGAGGGAAACTCCTCGGTTAGGGACTTGCAAGATCCAATCCCTTGAGTAATCACGAAACTTCTAAGTACCGAAGTGTGGTCTGATCTTCATCTGCCCTTCTCTGGAAGTACCTTTCCTCCATTCGGGAATGGTGTATTTAGCTGATGAAGATGCACAAGGTAATGTATCAATTTCACTTTGAAGCTTACTTGTAGTTTCGGGCTTGGTCAAGTGCGATACAAACCCTATAGTAGGAGTCCCCCAAGTCGCCGAGCTAGGAGATCTGCCGAAAGAGGTGACAGACAAGGTAAGCAGTCAAACTTCCAAGTAAGCAACCCAGGATCAGAGGTTTGACTTCGGCTTCCGGTTGATTGTTCTCCTTCTCCTTGTCTCTCATTCAACTGCCAGGATAAGGAGAAGCAAATGGATAAGAGATGATATGAGATACTTTTGCTTTTGAAGAAGTAACTTTCCACAGGCTTATTCTTGAACTGTGCTGGAGGGTTTTCTGGTGCCCTTCAGAGTATAAGGCCGACTCAAAAATTTGAGGGTCAAAACAAGTCCATCAAATCTAGAGTACGTTCGACCTTGATGATATGGGATACTTTTGCTGTTGACGGAATAATGAATGTGGTATGGAAAGGTGTCGTGCTGTAGTGATCTGTTTCAGCTCACCGTTGAACCTTCTGCTTCAATCTTTTGCATGGCAGAAGTGGTGTGCAACCTTTGCATTTAAATGGTCCTTCAGAACATTCCTTCATAGTGACTCATCCACGCTTGGCAGCTTCAGTGTAAAGAGCCAATATCTGATCAACTGTCATGAGGTATTTGCCGGTGGAATTCGTGACCTTGACAGCAGTTGAGGATGAGTACTCGAGAGCAATGCTAAGTAAGCAACCAGGCAAAGGCTCCAGGCAGTCAGTTCCAAATTGGAGGTTTGATTTCAGGTTCCGACTGACTGCTCTCTTTCTCCTTGTCCTGCAGGTGTGGACAAGGACAAAGACAAAGACAGGGAGAAAGCATGATATGGGATACTCTTGCTTTCGACCCTGATGATATGAGATACTCTTGTTCTTGGTGTGGCTTATTTGCTGAGGTATTATCGGGGGGAAATAAAGCTGAGTATTTCGAGAGGTTATGTTGAGGGTGCCTTTTCGAATGCGAGAAAGGGTTGAGCATTTTTGCAGGTTTGCCTGTCTGTTGAGGAGGAAGGTCAATGTATATAGGGATTTCCCAATAACAAGTGGTAATGTTATTCCTTTACCCTTCTTGGTCACAGCAATGTAGTGGGAGCTGCCAGCTTCACGTGTTTTAATTTTGTCAGAGCACTTTGAAAAAGTGGTATGTGGTATCTGGAAAGCTGATATTACGTGTGAAGATTACAGACAAGCTTTATCTAAGGAAATCTGGCTCTCGAAGTTCTGAGAGTTGTGCCTCTTCGGTTTTCGAACAAGCAATCCCGTCGAGGATCTGACTCTCGAGATTCGGAAAGCGGTGCTACTCCGGTTTTTGAGAAAGTAATTATGTTGGGAGTCTTTTCTCGAATGTGAGTAAAGGTTGGACGTTCTTGCCAACCTGTCTTGCCGCAAAACACGGAGGTCGACACACATAGGGACTTTCCAGTTGTTAAGCAGTGGTGCTGTTCCTTTACCCTTATGGGTAATAGTAGGGTAGCTGGAACTTCGAAATTCTCGTGCCTAAACTTTGTCAGAGATCTTTGACAAAGTTATATGTGGTACCCGAGGAGTTGATGGTGCATATGGAGAGCGGTGATTGAACAGTAAGATTCACGTGCTTTCTACTTCACCAGAAATCTTCGACAGATTGCCCGTAATTTCCGCAAAGCTGAGTGTGCATGTGACAGGTGCTGACGAGGCTGAAAAAGCAGGTGCTTCTTCGATTTCTGAGATCGGCCCTCGTGGTCTCTGAGCAGCCTAGCTTTTGAGAAAGCAAACGCCTCTTCGATTTCTGAGATCGGCCCTCGTGGTCTCTGAGCAGCCCAGCTTTTGAGAAAGCAAACGCCTCTTCGATTTCTGAAGCTTCGTCGAGTACAGATTTTTATAGAGGCTGGCATTAAGTTCCACAGCACACTTGAATCTCTACCAGTAGAAGCTCATTTCTTGCACTTCTAAGATCTTGATTTGTCTGACCTCTTCCTTCTTCAACACATTTGAAAATGTCTGGACCCTCCGACCGTCGTTTTGACTTGAACCTTGGAGAAGAGACAGCCACGCCTTCTCCAGACAACATATGGCGCCCATCCTTCATATCCCCTACTGGTCCTCTTACCGTTGGGGATTCTGTGATGAAGAATGATATGACCGCTGCAGTGGTGGCCAGGAACCTTCTCACTCCCAAAGATAACAGACTACTTTCCAAACGGTCTGATGAGTTGGCTGTTAAGGACTCTCTGGCTCTTAGTGTTCAGTGTGCAGGTTCTGTGTCTAATATGGCCCAACGCCTATTTGCTAGAACCCGCCAAGTTGAATCATTGGCTGCTGAAGTGATGAGTCTCAAACAGGAGATTAGAGGGCTCAAGCATGAGAATAAGCAGTTGCACCGGCTCGCCCATGACTATGCTACAAACATGAAGAGGAAGCTTGACCAGATGAAGGAATCTGATGGTAAGGTTTTACTTGATCATCAGCGGTTTGTGGGTTTGTTCCAAAGGCATTTATTGCCTTCGTCCTCTAGGGTTGTACCTGGTAATGAAGCTTCAAATGATGAACCTCCAATGCCTCCTCCTTCTGGGGTTTTGTCAAGTACTGAGGCTCCGGATAACCACCCTCCGGTGCTTTCTCTTTCTGGGGCTTTACCGACTGCTGAGACTTCCCCTAAGCAACCTTTGTGAAGGCTCCCTTTTGTTTGTTTATTTTGACTCATGTATATGTACATATTTGTGGCTTATCGAAAATATTAATAAATAAGATTTGCTTCATTTCAACATATTGTGTTAAATACACCAAAGCCTTCTTCATAAAGTTCTTTGAATTTTTGCTTTTGTTGAAACCTGTATTGTTGAAGCTTTGTGAGTGAAGCATGTAGTTTGAGGTAGTGTTCCCTTAATTTCCCGAGTGAGGAAAACTTCTCGGTTGGAGACTTGAAAAATCCAAGTCACTGAGTGGTTGTGAGACTGCCGAGTATCAAGGTGCAGTAGCATATGGTGGGAGTCCCCCAAGTCTTCAGGCGAAGAGAGTTGCCGAATGAGGTGTCTCGCGTGTTACTAATTTTTCAAAGTAACGAATCCTTGTTTCGATGTCACACATTCGTATATGCTTTATCTAAAAATATTTCCAACTTTTGTGTGTTTGATGCTGCATGCTATTGACTAGACAAGATCAAGTGCAATTAGTAGCTTTTCTCTCTTTTTCATCTTTTCTTTGGTGGAATTGCTTTTCGTTTCCACTAATCAGCCTGAGTGGATGCAAGATAACACCTTTCTCTATAGCTCAGATTGCAAAGTCGTCTTCATGAAAGTTTTTCCTTATCTTGTGAACTACAACATATCCAAATTTGAGATCCATCGGAGTAGTACAACTTCAGAAATTCAAGTATGATGAGTAACTGTTCATCAATGTTCTGTTAATCCGTCAGACTTGTTGTGAGCTTCGAAACTCCATTTTATCTTGTTCAGATCAACATACTTTCTTCATCGAAGTTGTTCCTCAGCTTGTGAACTACAACATATCCAAATTTGAGATCCCTCGGAGCAGTATAACTCCAGAAATCCAGGTATGATGAATGACTGGTTATTATTTTTCTGTCAACCCGTCAGATTTGTTGTGAGCTTCGAAACTCCATTTTCTCTTGTTCAGATCGGTATGCTTTCTTCATTGAAGTTGTTCCTCATTGTCTCTTTCATAACATATCAAAAATTCAGAATGAACTAATGGTTAAATATTTCCAGATCTTCGAAACATCACAGCAGCTTCGAAATCTGCAAGAATCCGACTGTCATGTTTGGAGCTTCAACACTTTAATTTCCGTCGCTCAAACAGAAATGGTTCCTTCTTGAAAGTTGTTCATATGCTCAAGAACTATAGGGTGTCCAAAATTCAGCTCCATTGGAGAAGAGCAGAGGTTGCAGAAATTTGATAGATGAAAGGAGGCGGAAGAGGGAGAGAGAGAAAAAGTCTCTTGGGTTGGATTTCTATTTTGGGGCAGATTCCAATTTTTGTAGCACCTTCATTATTGATGAATTGCTTGTACTTTTGTCCATTATGAAACTTGGGACTTTGGCTTGTTGTTGGATCTATTATAATATGTTTGGGAACATATATAAGTGAATAAATAAGAAGGAAAATTTTGGGCCCTTGTGGGTGTAAAACAAAAAATGTTTATGTTTACCCAAGTGTTTTTGTACAAGTTCAAGGGCATCTTGGGTTTTGTGAACAAAATTTGTTTATTTGGAGCAAGGTTTTGTGTTGAAGCTTTGTAGGTGAAGCTTTGGTGTTGAAGCTTTCTAGGTGAAGCTTTGATGGTGAAGCTTTGTAGATGAAGCTTTCTAGGTGAAGCTTTGATGGTGAAGCTTTGATGGTGAAAGTATGTAGAGGGAGCTTTCTAGGTGAAGCTTTTTTAGGTGAAGCTTTGTAGGTGAAGCTTTGTAGGTGAAGCTTTTTTAAGTGAAGCTTTTCGGGTGAAGTTTTTTTTGGGTGAAGCTTTGTGGGTGAAGCTTTTTAGGTGAAGCTTTGTGGGTGAAGCTTTGGAGGTGAAGCTTTTCGGGTGAAGCTTTGGAGGTGAAGCTTTTCGGGTGAAGCTTTTTGGGTGAAGCTTTTTAGGTGAAGCTTTTTGGATGAAGCTGTTTTTTTTTTTTTTTTTTTTTTTTTTTTTTTTTGGCGCTTGACACGGTCTTCATTTGCTTGTTTTGTAGTGACTGTGGAAGACGGATTGCTTTCTGATTGAGAAGGGTTCCGGCATCGCTTGCTATGAATGTAAAAGAGTGAGGGCTGAGTTGGCTAAATTACCTCTTTATTGAATTCATTGCCAAATGGCCTTCATTACATAGGATGCCGAACGGCTATAGCTCAACACTTGTACATCGTGAGTCTATTTGTAGTAGTACTTCAAGTGATCAGCGTTCCATGGATGGCCAAGGGTCTTGCCATCGGAGCTTCTAAGTGTGTAAGAGCCAGGGCGACTGATGCCAATGACTTCATACGGTCCATCCCAGTTTGGACTAAGTGTGCCTTCACTCGGGACTCTGTCGCAGAGTAATCTTTTCTTTAAGACCCAGTCTCCTATTTTGAAAGAACGAGGCTTGACCCTAGAGTCATAATAGTTGGAGATGCGCTGCTTGTAGGCGACATTCCTCAAGTGAGCTTGGTTTCTGTGTTCCTCGACTAAATCCAAGTTGAGGGTGAGTTGTTTGTCATTTTCACTTTGAATGTAGTTCTGGACTCGGAATGTTGCTTGCTCGAGCTCAACAGGGACAACCGCCTCTGTGCCAAAGGCAAGTGAGAATGGAGTTTCTCCTGTTGAAGTCCGATATGAAGTGCGATATGACCAAAGAACTTGGGGTACAAATTCTGGCCAACAGCCTTTAGCTTTGTCCAAGCTGGTTTTCAAAGTGCGCTTGATTATTTTGTTGATGGCCTCAACTTGTCCATTAGACTGGGGATGAGCTGGAGAGGCAAAGCATAAGTTGATGTTGAACTTAGAGCAGAACAACCTGAACCTCTTGTTGTCAAACTGTCGCCCATTGTCAGTGACTATCGCATTGGGAATGCCGAATCTACAAAGGATGTTCTTCCACACGAAGTCTTCTATCTTTGCCTCAGCAATGGTTGCCAAGGGTTCTACTTCGGCCCACTTTGTGAAGTAGTCCACTGCAACGACTGCGTAACAGACTTTGCCCTTCCCTGCCGGCATTGGGCCGATCAAATCAAGTCCCCACTGGGCGAAGGGCCAAGGGCTGATCATAGGAGTAAGAGGCTCTGGAGGGGAATGAGGAATAGTCGCATATCGTTGACATTTGTCACATGAGCGGGATACTTTGATGGCATCCTGGTGGAGTGTTGGCCAGTAATATCCTTGGCGAAAAGTCTTGTGTGCTAGGGATCGAGATCCAGCATGATCTCCACAGACTCCCTCATGTATTTCCCGAAGGACGATTTCCGCCTCGGCAGGCGTAAGACACCTTAAGTATGGCAAGCTAAAACCTCGCTTATAGAGTTGATCATTGATGATCAGGTAGCGGGTAGACTTGTATCGAATTTGCTTAGCCTGGACTTTATCATTTGGGAGGGTGCCATGAGCAAGGAAATTATAGATCGGGGTGATCCAACTATCCCCCTGTTGTAAGTTGCATACTTCTGCGGCCATGGTGCTTGGTGTTGCCAACAGTTCGACATGAATTTTTCTTCCAATCTTGTCTTCCACAGCTGAGGCGAGGCGAGCCAGGGCGTCTGCATGACTGTTTGCCGCTCGAGGAACTTGGGTGATCTGGTAGTGGAAGTGCTTGAGCAAAAGTTGTGTTTGCGCAAGATATGCTGCCATGGAGCTGTCCTTAGCATCAAAGTTGTTGGTAACCTGGTTGACCACTAATTGGGAGTCACTGAAAATATCAATTTGTTTAACCCCGAGGTGTTTGGCCAAACGTAATCCTGCTAGAAGGGCTTCATACTCGGCCTCATTGTTTGATGCCTTGAATTTGAAACGAAGAGCATACTCCATTGCTACTTTGTCGGGCGTAGTCAAGACTAGTCCCGCTCCACAGCCCTGTTGGTTGGATGAGCCATCAACATACAGACTCCATGCTGAGGTCGTTGATTCTACTTTCTGAGCTTCCGAGGGTAATGAAGCCACTGCTTCAGGTGTAGAAGCAATGTCAACCGGATATGTGAAGTCGGCAATGAAGTCTGCCACTGCTTGGCCCTTCTCAGCTGGCTTTGGTTGGTAGGAGATGTCAAACTCACCCAACGCTATTGCCCATTTGATCATTCGCCCTGAAGTGTCAGGACTTTGGAGTATCTGTCGAAGAGGATAATTGGTAAGCACGATGATGGAGTGCGCTTGGAAGTAAGGGCGGAGTTTTCGAGCAGACATGACCAATGCCAGAGCCAATTTCTCAATGTTAGAGTACCGTGTCTCCGCATCTTGTAAGGCTTTGCTAGCGTAGTAGACAGGTCGCTCAATATTCCCATCCTTTCGAATGAGAACGGAACTTACGGCTGAAGCTGATACCGATAGGTAGATAATGAGAATGTCTCCTACCTCGGGCTTGGAGAGTAGAGGGGCTTTACTCATGTACTCCTTGAGGTTTTTGAATGCCTCGGCACATTCATCAGTCCATGTAATGTACTTCCTACTTCCCTTAAGTGCTTTAAAAAAGGGAGCACATTTGTCTGTGGCCTTAGAAATGAACCTGGTTAAGGCTGCCACCTTGCCAGTAAGGCTCTGGATGTCCTTTGAAGTTACCGGTTCCTTCATGTCGAGGATTGCTTTGATCTTCTCGGGATTAGCTTCAATGCCTCGTTGGCTAATCATGAAACCTAAGAATTTGCCAGAGCCTATGCCGAAGGCACATTTGTTGGGGTTTAACCTCATTCGATACCTCTTCAAAATAGTGAAAGTTTCAGATAGGTTGGTGATGTGTTGGTCAGCATGTTTGCTCTTGACTAACATATCATCAACGTAAACTTCCATGCTCTTCCCAATCTGCTCGGCGAACATTGAGTTGACTAGTCTCTGATAAGTCGCTCCTGCATTCTTTAGGCCGAAAGGCATGACTTTATAGCAGTATAGTCCTCTGTCGGTAGTGAAGGCTGTGTGTTCTTGATCCGAAGGGTTCATGAGGATTTGGTTGTATCCTGAGTAAGCATCCATGAAGCTCAGGAGTTCACACCCGGCCGTAGAGTCTATAAGTCTGTCAATAAGAGGAAGAGGGAAGCTATCTTTCGGACACCCTTTGTTTAGGTCGGTGTAGTCAACACACATTCTCCACAAGACCTTTTGAAGCAAAAGACTTTCTTTGGTCGGATTTTTCTTAACAAGGACCACATTTGCTACCCATGTCGGGTAATTGACTTCGCGGACAAAGCCTATGCCTTTGAGTTTTTCAACTTCTGCTTTCATTGCCTCGTATCGTTCAGCGTCATAAGATCTTCGCTTCTGTCTCACCAACTTGATCTTGGGGTCAATACTCAAACGATGACAGATGACATCGGGAGAGATGCCTGGCATGTCCTCGTATGACCAGGCGAAGACTTCAGTGTTCTCTTTCAAAAAAGATATCAATGCTAACCGAAGGGGTGGTGACAATGTGGTGCCAATCTTCACCATGCAATCTGGATAATCTCTTGAGATAGGTACCTTCTCCAACTCTTCAGCAGGTTGGGCTTGCTGGGTGAAAGAGTCATCTCGAGGATCATCGGGTTGATTGTTGCTATCAGGAAGATCCAAGTTCGCTTCATCTAGGCTGGTCTTTGTGACTTGGTCATGTACAGACAGGGTTTCCTTGGGTCCGGGCAAGTGTTGTTGCTTAACTGAAGTGTTGTAACATGATCGTGCACTAAGCTGATCTCCTCTGATGTAGCCGTTGCCATGGGGGGTTGGAAATTTCATCAACAGCATATGCGTGGATACCATAGCCTTGAGATCATTGATGCCTGTGCGCCCAAAGATGACATTGTATGCCGTTGGGCAGTCAACCACTAGGAAGTTAGTGGTAATGGTAGCCGTGTAAGGGCCTGTACCAATAGTAAAGGGTAAATGTATGCTCCCTAAGGGTTGCACGATATCACCGGAGAAGCTTATCAGAGGAGAAATCGAGCGATCGAGCAAGTGTTCAGCTACACTGAGTGCCCTGAAAGCTTCGGCAAACATGATATTGACCGAAGCCCCTGTGTCTACGAGGATTCGTCGAACATCAAAGTTGGCTATGTGAGCCTCCACGATCAATGGGTCGTTATGAGGGTAGATGATGCCTCTTTCTTCCTCAGGGTAGAAACATATCGGATCCCAGTTAGGTTTTTGATACTTCCCTCCCCTGATGTCTTCCACGTGAAACACTTGGTGACCAGGCCTCAGACTTCGTTCACTGTTTTTCATGGCCCTATTGGAAGATTCAGATATGGGTGTGCCGCCGCTTATGGAATATATGACAATCACCTGGCGTTGGTTACGGTTATCCCTTTGAGGGTGAAGAAGGAATTGATCAATTTTTCCTTCTCGTGCCAAAGCTTCAATACGATCACGGAAGATGATACATTTCTCGCTATCATGGCCGTTATGCTCATGGTAGCAACAAAACATGCCCGCGTTATTCGGGGGCGTGTAATCTGGGTGCCTCGGCTTTGGCTTTGGTATCAGGTGAGCTATGCTGGGGTAAATGGCCGCGCATGTGGCATTCAAGGGCGTGTATGTCTCATACCTTGGGGTAGGGGGTATCTTGACGCGGGTTTGACCCACTGCATTGACTGCCTGGGGGCGAGCGTTATTGTGGCGATACCCTTGGTTATCGGGATAGTGTCCCTTACTCTTTTTATTGAAAGGAGAGTGGTGAGGATGGAAATCCTTCCTCTTGCCTTGAAATTGATATGTCTGTTGATTCGATGAAGCATTATGCAAGGCATGGGGAGGTGCCACTGCTGTTTGGAAAGTCGAGGTCTTCTCATTTAGGTGAGTATGGCTTCCACCTCCCACTTGTTGATAAAGGATGGTTGTAGGGGGTTTCTCCTGATATGTCTTTGCCTCGGCGGAGGCATGGTTATAAGCCTGCGCCATCACCTCAGAGTAAGTCTTCCAAGTATTGGCATTGATCATGTATTTAAAGAAACAATCACGTAGGCCTGCCGTGAAGGCTTTGAGGGCAGTCTTGTCGTCTGCCTCGGCACACCGGGAGTATTCATGGCTGAAGCGGCCAGCATACATACGTAATGACTCGTCTGGCTTCTGGCGGATAGTGTACAAGTCATCTGCAGAGTGCAAGCGATCGGTTTGGAAAATGTGTTGGGAAACAAATAGTTTCCTCAATTCCTCAAATGAGTCTACCGTCTCAGGTGTAAGACGACAATACCAATTTAGAGCTCCACCAGAGAGGGTGGAGGGGAAGAGAAGACATCGTTCTTCGTCGGTGTGCATCTGGTATGCCATGGTGGACTCAAAGAGGTTAAGGTGCTCAATCGGGTCCTCTTTTCCAGTATAAAGTTGCAAGCCAAGCTTTTGCTTTGTCTTTGCTTGAAGGGGGGTGTTGAGGATCCTCCTTGTAAGAGGGCCAGGCCTGGGTTGGTTCCAGTCAGGTATTTCAGCCTGACGTTCAGCCTTCAACTTGTTTACTTCCTCAAAAAGTTGTAGGACAAGGGGGTCCTGAGCGGAGTTATGTGCCACTGGAGCTTTCTTTCGTAAATCTCCATCTCCTCTTGGAATTAGGAAGGTTTGATCAAGGGCATGTGATTTTTCCCTGGACTCGTTGTACTGGCTTCCAGGGTATGTCTGTCGGAACACCTCTGAGTCCCCTGTACCCTCATGTCTCTCTAGGACTTGTTGCCCCTTCCCCAAATTGGTGGCCGGCTCGGGCCGTGGCAGGGGACCGAGTCTCTCAGAAATCCTTGGGTCATTGATCTTTGAGCTTATATGGATGGAATTCTCTCGACGTTGCTTCAGGAAATCCCGACAATCGCGAAAGACGGCTTTCGATCCTTCTGCCCCTTCAGCAAAGAGGTGTCTCTCTCCACTTCTCATGGTTCGGGTCGAAGCAACTGGGTTAAGAGAAGCCTCATGTTGATTATCAAGTCGAGGGGTAATCTGTTCCCTATCAGGGATATCTATGTCGAATGCATGTGACCCTCCATGTTGGGGGGCACCCAGTTGATGGTTGACTTCCACGGGGGCAACAAGCTCGCGTGTCTGAGCTTGCCTAGCTTCGTGGAGTGTCTCGAAGAGCTTCTCATATTGCTCCTGGAGGACCTCATTCCTCATTGCTATCTTGTTGTTCTGAGCTTCCAACTCATCGACTTTAGCTTGAAGAATAACTCGTTTTCCTTCCTTCTTTCGTTGTTTCGCACTATGTGCAAGGGGGGTGTCATTCTGTGTGCTGTGGCTTCCTTCGCTTCCCATGTTGGAGAGGGATGCCTGATCAAAAGAAAGTGTACGAATGATAGAAACCAGCTTGACACAGCTGAAGAGAGTAGGAATAAGTGTCGCTTCCCATAGACGGCGCCAAATGTTGATGCACAAAATCAGCGAAGACTTTGGTACAACAGAAAGTGTCAGGTTTTGTGACCTTCGCTTGGTTGCTTCGGTCACTAGTGAGGATAAATACGTAAATGAATAGAGACAGAGAAGCAAACACAGGATGTACGTGGTTCACCCAGATTGGCTACGTCCACGGAGTAGAGGAGTTCTTATTAGTAGTGAAGGGCTTACACAAGTACAAAGGATCAAGCTCTCAATTTAGTGAGTTCTTGTGAATGATTTAACACAAATGGCATTAGCCAATATTGTGGGGGAATGACCCCTATTTATAGAAAAACTTGTAGCTTTGTCACATTGACATGTGTCATGTTATGATTGGTTCTTGATGTCGACACGTGCTGCGCTCTGATTGGCTTCTAATCTTGACACGTGTCGAGTAGTGATTGGCCTCCTGGTCGGAGGGGAACTCTTCTGGGTCCTTGACAGTATAGCGTTGGCCGGTGCTCGGTAGTTTCGGGATTGGTCAAGTATGGTACAAACATGTTCTAATTATTGAATTTGAAATCACTTAATGAAATGAAATTGCCAAACCATTTTAGAGTGTAATTTTACGCGTTCTATTTGAGTTTACAAACAACATTTACATCCATATGTATTTTGTGTTTGCCTATCACCTGTTTGATAAAATATACCAGAGAAACACACATGCCCGCACACACGGTTTTCTCGGTTCTTTGGCCTCTGCGCATTGGGTCTAAATTGCAGGTGAGAAAACGCAGAGTGCCAGCAAAGCTTCGTAGAGAGGAGGCATGAGTTTCCTATGATGGTAAGTCTATTCCTTCATTTGGGTAAAAGCATCTTCATTGTGGTGTATTTGGCAAAACTTGAGACCCTTTTATGCATCTTTTGTTTTGATTGGTTTGTTGGATGTCAGCATGTGGGACACTTGATAATGCGATGTTAATTTAGGCTATAATCATGAATCTTTGTGTTTAAGATTATTTTATGACAGATGTGTGAGGCATTAGCCATGATTTCATCTGGGCAATTACGAAATATCTAAAAGTATCTTCTCTGCTAAGGGTAGCACACTCCTGCGGGAACTAGACATCCCAATATTTTGCAATCTGATTACAAATTATCTACCAAAAGTACATACCGCTATCAATTATATGATATTTTTAGATTGTTAAGAGGTTTTGTTCTATTTTATATATTGACATATAAAATTAAAATCTTGATCATGGTCCACTAAAAAGTATTAAACGTGTTATGAATAGAAACGCATTCTAACATGGATTTCTTTTTACAGTGGAATTATCTACAGAAAAGTTCTCAAAGGTGGTTACAGTTGGGACCAATATTCAGAACACAGTGGACAAATCTTTACAAGCTAATCGTACCGGTAATAGAAACCACATCCTTTGTCTCTCTGCTTACATGCTTTTTAACATGGAGAGAAATTTAATTTGTATTTCAAAATTAGTGGTCTTCTTGATGTTCAATTGTAGGGAATTAGTGATCTTGATTCAGAACAAAAGAACTAATTTCCTTCCTACATTCCACATGTATGTAAATAGTATCGCTATATATATATGAATCAAATTCTTAGAGAAATTATGTGGATATCGGTATAGTTTGACAAATCAAAGCTAAAAACCGCATTGATCCAATTTTATTTCTATTGACTAACAAGGTTGTGATGTCTATTAATTCCCTAGTTGTTATAAATATGTAAAAGTTAGAGGGATAACCTTTTAGATAGGTGCGAAGCAGATGTAAAATATCACACTAAAACTATAGCTCAAGTGAATGACAAATAAAAAATGGAGGAATGAATGATATTGTTGATCCTTATGTTCTGATCTGTATGTTGAAAGCATTACAGAGTGCTCTATTTATAGAGCAACTCCAAGCACACATCTTTGACAATATGATCTTCCTTCATCTCCCAAGTCAATATTGATTTTTATGGGCATTGAAAATCTACCCAATGTTTTCAGTTTCTACGTGGGCATTCATTACCCACTATTATTTTCAACACTCCCCCTTGGATGCCCACATATCAACATCAGTTGCCTCGTTAAAACCTTGCTTGGACAAACCCAGTGGGAAAAAAACCACAGCGAAGGAAAAAGAGTACAACTTTACCTAAATTGTTGATATAGTGTTAAGTATGCTTATGTTGCCTCGTTAAAACCTTGATAAGAAAAACCCAGTGGAAAAATCCTAATCGAAGGAAAAAGAGTACAACAAGCATGTATCATGGATGCTCCCCCTGATATGTATCTCCCCCTGATTCCGCATTCTCCAAGTTTAGCTATTTGGTAAGTCGACGTAATCCGATACTTTGCATTAACTTCTGAAACGTGCATTTTGGTAGAGACTTGGTGAACAAGTCTGCCAGATTTTCATTAGAACGGATTTGTCTGACGTCAATAACTTTAGCCTTCTGGAGCTCATGTGCACTGAAAAACTTTGGAGATATGTGTTTAATCTTATCGCCCTTGATGAATCATTCCTTCATTTGGGCAACACATGCTGCATTATCTTCATGAATGACAGTTGCATTGTTTGTCTTCGAAGTTAGACCACATGAATTCCGAATATGATGAATCATTGATCTTAACCAAGAACATTCACGACTTGCTTCATGTAAAACAAGTATTTCTGAATGATTTGAAGATGTAGCAACTAATGTTTGCTTTGTTGAGCGCCATGAGATTGTTGTATCTCCATTCTTGAACACATATCCAGTTTGTGAGCGGGCTTTATGCAGATCAGAGAGGAAACCATCATCTGCATATCCGACAAGGACCTGGTCATTTGTGGAGTTCTTTGAGTAGAAAAGACCTATATCTTTTGTCCCACGAAGGTATCGCAATACATCTTTGACACCCTTTCAATAACGGATTGTTGGAGCAAAGCTATACCTGGCTAACAAGTTGACTGAAAAAGCTATATCTGGTCTGGTACGTTGTGCTAAATACAACAAAGCACCTACTGCACTCAGATATGGTACTTCTGGTCCAAGGAACATTTCATCATCTTCTTTTGGACGGAATGAATCTTTCTTAATGTCCAGAGAACGAACGACCATTGGCGTGCTGAGTGGATAAGCCTTGTCCATATCAAATCGCTTCAGGATTTTTTCAATGTAAGCTGATTGGTGGACCAAAATTCCACTAGCACAATGCTCGATCTGCAGGTCGAGACAAAATTTTGTTTTTCCAAGGTCTTTCATTTCAAATTCGCTTTTCAGATATTCAACAGTTTTATGTAACTCTTCAGGAGTTCCAACTAGGTTCATATCATCGACATATACTGCCACTATAGCAAATCCAGAGTTGGATTTCTTAATGAACATACAAGGGCAAATGACATTGTTGATATACCCTTCTTTGATCAAATACTCACTGAGACGATTATACTACATTCGTCCATATTGTTTTAGCTCATACAATGATCGCCTTAATTTGATCGAGAGCATACCTCGTGGTTTGTTAGCTGTTTCAGGCGACTTGAGTCCTTTTGGGACTTTCATATATATGTCAGTATCTAATTCTCCATATAGATACGCAGTGATGACATCCATAAGTCGCATGTCAAGCTTTTATGAAACCACTAAACTTATTAAGTAACGGAACGTAATTGCGTTCATTACAGGAGAGTATGTCTCCTCATAATCAATTCCAGGTCTTTGTGAAAAACCTTGTGCAACGAGTCGTGCTTTATATCTTGCAATCTCATTTTTCTCATTGCGTTTCCTTGTGAATACCCATTTATAACCCACAAGATTTACACCAGGCGAGGTTTGGACTACTGGTCCAAAAACACTTCGCCTTTCCAAGGAATTTAATTCTGCCTGGATTGCATCTTTCCACTTAGGCCAATCTTGTATTTGCACTCATCAATAGAGCGGGGCTCAAGATCATCACTTAATATGATTTCAGTGGCTACTGCGAATGCAAACATATCGTCAATGAGTATTTCATTCCGATCCCACAATTCATTAGTACATGCATAATTTATGGAGATTTCTTTGCTCTCATGTACTACTGTCTCTTCAGGGACATGTGTCTCATCAATGACATTCTCTTCTTCTGGAAGTCCAGAATCATGAATTGTGGATTTGTCATTCATTCCCTCTTCCTGAATGATTTCATTTGGATTCAGCTGTGCCCTTGTCTTTCTCTTTCAAGGGGCTGAATCTTTTGAACCTCGTGGTCTACCACGCTTCAGGCGTGCACCAGATGAATCATTCGCTGCCACTTTATTTTGTCCAACAGGGACATCAATTCTAGCAGGTGCATTTGCAGCTGGTATATGTGATTTTGTCACTTTCATAGCATCATTAAATGCATCTGGCATTTGATTGGCAATGCTTTGAAGATGAATGATCCTTTTTACTTCATTTTCACATTGAATGCTTCGAGGATCAAAATGAGACAAGGTGGGAACAACCCATGTCAGCTCTTTCCGTTCTTCTGGAACAGTCTTTTCTCCCCCTAACGATGGGAAAACTGTCTCATCAAAATGACAATCAGCAAAACGAGCTGTAAACATATCACCTGTCAAGGGTTCCAAATATCTAATGATAGATGGTGAATCAAAACCCACATAAATTCCCAGTCTACGTTGAGGTCCTATTTTAGTGCGTTGCGGGGGTGCAATAGGCACATAAACAGCACAACCAAAAACTCGTAAATGTGAAATGTGATGTCCAAACATGAGTTGTATTGAAGAGTATTGGTGGTTGGCTATATGTCTCAATCGAACCAATGATGCAACATGTAAGATGGTATGTCCCCATGCAGAAACTGGCAATTTGGTTTTCATAAGCAGAGTGCGGGCTATTAACTGAAGC
This sequence comes from Malus domestica, assembly GCF_042453785.1. Lineage (NCBI taxonomy): Eukaryota > Viridiplantae > Streptophyta > Magnoliopsida > Rosales > Rosaceae > Malus > Malus domestica. The sequence goes on along the minus strand of NC_091667.1, from coordinate 29,866,021 downwards.
CACTTGATCAATGCTTCTGCTAAACCATTTTGAGTATGGACATGAGGAACAGGGTATTCAACATCAATGCCCAATGTCATGCAGTAATCATCAAAAGTTTGAGACGTAAATTCACCAGCGTTATCAAGTCGGATTGACTTAATGGGATAATCTGGGAACTGTGCTCGTAACTTAGTTATCTGAGCAAGAAGTCTCGCAAAAGCTACATTCCGAGTAGACAAGAGACAAACATGTGACCATCTGGTAGATGCATCAACCAAAACCATAAAATATCGAAATGGTCCACAAGATGGTTGAATAGGTCCACAAATATCCCCTTGAATTCTTTGCAGAAATGATAGGGATTCAGCATCAACCTTTAGTTGTGATGGTCTAATTACCAACTTCCCTTGAGAACAAGCATTGCAAGGGTTATCATTTAAGATAGCAATGTCTCTGCTCAATAATGGATGTCCATTAGAGTTGGTAATGATCCTACGCATCATGGTGGATCCTGGATGACCCAGACGGTCATGCCAAAGCATGTAAACTTTTGAATCTATGAACTTCTGGTTCATGACAGTATGTGATTCAACTGTCTTTATGTATGTATAATACAATCCACTCGACAAACTACGCAACTTCTCCAATATACGCTTCTAGGTATCATTGGAGGTAATGCATAGATACTCCACATTTTCTGCACTTTTCGTTTCAATGTGGTATCCATTTAAACGTATGTCTTTGAAACTCAACAAGTTTCGAGTAGATGGAGTAGCATACAACGCATTCTGTATGGATAATATTGTTCCATTTGGTAACATAATCTAGGCTTTCCCTGAGCCTTCAATCACATCTGATTGGCCTGATATTGTTGTTACCTTTACTTTTGTAAACATCAAGCTTGAGAAATACTTTCGATCTCGAAGTATTGTATGCGTTGTTGCGTAGTCTGCAAGACAGATATCTTCGCCATTTTTCATGTTCTGAGAATGACCATAGTTTTTATCCATGCTCTCTAAGTAAGGGAATCAGAGTTAAAAGCAAGTTATAACAAGAAATTTACATGCCACTTTTATTGAATCTGAAATGCTAGTTTTACACAACAAGTTCAGCATAATAAAAGTACATCAAACATAAACGATTCAGTCGGACCGGTATACTTCATTCCCCCTTTCCATAATGAAGTCTGAAACATCTAGGTGTGTTGTGTCCAATTGCCCTGATAAATCAAACATTGGATCAGGTATATCCATTGGTTTAGCCTGGTCGAGAAAATTGGTCTCGACACCTTTCTCCTTGAGGGAGGCTTGATACAGCTCCACCAGATGTTTTGGGGTACGACAAGTGCGCGCCCAATGCCCATTGCCACCACACCTATGGCAGGCTCCTTCAGAGTTCCTGGGAGCATTGTTCATGTGAGCTTTGCCTTTGTGGCGATTCACATGTTTAAAGCTCGGGCCTGAATTATGCCTCGGAACCTGGTTGTGAAACTGACCACCATGGTTATTGCTTTTCCTATTCCATCGACCTCGCTTGTGGCCACGTCCTCATTTATGATTATCGCCACTAGAGGATGTGGCGTTCACTTCAAGGGAAGCATCATTCACTTCTGGGAATGGTGCAGATCCAGTAGGTCGAGAATTATGGTTTTTCATCAAGAGCGAATTGTTCTGTTCAGCTACCAGGAGCACAGATATCAGCTGGTTGTATTCAGTGAAGCCTCGTGCTCTATACTGCTGCTGCAGGAGCACGTTAGATGCATGAAATATGCTGAAAGTCTTTTCCAGCAACATTTCCTCAGTAATAGTATCCCCACAGAGCTTCATCTGAGAGGTAATTCTGAACAACGTAGAATTGTACTCAACCACTGACTTGAAATCCTGGATCCTTAGGTGAGTCCATTCATAGCTAGCTCTTGGAAGAATCACCGTTGTCTGGTTATTGTATCTGCTTCTCAAAGCCTGCCAGAGAGCTAATGGATCTTCAACCGTTAAGTACTCACTCTTTAGTGCCTCATCCAGATGACGACGAATAAAAATCATAGCCTTCGCCCGCTCTTGAGAGGATGAGCTGCTCTCTTCCCTGATGGTATCTCCAAGATTCCCTGCTTCCAGATGGATCTTGGTATCCAGTACCCAGGTAAGGTAATTCTTCCCGATAATGTCCAGGGCAGCATATTCAAGCTTTGCCAAGGTCGCCATTTTCTTTTCTGAAAGAAAAATGAGATGTGTAAGAACTTGCAATAATATGTATTCCTGGAGGAATATAATGTTAGAACTTCTGGTTCTTACAAATTTTTCATTTTGATCTTCAGGCCAAAATGATAAGTAATCGAAACTTCTGGCTCGAGATTTTCAAGGTGAATGAGAAGGGCAATTGTACCGCACCATTCTCATTGAAATAATGTAACATAGAATGGGCGATTATTCCGCACCACTCAAGTAGCAGGAAAATTTAAATACGCAGAGCAGTGTGGGCGATTATACCGCACCACCTAAAATTGCAATGAAATTAAATTGCAGGCAAATTAAATATATAGGGTAGGGCGGGCGATTATACCGCTCCACCTAAAATTTGCAGTAAAATTAAATCTGTAATTCAAGATAGGCGATGATACCGCACCATCTTGGATCGCAGTAACATGAAATTTGCAGTTCAAGATGGGCGATTGTACCGCACCATCTTGGATTGCAGTAAAATCAGCATAAATAAATATTGGGTTAGTAATCAATATCTAAACCAAACAAGAAATCATAGATGTATGTAACCACTAGTTGGAGAACTAGAAGCAGGCATGTAGCAAACAGTACGTCGCGAGGGTATACCGCGCAGTTGAGGCAGGGGAAGAAGATGAACAGTAAAAACCTTAGAGGAAACATTTTTTCTTTCGGCGAAGAGAAATGATTTCTTTCGGCGAAGAGGAATGAGTAATAGTTATATTTAGAGACTCGTGCTGATAACGTATTATAAATATGTAAAAGTTAGAGGGATAACCTTTTAGATAGGTGCGAAGCAGATGTAAAATATCACACTAAAACTATAGCTCAAGTGAATGACAAATAAAAGATGGAGGAATGAATGATATTATTGATCCTTTTGTTCTGATCTGTATGTTGAAAGCATTACGGAGTGCTCTATTTATAGAACAACTCCTGTTGTACTTTTATGCGCAAACGGAAGCGAATTATAACAAAGTACCAAATATCAACGTCGTAGGTGAAAGCTAAAACAAACAATCTCAAACTAATACGAGATTTACGTGGTTCGGCGTAAAGCTTACGTCCACGAGCAAAGCACGGCGAGGAATTTCACTAAACAAATGGAGATTACAAAAGAGTGTTTAAACTCTCACAACCCAAATCCCACAAATTACAAACCCTAAACCAAACGAGTAGAGAACCCAAAACTAACGGAGAAAAATTGCTCTCTAACTCACAAACTCTCAAATTGATTCTCACCAAATTGCCACACGAATGAGCCACGAATTTGCCACACACTCGTGACTCCACCCAAAACCAAAATAGAGAAAAGCTCTCTAAATCATGACGAGGCACACTAAATACAATAACCCTAAGGTCCTATTTATAGTGCATAGGACTTAGGTTACAATAAGAATCCTAATAGGAAATAAATCCAAATCCTAATCAAATAGGTAATTAACAAAATCTCTCCACCAAGGAAACTAACTAAGAAGTCAAAACCAAACCCAATTAGGACACCAAAACCAAATAGGTAACACAAACCTAATTTATTGCATCATCCTAATTTTGAGCCAAAAACCCAACAACTCCAAGCACACATCTTTGACAATATGATCTTCCTTCATCTCCCAAGTCAATATTGATTTTTATGGGCATTGAAAATCTACCCAATGTTTTCAGTTTCTACGTGGGCATTCATTACCCACAATTATTTTCAACACTAGTCTTAATCTAACAGTTGATGTCTATTAATTCCCTAGTCTTAATCTAACAAGGCTGTGATCCAATTTTCCTCCAGAAACCAGCTGTGCAACCCAATTCGGACCCTGAAATTGACTCCATTCTTTGCGTCAACTAACAGTTACATAAATATCCAGAGCTTCATTTTGCAGCCTAGCTAAAATGGAGTTCTCAAGTATTCATATTAGCATTTGGTTTATTTTCATGCAACCACTCTTTCTTCTCTTTCTTTTTACCTCTGCCTCCTCCTCCCGTTTAGCGGGAAATGAGGTGGATAGGCTTTCCTTGCTTGCCTTCAAAGCTGAAATCGTGACTGATACCCTAGGCATCCTTGGCTCTTGGAATGAATCCCTCCACTTCTGTCGTTGGCCAGGCATCACTTGTGGCGGCAGACACCAGAGAGTTACAGTGTTCGACCTCTGATCAAGCGGGATGGCAGGCCACCTATCTCCCCACATTGGAAACTTGAGCTTTCTGCGGGCTTTATACCTCCATAACAATAGCTTCAGCCACACCATCCCTCCAGAAATTGGTCGTTTGTTCCACTTGCAAAGACTAGGCCTTGAAAACAACTCCTTCAGTGGTCATATTCCATTCAACATATCAAGTTGCTCTAACCTCCAATACCTTGGCTTATTAGGCAACACTCTTAGTGGCGAACTTCCAACTGAAATTGCCTCATTGTCCAAGCTTCAGTTTCTTGATTTAGGCAAGAACAATTTTTCTGGGAAAATCCCACCTTCTTTTGGGAATCTTTCTTGTCTTTGGATGTTATCTGTGATTGAAAATAATCTGCATGGAGGTATTCCAAATAGCCTTGGCCAGTTGAAAAGCTTAATGGCTTTCTTATTGGCTGTCAATTATTTGAATGGTACCGTTCCTCCCTCCATATACAACCTCTCGTCAATTAAATTCATTTATATGGCTCAAAACAACCTTCATGGAACTCTTCCTCCTGGCTTGGGCCACACTATATTTCCAAACCTCGAAACCTTTGTTTTCTATGCCAATCAATTCACTGGACCAGTACCAGCTTCAATCTCCAATGCCTCAAACCTTTCAGTATTTTCTATCTCTTCCAATAAGTTTACTGGGAAAGTGCCTAGTCTGGCACGCCTGTCAAATTTGTATTTGTTTGGACCTAATGATAACAATCTTGGAAATAATGAGGAAGGTGACTTGGATTTCATCTCTTCTCTAGTTAATTGCACCAATTTAGAAGTTTTAGATATCAGTGCCAATAGTTTTGGAGGAGTGATGCCTGAATCTGTCAGTAATCTCTCAACAAAGCTCAGGAAAATATTTTTCTATGAGAATCAGATACACGGAAGCATTCCCATCGGAGTTGGAAATCTTATCAACTTGGAGATACTAAACTTTCATGCAAATTTATTGGCAGGCACTATACCGAGTTCAATAGGTAAACTGAATAAGCTTTATGACCTATATCTAGATTCGAATGAATTGTCAGGTAATGTTCCATCATCTCTAGGAAATCTTTCTTCATTAAGCAACTTGTATCTCAGCTCAAACAAGTTAAATGGAAGCATACCACAAAGTCTCGGAGACTGCAGGTTTATGTTAGAATTGGATCTTTCCCACAACAATCTTAGCGGTCCAATTCCAAAACAAGTCATCAATTTACATGTTCACTTGGATCTACCTGGAAACCAACTTGTTCACTTGGATCTATCTGGAAACCAACTTACTGAATCCATTCCCATGGAAGTAGGTAACTTGCCGCATCTTGTTTTCTTGGATGTTTCTGAAAACAAGTTATCTGGTGAGATTCCACAAAGCTTAGGGAGTTGCACAAGTTTGACGACTCTGTCTCTGAGAGAAAATTTATTGCATGGGATAATTCCTAAATCCTTGAGCTCTTTGGGAGGAATTGAAGATTTCGACCTCTCTCGCAACAAATTGTCTGGCATAATTCCCAACTACTTGGGGAGTTTCCCCTTCTTGCATAATTTGAACCTTTCATTTAACGATTTTGAAGGTGCAGTACCAATCCAAGGAGTTTTTAAGAATGCAAGTGCGGTATCTATTGTGGGAAACACACGGCTTTGTGGAGGTATACCTCACTTAAGATTGCTTAAATGCATCTCCAAGCAATCTAAGCGCGGGTTATCTCCTAAGCTGAACTTAATTATCTCAGTTTCCTGTGGGGTTGTCGGCTTGGTCTTGGTGTTGTTACTCGCGCTTCTTTATCGATCAAGAAAGGCTAGAGCGCTTAAGTCAACTTCAGGATCATCATTGGGGGTTTCACTCTTGAAACTATCCTATGGAGATCTCTTCAAAGCAACTGATGGGTTCTCTGCTTCGAATCTGATTGGTGCTGGAAGTTTTGGGTCCGTGTACAAGGGAGTTCTCAATCAGCATGAAGAAATAAATGTTGCGGTGAAAGTACTAAATCTTCGAACTTCAAGAGCTTCTAAAAGTTTCATAACTGAATGTGAAGCCTTGAAAAGCATTAGGCATCGAAATCTTGTCAAGCTAATGACTGCTTGTTCAAGCATTGATTTTCAAGGAAACGATTTCAAAGCCCTAGTGTATGAGTTCATGGTGAATGGAAGCCTAGATGAGTGGCTGCACATATCAACTCAAGGAGTAGATAGGCCAGCCAATCTGCCAAAGAACCTGAACCTCACTCAAAGAGTTAACATTGCCATCGATGTAGCGTGTGCTCTGGATTATTTGCACAACCGCTTCCACATGCCAATAGTTCATTGTGATATAAAGCCCAGCAACATTTTGTTAGACAGTGACATGACTGCTTGTGTAGGTGATTTCGGTTTAGCAAGGTACTTCCGAGATGCTTCTTGCCCATCTCCTTTGCACGAAAGCAGTTCCAGTGTCATAAAAGGCTCCATGGGCTATACTCCCCCAGGTAAATTTTCTTTTACATACATAAACATACATACATACGTGTATACATACATATATATATATATATATATATATAGCATGAGTTTTTTCAAGACACACATAAGAACAAAGCTATGTTTTTGTGCATATAACTTAAAAGAGTATGGAATGGGAAGCGAGGTGGCAACATATGGTGACATGTATAGCTATGGAATACTGTTGTTGGAGATGTTAATTGGCAAGAGGCCAACATATGAGATGTTTAAAGATGGTATGAACTTGCACAGTTTTGTTTCGATGGCTCTACCAGGACATGTGGAAGAAATATGTGATCCACTACTTGTTCAAATAGAAGAAAGCAAAAGCAGTACTAATCCCAGAAGTAACAGGGGGAATCATACCCCAAATGATCAAAGAAAAAGGGTTGTGGGGTGCTTGACTTCCATTGCAAGAGTGGGAGTGGCTTGTTCTGTAGCGATGCTGAGGGAGCGAAAAGACATGAGCAATGTGGTCACTGAATTGAGTCTAATAAGGGACATGCTAACTGGAATCAGATGCCAAGTGAGCTTCTCTGATCAAGGCCTATGTAGTGAGAAATAATAGCCTGTCATCATTATTTCAACTGCCATGAAACTTGGACAGTAGTTTGCGTGGAGTGGTCTGTCGGTTTTAATATTTTTGCAGTTGCTTTTATTGTATGATTTGTGAATGATCTTTGTAAGATCATCTTTGCGCTTGCTTGGATGTCTATTTAAGTTTAGTGTTCTGTCTGTTTAATATTTTGCGTTACTAAGTTCGTGTTTGTCCAGTCTTCAAATTTGTCAGTCTTTCTTACTTTCTTTGTTGTTTACATTGATTGTTTACACACTTGTTATTGTAGTATATACTAGCAATTGAACCTGCGCGATGCCGTAGATTTTTAATTGTAAACGTGTAGAATATGTTAAAATCCATTTACATCCATATCAAACTCTATTTACATCCTTATGTTCATTAAGAAATAAAAGATAGGTGTTTGTAGAACACATTACATAGCAAAAAAAGTTGGAGACTAAGCTGTTCATATAGATATAATACACACCAAAATATTTTTGCTTTTCATGTCCCAACTTTCAGATCGTTCCTCGGGACTTCACTCTTCTTTCTTCATCGTTGCCAAAAAGATGTTCTTCTGGCACAGTCCGTTAAAATATCGTGTGAATGTAATTGAAACCTCAGACAACAGATAGATAGCTAGGAAGAAAGAAAAACACATGCATGAAGAAAACTTGTAATTTTCAACCACACCTAACTTATAATTAAGCTAAGCAATGAAAACAAAATAAACAGAAAAATAAATTAAAGAAGAAAATTGGGAGAGCTAATTTATACATACACCAACCTACATTCTTACACTATTCATCCTGTTTTCCCGAAATCTTTCCAGACATCAATGAATACAAAACTGTTCGTAGCAATGAAAACGTAATTTCTACTAATTGCATCCATACAAAAGCTGACAACCCAATGAGGCAGCATTAAGTTACAATGCTTGATCCTCTAATGGAACATTGTTAGAAATTCAAGCACTCGAGCATCTTTTGAGTTTAATTACTACTACTTAAACATGCTAAAAATTGGCTAGACTTTTTTTAATCAACACATCCGTAAGATAGCTAATTCTAATTAGTCTCATGACGAGCAAATAGGTGAATTTGGATTGGCAGTTCTAATATTCACATCTAATATTGACGTATAAGAAATCAAATGGGGGACATATAAGCAAAGCTGAGACAGAGAGCTTACATATATAATCCCCATTTCCTCTTTTTTCATCTGCTCTATCAGATACAATGTGAGTGACTAAATGAGTGCATTTAAATTGGAAAGAGTTGACATAGGCATAAATGGACAAAGAAAAGGAGGAAGATAAGATGAAACAAAGAAAAGGCCTTCAAAATTTTTGACAGAGGCGTTTTCAGCAAGTAATAAAACAGAGGCATTTCCAAATAGAAGATTAAGTGTTAGAATTGAGTCACAGACTCACATGAGTACTGAAGGGGGAGGAGAAAAGGCTAACGTCCACCGGCGGCGAATTAGGGACCCATGCGTACGTTTCAACGCCAATGCATAGGATGGTATATTCTGACCATTCAAGTTCCCTAAACACGCAAAATAGGATGAAAATAAATGATTTTATGCAATAGATGCACAATTCTCGTCAATATTTATGTTTTCATGTCAAGGCAGCATATGAGAACCAATAGCATTCAACATTGCTCATTCCTTATCTAATGAAAAATAGTTTTGCACCTAACATTCAATTCCACCCTGCGGAAATCCTCCTTATGACAAAAACACAACCCGATTGAAACAATAATCTTAACCATGATGACAAATCAGCAAGGATTTATATCAGTGATGTCAGGGCTATTGTTTTCATACCTGTGCAGTCAGAAGAGAGATTCTTTGGCAATCACCTGCAACGGTACACAAACACCATCAAATTTCCAAAATCGGAAAAATTACCAAAAAAAAAAAAAAAACCCTAATGATTACATTTTTTTTCTAATGCTATGGTTCGGTTCAATTGAGAAAGGGGTATGCAAAAATCAAGAAAAGAATTGTGAAAGGGGATATTTGTAAAGAAATTTTTGGGATCTAGCGTACGATAAATTGCTTCCCTTCGGTCAAGCGGGTTTTGGAAAACGTCGCGGATGGAATGGTGGTGCCGTGGAAAAATTTGCAGACTCCGATTAGCTCACAATCTAAGATAATTCGAGGGTGTAGAGGAAAAATATTACCCTCTCCGACCCAAAAAAGGTCGGAAAGGCCTGAAATTGGCGGGCAAAATAAACACCTCAAGCTGGGCTTATGGAACTCTTCGGTCGAGGGTAGATTCGAGCACGCAAAGCTCGAATGTTGTTGTTGTTAGCACTCTCTTGAGCCGAATTGTTGTGGTTGCAGTGGCAGCCGTCAGAAAACGTCGATTTTTGGGTTTCTCGTTCGAACGGTAAGTCGGAGTCGGTGAGGAGCGAGAGGGGGAAGAGAGAAGAGAAATGAACAAAAATTAAAGCGTATATATATTTTCTCAGGTAGTGGCAGAGAAGTAATAAATCAAATTTAACAGGGGCAAAACGGGAAGAAATTTGTTCTTATGAACAGTAAATCAGCTAGTTTTGAGTTTTTATATCAAATTAAATTTGATTGTGACTTCTTGATTCTTATTATCGCTAGAATTGATATTATTTTCGTATTTTCTTAAATTGCTCCAACACATTCTTCTATAAAGTATTCAGTTGTTTCTTTCAAATTATTTAATGTTAACAATAATCAGTTGTATCTTTAGATAATGCAATTTTCATTATACATAAATTTTGTCTTGCAAGTTGCAACCAAATACATAGTTTAGTGGCATCACCAGTCCAATAAATACTTGTACGTCACAAGTTAAAAATAATTTCATAAATGTCAGGTAACGTCACTCATTCCTATAAGAGTCTCTCTTGAAATCATGGACGGTAAAAATCATTCATGTTTTTTTTGAGTCTTTGCGTCAACTTAATGAGAATTTTTCATTGTGACGGAAACACGTATGGTACACCACTTGTTTTTATGTAAGTTGTAAATTTTTTTATTTTTTAAGTTATTAACTTTTTAACACACATATCCCATCATTTGTATAGTGACACGTGGTGTACCACCTCGTGTGCTGATCACACTGAAAAATCTCTCCAACTTAATTACCAAACGCCCTTAATATCAAGAGCTATAATTATTGCATGCGTATATATGCATAGTTAGGGAATCTTCTTGTTGGAGATGCTTACTGGAAAGCGGCCTACAGATGAAATGTTCAAAGATGGTCTGAACCTGCACAAGGTCGTTCGGATAGCCTTTGCTTGAGCGCACACATAGTAGTTGAACCTAAAGGGTTTATGACAAGTATAAAAATTCTCTACAATCTCACAATTTTTAAATAACAACTTCGATACTTTATTCTTCTTCATAAGGAGGTATTTATAAGATTACATAGGAGCAATAAAAGAAATAAATCTCAACAATCCTTTCTTAACAAGACAAGGAAACCTAGACCAAATCAAATCATATCAAAACCGTAATTAAATCATATAAAATCACTAATTAAATCAAATCCTAAAATACTTTCTTTTTTATTTTCCAACAATAGTAATACCGCAAACAATAGGAATAAGGTCCAAGATGATGAAAGGCAAAGATTTGCTTGTTCTGCAGATTTGCCGGGAGAGCAGATGGATTTGGACATGTTGAAGGACTATGCCTAGTAAGGGATGTACGAACCGGAACCTAGATTCCTAGAATTCATATGATCACGGCCTAAGCAGCACGCGTCCAACTGAATTTGTTCGAGTACTGAGTCAAGGATTCAGGCCTATTTCATAAGCTTTCTAGACTCTTGAGTTACACTTGCAGAATTGCAGACATGAACAATATTGTAAGCGTCAAAATAAAAGATGAACATAATATTCTTCATAGTATGAATGAGCATAATTTATGGTCTTATTCTTGGCAGTTTGCTGCATAATTTCTTTATGCGCTTCAGGCATGGTGTGAAGAAGTCAAGTAATTGTTGGGCAACCCGAAACCAACATCAGCCGCGCTAGGAGGAAAGCTAATCGTTGAATTGAATTGGACATGTTTTGCATTATTAGTGGTAGGGGACAGAAATAGGGTTCAGCCAAAAGCTACGATTTGCATTACGTGTACCTTTCCAACGAAAAGGGCTCAGTTCAACTAACATGTAACATTTTCCTCAGCAACAAACACTAGAAGAGTTATGTGCCAAACCCAAAGGTCTATACCATTTCACGGATCCAAATTCTCTCCGATTCTCTCTCTCCAGATTCTTTCCAAAACTACAACCCTGGTTGTTAATGCAGATCATGTGGCCAGCAATCAGTCTTAAATGGTACCTCCCGGATTTTGGTTTAGCAAGGTACCTCCTGGATGCTTCGTGTTCACTTCCTTCACACAGAAGCACTGCCAATGTCATAAATGGCTCCATAGGCTATATCGCCCCAGGTAAGATGCATTGTTGCTTCAACCTCTCTTTGACATGTACAAGAACATAATTTTTCATTTATTTCAGTTTTTAACAGTATGATCCATATGTTTCTGTCCGGGAAAAAAAAAATCTAGAGTATGGCATGGGAAACGAGGTTTCAACATATGGAGATGTGTATAGCTACAGAATCCTGCTGTTGGAGATGCTTACTGGAAAGAGGCCTACAGATGAGATGTTCAAGGATGATCTGAACCTGCACAACTTTATTCGGATAGCTTTGCCTGAATGTCACAAAAGCTCGGATCATTATAACTCCCTTACAACCTCACAGAATTCAACCATTTATTTCTCCCACCACCTTCAATGCAAACACAAAATCACTTATAGTCAATAACTACAATTTGACAACAATCACCAATCTTTTTTTCGATTCGAATTCAGCTCCACAATCTTATTCGAACATTTGATATCAGAAAATTTATAAAGATTTGATATCAGAAAGATGATCACTGATCACCACGCATGCAATTCTTGAAAATTACTGAAATCAAAACAACAACTTCCACTCAATTTCTCAGCAACAGAAAGATCAAGCCAAATCAAAACCAATTGTTAGAAAATATTAGTATTTTGGTTTATTTGAATATTTGGTTTTCTGGGCTTAGCCCGTTAGAATTAGGTTTTGTTAGAGATTAGGGTTAGGTTATTATAAATAGGGTGCTTTGTTATTCATTAGAGAACAAGTCATTCACAATGTAGTCTTTTGGAATTCTGTAGTCATTTTAGCATTCTCCTTTGTTTAATAATATTCTTATTATTTTGTAGTTTTGTTCATGGCGCACTCTAATATTCAACTTGGTAGCCGTTTCAACTAAATTGCACAAAAGAGTCAAAATTTAATTGATATACAGAACTATCAGTTCAATCGAAAACAATTAGAATTCAAGACCCTACCTCCTCCATTCTCCGAGAGCGAAGCCCCCCTCAGGCAGCATCTTCAACGGACCCGGCAAAATCGGATCGTCGGACCCACCAAACCCTCCATCAAAGCCCTAGCCGTTCGATTCGGCGTAGATCCATGGAGGAGAGAAGGCCTCCGACGCCGGCTGAGTGGCGAAAGCGTCGTCTGCGGCGGAGCCGTGGAAGAGTCGGGAATCGGTGGCGGAGTTCTTGAGCGACTCTGAGTCGAATCGCTGGGAGGAGAGTCGAGGGTCGTAGCCCAGGTAACCGTCATCGTCGAACGGGCGAGTTGACCCGGTGGTCGGGACCGAGTCGACTTCGGGCTGAGAGAACGAGGCCATGATTAAGTCAAGTGCACCTGATGAGCGAAATGCCTAGCGAAATGCTCCGAAAGGAAAAACTCACGTAGGAAAAACTTTATGTTGGGCGTGGGAGTTCTTCCCTCTATCTGTAGGGGTTCTCTCTCATTTGCGAGAGAATTTTACCAGTTTTTCTCAACCTCTCTCTCGTTTTCCTCCCTTTCTTCAGTTTCTTCTTTCGATTGCCGTTTTGAGAGTCGGCGCTCTGGGATTTCTCATTGTTTTTCTGTTTTTTTCCACACCTTTTCCCTGTTTTGCAGCCCTCTCCTTCCAACCTAGCCCTTCCATATTTTCCTCACCAACCCACACCTCAGTCCTTTTCAACCATGTTCTTTCCCACCATCTTCCCTCTCCCTAAATCAAAACTTATATCTCAAAGTTTCAGGCCCGATCTGGATTTTTTTTTTGGGTAAACAATCTAGAATTTCAGTTGCACTTTAAGATTTGATTTTTGCTTTGGGTTTGCTTTTTGGTTTGATTGGGTTGCTTCTTGTTAATGGGGGTAAAGGTTTTATTGTTTTTAATTTTGCATTAATTGCTTTTGATGTCTTTTTGCATCTGTTTGCTGCTGGTGCTCCTTTCAGTCATTTCTACAGTTGTGGATTTCATGTCTGCGGTGGTGGGTCGGATAGTTTGAGAGTCATGTTTGACTCATCCCTTGATCGCTTGAAGATGACTCATGTTGCTAGCTTCGAGAGTGTGCTACAATACCATCTTCTACATATCTCATGTCGAGGCTTCTGTCTCTTCTTTACCTGTCGAGACTTCAGTCTCCTTTTTGGTGCTTGGGGTGCTGGAGGCGGTGCATGCAAAAAGATTGAAGAAGTTGCTAGGTTTCCTTGTATTTTGCGTTTTCTGTTATGGGCTCTAATATTTGTTTTGGGCCACTTGTACATGTCTTTTGTAATGATGGGCTTCCCTGCCTTCCTTAGGTCTTTTCTTGGTAGTGTGAGGGGTGACGTTTTGTTAGCATCAGATGCGACGTCAAAGTTTCTTGTATCCCCTTACACTACTTGGTGTTTTTTGCTTTAATTTGGTTGTTTCACTCCTTGTAGGCTCTCTCTGTATCCTTTTGGCATCTTTGCCCTGGTAACAGCGGTTATTTACTCATAACCGTTTATACTCATATCCGTATAACTGTTTACCTATTGGGTAATTGCCTAAACGGTTATATCTATACCCATAACCATTTATAAACAGTTAACCATACTCATAATCACATACCCATTTAACCGTAACCGTTTAATACTTGTTTACCCATTTATCCTTTTTAAACCCTTTTTTTTATTACCATTACCCCTTTTTCACCCGTGTACATGTTTTTTAACAACTTGAAAATTAAAAAAAAAATTGTCATAATTTTTTTTTATGACAATTAAACACCGTTATAGGTACATTCATCATATATTTCCTTATTTTAATTTTTTAAGTCCTTATACCATTCCAATAATTGAAATAATAGTTTACGAACGATACTTTTAACTGTTACCAATAAAGATAATATAATATTTGCTAAGTATTATTGGGTTACGAAAACTGTTCACAAGATAGTATTCTTGTGTTATTTAACTCATAATGTAAAGTATTAACATAATATATATAATGAGCTACATTATATTATAATTAGCTATATAAACCATGCACTATAGTCAATAGCACTGATCTAAATTTTATCCGATAGAGAACATGGTTTGTATTAATTTTACATATATAAAATAAATGGGTAAACGGTTACCCGTTTATAACTGCGGTTAATACTCATAACCACTCATTTAAATTTCACTGGTAAATGGTTATACCCATAACCGTTCATTTATCTAAACGGTTACTCATAACTGTGGGTATTTTGTCCATCCCACGGGATCAATTTCTTCCCCCCTCACTGATTATTTATTTCGGTATTGCATTCATATTGGTTTTTTCATTTGTATTAATTTTGGTTAGGCCTAATCGGATAAATGTTCCTTGTGAAATCCCGTTCCTGGATTTCATTGTTATAATCTACATATTCGTATTATTGAGGTTTTATATTATTTTTGGGAATTTATATTAATTTGTTTGAATTTAGATTTTAATTAGATTAGTTACGAAGTTTAAAGTTTGGAAATTAATTATTTAAAATTCGTAAACCTTTCGAGGTCACAATTTATATTGTTGATTAGATTTCGAGATCATGAACGCGTAGGCGAAAGCCGTTTGCGAGTCCGGGTTTTAACGGTATAGTTACGGATATTTGAAGTTGTATTACTAAACTATAGATTTTAGTTTATTTTAAAACTCCCACATAGTGGGAAAGGGGGGGAATCAGAAATAAAAAAAAAGGGGTGAGGAGCAGCCTAATGCGGGAAAAAGGGGGAAAAGGAGGAAAAGAAGAAAAAAAAAAGGGAAGGGGGTGCGGTTGTTCATCCCGACCCGACCCGGCGGCCACAACCCAACGCCAAGGGCGGCGTTTCACGGCTGATTTCCACCCTCCCTCACTTGGGATTACTTATCCAACCTTCCCTCCACCATTACCATCCAAAATTAGAAGAAATTTAGTTGAAACTTGGTGGAAAACCCACCCTGGGTGTCGCGGGAGATTTTGGCCAAAATCCTTCGATTGTGAAGCAATTTCATACAATTACCTCCACCAAAAAACTTCTCTAGATGTCACAAACAAAGCCCAAACAACTAAAGGGGCGGCGGAACACCGGAGGTGAAGGATCGAAATCACCCATTTATAGGGTTTCCGGCGGACTTAAGGGAAATTGAGGCTTTTCCCGGAAAAATTGGACTTGGCCACATGTATAAATTTTTCTCTACTCATTGTGATCTTCATTTCTGTAAATTTTGGTAATTTTTGGAAATAGTTAATTTTTCCGGCAAGTCGGGGCGGCCGACCGCCACCCGCGGCGGCAGCCTGGCCAGTGGGCCGACGATGTCCTTTTAAGTTCAATTAGATGCCCTGATTTCATAATTGATATCCTTATGATGCGGTTTGATTGTTTGAACCTACTTTCATTACAATACGCCACTTGATAAATATTTGAATCAACGATCCGACCGTTGGATCGTCACCAAACTTTAATGCGTTATAGAATGTAATATTTGAGGATAGCTGGAACTGACAGATTGGGAATCCGACGTATGGATCTTCCTGAATTGGATTTCTAAGTTAGTAAAATTAATTGTTAACTGCCACCTAATCCTAGCAATGGGGTGGAGATCCGACCGTCGGATCGTGTTGAAATTTTAATATGTTGTTCTAGAAGCATAATGTGGACTTTGGGAAGTACGGATTCGAAATCCGATTTGCAGATCTTTCGGATCGAATTACTTGGAGTTGTGGAGACTACCTTTGATCGAAAGTTGACTTGTGGTCAATATGTCTTGAAACGTTCTAAATAATAGAATTAGTACTACGGAAGACTAAGTGAAGTCTAGTGGGCGTACATTGGTTAGAGAGTGACTTGAATATATGTGATATGGTTATTACCTTAATTTCCTACATTAATATTATTTGTGAATATGAATTGGTCTTATAAATATGATTTCTATTGAAATGTGATTTTTATATATTTAGCCATAGACTTATGTCTAGTAAACATGATATGGCTTGTGTACTGATGATGATTGTGATATATGTGTGTTTAATTATCTTTATAGTAATGTGAATGGCAAGTTCGATAAATGTTGTGACAATGTGATCGTAGAATCCTATTAGTAGTATGTTCTTATTTACTTGTGTGACATATTAGGGATGGCCTTGAGAAGTTGATGGTGTAGGTGACTACGTTGTAACTCATAGAGGTTGAGGTGTGGATAAGTTGTGTGTTGAAGTTACTGCACCATGTAGCAGTGTACATTGATGGTCCTGCTTGGTATATCCGCATTGGGGGACCATACACATTCTAGGAGTGATCATGCTTGGTATATCCGTGTTGGGTGGTCAGTACCTACTTGATTATCTTGACCCTGCTTGGTTAATCCGCATTGGGGGGTCACAAGTGGTTCTGCTTGGTTAATCCGCATTGGGGGGTCACTAGTGGTCCTGCTTGGTATATCCGCGATGGGGGACCATACGTATTCTAGAGGTGATGATGATTAGTTGTACTGGATACATTTGATTGGCGATCATATTTAGTTTGGTTCCGTTGAGTGGTCCGGAACTCGATGTTGTTGGATTTTGTAGAGTGGTCTGGAATCCCATTATCTGGAGAAGTAGGCTTGGCCTAATGGTGCCACTCTAGCCTTAGTTTATATATATTTGCGATAATGGTTTCGAAAATCTTGTGAATTGAGTTAGAAAAGATCTTAGACGTCTGGATGACTCTTTTAGGATTTTCTACGATTCGATTATGATTTCTTCAAGTATGAATTTAGAAAGTATAGGAATGATTGTTATTATTTTGATCAGATTAATTATTTACTGTGGCTAGAGAATGGTTTTATGCTTCGTCGGTTCTTAAATACGACGTATATTGTGAATGGCGATGTGATGAGACATAATGATTTATATGTTGGATGAAAGAGAAATCATGATTTTCATGGGGGTTTGTTATGTAGCCTGAGTCCAGGAATTTCATGCGGTCAGGTTATAATAAATGATGGAGGTATGCTATACTTTTCTGCTTGAACTGAATGTGATAAACATTTGATTTTGTGAGTGATGAACTACGAATGGCTTGATCCCTGTTTAGGGTACGTAGGCAGTCTAACGAAGAGGTTAGATGTAGCCATAAAGCTTACGAAAAATTATTACGTAGTTGGATCTTGAGTTATGCCTTGTACATATATCGGAGGCGGGATCTGTTAAATATACGGATGCTGGATGACGTCACGCGTCGATCCTGGATGTATGTTGGGTTCGGGGTGTGACAGTCCCTATGGTGACAAGGTAATAGGAAGATAGCCCTTGTGGTCAAAAAAATTAGGATTTAAACCCTCGTGGTACTAGTCCATTAGCAAATTTAATCTAAAAGTAATTTTTCCGTTAAATATTTGTTAATTAAAGGGTAAACATGTACTTTAATTTGTGCACCTTCTTCTTCCTCACCTCTCTAGTTTCTCTGTTACATGCGGGATCAAACATTTACACTTCTTCAAGCACCACCCAAGAGAGAGAGAAACATTACTGCTCAAACCAAAACCCTGAAATCTGAATCGTTTCTTCCCCAGGAGAGAAAGGTTTTGATTAGGGACCCAGATCTTGTTCTTGCCCACAAATTCTACAAAACCCAGAAGAAGTGCTTCTCCTCCAATCACTTTTGAAAGAAGCAAGAAAGCATCATCTCTGATCTGGGTTTTTAGCATCCTCTGTTTCTTGAGCTTTTTTCTAATTTTTGTTTTTCTGGAATGCGGTGGAAAGATTCAAACTTTCTCGGAAAATTGGAGTCCTTCTTGGTTTTGGGATATGGGTTCGTTTGCTTTTCTGGTTAGGACGATGGAGCATGTGTGCAAGCTCCGCAAAAAGAGCTTCTTGAGCGGCAGAGTCTTGGGAGGTCACATGAGGTGCCATGGAGCAAAGAAATCGGCTAAGACTGAGAAAAATATCGAAATGTGCAGAGCACATTCTGAGGTTGAAGACGATGATTACGCTGGTTATGGATTACGAGTGAACCCGAAAAAGTCCTGGAAATTTTCAGGGCACTCGAAGTTTGAAGCTTCTGCGGGGGAAGAAAAAGAGATCGTCTGCAGGTGCAGGGTTTATGGCAAAGGGTTTGATTCGATGAGGGCGATGTTCGGGCACATGGAGACGCAGTCCTGCGAAGTTTGTGGTAAAGGGTTCGAAACGTTGAGAGATTTAGCTACTCATTGTTGTGCTAGGTTAATCCAACACTCATAGCAGATACCACTCGAAAAGTATTAGGGGAAGCGATGGATTGGAGACTGTTGCTTCAGTAAGGTCTCTCTCTCGGGTGGTGCTTGAAGAAATGTAAATGCGGAAGAAACGATGTATGTTTGATCTTGCAGAATGTATGCAACAGAGAGACTACAGAGGCGAGAAAGAAGAAGGTGCACAAGTTAAAGTACATGTTTACCCTTTAATTAACAGACATATAACGAAAAAAATTACTTTTGGACTAAATTTGCTAACGGATTAGCACCACTAGGGTTTTAATCCTAATTTTTTTACCACGAAAGGCTATCTTCCGATTACTTTGTCACCACAAGGACTATTTATCCAATTAGGCCTTTTGGTTATGTGATTAGTGATTTTTGTACTTCATTTTATTTTGGGTTTTTCTTTCGGTTGTTTTTTAGGGTTTTTTGCTCCGCAAATTTCGATCAGATTGCTGGCATTTGAATTATTTTGTAATTATCGTAATTTCAATTGGGTGGAATTGGCCATTCTGTTCTCCAAAATCTTTGTTTGGGATTACAATTTGCTTAAATTTTGTGAGTTTAAAAAAAGATTGGGACTTTTTTCTGATTTTAAATTATTTACACAGTTCCAAAGCACTGTGTGTTAAACAATGGAATTTTGATTCAGATTGTAGTAATTGCCGTACAAGTTTAAACTTTTGTGTGGAATTGGTGCAACTTTTGGGATTTGTGCAATGTTATTTTGATTAGTTGTTGGCTAAAATTTGGTTCTTTTGATTTGGGTTTGGTTAATTGAATAAAATTGTGGTTTATGATATTCAATCAATGGAAAATGTGACTTTCACAAGCTCCAAGCCTCTGTCAATTATAGAGATCTCAATATGTATCTAAATATTTTCTTAAGACACCGGTGGAAAAATGCATTTAACGTTTTACGTTCATATGCATAGGTTCGACTTCTAAAAATGTATCCTGCAAAGCTGTGCTTCACAAGTTTACAATGCCTGTCAAATGCACATACATTTGTGTTGTATAATTGTATTCGATAAGGATAATACTATCACTGCACCCTATTTCTTGACACCTTGGCCTTCTTGAGTCTTCGTTGGAGCATTGCAAATCAGTTTTCCGACTCGATATCATGGTGATCAGTAATTCAGCTGGTAATTTTTGGCATAATCCATTTGAAAATTTTATTTGTTTTGTTGTTGGTTATATTTATTTGTCAAAGTAATGATTTTGGTTTTTATGGTGAGGGCTTTATGAGTATGATCATGATCCGTCAAAAGCTAGGAAGCTTGAAGTGGCAATTAGAATTCAAGTATCCTCTCCGCTAAGGATAGCACACTCCTGCGGGAACTAGACATCCCAATACTTTGCAATCTGATTACAAATTATCTATCAAAAGTACATACCGCTATCAATTATATAATGTTTTTAGAATTTTAGTGGCTTTGTTCTATTTTATATATTGACATACAACGTTAAAATCTCGATCATGGTTCATTAAAAAGGATTAGACGTGTTATGAATAAAAAACGCATTCTAACATGGATTTATTTTTACATTATCTACAGAAAAGTTCTCTAGATGGTTACAATGGAGATCAATATTTAGAACACAGCGGACAAGTCTTTAAGCTAATCGTACCGGTAATAGAAACCACATCCTTTGTCTCTCTGCTTACATGCTTTTTAACATGCAGAGATTTAATCTATATTTCAGAATTATTGGTCTTCTTGACGTTCAACTGTAGGGAAATGGTTCTTGAAATTGTATTTCGGAATTAGTGATCTTGATTTGGAACAAAAGGACTAATTTCTTTCCTACATTCCACATGTATGTAAATAGTATCGCTATCATATGTATGTGTGTGTAAATCTTACATGTTCTATATAGTTTTTTGAAACTTACAGTATAAGAGACCTCTGTTTTCTATATTGATATATTTCCTAAATATTTTTGAAGACCCGCGGCAACGCCGGGGAACCTTTTCTAGTCTTACATACTTACGGGCACTTTTTCTAGTCTTACCTACGCTGCATGAACCTTCCAATACGGTAGAAAACTAGCTAGGGGATCTCTACCAGTCTACCTACTTTGCATGAACCTTCCAATACGGTAGAAACTAGCAATTTTGAATTAAGAATTATTGCGAGTGTAAAAGCTATGTTTTGTGTTCCCCAACCCGTCAACCACGGCATGCACGCAGAAACCAGCCGCGCAACCCAATTTGGACGCTAAAACTGACTCCTTTCTTTGTGTCAACTTACGATTACCTAAGGTTAAATATCCAGAGCTTCATTTTGCAGCCTAGCTAAAATGGAGTTCTCAAGTATTCATATTAGCATTTGGTTTATTTTCATGCAACCACTCTTTCTTCTCTTTCTTTTTAGCTCTGCCGCCTCCTCGCGTTTAGCTGGACATGAGGTGGATAGGCTTTCCTTGCTTGCCTTCAAAGCTGAAATCGTGACCGATACCCTGGGCATCCTTGGCTCTTGGAATGAATCCCTCCACTTTTGTCATTGGCCAGGCATCACTTGTGGCCGCAGACACCAGAGGGTTAGAGTGCTTGACCTCCAATCAAGCGGGCTGGCCGGCCACCTATCTCCCCATATTGGAAACTTGAGCTTTCTGAGGGCTTTATACCTCCAGAACAATAGCTTCAGCCACACCATCCCAACAGAAATTGGTCGTTTGTTCCGCTTGGAAAGACTGTTCCTTGGTAACAACTCCTTCAGTGGTCATATTCCATTCAACGTATCACGTTGCTCTAGCCTCCAATACCTTTACTTATATGGCAACAATCTTAGTGGCGAACTTCCAGCGGAAATTGCCTCATTGTCCAAGCTTCAGGTACTTGATTTTGGCAAGAACAATTTTTATGGGATAATCCCACCTTCTTTTGGGAATCTTACTTCTCCTTGGTGGCTATCTGTATTTGGAAATAATCTGCATGGAGGTATTCCAAATAGCCTTGGCCAGTTGAAAAGCTTAATGCATTTTTCATTGGCTTCAAATTATTTGAATGGTACCATCCCTCCCTCCATATACAACCTCTCGTCAATTAAAGTCATTAATATGTATGAAAACAACCTTCATGGAACTCTTCCTCCTGGCTTGGGCCACACTATATTTCCAAACCTCGAAACCTTTCTTTTCCGTACCAACCAATTCACTGGACCAGTACCAGCTTCAATCTCCAATGCCTCAAACCTTTCCCTATTTTCTATCTTAGGCAATAAGTTTACTGGGAAAGTGCCTAGTTTGGCACGCCTGTCAAATTTGAATTGGCTTGAACTTCATGAGAACAATCTTGGAAATAATGAGGAAGGTGACTTGGATTTCGTATCTTCTCTAGTTAATTGCACGAATTTAGAAGGTTTATCTTTCGGCTTCAATAATTTTGGAGGAGTGCTGCCTGAATCTATCAGCAATCTCTCAACAAAGCTCAGGGAAATAGGGTTTCAGGGCAATCAGATACGAGGAAACATTCCCATTGGGGTTGGAAATCTTATCAATGTGGAGAGACTAGCCTTTTCTGCAAATCTATTGGCAGGCACTATACCGAATTCAATAGGTAAACTGAATAAGCTTTATGGCCTATATCTAAATTCGAATGAATTATCAGGTAATGTTCCATCATCTCTAGGAAATCTCACTTCATTAAGCTCATTGTTTCTCTACAAAAACAAGTTAAATGGCAGCATACCACAAAGTCTCGGAGACTGCAGGTCTATGTTAAAATTGGCTCTTTACCACAACAATCTTAGCGGTCCAATTCCAAAACAAGTCATCGGTCTATCATTGCCATATTCGATGGATCTATCCAGCAATCAGCTTACTGGATCCATCTCCATGGAAGTAGGTAACTTACAGCATCTTGTTTTCTTGGATTTTTCTGAAAACAAGTTATCTGGTGAGATTCCACAAAGCTTAGGGAGTTGCACAAGTTTGACGGCTCTGTTTCTAAGCGGGAACTCATTGCAGGGGACAATTCCTAAATCCTTGAGCTCTTTGAGAGGAATTGAAGATTTTGACCTCTCTCGCAACAACTTGTCTGGCATAATTCCCAACTACTTGGGGAGTTTCCCCTTCTTGCAGAATTTGAATCTTTCATTTAACGATTTTGAAGGTGCAGTACCAATCCAAGGAGTTTTTAATAATGCAAGTGCGGTATCTGTTGTGGGAAACACACGGCTTTGTGGAGGTATACCTCATTTAAGATTGCCCAAGTGCATCTCCACACAATCCAAGCGAGGGCTATCTCCTAAGCTGAACTTAATTATCTCAGTTTCGTGTGGGGTTGTTGGCTTGGTCTTGGTGTTGTTACTTGTGCTTCTTTATCGATCAAGAAAAGCTAGAGCACTTAAGTCAACTTCAAGATCATCAGGGGTTTCACTATTGAGACTGTCCTATGGAGATCTCCTCAAAGCAACTGATGGGTTCTCTGCTTCAAATTTGATCGGTGCTGGTAGTTTTGGATCCGTGTACAAGGGAATTATCAATCAGCTTGAAGAAAGATTTGTTGCGGTGAAAGTACTCAATCTTCAAACTTCAAGAGCTTCTAAAAGTTTCTTATCTGAATGTGAAGCCTTGAAAAGCATCAGGCATAGAAATCTTGTCAAGCTACTGACTGCTTGTTCAAGCATTGATTTTCAAGGAAACGATTTTAAAGCCCTGGTGTATCAGTTCATGGTGAATGGAAGCCTAGATGAGTGGCTGCACATTTCAGCTCAAAGAGTAGATCGACTAGCCAATCTGCCAAAGAACCTGAATCTCACTCAAAGAGTTAACATTGCCATTGATGTAGCATGTGCTCTGGATTATTTGCACAACCGCTCCCACATGCCAATAGTTCATTGTGACATAAAGCCCAGCAACATTTTGTTAGCCAGTGACATGACTGCTTGTGTTGGTGATTTCGGTTTAGCAAGGTTCCTTCAGGATGCTTCTTGCCCATCTCCCTTGCATGATAGTAGTTCCAATGTCATAAAAGGCACCATAGGCTATACTCCCCCTGGTAAATTTTCTTTTGTATATATTTTATTTGTGCTTGCAGTATTGTTTTGTATATAGTATGAGTTTTTTGAAGTCACACATAAGAACAAAGTTATGTTTTTGTGCATATAACTTAAAGAGTATGGAATGGGAGGCGAGGTGTCAACATATGGCGACGTGTATAGCTACGGAATATTGTTGTTGGAGATGTTAACTGGCAAGAGGCCAACAGATGACATGTTTAACGGTGGTATGGACCTGCACAATTTTGTTATGATGGCTCTACCAGAACGTGTGGGAGAAATATGTGATCCACTACTTGTTCAAATAGAAGAAAGCAGCATCAGTACTAATCCCAGAAGTAATAGGGGGAATAATGCCCCAAATGATCGAAGAAAAAGGGTTGTGGAGTGCTTGACTTCCATTGCAAGCATAGGAGTTGCTTGTTCTGTAGCAATGCCGAGAGAGCGAAAAGACATGAGCAATGTGGTAGCTGAATTGAGTCTAATAAGGGATGTGCTAACTGGAACTAGGATGCCTAGAGAGTATCCGTGATGACGATCCAAGTAGTGAGTAACAATACCCATGGCACATGCTTGAACTTTGCGTGGTGATCTTCTGAATGATGACGAGGTGGATTTTCCCGTTTTGCAATTTCATTTTGTATGTTTTGTAAATGATCTTAATTTATAAGATCATCTTTATGTTTGCTTAGAAATTTGGAATTTGTCAATTTAAGTTTGGTTCATGTTCTTATAATTAAACATTTTTAAGGTTGGAATTTGTCAACTTAACTTTGGTGTGTGTGGAGCCCGCAAAAATGAACATTAAGTGCACCTCTTGCATTGTTAATAAATTTGGACTGGTTTGGTATTGCTCTGCTTTGAAAAAAAAGCTGCTTTTGCTATGCTGTGAGAATAAATGGCTGTGAAATAAAGCTGTAGAGTGTTTGGTAAACTTTTTTGTAAAAGTGTTTTTGAAAAAAAAAAAATACTATAGTGTTTGATAAACTTTTATGTAAAACAGATGTGAAAAAGTCGGTTTTTCAAAGCTGGGTTTTGCAGCTTCTTGTTTATCGGCTTTTTTTTCACCCAAAACTGTGAAAAAAAGCTGAAGCTGAATGTTTAGCAAACACAAAAAAGCTCCCAATTATTTTTGATACCAAATTTTTTTAGAAGCACCTCAGTACCAAACCAAGCCTTACTCAAATTGTTTATTTGGTGGTTTTGGTAGCCCAAGTATCAGGCCGGGTAGAAATCTTATTTTCGGGAGTTTGTTTAGGACGTGGTTGGTATCGTATTTAAATTGTTTTTAAATTTTAATAATTAAAAAGAAAAAAAAAACCTATAGCAACTTCCTATGAATTTGAAAATTACTACTAAATTTAATTAGACAAAAAAAACGTCAATATTAGTTAAAATTTTATTTATACATCATCATTTACACAAAAAACAAACAACTTGGAGATACTATTTTAATGTTTCAACCATGCAAAGTTGAATTTAAATTAAAAGACGTATACCAAAGCTTCAACCAAAAGAAATCTAAGAGTAGCACTACCATCCATTATCCATATGAAAAACGAATTTTCCATGTTTGGAAATTCATACTAGTACTACACACATTCACATTACACAGAAAAATATATATTACAAGTTTAAAAACTGTAGGTGTAGTCTCTGAGCTGAACAGGGTTCCATCTTGTAAGTTCAAAATTTTGTTATTACACATGCAACTCCACGTGGCATCCCTTGGGCTTAGATTGTCTGCCTTTTCTATTCCATACCCCCTTCTGTATTTTGTGGTTATAGTTAAGTCACGTCAACATTTTATATTCTTATTACTTTTTGTTTTATTATTTTTATAAAAAAATTAATAAAAAATATTGACGTGACTACAGAACATAAAAGAGCATGAAAAAGGTATGGAATGATAGGGCAGACAATCCAAGTCCCCCTCCTAATCCCTCGGTCTTTGTAAGTTTAAAAGAATAGCAGTAACCAAAATTTATCATAAAACATTTAAAAATTGTGGCCAAGTAAGGTAAAGAAGGTAAACATTAACTTCTACACATCAAAATCTGACCAGATAGATACACACACCCCAAAATTTAATCACCAATCGATGTCGTTAAATTCAAATATTTATTACAATGCACAGAAAAATATATATTCAAATATATATTACCAATCAATTTAGATTTAATCATCAATCAAATGCACAGAAATTTAATCACCCATCCAAACGGCAAAATCCAGTGAACCCCCAATTCCAATGAATTTACAAATCCAATTAAATTTACACTACATCAAAACGACAAAATCCGACAACAAATCCAAAAGCTTCGGCATAATCTTACAATTCCAGTGAAACCCCAATTCCAATCCCATTTTGAACCTAAAAATTAAAACCTTAATTTTATAAAATGCAAATACATTCAAGAGACTGACTTACCATTTATGATTGGAGTGGGCCACTAGGCAGGAGATGAGTCTGATGCGACCGACTGGTTTTTTTTAGGGTTTGGAACTTTCGGCTTTGAGACAGAGAAGTGAGAAGACGATGGTGGTGGTGGAGATTGGGAGAGAACGATGGCGAGAGAGATTGGGTGAGAACGATAGTTGGTGAGAGAGATTGGAGAGGAGGTTGAGTGGTGGACGGCAGCTCTGCTAGTCTGTGACTGGGAAATTGGAGAAAGGTGAGAGAGAATGAGAGATGAGTGAGTTGTCTGAGCGAGAGAGATCCAGTGGTGCGGAGTGGGGCGAGAGTTGAGGGATGATGCGGGGGTCTATTAGAGCAACTCCACCATTAGAGCCATCCAATCAATCCACTATTTAATCTACTTTGTGAATAGTAATTGTCTTTTGCATCTTCATTATTTTACTTAAATAATTCTGACAATAGGTAATAAAATATTATTAATTTTTTTTACAAAATAATACTACATAAATTTATTTGTAATTTTAGATAAGATATTTTAAATCGTTCTTATTGCGCAACGTGTCATTTATCCAAAACGACTATTATTGGTCATAGATTTCGATAAGATTTTTATCCAATGTCATCGTGCCACGTGTCATTATCTTTTTAGAATCTTTGAGGATAGATTTCGATCAGATTTTAAACCGTTCTCGTTGCCCCATGTGTTATTATAGAAAAGTAGAAACATTTTTTTTTTAATTTTCAGATATTTTTTCGGATTTTTTACAATGTTAAAATTTTTTTATTCAAATAATTAATCTCTGCCGTTGGATTTAAAAAAAAATTGAATTCCAACACTCCAGATTATGCCACGTGTCACAACGATAACTTTTCTTAATTTTAAAACTATTTTTTTTAATTTATAAAGCATATTAATATCGACCGTTGATCTCAGATCGAACGGTTGATATTAAATAAGATTTTTTTTATTTTTTTTACCGTTGAGATCCAACGGTCCAAATTAAAGAGCCGTTGAGATCGAACGGACAGTGGGAAGCCACGTGGCTTCCCAACGGTAACTTTTCTGTCTGAAAAGTCGGTTGACTTTTTTGAAAAATGGTCGAGAAACACGCCCCCACGCACGAGTGGGGTGCATGCACCTGACAGAAAAAAATAAAAAAAGGGTCATACGCCAGCGCTAGCGTCACACCCACTTGGGCTCTCGGGTTGTCAACTCTTCACAGTCCCGGAGCTCGAGCATCACCTCCGCTCGGGCTCTTTCAACGCTGGAGCAAGTTCACAGGGCCTCAGGCTCTTTCATCTCCCCTGTCCCCCGAGCAATGTCCATGGGTGGATTTGCTCTTAGGTGTGACCGAGTCCTTCTGAACTTGGATAAGCAACAATGGAAACAAGACGATTTTAATTGAAAAATTGGCTCGGTTTGGTTCAGTTCGATACCAAATTTAGAATTGAAACCAAACCAAATAATCAAGTAACTGAACAGAACTTGTACCATACCTAGGTGAGTTGAAAAACAACCGAACCAATTGATTTTTTGTTGTTTGGTTTGGGCACAGTTTGGCTTTTCATGACTACATTCCCGGCCCTATTAGAAATAGAGAGCTAAAGAGAAAGAATGGGACTTAGAGGAAGAGAGAAAGTGGTGGGGTTTTGAGTTTAAAAACTCTAAAACTCATTTTTGTTGAAAATACTGGTGAGAAGTGAATGCCCATACAGATCTTGGAAGATTATTCAAAGTGTGTGCAAGATGATATTCAACAATGGCATTGTTATTGTCAATGTTCATGAATGTTGACATAGACTATGGAAAAAAAATGCGTGTTTGTCAAAAGATGCGATGTAAATTTTCAAATTGTAAGAAATTATGTGTATGGAGCCGCTCTATAAATAGAGTGCTCCAACTACAACAAACAACACACGAAAAACATACAGACAGAATCACGGAAGAGAAAAAGAGAGGAAGAGGAGAATCATGGAAGAGAAAAAGAGAGGAAGAGGAAAGGAGAAAAGAGAGAGTTATCTTTGTACCTTATTATTTCAGATTACAATGAAAGCATCACTGCTGCCCCGATGATGTACTCCAGTCACATTGACTGTAGAGGAACCTCGTAAATTGTGTCTTGTTTATTTATTCCACTGCACCCACCATCAATTTTACAACACGTTATCAGCACAAGAAGCTCTCATGTCAGTGGAAGGCACAATGCCATAAATCCAGTGAAGCATTACCTACCTCCCACCTCTGCTAGCCAAAAATCTCACAGAATAAAAGGTATGTCCATTTTCTGTATCTCCCACCGCGCCAGAAGCGCCCCGCTGAATTCTGGTGAGAATTGAAATTTACCTGAAGTCGTCACGAGATAAGAAAACTCGTACCTGACAACTGGTTTCCAGAGATCCAGAAGAATCTCATCAGACTTGGAAACCCAGATCGCGTCGTTTTCGACGGATCTCGAGATCTCCCATGAATACTCAGTTGTCTGAGATCGTGATGGCAAGAATGAATCCACACAGGCCTCCCTCTCTTGTGCCTCCATCAACCCCGTTGTCATCTATGTCTTTGTATGGAGGTTCTTGCTTTGTGATGCCATGTTCTCTGGGCCATGCAAGAACAACGCCAGTCTTTGGTAGAGACAGACAAAGAAAGAAAAAAGGGGAAGTTTATGGAATATGCATGAGACCATCTGAAAAAGTCAACAGTGCACATCACCATTTGAAAAAGAAAGAAACAAAAAGGTTTTGGTGCCTGGTGCATCTGCACCATTTAGATAATAAAATATAAAGGGTGAAGACTTTTTGGATGGTGTCGTACCATCTGAAAAGAAAGAAAAAAAAATATATATTTATTTATGTGAATTGGTGTTGGTTTAAAATCCTTTCACAAGATCTATTTACTTTAAAGCAATTTATTTATCATGGACGGTTTTACCGCCTACTGCTTTAAGTTTTGATTTATGTGAATGGTGCTGAATTAAAGCCCTTATCACAAGCTTTATTTACTTAAATGCAATTTATTTACTATGGCTGGAATTACCGCCTGTTGCTTTAATTTATTTATTGTACTTATCTTTTGTTACGATGAGTATAACAAGGACCCAGAGTTCCTTGATTAGATCAGAACCTACAGTTTCTTGATCTTCATCATATAAAATGATTGGACCCGAAGTTCCATCATACAAAAAGATCGAGTATGAAGTTCCTTGATGAGTACCTTAAGTTTAAAGTGCCACAATGCCTCAACTTAATTGTAATAAAGGTCATAAAAGTCTCAGTCCATAGACTATTTAATAAGGACCAGAAGTTCCTTATGTCCATACTTAAAATGGTTTAGCAGAAGCATTTATTAAGCGGATGAAATTGATTACCCGCGCTATGCTCATGAAAATGAAATTACCAGTTTTCTACATGGGGAAATGTCATTTTACATGACGCATTATTAAGTTCAGTTGAGACCAGTTTCCAACCATCAATATTTCTCAGTACAACTCGTGTTTAGGCATTAGCCAAACATTATACATTTACGAGTTTTTGGTTGTGTTATCTATGTACCTATTGCACTGCCACAACGTACTAAAATGGACATTGATGTTGAACATCATCTATCATTCAATATTTAGAACCCTTGACTGGGGATATGTTTATCGCGTGGTTTGCAGACTGTCATTTTGATAAGACAATTTTCCCGCCGTTAGGGGGAGAAAATATCCTTCCAAAAGAACGATGAGAAAATATCATTCCAGAAGAATGACGAGAAATAATCATTCCAGAAGAACGAAGAGAATTTGTCTTATTTTGATTCACGAAGCAATCAATGAGAAAATGAAGTAAGAATAATTGAATGATGCAATGATGTGTCAATCAAATGCCAGATGCATTTAATGATGCAACAAAAGTGATGAAATCACATATACTTGTTGCAAATGTGCCTACAAGAATTGATATCCCTGTTTGGACAAAATAATGAGGCAGTAAATGAGTTATCTGTTGCACGCTTGAAGCGTGACAAACCCTTAGACTAAAAAAGGTTCAGTCCTTCAAAAGAAGAAGAATATTACATTACTGAACTATTGCATTTCCGAAGCATAACTGTTGCATGCCAGAAGCATGACAATTGCCGCATGGATACACATCCCAGAAAGGACAATCTGCGGACATGGGAATGTTGATGTCTCATGCATGAAGCATGATAAACGTATAGGTTCCAATGACTCAACTCCCGGAAGTGGAGATTAAGATCCAAGCTCTATAACGCTCAAGAAGAGGTTGTGATCCGCATTCTCTAAATTACGACTATCCTGGAAGAGATAGTGTAATGCCCTTGAAAAGACAATGGATATCCAAAGAAATAAAAAGCTTTTATGCATGCACATGCACATGAGAATATGGGATCACGGATTGATGATAACCAATGGTAATTTTGGTTTTTTACAAGTAGCTACTAAAATCATCAATGAGCTGTGTTGATATTGAGTCTCGTTCTTTTCAACGAAAAACAAAGATGGAGAAAGGCAATTCCATTACAATTTTGTAAGAACGTGGGAAAATGGACCTATATATTTGAATGTAATACAAATAGCCAAAAGATGTTGAACCCAGAAGGTTACATTGGGCATTTGTAATACAGTGAATTACACTCACATGATATGACACAAGGTTACTAATTGAAACCTGAAATTATACTGTTGTAAATGAGTTCATTTGAATGGAGAATTATATACGAAGGGTTGTGAGTCGCCCACATCGTATCTCCATAAGTAAATCCCTCAATTATACATGGGAGCAAATTGCTCTATATAAAT
Source organism: Malus domestica (assembly GCF_042453785.1). Taxonomy (NCBI): domain Eukaryota; kingdom Viridiplantae; phylum Streptophyta; class Magnoliopsida; order Rosales; family Rosaceae; genus Malus; species Malus domestica. The sequence goes on along the minus strand of NC_091667.1, from coordinate 29,834,841 downwards.
TCCAAAGGAAAATGTGTTATGAAGTGCAGAAAATCCTTGAAGGATTCAAATTGCTTGAAGTAAGCCCCCGAAGGGGAAAGCATAAATTATGTACTCAATACCAATGGATGGTGTAATTGCCTTAGTGAGTACTATCATTATGATATTGTTGCAACATACTAAAATCTCTTGCAAGAATCGATGACATTAAATTAGAACTCCTGAAGAGTTGATGATGTTAAATTGGAACTCCTGAAGAGTCGAGAAAGATTATAAAGTGTTAAGGGAAATATTGTCTCGAACTATAGATCGAACAATATGCCAACACGAATATTATCTATGATGTTTATGATATTAAAAAACCATATGGATTGAAGATTATGAGTTGAATACTCAAATGATGTAGACACTAAGAAAGATCATTTATCTTCGTGAGGGTAAAGATAAATTGATATTTGGTCAAGAAGTATCACATCTTGGTGAAGTATATGCTTTATTGTATTTGACACAATACATTGAATGAAATAAAGCTTATCTATTGATATATCCGAGAAATTACAGACATGTACATACACATGAAAACATAAGGGAGCCTTCATAAAAGTTGCTCATGTGAAGCCTCAGTACTCGGAAGTACCCCAGAAAGGGGAGGCACCAGAGGTTGATTATTTGAAACCTCAGTATTTGGTGAAACTCCAGATGGTTGAGACAATGGGTGTCTTTGGAATAAAGACTTGAACCCTTGATTGTCATTTTGAGTCCGACCTTCGGATTCCAGTAGCTGGTCGAGCTTTCTGTTCATGCTCGTTGAATAATTATTTGCAAGCATATGTAATACTCTATTCTCGTGCTTGAGCCCTCTAATCTCTTGTTTAAGACTTGCCACCTCAGCCATCAATGATTCAACTTGTCGAGTTCGAGCAAGTACGCGTTGGCCCATATTAGAGACAGAACTCGCACATTGAATACTGAGAGCCAAAGAGTCTTGAACAGCAGCCTCATCAGATCGGTTTAAAAGGATTCTGTTATCCTTGGGAGTGAGAAGATTCCTAGCTACCACTGTAGCGGTTAGGTCATTCTTCATCACAGAATCCCTAACCGTAAGAGGACCATTTGAAGATAAGAAAGACTGGCGCCATATATTATCCTGATGATGCTCGCCTGTATTAGTCCTAAGACTCAAATATAAGCAAATGTTAGATGGGAAAACCATTTTCAGAAATTGATGAAAGAAAAAGTTTGGATATAGTGAAATCTCAAAAATACAGCAGAGATAATTTTCACAAGTGGGAAATCTTCAAAGTGTGCAAATTTGAATACAATCAATACCTCTATAAAAGAAGAGGAAACAGAGCCACTTGTTCAGAGATCGAAGATGCACAGCTCTCTGAATTTCAAAAGCCAGATTTTCCTGAATAAAATTTTTCAGACGCAATCTCAGCTTTTGGATATCACGTATAACTTTGTCAAAGATCTCTGATAAAGTTGAAAACGCGTGAACTTCACTATTCCAACTACAACACTGTTGCCGACAAGCGTGGATGACAAAGTCACATCCACACCACTACCTGCTATTGGGGAAATCCCTATAGATGTCAATTTTCATCCTCCATGGCAAGGCACACATCCAAAACTCCTAACTCTCTCTCATTGCCGAAGATGCATCTGCAATCAAACCTCTCAACATACTCAGTTTTCTTTCTCTCAGAGAATACCTCTTCAAAACAAGTCATACCAGAGCAAGAGTATCACATATCATTAGGGACGAGAGCAAGAGTATCTCATATCATGCAATCTCCCTGTCCTTTCCTTTGTCCTTGTTCTTACTTGCAAAGACAAGGATAAAGAAAGCAATATGTCGGAACCTCCACTCAAACTCCCGGTAAGGAACTGACTGCCTGGAACCTTTCCTGATTGCTTACCTAACTCTCGAGTAGTCATCTTCAACTGTTGTTGGAGTTGGGTCTCTAGTCACCAAGAAGTGATGAACCATCCAAATGCAAGGGTTGCATTCCATTCCTACATCAGAGGGCAAATACTGCAGGAGAAGATGCCACACATGCATGGGGGAAAAGCAGGGAAAATACTACTTAAGCAAGGGGAGCAAGTAAGGAAAGTGGAAATGATACATTGAAGCATGTGGAGACAAGCGCAACAAACGCATGTTGACTCATCCCTGACAAAACCGAAGATCACTTGTCACATGAAGCTCTTCATGGTCCAATTTCATTCAAGATCAAGCCTCGAAGGTCCTTGAAGAAATCACAAGTCCGATTCAAGATCAAGTGTTCACCACCATTGAATCAAATTCCGCTTCAGATGAAAGGAGTAAATTCAGATATTTGGATCAAGTCTAGCAGAAGGTCCTCTAGCCCAGTTCAAGAACAAGCCTGTGGAAAGTTAACAACAAGTAAAGCACCTCTTTCGGCAACTCTTCTTACTAAGAGACTCAAGTAGAATGATCAACGATCAACTTAAATGATTTGAAAATAGGGGGAGATACTCATCAGGGGGAGCATCCAAAACAGATCAAGGTTTTAACGAGGTAACTGATGTTGATATATGGGCATCCAATGGGGAGTGTTGAAAATACTAGTGAAAAGTGAATGCCCATACAGATCTTGGAAGATTATTCAAAGTGTGTGCAAGATGATATTCAACAATGGCATTGTTATTGTCAATGTTCATGAATGTTGACATAGACTATGGAAACAAAATGCGTGTTTGTCAAAAGATGCGATGTAAATTTTCAAATTGTAAGAAATTGTGTGTATGGAGCCGCTCTATAAATAGAGTGCTCCAACTACAACAAACAACACACGAAAAACATACAGACAGAATCACGGAAGAGAAAAAGAGAGGAAGAGGAGAGGAGAAAAGAGAGAGTTATCTTTGTACTTTTATTATTTCAGATTACAATGAAAGCATCACTGCTGCTCCGAGGATGTACTCCAGTCACACCGACTGTAGATGAACCTCGTAAATTTTGTGTCTTGTTTATTTATTCCACTGCACCCACCATCAATTTTACAACAATTTTTGTGTTTTCTAGAAGTAGGCTATTTTTAACTTAGTTTTTGGGTTTCAAAATCACTCGAAATGTTTCTTGCTAAAAGCACAAGTTATGTGTTTCTTACTGAAAGCACTTCAAATGCTTTTTCGGAATTAACTTGCATTTTTATTAGGGTAAATTACACTTTCATACCTCACGTTTGGACTCTATTTCAAGTCCTTACAACATCTTTAAAACATTTTACTTTCATACCTTAAGTACTATTTTATTTCAAAATAAAACATCCGTTACATTTTTCATCCATTGATTCTTTAAATGCTGATGTGGCTGCCACATATATGACACGTGGTTGCCAAATGTCTGTCACGTGGCAAAAAAAAATTTTTAAATTTTTTTTATAAAAAACCTGAATTTTTACACATTAAAAAAAAAAAACCCCTAGCAACCACATTTGCAATCTACAAGAAGAAGAAGAAGCATCTGCAGCAAGAAGAGGGAAAAAAATAAAAAAAATTGAGCCTGACCCGCATTTGTAGCAAGAAGAAGAAGAGGAAGAGGAGGGAGAAGAAGAAGAAGTAGGAAGAGGGAAAAAAAAATGAGCGCGACCCGCATCTGCAGCAGGAAGAGGGAAAAAAAATAAAAAAAATGAGCCCGACCCGCATCTGCAGCAGGAAGAAGAAGAGGAAGAGGAGGGAGAAGAAGAAGTAGGAAGAGGAAAAAAAAAATTGAGCGCGACCCGCATCTGCAGCAGGAAGAAGAAGAGGAAGAGGAGGGAGAAGAAGAAGCAGGAAGAGGGAAAAAAAATTGAGCGCGAACCGCATCTGCAGCAGGAAGAAGAAGAGGAAGAAGAAGAAGAAGAAGCATCTGCAGCAGGAAGAGGGAAAAAAATATGAGCGCGACCCGCATTTGCAGCAGGAAGAAGAAGGGGAAGATGAGGGAGAAAAAGAAGAAGAAGAAGAAGAAGAAGAAGAAGAAGAAGCAGGAAGAGGGAAAAAAAAAACAATTGAGCGCGACTCGCATCTGCAGCAGGAAGAAAAAGAGGAAGGAGGGAGGAAGAAAAGAAAAAAAAAACCAACCCCCATGACCCTCCTCCCGTCCCCCTCTCCCCCTCGCCGGAGACCCAGCTCCCCCCTCTCCCCGCGCAACCCTCCTCCCTCCGCGATCTGGTGATTTTTAGTGTGGGTGAGTTTTGAAAATATTTTGAGTTTGAGATGATTTTTGGACTAATTTTGTGGTAGATCCACCTAATCTTGGCTGGGATTTTCGGGGGTGGTTGATGGGGGATTTTTAGGAGGGGTGGCTTGGGTGGGATTTTGGGATTTTTTTCTTTCTTTCTTCCTCCCTCTTCCTCTTCTTCTTCTTGCAGATGTGGGTCGCTGGGGTTTCATTTTTTTTTTTGTAAAAATTCAGGTTTTTTTTTTTTAAAATTTAATTTTTTTTTTGCCATGTTGCAGACATTTAGCAGTCACGTGGCATATATGTGATAGCCACGTCAACATTTAACGGATTAATGGATGGAAAATGTAACAGAGATATTATTTTGAAATAAAATAGTACTTAAGGTATGAAAATGAAATGTTTTAAAGATGTTGTAAGGAATTGAAATAGAGCCCAAATCTGAGGTATGAGAGTGTAATTTACCCTTTTTATTAATTAAGGTTTGGTTCCACAAAAACATTTTATTTAAAAGCGTCATTCAATTGTTGGAAAGCACTTGCCAAACGAACCCAAAAGTTAGATTCAAATAAAGCACTAAACATGCCCTTAGGTTCTCAGAATTTTTTTCTAGTGGTATGGGAAGATTTTGGGGTCGATGTGAGAGGGCTAGATTAGTCTCTGCCAGATTTATGTGTAAGAAATATGAATAAAGATTTAGAGATGGAATATTATGCCCGATGGCGCGCATGAACCTCGTCGGGAGCTTAATTTCCCATCCGTGCAAAAGTAGGAGACCCTTGTTAATTAATGCCGAGAGAGAAAGCAACCAGACGGACGTCAGCACTGGTGTGCAGGTGGACTATGTTCTCCAGGGATGTACTAGTTGGCACCCAGATGGCGAACACAAGTGAAATGAATCCATTCGTGAGGAAGTGCATACAGCATACTTCCAGTTCTGGAGATTGGTCTCGCATGCTCGGAAGAAACATCAGGGATCTGCATTCATATACAAATTTATTCCTCCACCTCCCTGGTGTAAATGTATCACTTTGTCAAAAAAATAATCCAGGAAAAATTAATTGTTTGTGAGACTAAAAAGGGTGTGTATCCCTATTAAAAATATCAACAATAACATCATCGTTATTTAAGATTTATTTGTTATGAATGTAATGAGACAACATAGAGTCATAGACGAGACAATCTAGTCAACCACATGTTAACATATCGGGAAGACAGTGATCGCGGATAGTTCTATTTGAATGCGTGTTTGTACTTTGATGTTGGTGGCCCTTTTTTTTCTTGATTTTAGGTTGAAAACCCGAGCAAATTTTTTTTCAGGGGTCACTCATTTAAACCTTCTGTTGATGCACAAAATCAGCGAGGATTTTGGTACAACAGAAAGTGTCAGGTTTGTGACCTTCGCTTGGTTGCTTCGATCACTAGTGAAGATAAGTACGTAAATGAATAGGGACAGGAAAGCAAACACAAGATGTACGTGGTTCACCCAGATCGGCTACGTCCACGGAGTAGAGGAGTTCTCATTAATTGTGAAGGGTTTACACAAATACATAGGTTCAAGCTCTCATTTTGTGAGTTCTAGTGAATAGTTTAGTACAAAATGACATTAGAGATTATTGTGGGAGAATGATCCCTATTTATAGAGGAGAGTTTCTAGTTTTGTTCTAACATCGACACGTGTCGTGTTGTGATTGGCTTCTGATGTTGACACGTGTCGAGCTATGATTGGCTTCTGATGTCGACACGTGTCGCATTGTGATTGGCCTCCTGGTTGAAGGGAAGCTCTTCTAGGTCCTTGACGGTATAACGTTGACCGGTGCTCAGTAGTTTCGGGATTGGTCAAGTATGGTACAAACAATGCTCCCCTAAGTTCCCGAGTGAGGGAAGCTCCTCGGTTGGGGACTTGTAAGATCCAAGCCATTGAGTAATCACGAAACTTCTAAGTACTGAAGTGTGGTATCATTTTCACGTGTCTTATCTGTCTCATATGTAGATGTGACATCTTCTCTGGAAGTACTTTTCCTCCATCCATGGGTGGTATCTTTAACCGATGAAGATGCACAAGGTAATGTATCAATTTCACTTGAAGCTTACTTGTAGTTTCGGACTTGGTCAAGTGCGATACAAACCTTATAGTAGGAGTCCCCCAAGTCGCTGAGCTAGGAGATCTGCCGAAAGAGGTGACGGACAAGGTAAGCAGTCAAACTTCCAAGCAAGCAACCCAGGATCGGAGGTTCGACTTCGGCTTCCGGTTGATTGTTCTCCTTCTCCTTGTCTCTCATTCAACTGCCAGGATAAGGAGAAGCAAATGGAGAAGAGATGATATGAGATACTTTTGCTTTTGAAGAAGTAACTTTCCACAGGCTTATTCTTGAACTGTGCTGGAGGGTTTTTTGGTTCCCTTCAGAGTATAAGGCCAACTCAAGAATTTGAGGGTCAAAACAAGTCCATCAAATCTAGAGTACGTTCGACCTTGATGATATGGGATACTTTTGCTGTTGATGGAATAATGAATGTGGTATGGAAATGTGTCGTGCTGTAGTGATCTGTTTCAGCTCACCGTTGAACCTTCTGCTTCAATCTTTTGCATGGCAGAAGTGGTGTGCAACCTTTGCATTTAAATGGTCCTTCAGAACATTCCTTCATAGTGACTTATCCACGCCTGGCAGCTTCAGTGTAAAGAGCCAATATCTGATCAACTGTCATGAGGTATTTGCCGGTGGAATTCGTGACCTTGACAGCAGTTGAGGATGAGTACTCGAGAGCAATGCTAAGTAAGCAACCAGGCAAAGGTTCCAGGCAGTCAGTTCCAGATTGGAGGTTTGATTTCAGGTTCCGACTGACTGCTCTCTTTCTCCTTGTCCTGCAGGTGTGGACAAGGACAAAGACAAAGATAGGGAGAAAGCATGATATGGGATACTCTTGCTTTCGACCCTGATGATATGAGATACTCTTGTTCTTGGTGTGGCTTATTTGCTGAGGTATTATCGGGGGGAAATAAAGCTGAGTATTTCGAGAGGTTATGTTGAGGGTGCCTTCTCGAATGCGAGAAAGGGTTGAGCATTTTTGCAGGTTTGCTTGTCCGTTGAGGAGGGAGGTCGATGTATATAGGGATTTCCCAATAACAAGTAGTAACGCTATTCCTTTACCCTTCTTGGTCACAGCAATGTAGTGGGAGCTGCCAGCTTCACGTGTTTTAACTTTGTCAGAGCACTTTGAAAAAGTGGTATGTGGTATCTGGAAAGCTGATGTTACGTGTGAAGATTACAGACAAGCTTTATCTAAGGAAATCTGGCTCTCGAAGTTCTGAGAGTTGTGCCTCTTCGGTTTTCGAACAAGCAATCCCGTCGAGGATCTGACTCTCGAGATTCGGAAAGCGGTGCTACTTCGGTTTTTGAGAAAGTAATTATGTTGGAAGTCTTTTCTTGAATGTGAGTAAAGGTTGGACGTTCTTGCCAACCTGTCTTGCCGCAAAACACGGAGGTCGACACACATAGGGACTTTCCAGTTGTCAAGCAGTGGTGCTGTTCCTTTACCCTTGTGTGTAATAGTAGGGTAGCTGGAACTTCGAAATTCTCGTGCCTAAACTTTGTCAGAGATCTTTGACAAAGTTATATGTGGTACCCGAGGAGTTGATGGTGTATGTGGAGAGCGGTGATTGAACAGTAAGATTCACGTGCTTTCTACTTCACCAGAAATCTTCGACAGATTGCCCGTAATTTCCGCAAAGTTGAGTGTGCATGTGACAGGTGCTGACGAGGCTGAAAAAGCAGGTGCTTCTTCGATTTCTGAGATCGGCCCTCATGGTCTCTGAGTAGCCCAGCTTTTGAGAAAGCAAACGCCTCTTCGATTTCTGAAGCTCCGTCGAGTGCAGATTTTTATAGAGGCTGGCATTAAGTTCCACATCACACTTGAATCTCTACCAGTAGAAGCTCCCTTCTTGCACTTCTAAGATCTTGATTTGTCTGACCTCTTCCCTCTTCAACACATTTGAAAATGTCTGGACCCTCCGACCGTCGTTTTGACTTGAACTTTGGAGAAGAGACAGCCACGCCTTCTCCAGACAACATATGGCGCCCATCCTTCATATCCCCTACTGGTCCTCTTACCGTTGGGGATTCTGTGATGAAGAATGATATGACCGCTGCAGTGGTGGCTAGGAACCTTCTCACTCCCAAAGATAACAGACTACTTTCCAAACGGTCTGATGAGTTGGCTGTTAAGGACTCTCTGGCTCTTAGTGTTCAGTGTGCAGGTTCTGTGTCTAATATGGCCCAACGCCTATTTGCTAGAACCCGCCAAGTTGAATAATTGGCTGCTGAAGTGATAAGTCTCAAACAGGAGATTAGAGGGCTCAAGCATGAGAATAAACAGTTGCACCGGCTCGCCCATGACTATGCTACAAACATGAAGAGGAAGCTTGACCAGATGAAGGAATCTGATGGTAAGGTTTTACTTGATCATCGGCGGTTTGTGGGTTTGTTCCAAAGGCATTTATTGCCTTCGTCCTCTGGGGCTGTACCTGGTAATGAAGCTTCAAATGATGAACCTCCAATGCCTCCTCCTTCTGGGGTTTTGTCAAGTACTGAGGCTCCGGATAACCACCCTCCGGTGCTTTCTCTTTCTGGGGCTCTACCGACTGCTGAGACTTCCCCTAAGCAACCTTTGTGAAGGCTCCCTTTTGTTTGTTTATTTTGACTCATGTGTATGTACATATTTGTGGCTTATCGAAAATATTAATAAATAAGCTTTGCTTCATTTCAACATATTGTGTTAAATACACCAAAGCCTTCTTCAGAAAGTTCTTTGAATTTTTTCTTTTGTTGAAACCTGTATTGTTGAAGCTTTGTGAGTGAAGCGTGTAGTTTGAGATAGTGTTCCCTTAATTTCCCGAGTGAGGAAAACTTCTCTGTTGGAGACTTGAAAAATCCAAGTCACTGAGTGGTTATGAGACTGCCGAGTATCAAGGTGCATTAGCATATGGTGGGAGTCCCCCAAGTCTTCAGGCGAAGAGAGTTGCCGAATGAGGTGTCTCGCTTGTTACTAATTTGTCAAAGTAACGAATCCTTGTTTCGATGTCACACATTCGTATATGCCTTATCTAAAAATATTTCCAACTTTTGTGTGTTTGATACTGCATGCTATTGACTAGACAAGATCAAGTGCAATTAGTAGCTTTTCTCTCTTTTTCATCTTTTCTTTGGTGGAATTGCTTTTCGTTTCCACTAATCAGCCTGAGTGGATGCAAGATAACACCATTCTCTATAGCTCAGATTGCAAAGTCGTCTTCATGAAAGTTGTTCCTTATCTTGTGAACTACAACATATCCAAATTTGAGATCCATCGGAGTAGTACAACTTCCGAAATTCAAGTATGATGAGTAACTGTTCATCAATTTTCTGTTAACCCGTCAGACTTGTTGTGAGCTTCGAAACTCCATTTTCTCTTGTTCAGATCAACATACTTTCTTCATCGAAGTTGTTCCTCATCATCTCTTCCATAGCATATCAAAAATTCAGAACAAACTAACGGTTGAATATTTTCAGATCTTCGAAACACCACATCAGCTTTGAAGCTTGCAGAAATCTGACCGTCATGTTTGGAGCTTCAACACTCTAACTTCCGTCACTCAAATAGAAAAATTTCCTTCGTGAAAGTTGGTCATCTGCTCAAGAACTATAAGATGTCCAAAATTCAGCTCCACTGGAATTAGCTTCGCACTATCTTGATGAAGAGTGTATGAAGCTTTTATGTGTTTTGGTGTTGAAATTTGGTATTGTAGGTGAAGTTTTGGTGTTGAAGCTTTGTTGGGCATCATGAATTGATTTTGCTTCACACTATCTTGATGAAGAGTGTGTGAAGCTTTTATATGTTTTGGTGTTGAAATTTTGTATTGTAGGTGAAGCTTTGGGGTTGAAGCTTGATAGGTGAAGCTTTGGTGTTGAAGCTTTATAGGTGAAGTTTTGGTGTTGAAGCTTTATAGGTGAAGCTTTGGTGTTGAAGGGTTGAAGCTTTATAGGTGAAGCTTTGGTGTTGAAGCTTTATAGGTGAAGCTTTGGGGTTGAAGCTTTATAGGTGAAGCTTTTGTTGGCACCATAAATTAATTTTGCTTCACACTATCTTGATGAAGATAGTGCAAAGCTTTTGAGATTGATATTTGTCCTCCATTGATGAAGCTTTTGTTGGCACCATAAATTGATTTTGCTTCACACTATCTTGATGAAGATAGTGCAAAGCTTTTGAGATTGATATTTGTCCTCCATTGATGAAGCTTTTGTTGGCACCATAAATTGATTTTGCTTCACACTATCTTGATGAAGATAGTGCAAAGCTTTTGAGATTGATATTTGACCTCCATTGATGAAGCTTTTGTTGGCACCATAAATTGATTTTGCTTCACACTATCTTGATGAAGATAGTGCGAAGCTTTTGAGGATTGTAGTTGTGTTCCATTGATGAAGCTTTGTTGAATTTCCCAATTTCCAATTTCCTCTTTTTTTTTCTTTTTTTTTGTTGTTGTTGTTGTTTTTTTTTTTTTTTTTTTTTTTTTGTTTTTTTTGTTTTTTGGGAAAACTAGAAATTTGAAAATGTGGGAAAGACAACGTATACAAATTTTGCTTCCATACTGTTAAGCGAGAGATTGTGATGCAAGCCACATCTTGTAGTAGTCGAAGGTTTGGATGAACCATATAAATTGAATTTGCTTTGAACAGTCTTGATCAAGAGCGTTTGAAGCTTTCTATGAGTTGTAGTGTTTGCATTGTTACAGAGGAGAAATGTCTGAAGCAGATGCAAGAGGGCTGAAGAGCTTGATCTTCGTATACCATGCATTGAAGCCATTGTTGGCTTGCAATAAGACTTTGTTGGTGACTATAGCTCTTGTTAGGCATAAGTGCTCCCCTAGTTGAGTTGTAAAGCTTGATGGTTTTTTATTATTTATGAATGCTAGGAGTTCACATGTACAAGTTGTACCACTCGTCTTCTGGTTAATGGAATGAATGGTAGGTTGCTTTCATCACTTGGTTGGTGGTACGAATGTGAATTCCTTAATCACCTTTCATCACATTTCATCACCTGGTTGGTGACATGAAGGAGAGTACGCGTTGTACATTTCATCACCTGGTTGGTGGTATGAAGGAAAGTACGCGTTGTACATTTCATCACCTGGTTGGTGGCATGAAGGAAAGTACGCGTTGTACATTTCATCACCTGGTTGGTGGCATGAAGATGAGTTCCTTCTTCACCTGATTGGTGATAAGAGTGGCAAGTTTCCAAATAATATTAGAGTACGGGTTGTACATTTCATCACCTAGTTGGTGGTACGAAGGTGAGTTCCTTCATCACCTAGTTGGTGAGAATAAGGGCAAGGTGTCGAGACACATTGTAGCAAATGTCGAATGACACAAAGTGTGTTGAACCCTTTCGAAGCACAGTTGGCTTATGTATGGATGTGTTGGAATGTATGATGTTTATGCATGAATGTGTTGGAATGTATGATGTTTATGCATGAATGTGTTGGAATGTATGATGTTTATGTATGAATGTATTGGAATGTATGATGTTTATGTATGAATGTGTTGGAATGTATGATGTTTATGTATGAATGTGTTGGAATGTATGATGTTTATGTATGAATGTGTTGGAATGTATGATGTAGATCCTTTGTATAGTCTTGTTGACACATACTTAGATTTTGTTTTGTATTGGAAACATTTGCGTTGAAGCTTCAACACTTGAGTGTTTCATTGCTCAGAATGGAAAAGAGTTTATGGCCGAGTTGGCTAAATCACCTCTTTATTGAATTCATACCAAATGGTCTTTGTTACATAGGATGTCGAACGGCTGTAGCTTAACACTTGTACAATGTGAGTATATTTGTAATAGTACTTCAAGTGGTCAGCATTCCATGGATGGCCAAGGGTCTTGCCGTCGGAGTTTCTGAGCTTGTAGGAGCCAGGGCGGCTGATGCCGACGACCTCGAATGGTCCGTCCCAGTTAGGACTGAGTGTTCCTTCACTCGGGACTCTATCACAGAGTAATCTTTTCTTCAGTACCCAGTCTCCCACTTTGAAAGAGCGAGGTTTGACCCTTGAGTCGTAGTAGTTGGAGATGCGCTGCTTGTAGGCGACATTCCTCAGGTGAGCCTGATTTATGTGTTCCTCGACTAGATCCAGGTTGAGGGTGAGTTGCTTGTCGTTCTCACTCTGTATGTAGTTCTGGATTTGGTATGTTGCTTGCTCAAGCTCAACTGGGACAACTGCTTCTGTACCAAAAGCAAGTGAGAATGGAGTTTCTCCTGTGGAAGTCCGATATGAAGTGCGGTATGACCAACGGACTTGGGGTACAAATTCTGGCCAACAACCTTTAGCTTTGTCCAAGCTAGTTTTCAGAGTGCGCTTGATTATTTTGATAACGGCCTCGACTTGTCCGTTAGACTGGGGATGGGCTGGAGAGGCAAAACATAAGTTGATGTTGAACTTAGAGCAGAACATCTTGAACTTCTTGTTATCGAACTGCCGCCCATTGTCCGTGACTATCGCATTGGGAATGCCGAATCTGCAAAGGATGTTCTTCCATACGAAGTCTTCTATTTTTCCCTCAGTAATGGTTGCCAAGGGTTCTACTTCAGCCCACTTTGTGAAGTAGTCAACTGCAACGATTGCATAGCGGACCTTGCCTTTCCCTGCAGGCATTGGGCCGATCAAATCAAGTTCCCATTGGGCGAAGGGCCAAGGGCTAATCATAGGAGTGAGCGGCTCGGGAGGGGAGTGAGGGATAGTTGCGTAGCGTTGACACTTATCACATGAGCGAGATATTCTGATGGCATCTTGGTGGAGTGTTGGCCAATAGTATCCTTGGCGAAAAGTCTTGTGTGCTAGGGATCGAGACCCAGCATGATCTCTGCAGACTCCTTCATGTATTTCCCGAAGGACAATTTCCGCCTCCGCAGGTGTAAGGCATCTTAGGTATGGCAGGGTGAAACCGCACTTGTAGAGTTGGTCATTAATGATCAGGTAGCGGGCAGACTTGTATCGAATCTGCTTAGCTTGGACTTTGTCAATTGGGAGGGTGCCATGAGCAAGGAATTTATAAATTGGGGTGATCCAACTATCTTCTTGTTGTAAATTGCACACCTCCACGACCATGGTGCTTGGTTCTGCCAACAATTCGACATGAATTTTTCTCCCAATCTTGTCTTCCACTGCCGAGGCGAGGCGAGCCAAAGCGTCTGCATGACTGTTTGCCGCTCGAGGAACTTGGGTGATTTGGTAGTGGAAGTGCTTGAGCAAAAGTCGCGTTTGCGCAAGATATGCTGCCATGGAGCTATCCTTAGCATCAAAGTTGTTTGTGACTTGGTTGACCACTAATTGGGAGTCACTGAAGATATCAATTCGTTTAACCCCAAGGTGTTTGGCCAAACGTAAGCCTGCTAGAAGGGCTTCGTATTCGGCCTCGTTGTTCGATGCCTTGAATTTGAAACGAAGAGCGTATTCCATCGCCACTTTGTCGGGGGTAGTGAGGACTAATCCTGCTCCGCAGCCCTGTTGGTTGGATGAGCCATCAACATACAGACTCCATGCTGGGGTCGTTGATTCTACTTTCTGAGCTTCCGATGGTAATGAAGCTACTGCTTCAGGTGTAGAAGCAATGTCAACAGGATATGTGAAGTCGGCGATGAAATCTGCTACTGCTTGACCTTTTTCGGCTGGTTTTGGTTGGTAGGAGATGTCAAACTCACCCAATGCTATCGCCCATTTGATCATTCGTCCAGACGTGTCAGGACTCTCGAGTATCTGTCGAAGAGGGTGATTGGTAAGCACGATGATGGCGTGTGCTTGGAAATAAGGGCGAAGTTTCCGAGCAGACATGACCAATGCTAGAGCTAATTTCTCAATGTTGGAGTATCGTGTCTCCGCATCTTGTAGGGCCTTGCTAGCGTAGTAGACGGGCCGTTCGACACCACTGTCCATTCGAATAAGAACAGAACTGACTGCTGAAGCCGAAACCGATAGATAGATGATGAGAGTGTCACCAACTTCTGGTTTGGAGAGCAGAGGGGCTTTACTCATGTACTCTTTGAGGTTCCTGAATGCCTTGGCACATTCCTCCGTCCATGTAATGTACTTCTTATTTCCCTTGAGTGCTTTGAAGAAATGAGCACATCTGTCTGTGGCCTTAGAGATGAATCTGGTTAAGGCTGCCACCTTGCCAGTAAGGCTTTGGATGTCTTTTGAAGTTATTGGCTCTTTCATGTCGAGGATTGCTTTGATTTTTTCAGGGTTAGCTTCAATGCCTCGTTGGCTAATCATGAAGCCTAAGAATTTGCCAGAGCCCACGCCGAAGGCACATTTGTTGGGGTTCAACCTCATTCGATACCTCTTTAGAATGGTGAAAGTTTCAGATAGGTTGGTGATGTGTTGGTCAGCATGTTTGCTTTTGACTAGCATATCATCAACGTAAACTTCCATGCTCTTCCCAATTTGTTCGGCGAACATTGAATTGACCAGTCTCTGATAAGTTGCTCCTGCATTCTTTAGGCCGAAAGGCATGACTTTATAGCAATATAGTCCCCTGTCAGTAGTGAAGGCCGTGTGTTCTTGGTCTGAGGGGTTCATGAGGATTTGGTTGTATCCTGAATAAGCGTCCATGAAGCTCAAGAGCTCACACCCTGCCGTAGAGTCTATAAGTCTATCAATGAGAGGAAGGGGGAAACTATTATTCGGGCATCCTTTGTTTAGGTCGGTGTAGTCGACACACATTCTCCACAAGACCTTTTGAAGCAGGAGACTTTCCTTGGTCGGATTTTTCTTAACAAGGACAACATTTGCTACCCATGTTGGGTAATTGACTTCACGGACGAAGCCTATGTCCTTGAGTTTTTCAACTTCTGCTTTCATCGCCTCGTATCGTTCAACATCATAAGATCTTCGCTTTTATTTTACTGGTTTAGTCTTGGGATCAATACTCAAGTGGTGACAGATGATATCGGGAGAGATGCCCGGCATATCTTTATATGACCAAGCGAAGACCTCGGCGTTCTCTTGCAAAAAGGAGATCAGCGACAACCGAAGGGGTGGTGACAAAGTTGTGCCAATCTTCACCATGCGGTCTGGATAGTCTTTGGAGATAGAGACCTTTTCTAACTCTTCAGCGGGTTGTGCTTGCTGGGTGAAGGAGTCATCTCGAGGGTCGTCGGGTTGACTGTTGCCATCCTGAAGACCCGAGTTGGATTCATCTGGACTGGTCTTTACGACTTGGTTATGTATAAAGAGAGTCTCCTTGGGGACAGGCAGGTGTTGTTGTTTGACTGAAGTGTTGTAACATGATCGAGCACTAAGTTGATCTCCCCTGATGTACCCATTGCCGAAAGGGGTTGGAAACTTCATCAACAACATATGTGTGGATACCATGGCCTTGAGATCATTGATGCCTGTGCGCCCAAAGATGACATTGTATGCCGTCGGGCAGTTGACCACTAGGAAGTTAGTGGTAATAGTAGTTGTGTAGGGGCCTGTACCAATGGTGAAGGGTAAGTGTATACTCCCTAAAGGTTGCACGATATCGCCAGAGAAGCTTATCAGAGGAGAAATCGAGCGATCGAGCAAGTGTTCATCTACATTAAGTGCCTTGAAAGCTTCAGCAAACATGATATTAACTGAAACACCTGTGTTTATCAGGATTCGTTTCACATCAAAATTTGCTATGTGAGCTTCCACGATCAGCGGGTCATTGTGAGGGTAGATGATACCTCTTTCTTCCTCAGGGTAGAAACATATTGGATCCCAGTTAGGCTTTTGATACTTGCCTCATCTGATGTCTTCCACGTGAAACACTTGATGGCCAGGTCTCAAAGTTCGTTCACTGCTTTTCATGGCCCTATTGGAAGATTCAGACATGGGTGTGCCGCCGCTTATGGAATATATCACATTCACCTGGCGTTGGTTACGGTTATCCCTTGGAGGGTGAAGGAGGAACTGATCAATTTTTCCTTCACGTGCCAAAGCTTCAATATGGTCACGGAGGATAATGCACTTCTCACTATCATGGCCATTATACTCGTGGTAGCAGCAAAACATGCCCGTGTTCTTCGTGGACTTGTAATCTGGCTGTCTTGGCTTTGGCTTTGGTATCAGGTGAGCTATACTGGGGTAGATGGCAGCACATGTAGCATTCAAATAGGTGTATGTCTCATACCTCGGGGTAGGGCCTGTCTTGACACATGATTGGCCCACTGCGTTGACTGCCTGGGGGCGGGCATTATTGTGACGATATCCTGAGTTATCACGATAGTGCCCCTTATTCTTTTTATTAAAATGAGATTGGTGAGGATGGAAGTCTTTCCTTTTGCCCTGAGATTGATATGTCTGCTGACTTGGCGAAGCATTAAATGAGGCAGGGGGTGTGCTGCTACCATTTGGAAGGTTGAGGTCTTTTCATTTGGTTGGATCTGGCGTCCACTCCCTACTTGCTGATAAGGGGTGACTGTAGGGGGTTTCCCTTGATATGTCCTTGCCTCGGCGGAGGCATGGTTGTAAGCTTGTGTCATCACCTCAGAGTAAGTCTTCCAAGTGTTGGCATTGATCATGTACTTGAAGAAACAGTCACGTAAGCCTGCCGTGAAAGCCTTGAGGGCGGTCTTGTCATCTGCCTCAGCGCAGCGAGAATACTCATAGCTGAAGCGGCCAGCGTACTTTCGTAATGACTCGTCCGGCTTCTGGCGAATAGTGTACAAGTCATCTGCGGAATGCAAGCGATCGGTCTGGAAGATGTGTTGAGAGACAAACAGCTTCCTCAACTCTTCAAATGAGTCTACTGTCTCAGGTGGAAGACGGCAATACCAGTTTAAAGCTCCGCCAGAGAGGGTGGAGGGGAAAAGAAGGCACCGTTATTCGTCGGTGTGTCCCCGGTATACCATGGTGGACTCAAAGAGGTTAAGGTGTTCAATCGGGTCTTCCCTTCCAGTATAGAGCTGTAAGTCAAGCTTCTGCTTTGTCTTTGCTTGGAAGGGAGTGTTGAGGATCCTTCTTGTGAGAGGGCCAGGCCTGGGTTGGTTCCAGTCAGGTATCTCGGCTTGACGTTCAGCCTTCAGCTTGTTTACTTCCTCAAGGAGCTGCAGGACAAGGGGGTCCTAAGCGGAGTCGTGCACCACCGAAGTTTTCTTCTTTAAGTCCCCATCGCCTCTTGGAAGTAGGAAAGTTTGATCAAGATAGCGTGATCTTTCTCTGGACTCGCCACACTGACTTCTAGAGTGAGTATGTCGGAATGTTTCCGAGTCCCCAGTACCTTCATATTCTTCTGGGACTTGTTGCCCATTCTCTAGATTGGCGGCTGGCCTGGGTCGTGGAAGAGGATCGAGTCTTTCAGAAACCCTTGGGTCATTGATCTTCGAGCTTATGTGGATGGGATTCTCTCGACGTTGCTTTAGGAAGTCTCGACAATCGCGATAGACAGCTTTTGATCCTTCCACTCCCTCTGTAAGAAGGTGTTTTCCTCTACTTCTCCTGCTTCGGGTTGAAGCAGCTGGGTTGAGAGAAGTCTCATGTTGATTATCACATTGATGTGTAGCTCGATCCCTATCAGGGATGTCCGTGTCGGATATTGGCGACCCTCCGTGTTGGGGGGCATTCAGTTGATTGTTGACCTCAACAGGGGCGACGAGCTTATATGTTTGAGCCTGCCTAGCCTCGTGAAGCATCTCGAAAAGTTTTTCATATTGTTCCTGGAAGACTTCATTCTTCATCGCTATCTTGTTGTTCTGAACCTCTAGCTCATCGACTTTAGCTTGAAGAGTAACTCTATTTCCTTCCTGCTTTCGTTGCTTCATACTAGGTCCAGCGGGGGTGTCATTCTGTGTGCTGTGGCTTCTTTCGCTCCCCATGTCGGAGAGAGATGCTTGTCCAAAAGAAAGTGTACGAATGGTGGAAACCAGCTTGACAGAGCTGTAGAGAGTAGGAATAAGTGTGTTTCCCACAGACGGCGCCAAATGTTGATGCACAAAATCAGCGAGGACTTTGGTACAACAGAAAGTGTCAGGTTTGTGACCTTCGCTTGGTTGCTTCGATCACTAGTGAAGATAAGTACGTAAATGAATAGGGACAGGGAAGCAAACACAAGATGTACGTGGTTCACCCAGATCGGCTACGTCCACGGAGTAGAGGAGTTCTCATTAATTGTGAAGGGTTTACATAAATACATAGGTTCAAGCTCTCATTTTGTGAGTTCTAGTGAATAGTTTAGTACAAAATGATATTAGAGATTATTGTGGGAGAATGATCCCTATTTATAGAGGAGAGTTTCTAGTTTTGTTCTAACATCGACATGTGTCGTGTTGTGATTGGCTTCTGATGTTGACACGTGTCGAGCTGTGATTGGCTTCTGATGTCGACACATGTCGCATTGTGATTGGCCTCCTGGTTGAAGGGAAGCTCTTCTAGGTCATTGACGGTATAACGTTGACCGGTGCTCAGTAGTTTCGGGATTGGTCAAGTATGGTACAAACACCTTCTATCCTCACGTACATTTTCTAGTCTCTTAAATGAAAATTGTACTTTCATATAAAATAAAATTTAAAAAAAAAAAAAAAACAAGGAGTATTTGCTACTTCACAATGATGCATCGCAATTTGCAAGAGTAACAATTATGAGAGTAGAAAACTAGCCAATTTATCATTTGCATTACGGTAGAAAACTAGCTAGTGGAAGACTAACAAAGCTTCCACTAAGGTAGAAAACTAGCTAGTACAAAACTAGCTAACATTCCACTGAGGTAGAAAACTAGATAATGAGTCTTTACGTTTTACTTTCTACCGGGGCCGAACATTTCATAACTAACGTGTAAGCCACTTTATGTTTTCTATGATAATTCTCTTTGTTTTATTATTTTTTATTCAGTTTGGTTCTTTTACTAGATGATTTTTTTAGTCTGTCGGAAATACGGCACGGTACACATGTAATAAGACAACGGATAATTTTTTTTTTCTTTCAAATTTCTAATAAATTGTATTGTTACACTTAGTGTACCAGACCGTCTTTCTGACAACCTGAAAGTTTCTCCTTTCACTTAACCTGCAAGCTTGACATGGCTTTCTAAATACCTAATGAAGAAGAGTAATGCCACACGTAACACATTTTTCATATCACATTTGTACCACTCATCTAATAGAGGTGAACCCATTAATACATCTAGATTCATCTCCGTTAGAGAGGAGATACAAATATGATATGAAAAATATGGTAAGAGTAGAATTTCTGATTTAAAAATTATTGCAGGTGCCGAAGCCCAAAACCATCAACCACGGCATGTACGCAGAAACGATCAAAGCGATTTGGGTTTTTCCGCACCATATTTTGATCTCCCTGACGCTAAAATTTACTCCTTTTGTTGCATCGATTTACGTTACTAAGGATAGATAAATATCCAGAGCTTTATTTTTCAGCCTAGCTAAAATGGAGTTCTCAAGTATTCATTTTAGCATTTGGTTTATTTTCATGCAACCACTCTTTCTTCTCTTTCTTGTAGCTCTGCCTCCTCCTCGTGTTTAGTGGGAAATGAGGTGGATAGACTTTCCTTGCTTGCCTTCAAAGCTGAAATCCGATACCCTGGGCATCCTTAGCTCTTGGAATGAATCCCTCCACTTCTGTCATTGGCCAGGCATTATATTGATTTTAATGTATATTTCATAAGAAAGAACCAGCTACAAGGACAACATATATATGAAAAGAAAACGGGCAGGAGAGTGGAGCTGGAAAGGAGGAGAATAATGGCAGCAATGGCAGCATCATTATGACCTTCCTGGCAGCTAAACAAAGCATCATTGTGTCCTCCACTCTCTCTAACTTAAACTATTAATTAGCTTTACAAAGCTGGTGGAATAACAACCAGCTAACATAGCACTAGGATGAGCTGTTATCTATCGAAGAACTTAAACAAATGGTTGCATTATCATTGAACCCTACGGACCCTTTGAACCCTACGGACCCTTCTTGCATTATTCTTCCAATATTCTTCCAACATTGAACCCTACTTCCAATACTCCCCCTCAAGCTGGATCCAGAAGATTGATGGATCCAAGCTTGGAGAGGAGCCTTTGAAACTGATGAGAAGCCATAGGTTTGGTGAAAATATCAGCTAGTTGATCGGAGCTTTTTACATAATGCGTCTGAATCACCTGCGACTGTACTTGTTCACGTACATAGTGACAGTCGACTTCAATATGTTTCGTCCTTTCATGAAAGACGGGATTTGATGCTATGTGCATGGCAGCCTGGTTGTCACACAATAAGGTCATTGGTTGAGCTGTGAACACACCTAAGTCACATAAAAGTTCTTTTAGCCATATCAACTCACACGCGGTTGAGGCCATTGCACGATATTCAGCTTCGGCACTTGATCTTGCGATGACAGTTTGTTTTTTGCTCTTCCACGTGACCAAATTACCACCAACAAAGGTACAGTAACCAGTGGTGGACTTGCGATCGATGGCGTTTCCTGCCCAATCTGCATCGCAGTACCCCATTATTTGAGTGTTGTCATTCTTTGCCATGAGGATGCCACGACCAACGAACCCTTTTAAGTAACGTAAGATCCTTTTTACAAGGTTTAGATGCTCGATGGTGGGGGAGTGCATGAACTGACTGGCGATACTTACTGAATATGATATGTCCGGTCTGGTGATTGTTAGGTAGATCAGCTTGCCGACAAGCCTCTGATAGAAGCTGATATCCGAGAGTGGCGTGCCTCCCAAGTCAAGTTTGAGCTTGCTATCAAGAGGGGTAAGTGCAGGCTTAGCCTCACTCATATTAGCTTCCTTGAGTAGATCCATGACGTATTTCCGTTGATTAAGAAATAGTCCCTTGTGTGAAGATGCCATTTCGATTCCAAGAAAATACTTCAACACCCCGAGATCTTTAACTGCAAATCTTTGTTGAAGTGATTGTTTGAGTGTGGAGATTTCTGCATCATTATCACCTGTGATTATTAAGTCATCCACGTATATCAACACAACTAATTTGCTCACAGCTCCCGTGCGAACAAATAATGATGAATCTGCATTACTCCTTTTGAAACCCACACTATGAAGAACGGAACTTAGTTTTGCATACCAAGCACGAGGCGATTGCTTCAATCCATAAATCGACTTATGTAATTTACACACCAAATTAGGTTCCTGGCTTTGAGGGTGTCCTGGTGGCAATGTCATATAGACCTCTTCTTCAAGATCACCATGTAGAAAGGCGTTCTTCACGTCCATTTGGTACATGGACCAACCTTTATTGACAGCAATAGACAATAGAACCCTAACTGAGTTCATTTTTGCAACAGGAGCAAATGTTTCTTTGTAATCCACCTCAAATGTTTGAGTGAATCCTCGAGCCACCAGCCTAGCTTTATGCCTCTCAATTGAACCATCAGAATTAAACTTGATCGTATAGATCCATTTGCAGCCCACTGCCCTTTTTCCTTTTGGAAGTTTGGTGATGCTCCAGGTTTTGTGTTGGTCTAGTGCTTTGAGTTAATCTCGCATTGCTTCTTTCCACACAGCTTGGTTGTTAGCCTCATGAAAGTTTTGAGGCTCACTGTGACTTGAAATGGTGTTAAGAAAGGCAGCATGAGATGGAGTTACCTTTTGATACGACACGCAATTGGAGATTGGATGCCTCGGTTTATATGTGACAAAATCTTGAAACCTTGTGGGAGGTTGTCTATCACGCCGAGGATTGCGTCGAGGTACTGGAGAAGTTGTTTCATCCTCGTTCAAGTTATCAGCCACACTTTGAAGATTTCCTTGATTGCCGTTGTCATCATCATGCACAGAACCATCAGGATTAGTGCCTTTATCGTTGACTTCAGTGAGAGGTGTAGGAGATGCATCGGTGATGTCATGGTTATACACTCTGTCATTTGAATCATCTGGAATGCTGATTCTTGGTAGAGGAAGCAGGTCTAAGATACACTCCCCCTGACTTGTGGCTTCATGTGATTTGCTGAAAAAAGGGTTAGCTTCATGGAATCGAACATCTTTGGATACAATTATTTTTCTTAGTTGAGGATCATAGCACTTATATCCTTTTTGTGTTGATGAATAACCGAGAAAAACACATTTGAGAGCTCTAGGATCCAATTTAGATGCTCGATGGTGTGACTAAACATGTACAAAACAGACACAACCAAAGACTCTAAGATGTGAAAGATCGATTTTTCTTCCTTTCATAACTTCAAGGGGAGATTTAAACTCTAAGACTCGGCTAGGAAGTCTATTGATGATGTATACAGCCGCCATGACTCCTTGGGACCAAAATCTCTTTGGTACATTCATTTGTAACATTAATGCTCTCGTTTTTTCCAGTATGTCACGATTTTTTCTTTCAGCTACACCATTTTGCTGAGGTGTGCCAACACAACTGGTTTGATGCATGATACCATGCTTGCTCAAATATTGTGACATGATATGGGACATATATTCGGTGCCATTGTCAGATCTTAAGGTTTGAATTTGAGAGGAAAAATGGTTTTTAACAAGGTTGTGAAAATCCTTAAAAACTTCTATCACTTCACTCTTAGACTTTAAAAGGTACAACCATGTGGCTCTAGAGAAATCATCAACAAAGATTACATAATACTTATAACCATCAAAAGATTCAAACGTTGGTCCCCATACATCTGAGTGAACTAGTTCGAAAACTTTACTAGTCTTAGATGAGGATGAGTGAAAAGGCAATCTAGTGGCTTTAGACAAATGACATGTTTCACACTGAATTAAATCATTTCCTAAGTTTGGAAACAAAGATGACAAAACAGGTTGGGAAGGATGAGCTAAACGTTGATGCCACAATTGACTATCCTGGGATGGATTGGACTTGGCTTGAAATCCTCTGGGACTGCTCTTTGATATGTAATAGAGACCATCTAGGTAAAACCCTTCACCAATCGTCTTCTTGGTGAGACAATCCTGAAAAATGACATTGTGAGAAGAGAAGATGGTTAAACAATTTAAGGTGTTTGTGATTTTTCCCACAGATAGAAGTTGAAATGGAAAAGAAGGAACATATAAGGCTACTGACTCAATTTTGTCCGACATTAAGTGGATATTTCCCTTGCCTAAAACCTTAGAACTCTCACCATTTGCAGTTGAGACTTGAGAAGGTTGTGAAATTTTTTCAAACTTGTGAAACTTAGAAACATGGTTGGTTATATGATCTGTGGCACCCGAATCAACAATCCAAAAATCATGCATCATATTTATATTAAGAGCAGTTTTGAAAGCAGTCATGATACCTAGCATGTCATTTCGGGGCATATGTTGTGTGTCTGTTAAGAAACCATTGAACTTGCCTAGCAAAGCTGTTGAGTTTCCATCTTCAAAACCAATCGTGTGATCACTCTTAATCCCTTCCTTTTTGCTTTGAAGATATGCTGCAAAATCATTTATGAGTGCAGCCGGATTTGCTGTGAAGCTCTTGAGTGCATCAGACCCATGTGAGGTTGATCCAGATGCTTTGTAGGCTTTGTGTGGTGCACGATTTTGTCTTTGTGAGCCCTTGTTATCCTTCATGAACTCCGGCTTTAATTCTGGATGTAAGATCCAGCATGTCTCCTTAACGTGACCAGTATAGTTGCAGTGTTGGCACTTCAAGTGTGGATTCTTCACTTTGTATTTTCTTTCGTTGGTTAGGTAAGCCCTTGCTTCAGTTACACTGGTCTTTGTGCCAATGTTCATGACTTTCCTTCTTACTTCTTCACGTTGGATTGTTGCACATACACTGGTGAAGGAAGGTAGTTCGGGGTTCATGAGTATGTGGCTTCGCAGGTCTTCGTATCCAGAATCGAGACTTGATAAGAGTTGGAATATCTTGTCTTCTTCTGCCCTTTTCAGAAGTACGGATGCTTCAGTTGTATGAGGCCGATACATTTCCAACTCATTCCACATGCTCTTCATGCTGCCTAGAAGTTGAACAAAAGGCTTTCCTTCTTGTTGTAGGTTGGAAATGTCCTTCTTCAATTGAAACACACGTGCAGCATTGTTTTGACTGCCATACATCTCCTTGACTGTTTCCCATAGCTTGAATGATGATTCAGAATAACTGAATATTTCAGCTATTTTACGTTCCATGGAATTTAGGAGCCATGACATAACTAGCTGATCTTTGCAAAGCCAGGATTCGTATGTTGGTGAGGACGCATCAGGAGCTTCGATGCTTCCATTTATGAACCCTAGCTTGGACCTTCCACCTAGGGAAAGACTCACTGCTCTCGACCAAGGCAAGTAATTAAACTCATTTAACAAGACCGAGCTTAATCTTTGATTTGGATTGACATCCACCTCAGACAAGGTTGAGGAGGAAAATATCTGGGAATTTTCAGCTTCAAACGAAGAAGAATTTTCTTCCGCCATATCGGAGATGGTAGGAATGCAGCAGCAGGTTATTTTTCCTGCTCTGATACCATATTGATTTTAATGTATATTTCATAAGAAAGAACCAGCTACAAGGACAACATATATATGAAAAGAAAACGGGCAGGAGAGTGGAGCTGGAAAGGAGGAGAATAATGGCAGCAATGGCAGCATCATTATGACCTTCCTGGCAGCTAAACAAAGCATCATTGTGTCCTCCACTCTCTCTAACTTAAACTATTAATTAGCTTTACAAAGCTGGTGGAATAACAACCAGCTAACATAGCACTAGGATGAGCTGTTATCTATCAAAGAACTTAAACAAATGGTTGCATTATCATTGAACCCTACGGACCCTTTGAACCCTACGGACCCTTCTTGCATTATTCTTCCAATATTCTTCCAACATTGAACCCTACTTCCAATACATTACTTGGGGCCACAGACACCAGAGGGTCAAGCGGGCTGGCAAGCCACCCATCTCCCCATATTGGAAACTTGAGCTTTCTGAGGATTTTACGCCTCCAAAACAATAGCTTCAACTACACCATCCCTCCAGAAATTGGTCGTTTGTTCTGCTTGGAAAGACTATTCCTTCATAACAACTCCTTCAATGGTCATATCCCATTCAACATATCACGTTGCTTTAACCTCCAATACCTTGGCTTATTTGGCAACACTCTTAGTGGCGAACTTCCAATTGAAATTGCCTCCAAGCTTCAGAAACTTGATTTTGGTAGGAACAATTTTTATGGGAAAATCTCACCTTCTTTAGGGAATCTTTCTTCTCTTTGGTGGCTATCTGTGGAAAAAAATAATCTGCATGGAGGTATTCCAAATAGCCTTGGCCAGTTGAAAAGCGTAATGCATTTTTCACTGGCGACGAATTATTTGAATGGTACCATCCCTCCCTCCAGATACAACCTCTCGTCAATTAAAGTCATTTATATGCTTCAAAACAACCTTCATGAAACTCTTCCTCCTGGCTTGGGCCACATTATATTTCCAATCCTCGAAACCTTTATTTTCCATACCAACCAATTCACTAGACCAATACCAGCTTCAATCTCCAATGCCTCAGACCTTTCACTATTTTCTATCTCATCCAATAAGTTTACTCGGAAAGTGCCTAGTCTGGCACGCCTATCAAATTTGTATAGTTTAACACTTCATGAGAACAATCTTGGAAAGGCTAAATAGCCAAAATGGTCCATGAGATTTGCATAATCAATAGAAATGGTCCTTCAAATTGAAAATCAATAGAAATGGTCCCTGAGATTGTCCACCATCCATGATTTTGGTCATTCCTTTAAAAACTCTTTGGGCAATTTTCAAAGTTTCGTAATTCAATCGTTTCTTAACCAAATTCGACCCATAATATATCAAAATGAAGATAGGAAAGTGTAGAACAAGATTATACCTATTTGGAAGCCCAATGGTTGCCAGAAATGTCCGGAAAATAGCCTAAAATGTGACTATCATGATGGAAAATTGGAAAACTCGCCAGAAACTGGGTAAATTTTAAACGTTCATAACTTCTTCAATACTTAACAAAATTGAGTGATTCAAAAACAAAAATCATATTTCTCGATGAGATGAAGATAATGGTACCTTTCTCGACGGCTAACTTGCTATTTTTTAACCATTTTCGAGCAGTTTTCCAGCCAAACCACTGCGATTTAGCAATCAAGAAATGTATCATTATCTTCGTCTCGTTGATAAGTATGATTTTAGTTTTTAAATCACTCGATTTCTGAGTATTGAAGAAGTTATTAACGTTTAAAATTTACCCAGTTTTCGGCGAGTTTTCCAGTTTTCCCGCGGACCAGTCACTTTTCAGGCTATTTTCCGGCCATTTTTGGCAACCATTGGGCTTCCAAATAGGTATAATCTTGTTCTACACTTTCCTATCTTCATTTTGATATATTATGGGTCGAATTTGGTTAAGAATCGATTAAGTTACGAAGCTTTGAAAATTGCCTAGAGTTTTTAACGGAAGGACCAAAATCATGGATGGTGGACAATCTCAGAGACCATTTCTATTGATTTTCAATCTCAGGGACCATTTATATTGATTACGCAAATCTCATGAACCATTTCTATTGATTATACAAATCTCAAGAACTATTTTGGCTATTTAGCCTCTTGGAAATAATGAGGAAGGTGACTTGGATTTCATATCTTCTCTCATTAATTGCACCAATTTAGAAGTTTTATCTATCGGCCTCAATAATTTTGGAGGAGTGCTGCCTGAATCTATCAGCAACCTCTCAACAAAGCTCACGGAAATATATTTTCATGAGAATCAGATACGCGGAATCATTCCTGTCGAGATTGGAAATCTTATCAACTTGGAGAGACTAATCTTTTCTGCAAATTTATTGGCAAACATTATACCGAGTTCAATAGGTAAACTGAATAAGCTTTATGCCCTATTTCTGTTGAAGTTTTTAGGGCTACCTAGCTGATAGGGTTGGGTTTCCTGGTTTGTAGGTTTGTTTCAAGTAGTGGATAATAATCCCTAACTTTGAGGGATACGCTTGTTTAGTTTGTTTTCATCACTAGTCATGTACCACGTATTAGGGTTGTGTAAACGTGGGTTGTTATGATTTCCTTTCCAATTTGTTTTGCATGGCTATTTAATGCCATTTTATGCTCTTGAATTCAATAAGAAATATTCTCCCAGTTCTTGTGTGCTTGATCAAATATACATTTCTGTCAAACGTTCATTCTTGGTTTTAACATCTGGTATCAGAGCCCCATCACGGGGCTTGATCAAAGATGAAAAGACTGGAGCTAGAACAACGACATGGTAGCAGAGAGTAGTTTTGTGCAACCTGCGATACCAAAGTTTGATGGGCATTATGATCACTGGAGTATGCTCATGGAAAATTTCTTGCGTTCCAAGGAGTATTGGAGCCTCATGGAGACTGGGATCCCAGCAGCAATAGAAGGAGTTGATCACATAGATGCACAGAAGAAAACGATTAAAGATCAAAAGGTGAAGGATTTGAAGGCAAAAAACTACCTGTTTCAAGCTATTGACCGCTCTATCCTAGAGACGATTTTGAAGAAAGAAACAGCGAATGACATTTGGGATTCATTGAAGCAGAAGTACCAGGGAACTGCATGAGTCAAGCATGCACAGTTGAAAGCTCTTCGCAAAGAGTTTGAGGTGCTTCATATGAAGGTAGGTGAATCTGTGAACGATTATTTTGCACGGACCCTCACCATAGCCAACAAAATGAGGGTTCATGGAGAGAAAAAAAGGTTTGTGGTGGTTATTGAGAAAATTCTGAGATCCATGACTCCAAAATATGACTATGTTGTATGTTCTATTGAGGAGTCTAACGATTTGGATGCCCATCCATTGATGAGGTGCAAAGTAGCTTGTTGGTTCATGAACAACGGTAAGTAGGCACACCGTGGATAAGCAAGCACTGAAGGTTACCTATGACCCTCAACCAGGGGGTAGAGGAGGTGGACGTGGTGCGCTTCGAGGACGAGGTCGAGGAAGGGGTAGGTATGGCCTTGATAGGTCTACCATTGAATGCTACAAGTGTCATGAACTTGGTCATTTTCAGGGGGAGTGCACCAAGAAAGACAAAGATGGAAAAGTCAATTACGTAGAAACAAGTGAAGAGATGTTGCTGATGGCCTATGTGGATGTCCAGGAAGCTGGTGGAGAAGAACTTTGGTTTCTAGACTCAGGTTGCAAGAACCATATGAGTGGGAAAAAATGAGTTATTCTCAGAGTTAGATGAAAGCTTTAGAGAACACTTGAAGATGGGAAACAACTCAAGCCTTGCTGTGCTGGGAAAATGGAACATTTGAATGGAAGTGAATGGTCTCGTGCAAGTGATTACGGGAGTATTCTATGTGCCGGAATTGAAGAACAACTTACTGAGCATTGGTCAGCTACAAGAGAAGGGCCTTGCCATCCTCATGCAACATGGAAAATGCAAAATTTATCATCCTGGGAGGGGTTTGGTCATGGAAACAGAAATGTCTTCCAACAGAATGTTTATCATTCTTGCTCGCTCACTGTTAAAAGAACAACATTGCTTCAACTCGACTATTGAAAATCAATTTCAACTTTGGCACTGTAGGTATGGTCACTTAAATTGGAATGGTCTTAAGGTACTTCAACAAAAGAAGATGGTGCAAGGATTACCACAGTTCAAGACCCTTGCAAAGATGTGTGAGAGTTGTCTGGTAGGAAAACAGCAAAGAGATCCATTTCCAAAAGCAAGCACATGGAGAGCTTTTCAGATTCTTCAACTGGTACATGCTAATATATGTGGCCCAATTAACCCTACTTCAAACAGCAAGAAAAGGTATCTCATTACCTTTATTGATGATTTTAGTTGAAAGACATGGGTGTATTTTTTTGTTGAAAAATCAGAAGCCTTTGATACTTTCAAAAGCTATAAGGCTAAAATTGAAAAAGAAATTGGAGCATGCATAAAGAGGCTTCGTACGGATCGAGGGGGCGAATTTACATCACGCGAGTTTACAAACTTTTGTGATGAAAATGGGATACAAAGGCAATTAATTTCTGCGTACACTCCCCAACAAAATGGGGTCGCAGATAGAAAGAACCGAACCATCATGAATATGGTTCGAAGCATGCTTTAAGAGAAAAAGGTTCCAAAGACATTCTGGCCAGAAGCAATAAACTGGACGATTCATGTTTTAAACAGAAACCCAACACTTGCAGTGAATAATATGACTCCAGAAGAAGCTTGGAGTGGCTATAAACCATCAGTGAACCACTTCAGGGTTTTTGGGTGTATCTCTCATGTTCATGTTCCTGATAACAAGAGAGTTAAGCTTGATGACAAGAGCTCAAAGTGCATCTTGCTTAGAGTAAGTGAGGAATCAAAGGCATATTGACTATTTGATCCAGCTTCTCATAAAATAGTCGTGAGCCAAGATGTGATTTTCGAAGAAGACAAAGGCTGGGAATGGGACAACAATCATCAGAAGGCAGCTATGGAAGATCTTGAATGACCAATGGAAGAAGTGGAGGACATTGAAGAAAATGGAGAGGAAACTGATGAGAGCCGAGAAGATGGATATCCTGACCAGATTGATAGCTCAGTTAACTCATTTAATGAGTTAACAAATGAAGACTCCAACACCCCCAGTGAAGGATGAATCAAAAGACAACCCATATGGATGAGCGATTACGAGAGCGGGCAGGGACTTTTTGAGAAAGAAGACATGGCTTACCTGGCCATGTTTGTTGATAGTGATCCAATTTCGTATGAACAAGCCGAGAAGCATGCAAAATGGAGAGAAGCAATGAACTCAGAAATTGAAGCCATAGAGAAAAATGACACATGGGTGTTAATTGACCTGCCACGAGGGGGAAAATGATTGGTGTAAAATGGATCTATAAAACGAAGATTAACGAGAAGGGTGAAATGGATAAATACAAAGCTCGCTTGGTTGCAAAATGGTACAACCAAACCCATGAAGTCGACTATGCTGAGGTGTTTGCTCCAGTTGCTCGCATGGACACCATTCGACTTGTGATCTCATTTGTAGCACAAGAAAACTGGTCCATTTACCAGTTAGACGTTAAATCGGCCTTTTTACATGGAGAACTTAGTGAAGAAGTCTTTGTTGCACAACCTCCTGGACATGTACAAAAGGGTCACGAGCAGAAGGTATACAAACTCAAAAAGGCTTTATATGGCCTTAAACATGCTCCCCGATCTTGGTACAGTCGTATAAAGTCCTACTTTCTCAAGGAAGGATTTACAAAGTGTCCCTTCATCAAAGCAACGGATGGAGGTAAAATGTTGATTGTTTGTCTCTATGTAGATGATCTTATATTTACTGGAAATGATGAGTTAATGTTCAAAGAGTTTAAGCATTCTATGATGGCTGAGTTTGATATGACTGATCATGGGAGGATGAGTTACTTCCTTGGTATTGAAGTGCTGCAGAGGCCGGATGGTATATTTATTGGTCAATGAAAATATGCTCAAGAGGTATTAGAGAGGTTCAACATGGATCAGTGCAACCTAGTCCATAATCCTATTGTTCTTGGTTTCAAGCTTGTCAAAGATGAAGATGGGGTACGGGTTGACATCACTCTCTATAAACAAATCGTGGGCAGTCTAATGTGCTTGATTGCCACACGTCCTGACATGATGTTTATAGTGAGTTTGATTAGTAGATATGTAACGCCCCACTTCGAATAAATTCTTTAATTCGGGAAATAATGTTATTATTTTTTATAGGCCCAACCTAAAAATCATTTTTAGTTGATTACCATTAATTGTTTATTTTCTACTATATTCAATTCACTAATCCTTACATTAAATTCAAAACCGACTAAAAAAACATAAGGTAAAACTCAAATTATTTACTAAATTCCTTTCTTTAATTCTATGTCTTGTTTCCGACCTTGATTCATAATTAAAAAAAATTTAAACACTAAACGTACAAATTTATTCTCATCTTGTCTCTGTTTCCTTTTATAACACACTTCTCATTCTAAGAATTATTTCTCGAGTTATTTAAGGCTGCATCTAACACTGTTAGATTGCCTACGTACCCTGGAGTGGGATCAAGCCTTTCGTAGTTCACATATTCCAAAATTAAACAAAATATGAATATATTCAGTTAATCTAACATATACCAAAATCATATTAATATTCAAACCACAACAATTTGATCTCAAAAACATAATTAGAATAACGAAATTCGCATAAAGAACAATTGTCGGCTCCCTGGCCATGCGCCGCCGCACCCACTGCCGCAGGTGGCGGTCGGTCGCCCTGACTCACAGAAAAATTCAATTATTTCTAAAAATTCTCAAAAATTACAGAAAGGAAGATCTCAAAGAGTAGAGAAAACTTTATACATGTGACCAAGTCCAATTTGGTCTAGAAAGGTTCCAATTTGGCCCAAACCCGCCGGAACCCTAGAAATTTGGATGTCCTCGACTCGACTCCATAGCAGCTCTGACGCCCCAAACCTTGTTTGGGCTTTATTCCTGGGTTCTCTAGGAACATGTTGGTGGTGGTAATTGGAAGAGTTTGTTTCAGATTTGGTGGATCGCCACCTATGAACTCACGCACCCACCGGTGGGGTTTTGCACAGTTTCAGGGTCAATATCTATCTAATTTATGATAGAATCAGTCAAGGGGAGGTCATGGAACCTTTTTAAGATGGTTTGGTAACATAATTCGTCGGAAAAACCGACGAAAAGCCACCGGAGGAGGTGGAGAAAGCCGGGTCAGGTCGATGGCATAGAACCGGGTCGAAGGATCTAGTGCACTTCCTTCCTCTCCTTTCCCCTCCTTTCTCTCTTCTCTCATTGGTCACTCTCTTATCTCCCCCTTTCCTCCTTGGCTCATCTCTCCCTCCTTTCTCTCCTTTATCTTCCATCTCCACCGCCTAACTTTTCTTACTTTTAATCTGGGCCACACACGTGGCCTTCCAAATTTGGCTCCAAAAATCTGGAGCATTCTATAAATGATAAATTTACAATTTTACCCTCGACTTTAAGCGTTAATAACTTCTTCGTTATATCTCCAAATTGCGTTCCGTTTGCGCCTACGGGTTCGTGAGATCGAGCTTTATTCAAAAACAGAAATTTTGACCTTGAAGGGTCTACATATCTTCAATAATTAATATCCAAACTTTAAACCTCGTAACTAGTTTAATTTAAAACTAAAATTTTATGAATTAATATAAATTCCCAATTCTTTTTACATATTCATAATTATGAATACCCAATTCCTATATTTACATTTTTCAGGGTATTACAAGATATATGGAGCGTCCAACTGAAATTCATCTACGAGCAGCTAAAAGGCGTTGAGATACTTGAAGGGCACAATCAATCTTGGGATGTTCTACAGGAAGGGAGGAAACGAGGAGCTTTTTGGGTTTACAGACAATGACTATGCCGGTGATCAGGATGATAGGAAGAGTACTTCAAGGTATGTTTTTATGCTGAGCTCAGGGGCAGTGTCATGGTCTTCGAAGAAACAACTAGTGGTCACTTTGTCTACTACCGAAGTTGAATTTATTGTTGCAGCATCAAGTGCGTGTCAAGCAGTGTGGTTAAGGAGAATCCTGCAGCAGCTTGGTCGTGATCAATGTAAGATTACCACAATATACTATGATAATAGCTCAACAATTAAGCTTTTAAGGAATCCTGTGATGCACGGCCGTAGCAAACACATAGATGTGCGATTTCACTTTCTTCGTCAGCTCACCAAAGATGAAGTTGTGCAGTTGGTTCAGTGCAATACTCAAGAGCAAGTTGCAGATATAATGACTAAACCTCTGAAGCTTGATGTGTTCCTGAAGCTACGTGACTTGTTGGGTATTTGTTTATATCCAAGTATAAATTGTTTGCTAATAGGAATCAGTTTAAGGGAGGATGTTGAAGTTTTTAGGGTTACCAAGCTGATAGGGTTGGGTTTCCTGGTTTGTAGGTTTGTTTCAAGTAGTGGATAATAATCCCTAACTTTGAGGAATACACTTGTTTAGTTTGTTTCTATCACTAGTCATGTACCACATAATTAGGGTTGTGTAAACGTGGGTTATGATTTCCTTTCCAGTTTGTTTTGCATGGCTATTTAATGCCATTGTATGCTCTTGAATTCAATAAGAAATATTCTCCCAGTTCTTGTGTGCTTGATCAAATATACATTTCTGTCAAACGTTCATTCTTGGTTTTAACAATTTCTACATTCGAATGAATTGTCAGGTAATGTTCCATCATCGCTAGGAAATCTTACTTCATTAAGCAGTTTGTATCTCCAGTCAAACCAGTTACAAGGCAGCATACCACAAAGTCTCGGAGACTGCAGGCTTATGTTATATTTGGATCTTTCCCACAACAATCTTAGCGGTCCAATTCCAAAACAAGTCATCAATTTACTTGTTGCGTTGGATCTATCTAGAAACAAATTTACTGAATCCATTCCCATGGAAGTAGGTAACTTACAGCATCTTGTTTTCTTGGATGTTTCTGAAAACAAGTTATCTGGTGAGATTCCACAAAGCTTAGGGAGTTGCACAAGTTTGAGAAGTCTGTATCTGAGTGGGAACTGATAGCATTCAACATTGCTCACTTCTCGTCAATATTTATGTTTTCATGTCAAGGCAGCATATGAGAACTGATAGCATTCAACATTTCTCACTCCTTATCTAATGAAAAATAGTTTTGCTCCTAACATTCAATTCCACCGATGACTGGTTTATGAGTTTCAGCCAATTCCTCTCACCCTGCGGAAATCCTCCTTATGACAAAAACACAACCCGATTGAAACAATAATCTTAACCATGACGACAAATTAGCAAGGAATTATAGCAGTGATGTCAGGACTATTGTTTTCATACCTGTGCAGTCAGTAGAGAGACTCTTTGGCAATCACCTGCAACGGTACACAAACACCATCAAATTTCCAAAATCGGAAAAATTACCAAAAAAAAAACCCTAATAATTACATTTTTTTTTCTAATGCTATGGTTCGGTTCAATTGAGAAAGGGGTATGCAAAAATCAAGAAATCAAGAAAAGAATTGCGAAAAAGGATATTTGTAAATAAATTTTTGGGATCTAGGATGGTGATACCGTGGAAAAATTTGCAGACCCCGATTAGCTCACAATCTAAGATAATTCGAGGGTGTACAAGAAAAATATTACCTTCTCCGGACCCAAAAAAGGTCGGAAAGGCCTGAAATTGGCCGGAAAAATAAACACCCCAAGCTGGGCTTATGGAACTCTTCGGTCGAGGGTAGATTCGAGCATGCAAAGCTCGAATGTTGTTGTTGGCACTCTCTTGAGTCGAATTGTTGTGGTTGCAGTGCCAGCCGCCAGAAAACGTCGATTTTTGGATTTCTCGTTCGAACGGCAAGTCGGAGTTGGTGAGGAGCGAAGGGGGAAGAGAAAAAAGAAAAAAAAAATAAAGCGTATATATATTTTCTCTGACTGTTGCAGAGAGGTAATAAATAAAATTTAACAGGGATAAAACGGGAAGCAAACTGGCTTGTGAACAGTGAATCAGCTAGTTTTGTGGTTTAGTCAAGTATAAAATATCGATGATATCGGAAATATCGGTAGTCCAAAAACACGGAAATTTTGATGGAAATATCGGGATATTATCGATATTGATAAAAATTGAATAAAAACTACGAAAATTGTAAGAAAAACTTGGAAATTTTTATTGAAACTTTGCAGGATGTTTATTTAGTCAATTATCTATTAGTTTATCACAAAAAATTGGAAGGAAATGCATTGCATGATAGATATAACTGATTTAAGTTGATTATATAGCGAGTTAACAAATATTGTGAGTGTAGAAAATATGTAGTAATTAATAAAAGAAGTTTAACACACCATAATCATTTATATATAATGAATTAGTACAATATTTTACACTTTATACATTGTATGGTAAGATACATGAGTGACTTAGCAAGATCTAAAATATCGATGATATCGGAAATATCGGTAGTTCAAAAAAATATCGGTAGTAAAAAAATACGGAAATTTCGATAGAAATATCGGGATATTATGGATATTTTAGACCATGGTTTTAGTGTATCAAATTTAATTTGGTTGTGACTTCTTGATTCTTATTATCGTAAGAATTTATATTATTTTTGTATTTTCTTAAATTGCTCCAACACCTTCTTCTATAAAGTATTCAATTGTTTCTTTCAAATTATCTAATGTTAACAATAATCAGTTGTGTCTTTTAGCTAATGCAGCTTTCATTATACATAAATTCTGTCTTGCAAGTTGCAACCAATACATAGTTTAGTGACGTGACCAGTTCAATAAATGCTTATACATCACCAATTAAAAATTATTCCAATTATTCCATAAATGTAGGTCATGCACGTCTCCCAGTCCCATGAGAGAGTCTCTTGAAATCATAGACGTTGAAAATCATTCATGTTCTTTTTGAGTTTTTGCGTCAACTTAATTACCAAACGCACTTAATATCAAGAGCTATAATTATTGCATGCGTATATATGCATAGTTAGGGAATCCTGTTGTTGAAGATGCTTATTGGAAAGTGACCTACATATGAAATTTTCAAAGATGGTCTGAACCTGCACAAGTTCGCTCGGATAGCTTTGCCTGAACTGGTTGAAGAAATATGTGATCCCGTGCTTCTTCAAGTAAACGAAAGCAGCACACATAGTAATACTGCAAACAATAGGAAAGGTCCATGATGATCAAAGGCAAAGATTTGCTTGTTCTGCAGATTTGCCGAGAGCGGATGAATATTGGACATGTTGAAGGACTATGCCTAGTAAGGGATGTACTAACTGGAACCTGGATTCCTAGAATTCATATGATCACGGCCTAAGCAGGACGCGATCCAACTGATTTTGTTCGAGTACTAAGTCAAGGATTCGGGCCTATTTCATAAGCTTTCTAGACTCTTGAGTTACATTTGCAGAATTGCAGACATGAACAATATTGTAAGCGTCAAAATAAAAGATTAACATAATATTTTTCATAGTATACAACAACAACAAAAAAGCATTTTCCCACTAAGTGAGGTCGGGTATATGAATCTTAGAACGTCATTGCGCTCGGTTTTGTGCCACGTCTTCCGTTAGATCCAAGTGCTCTAAGTCTTTTCTTAGAATCTATTCAAATGTCTTTCTAGGTCTTCTTCTACCCCTTCAGCCCTGAACCTTGGTCCTGTAATCGCATCTTCTAACCGGAGTGTTAGTAGGCCTTCGTTTCACATGTCCAAACCACTATAACTGATTTTCTCTCATATTTCCTTCAATTTTGGCTACTCCTACTTTACCTCGGTTATCCTCATTCCTAATCTTATACTTTCTCGTGTGCCCACACATCCAATGAAGCATTCTCATCTCCTCTATACCCATTTTATGTATGTGTTGATACTTTACCGCCCAACATTATGTGTCATAAAGCATTGCCGGCCTTATTGACAGCCCATAAAATTTTTCCCTTGAGTTTTAGTGGCATACGACAGTCACACAACACGTCGGATGCACTCTTTCATTTCATCCATCCAGCTTGTATTCTATGTTTAAGGTCTCCATCCAACTCTCCGTTCTTTCGTAAGATAGATCCTAGATAGCGAAAACAGTTGCTCTTTGGTACTTCCTGATCTCCAATCCTCACCCCTAACTTATTTGAGCCTTCATTTGCACTGAACTTGCAATCCATATACTCTGTCTTTGACCGATTTAGGCGCAGACCTTAAGATTCCAACCCTTCTCTCCAAGGGTTCGCATTTACTCCTTCATGAGTTTTATCTATCAACACTATATCGTCTGCGAAAAGCATACATTATGGTCTTATTCGTGGCAGTTTGCTGCATAATTTCTTTATGCGCTTCAGGCATGGTGTGAAGAAGTCAAGTAATTGTTCGGCAACCCGAAACCCTTGGTCATGATGTTTATCAAAGTAAGATATTGTCCTGCCAACTCATAACCTGCATCTTGTTACGTCACTCTGCCTTGCATAATTTAATCACCAGAATTCCTACTTCTGCTTACTGAATGATGGATATTCATGGCCCAAGCTTATCTTCATTTCGATCTCTATGACAAGAAAAAGAAGAACCACATGTGGAGATAATCCCATTTCAGCAAGAAAAAAAAGAAAACCACCGCTAGCAAAACTGACAATGCGGAAGCTGAGAAAGATTAAGCAAATAAACAACAGCGCGTGAGGAGGAGAAGGATGGCTATCGTTGAATTGAATTGGACATGTTTTGCCGGGGGACAGAAATAGGGTTCCAACGAAAGGGGCTCAGCATTTTCCTCACAGCAAGTAACACTAGAAGAGTTATGTGCCAAACCCAAAGGTCTGTACCATTTCACGGATCCAGATCCTCTCCGAATCTCTCTCGCCAGATTCTTTCCAAAAACTACAATCCTGGCCCTTAATGCAGATCATGTGGCCAGCAATCAGTCTTAATTTTTTTAAATCTTCTCACCCAACTAATTCACTTCTCCCCTGCGGGACGGCCATGATTAGAGTTTCATTAAGAGAGAGGATCTGGCCATAATTTCCATTCAAATTTTAATTTGAATATTCTAATAGATTATGATATATAAAAATTACTATGAGTCATAAAGCGAAGGCAACGACAGAGATATCCAAGAAGTTTCCGTAGACTTTGAGCAACCAATTTGGACTCCAAAGTTTACTCCTCCTGTTAACTTTAACTTTCTATGTCTTTGAGTCAACTTACAATGTTTTTCATCGACACCTACATTTGCTGCAAGTTTTTGTTTTGCTTCTGTTCATGCATATCACTTCTGCTTCAAAACTTGATCCTTGTTTTGCAGCCGCAATGGAGTTCTCAGTATTGTAATCAGAACAGTTTTTACAGAAAAAAATGCAAACACAAAAATATATTGGAGCCCTGCTCCCTTCTACTTCATCTTCTCCATTTACCATTTCTATTGCAGCTTGCAGGTTGAGATAGGGTCCTGAGATTTGTGATCCTATCATCTCGCTGTCATGGCCGCGCAAGTTTCAGACTCCTTTGAAGCTTCAGTGCGTGCTGCGTTCCGTGAAAGTCTGGCACCCGTCCGCCATGAACTTTCTCTGTTACGCCGTGATTTGGCTCTCGCAGTTGGGGGAGTTTCTGATCCAGCCCCAATGATTTCCGATGATGCTGAATCAATCGATCTCGGTCATCCCAGACTTCAAGGAGACGACAATCCACTGAGAATTCCATCGCCAATCGGAACAATAAAAACTAAGAACGGAATATACCCATCAGGAAATGTCCAACTAAACAAGAAAAACTCCACAATGTTGTAATGGAAATACTGGGTTTCTATGAGATACGCCTCACAAAGAATGCCAGGCAAATTACGAAACAGCAACTACAGCCTCGGGGGTAGCCGCCACAACTGCAGCCTTGGGGGGAGCAGAAGTACTCGGTTTTGCATCCTTGGTGGGAGCTGGGGCTCGAGGTGAAGGCTTAAGGTGGGGAGGTGTATTATGCTTCAATTTTAAAAGTCTCTGCCTCATCCTCGAAAGCTCGGTTGGCTTTCCAGGCTTTGGACCTTGGACAACGAGAATGGATGGCTTCCTTTCCATATCCTTCTTCCCTCTCTTCTTCTCTATTGCTGGCACCTCATTGGGGATGAGGTCCGCAATTGCCTTCCAGTAGTTCTTGTCTACCCCAGCATGAAACTTCTCTTGATTAGCCAGGAACAGCTGAGAAACGCCAAACTATAAGTTCAAAACAATATGTCAGAAATGCAAGTTAACTCCTCGCTTCTTCATACCTTAGAAGTTAGATGCCAGAGAGATCAATATGGATATTAAAGGCAAAGAAAACCATAAAGTTGCGAGAAAGTTCAATTCCAAAATGTTTAGCTAAAAGGACTAGAGTTCAGAAAACCATTAACACGACCAATATTAGTAGTATTTCTTTTGCAATGAAGCCTAACAGGGAAACATTGTAGATTTGCATAGCGAATCCTTTAACAGTTGTGACCATCACTTAGTTGAATTCAGAAAAGTTCAGTCCCAGCAGAGAGAATAAAAGTTACGATCTTGTAAAAAGTTATCAATAACCAAGCTGAGTGGATGTCGCGAGCTACATGTCAACTATCTGTGGCTCTTCTTCAACGCCTATTTCAATCAAGTATTCAATTATTCAATGAATCAGCAATTCAAAAACGAAAGTTAAATGAAATAAACAAACTATAAGCATCAGCTGAAAGAATCTTCATATGCATTCCAACAAAAAACTTAAAACTGAGGCAGTAAAGTCTGAAATCGACATTACTAGAAGAGCTCAATGAAACAAAATACTGTGCCGATCATAATATTTTGGAAAGCTAAATTGATCAAACCTTCTCCCTTTCCCTGTTAGCAGCCTTGTTATTTTCAGTAGTGATCTTCCTCTTCTGGTAGAATCCCACCTTGAATTCATCAGCTTCCTCAATTATTTGAACCAACAACTCCTTTTCTCTCTTCTCCTTCTCGGGATGAATCGCATTCTGCCTGAATGTCACAAAAGCTCGGATTATTATAACTCCCTTACAACCTCACAGAATTCAACCATTTATTTCTCCCACCACCTCCAATACAAACATAAAATCACTTTCTGATAGTCAATAACTACAATTTGACAACAATCACGAATCCTTTTTCAATTCGAATTCAGCTCCACAATCTTATACGAACAATCGGCACGATAAATTCATAAAGATTTGATATCAGAAAG
Organism: Malus domestica; assembly: GCF_042453785.1. Classification (NCBI taxonomy): domain Eukaryota; kingdom Viridiplantae; phylum Streptophyta; class Magnoliopsida; order Rosales; family Rosaceae; genus Malus; species Malus domestica. Next base: position 29,795,052 of record NC_091667.1, on the reverse strand, counting down.
ACGATTACTGATCACCACGCATGCAATTCTTGAAAATTACTGAAATCAAAACAACAACTTCCACTCAATTTCTCAGCAACAGAAAGATCAACCCAAATCAAAACCAACATCTTCCACTCAATTTCTCAGCAACAGAAAGATCAACCCAAATCAAAACCAACACCTTTCAACTAAATTGCACAAAAGTCCAAATTTAATTGACATACAGAACTATCGGTTCAATCGAAAACAATCAGAATTCGAGACCCTACCTCTTCCATTTCTGAGAGCGAAACACTCCTCAGGCAGCATCTCCGACGGAGGCGGCAAAATCGGATAGTCGGACCCGCCAAACCCTCCATCAAAGCCCTGGCCGTTCGATTCGGCGTAGATCGACGGAGGAGAGAGGGCCTCCGACGCCGGCTGAGTGGCGAAAGCGTCGTCTACGGCGGAGCCGTGGAAGATAAGGAAATCGGTGGCGGAGTCCTTGAGCGACTCGGAGTCGAATCGCTGGGAGGAGAGTCGGGGGTCGTAGCCCAGGTAGCCGTCGTCGTCGAACGGGCGAGTTGACACGGTGGCCGGGACTGAGTCGTCTTTGGGCTGAGTGAACGAGGCCATGATTAGTCAAGTGCACTGACGAGCGAAATGCTCCCAAAGGCAAAAACTCACGGAGGAAAAATATCGGCACGCTTTATGTTGGGCTAGGCCGACTCACTGGGCCTTCATTTGGTGCCTGACAATATTTTAATTTGGATGTTTTTGTGATTTTGGGTTCGTAAGTTTAATTCTCCTCGATTCGGTACCCAGAAGATGAGGTTCTCAAGGTTGGATGTTTCCTCCTCAACTTCTTCCTTCCTGCTCGATTTGGATTGGAACGAAAAAGCTCCAACATGGGATCAATTTCTTCCCCCTCACTGATTATTTATTTCACTATTTCATGCATATTAGTTGTTTCAACGGTGGGTGGTGTTAAAGAAGGAAAGGTCCAGCACGATTCAAGTAACAAATCAATCCAGCAAATATCAAATTAATTGTAACATATTTTCCTATTCTGTTGTATGCTAGCTTAATTGTAGTAGTTAGTTTAGCATCAATTACGTCATAGCTATTGTATATAATCTTATACATTGTGTTGAATAATATTACAAGAGAAAGTATTTACTCAAACAAGATTTCATTGATGGTAACATAGCAGAAAGCTCTTGGTGACCTAAAACAACATCCAAATACACAAACCCTAGCCGCTACCCATGGGTGACAGCAAAGAGACGAAATCGAGCTCTAGGTCCATATCTCGGAAGGGACAAAGTATGATCCTAATCATCCATTCTACCTACACCACTCAGACCAACCCGGAGTGTCCCTTGTGACGTAGCCACTAAGTGAGAACAACTATAGCACATGGAGCCTTGCCATGACTATGGCACTGCAAGCCAAGAACAAGATGGGCTTCGTCGATGGCTCTATCAAGAAACCAGCTGAAGGTTCACAGGAAGATATGCAACAATGGGGACGATGCAACGTGTTAGTAAAAACATGGTTGCTCAGTTCCATCTTTAAGGAGATATTAGCCAGCGTGATATATTGTGAACTAGCATCTCAAATTTGGGCAGAACTTAAGGAGCGTTTTTCCCAGGCTAATAGCATGCAACTATTTCACATAAAGAGTGAGATATCCGATTGTGTTCAAGGGACCATGACAGTTGGTTCTTATTTTACCAAGCTCAAGGGACTTTGGGACGAGTGCAACGCTCTTCTTGCCATTCCCGCATGCAATTGCGGGGCCATGAAGAACGTTAGTGACTACATGCAAATTTAGAAAACTATCAAGTTTCTGATGTCATTAAATACGAATTTTGGAGCAGTTAGGGGGCAAATCTTGTTGATGGATCCTTTGCCCACAATCAACAAAGTATACTCTTTAATCCTTCGTTAGGAACGACAGCAAGACGTATCTGCTGGGAATGTACTAATAGAGGCAACGACATTTGCTGCAAAGGGGAGTAACCGCGACCAAGGGAAGGGGACATAAAAAAGAAACCTAAATGCTAAGTGTGAAAAATGCGACAAGACGGGACACAAAACTGAAAAATGTTGTTCTCATCTAAAATGTGATTTTTGTGGTTGGACGGGTCATACAATTGACTACTGCCGCAAATACAAGAAAGTTTGTGAGGATGAGCAACGCAACAACAACACACGAAGAGATACTTCCAGAGGTACAATGTCTTCTCTTCTGCCTCGGACAAACTAGAACCGTCTAGCTCATTCCCGTTCACTCTGGAGCAATGCAAACAAATCCTAAGCATGCTGAACACCAACAAATCAAATGCAATGGCACATAATGTTGGTAATTCTACAACCTTTAGTGACTTGTCACGTAAAGCATTTTGTTTTTCTTCACATGGAAAAATGATGTCTTGGATATTTGATAGTGGTGCTACCCACTACATGATTTGTTCACATACCTTGTTAACTTCTTGCATACCTGTCCATAATAGAATTGTACAACTCCCAAATGGGTCTTATGCCAAAGTTACACATGTTGGGAAATGGTCTTTTCAACCCAATTGATTCTTACAGATGTTCTTTGCCTCCTATCCTTTAGTCTGAATCTCATTTCAATAAGCAAACCCACACTCACTTCCTTTTGTATAACCATCTTCCTTCATCGTTATTCTGTCATACAAGACCTACGTTCGGGGAAGGTGATTGGGACGGGAACTGAGAAGGAAGGACTTTACTACCTTGATAATTACAAGCCTGCAACCTACCATGTCATCCAAACATCATCTCCTGCTTCTTGGCATCAACGCCTTGGTCACCCCTCGCATAAAGTTTTACGTTTTCTTCCAAATTTTGTTAGTTCAATCAAGCCTTGTGATGCTAGTGATTGCCTTGTTTGTCCACTGGCAAAGAAAACAAGAACTCCTTTTCCTTTAAGCTCAATTTCCACCGTTAAACCTTTTGAATTATTGCATATGGATTTTTGGGGTGGTTATCACATCCCTTCTTTTTCTGGTGCTCGTTATTTCCTTACAATCGTCAACGATTATATTCGTTGCACATGGGTGTATCTCATGCGTCATAAATCTGACACACGCACATTTTTTATGCATTTCATTGCTCTTGTTGAGACACAATATATGTATACTGTTAAAATTATTCGTAGTGACAATGGTCCAGAGTTTAACCTTGACTCTTTTATTCATCAAAGGGAATTTTCCACCAAACAAGTTGTGTTGCAACACCTCAACAGAACGGGGTTGTTGAAAGAAAGCACTGTCATTTGTTGAACGTAGCACGAGCATTACTTTTCCAAGCCAAATTACCTAAACAATTTTGGGGGGTAGCCATTCTAACCGCCGCCTACCTCATCAATCGCACACTTACACCGGTTCTCAACGATAAAACTCCATATGAACTCTTGTTTCGTACTCCACCTCAATACACGTACCTTAGGGTTTTTGGATGTTTGTGTTTTTCCTCCACACACGCACACCGACCTTCCAAATTTGATGTTCGTGCCACTCGCTGCATATTTCTTGGTTATCCACATAGCCAAAAAGGATACAAGGTTTATGACATTGAACTCGGAAAAATGTTCACATCTCGAGATGTAACTTTTCATGAACATGAATTCCCATATGCTCACATCTTCACTGCCACTGAACCCATTATCCTCATTTCCATGGACATGATGATGATTTTGATCCCACAAATCATACCACTCAAAAAACACAAGCAACAACCACCAATTCCCTTTCATCTTTACCAATGACACCAACCATAATCACTTCACCAATGCCACCTTTTCCAATCATCAGATTACCACCATCTGATCCTATCTCGCCCACATCCGATCCTATATCACCACCACCCAATCCTATCTCACCACTTCCAGAACCAATTCTTTGTTGTTCCACCCGTCCGACACATACACCTTCGCACCTTAATGATTATCAGGTTGATGTTGAGCTCCCTTCTAGTCCCGCATCTGTCTTCAACGTGGTTCGCAAGTCAGGTACATCTCACCTTATTTCTCATTATCTTACATATGACCAATTATCCATTAACCATCGTGCCTTTACTACCTCACTCACCCATGTCAAAGAACCCAAAACATTTTCTCAAGCCATGCAGGATGAACATTGGAGAGCTGCCATGAGATATGAAATCAATGCCCTCCAAGCCAACAAGACTTGGATGCTCCGTTCACTACCACCCAACAAGAAAGCCATTGGGTGCAAATGGGTTTACAAAGTTAAACCCAATCCTGATGGTACTATCGAAAGCTATAAGGCTTGATTGGTGGCGAATGGTTATAGCCAAGTAGAAGGGCTCGACTACCGTGAAACCTTTGCCCATGTTGCCAAGCTAGGTACAGTTCATCTTCTCCTTGCCATTGCTGCTGTCCAAGGGTGGCATTTACACCAACTCGATGTTAATAACGCATTTCTTCATGGTGACCTTCATGAGGATGTATACATGTCACTCCCATTTGATTTTGGACGAAATGGAGAGACTTGAGTGTGCAAATTACACAAATCGTTGTATGGACTTAAGCAAGCATATAGACAATGGTTCTTGAAGTTGTCAACAGCTCTTAAATCTGGTGGTTATCATTAATCACGAACGGATTATTCATTGTTCATCCAAACACGAGGTGCTTCATTCACAGCGCTGCTTGTTTATGTAAATGATATTATCATGGCCGGTAATGATTTGGGTCAAATCGAAGCAACAATGCGCTTCTTATTTGAAAGGTTCAAGCTTAAGGATCTTGGAAAGTTAAAATATTTCTTAGGCTTAGAAGTTGCACGATCAGACAAAGGCATTACAATCTCACAGCGGAAATATGCTCTAGAAATTTTGGAGGATACAGACTTTCTTAGTGCAAAGCCTACGAAATTTCCCATGGAGCCGAATCTCACACTTATGCAAACTGATGGTGCATTACTAAATGATGCCTCTGTGTATAGAAGACTTGTTGAAAGATTAATATACTTGACGATTACGAGACATGACTTGGTGTATGCGATACACAGTCTTAGCTAATTCATAGACAAACCTCGTATTCCACACCTTGCTGCTGCACATAGAGTTCTGCGGTACATCATGTTGAAGATCAAAGATCTGTAAAGAAAACAAGATTCTAGAGAGAGTTTAGACAGAGAAAGAATCTAGAGAGAGATTGAGTTGTTGAAGAATAAATCTCATTAATTCCATACTCAGTACAAGGTGTATGTTATACATAAATACTCACTAATGCTGACTAAGCATTCTAATACAACAAACTCTAACAAACCAAAACTTAACAACTAAGCTAAGTATCTAGGTATTAATCTGATACATTGTGTTCATGATTAGTAGATAGTCATTCAGTATCCTTAACACACCCCCTCAAGCTGAAGGGAGGAGAACAAACTGAAAGCTTGTGACTGAGAGTAGCAAAACGAGATGCAAATAAGGACTTAGTAAAAATATCAGCAATCTGAAAGAGAGTAGGAACATGATGAATGCTGATATGATCGTGAAGAACTTTTTCGCGGATGTAATGGTAATCAATCTCGACATGCTTTGTTCGAGCATGAAAAACAGGGTTTTTAGCTAATGCAATAGCACTTTGATTATCACAAAAAATCACAGGAGGGCGAAGAAGAGGAAAAGAAAGGTCCTGCAAAATTTTACACACCCAAGTGATCTCAGCAGCAGTATTGGCTAAAGATCGATACTCTGCTTCAGTAGACGATCGTGCCATAGTGGTTTGCTTCTTGGCACTCCAAGAAATCAGATTTGGACCCAAGAAAACACAATAGCCACTAGTAGATCGTCGGTCAACTGGACAACCGGCCCAATCAGCATCAGACCAAGCTGTGAGAAACTGATTGCCTGGTTTAAACCATAAACCGGAGTCAATAGTACCCTTAAGATAGCGTAAGATCCGTTTGACAGCCTGGCGATGAATAGTACGAGGAGCATGCATGTGCTGACACACTTGATTCACTGCAAAAGCCAAATCAGGGCGAGTCCATGTCAAGTACTGAAGAGCACCAACAGTTGATTGATAAAGAGTAGGATCGGAAAGAATAGTGCCAGAATGATCCAACTTGGCGGAACTCACTGGAGTAGAACAAGGTTTGACACCAAGCATATCTATCTTCTTAAGCAAGTCCAAAGCATATTTGGATTGATGAAGAAAAAGACCGGTAGAGGATCTGTGAACCTCAATGCCAAGGAAATAATGAATATCTCCCAAATCTTTGACAAGAAACAAAGATTGCAACTTCGAAATGATGGATTGGCAAACAGTAGGAGAACTCCCAGTGATGATAATATCATCCACATAAACCAGTATAAAAGTAATAGTAGAGTTTTTCTTGATAAAAAGACTAGTATCAGATGAGGAAGAAACAAATCCCAATGAGAGAATAGCACCATAAAATGCTTCATACCAGGCTCGGGGTGCCTGTTTAAGACCATAGAGTGATATTTGCAGTTTACAAACGTGATGAGGATTGGCTGGATCAATAAAAGCAGGTGGTTGCACCATGTAGACGGCCTCTTTGAGGGAACCATGAAGGAAGGCATTACTCACATCCAACTGGTGAATAAACCAACCATATGTAATTTCAATAGAGAGGAGAAGACAAATTGTAGTAGGTTTAGCTACAGGACTGAAAGTCTCAAAGAAATCAAGGCCTTCTTGTTGATGAAATCCCTTGGCCACAAGCCGAGCTTTGTAGCACTCTATATAACCATCAGCTTTATGTTTGAGTTTGAACACTCATTTGCAGCCTACCAAATTATATTGAGGATTAGGAGGAACTAGAACCTAAGTACCGGTGGACTTGAGAGCTTAATACTCAGCCTGCATTGCTGCCAACCAGTTTGCATTCTTAGAAGCTTGGAGGTAGGTGGTTGGAGTGAGAGGAATAACAGTAAGGGAATCAACCGTGGGAGGAAGATGATGTTTAGTTGCAGTGAACACTTTAGGCTTGTGGATTCCGGCCTTAGCCCTTGTAACCATGGTATGAGTATTAACTGGAATAGAAGGTGCTGGAGGTTGATCAATGGATGCAGATTCTGGAGAATGAGCAATGGAGGTAGAGTCTGGAGATGGAGCAATGGATACAGGTTCTGTAGGTTCTGGAGAAGAAGAAGTAGGAACGGGTAAAGGTGTGGAATGAGGAACTGGTATGGTAAAGGAAAAGGAAGGAGCGGATGGTGTAAGAGAGGATAAAGAAGAAGTAGTAGGGGAAGTAGGGAGGTGCTTAAAGGGGAGGGAATTTTCATCAAAGACAACGTGTCGGGAAATGTACAGCTTGTTGGTAACTGGATCGAGGCATCGGTAACCACTGTGATTCAAACTGTAGCCCAAAAATACACAGAGCTTGCTCTTTGTGTCCAGTTTGTGAGAACTATAAGGTTGCAACCAAGGGTAACAAACACAACTAAAGGTCTTCAAGGTGTGATACTTAGGTGCAGCCTTGAACAATAACTCCCAGGGACATGATAAAAACTGAGAAGGTAGTCGATTGATGAGATACACAGCAGTTTGAAAAGCTTCTACCCAAAACTTGGATGGCAAACCACTGTGAGATATCAAAGTCCGACCCATTTCAACAATATGCCTGTGTTTCCTTTCGGTACAACCATTCTGCTGTGGAGTGTGAGGACAACTCAACTGGTGTATAATGCCCTGAGTATTAAGAAATCCTTGTAAAACAGAATTGAGAAACTCACCCCCTGAATCAGATCGTAAGCACTGGATCTTACTGTCAAACCAATTCTGAACTTTCAAAACAAATGTTTTAAGAACAGAACAAACATCAGATTTGAAGTGCAAAGGATATAACCAACTATATTTGGTGAAATCATCAACCAAAACAAGATAGTATTTATAGCCAGTACATGAAGGAGTGGGAGAATGACCCCATACATCAGCATGAATGATATGAAATGGCCTAATGGATGTACAAGGTACAACAGAAAATGGAAGCCTAGAAGCTTTCCCAAATTGACAATCAGAACAAAAGGATTGTTTATGTACTGAACCAGCAACAGGCAGTTGACTTTTATTAACAATCTTATTTAAAACAACACTAGAAGGATGTCCAAGCCTTCTGTGCCATATATTGATGTCAGCTTGAGCAATCATAAGAGCATGAGGAGAAACAGCAATCCCAGATATGCCATTAGATGCATTCTAATAGAAAGGATAGAGACCCCCTTCACTGGGGCCCTGGAAAAGCATCATCCGAGTGCGTAGGTCCTTGACATAGAATCCAAATGGATCAAATGTCAGAGAACACCAATTATCATGAACAAATCGATATACGGAGAGCAAGTTATGAGATGCTTGAGGAACTAAAAGAACATCATGTAGTTTAAACACAGCATTAGCAGTTCGAATAAGAGCAGATCCAGTGTGAGAAATGAAGAGACCTTTACCATCACCAACAAATAGTTGGTCAGTGCCAGTGTATGGAATGACTGAGTTGAGAGAAGCAGGGTCGGGAGTCACATGATGGGAAACACCACTATCAGTAAGCCAGTAGCTTGGAGAAGGGGAACCAGTCATGGCAAACATACCGACAAGAGGATTAGTGAAACCTGGAGATTGCTGAGAAGCAAATTGAGAAAGACGGCCACAAGAAAGGGCACCATGACCATACTGATTACACAATTGACAAGGAAGAGAACGTCCAGAGGAAAAGGATGAGGAACTCGCTTGATAGTGTTTAGGAATAAAACCAGAGGATGAAGGTCGATTCGGATTCGGAGCAGAACCAAGAACACCACCAAAAATGCGATTAGGACCAAAATTACGATTCTGACCAAAGTTACGAGGCTGATGAGAACGATTCCGATTCTGAAACTTTCCTCTAGAATTTCCTCGAAAAGAATTGGAACCAGATGAATGTTGTTGTGCTGTATAAGCATGAAAATGTGCTGAAGAGGAAGAAAAAGATCGAGTCTTACGCTTCTGGAGCGAGATTTCTTTACTGAGGAGAAGCCCGTGAAGTTCATCAGTAGTCACATCTTCATATCGCGTCTCAATGGAATCAACAAATGATTCATACTCATCAGGCAGGCCAGAAAGAATATAAGCGACAAGATCATTCTCAGAGATCGGCTCACCAGCAGTAGCCAGTTTATCGGAGATTTCTTTGATAGAGTTGAAGTAGTCGGTCAGCGAAGAGTCACATTTCTGAATAGTCTGGATCTTGGAGCGAAGACTATGCACATGAGTGCGTGAAGCACCAGCAAAACGACGCTCAAGAGACTGCCAAAGAGATCACGAATCCGCCATCCCAATCGTCAACGGAAGAATATCCTCAGCATGGGTAGAGTTGATCCAAATCGTCAGAATCTGATCACGTTCACACCAAAGTTCATAAGCAGGGTTGAGAATTTGAGATCCAGAAGAATCACGAACAAATTCCGGTGGACATAGATCGTCGCCATTGACGAGACCTAGAAGCTTGAATCGTTTCAGAATAAGAAGAAACAAGCTACGCCAGGTAATATAATTCTGACGATTGAGTTTAATCGGAATCATGGCAGCAACATTCTGAACCGTAATCGATCCAATCGAAGGATGAAGCAGATTAGACACCTCACCATGAGAAGTAGGACCAGAAGAAGGAGAATCATAGGAAGTCGCCATGAAAGCAGCAAACAATTCGTAGAAAAAGAAAGGGAGAAAGATCTGTTTGGGAAGTAAGAAAATGCACACAAACGGAAGGAAAAGATCGAAGTCGTTAGACAGAGGCGAAGGATACCATGTTGAAGATCAAAGATCTGTAAAGAAAACAAGATTCTAGAGAGAGTTTAGACAGAGAAAGAATCTAGAGAGAGATTGAGTTGTTGAAGAATAAATCTCATTAATTCCACACTCAGTACAAGGTGTATGTTATACATAAATACTCACTAATGCTGACTAAGCATTCTAATACAACAAACTCTAACAAACCAAAACTTAACAACTAAGCTAAGTATCTAGGTATTAATCTGATACATTGTGTTCATGATTAGTAGATAGTCCTTCAGTATCCTTAACACATCAAACAAACATCGAGACAAGGGCTGATTCTTTTGACCTTTAGCTCACTTCAATTAAGAGCCTTTTGTGATGTTGACTGGGCACGCTACAATGACACTAGAAGATCAGTCACTGGATATTGCATCTTACTTGGTCACTCACCAATTTCTTGGAAGACTAAGAAACAAACCACAATTTCTCGTTCAACAGCGGAAGCCGAGTATCACTCCATGGCATCCACTTGTTGCAAGATCACCTGGTTAAGATACATACTTGTTGATTTAAATGTCAAACAGTTGCAGCCTATTATGCTCCATTGCGACAATCAGGCGGGCCTACATATAGCTTCAAATCCAGTTTTTCACAAACGAACGAAGCACATCGAAATCGACTGTCACTTAGTTCGTGAAAAGCTCCAAGAAGGAATGATCAAGACTGCTCATGTTCGAACACATCATCAACTAGCAGACTTGTTTACCAAAGCGCTGGGTTCCCCACAATTTACGGTATTACTCAGCAAGTTAGGAGTGATTAATATACACTCTAACTTGAGGGGGAGTGTTAAAGAAGGAAAGGATCAACACGATTCAAGTAACAAATCAATCCAACAGTTATCAAATTAAGTGTAATATATTTTCCTATTCTGTTGTATGCTAGCTTAATTGTAGGAGTTAGTTTAGCATCAATTACGTCATAGCTATTGTATATAACCTTATACATTGTGTTGAATAATATTACAAGAGAAAGTATTTACTCAAACAAGGTTCGGGGATATTATGGTTTTTTGAGGTTTTGATAGGTTTGTCATAAATGGAGGATGTTAATGAAGTTAATGAACATGCTTATCTTTGTAGGCTTGACTTCTGAACATAAAATTGTGGTTTATGATATTCAATCAATGGAAAATGTGACTTTCACAAGCTCCAAGCCTCTGTCAATTATAGAGATCTCAATATGTATCTAAAATTTACTTAAGGCACTGGTGGAAAAATGTATTTAACGTTTTACGTTCATATGCGTGGGCTCGACTTCTAAAAACGCATCCTGCAAAGCTATGCTTCACAAGTTTACAAGGCCTGTCAAGTGCAACACATTCATTTGTGTAGTATAATTGTATTCGATAAGGATAATACTATCACTGCACCTTATTCCTCGACACCTTGGCCTTCTTCAGTATTTGTTGGAGCATTGGAAATCAGTTTTCCGACTCGATATCATGGTGTTCAGTAATTCGGCTGGTAATTTTTGGCATAATCCATTTGAAAATTTTAGTTGTTTTTGTTGTTGGTTATATTTATTTGTTAAAGTAATGATTTTGGTTTCATGGTCAGGGCTTTATGAGTATGATCATGATGCGTCAAAAGCTAGGGAGCTTGAAGTGGCAATTAGAATTAAAGTGATAATACATAATAAGTGTTTGGTTTTTGTTTTTGTTTTTTTTAAATTTCCGCCGCAAAGTTTTTGAATTTCTCATTTTTCAGACACCAAATTCCATTTGAAAGGAGTAGGTTGGTTAAATACAGGTTTTTCATAGGAACTATAGAACTTATGTAGTATTGATGTAGGTATTTTTGTCTTATGTAATAGGAGTGAAGAAACCCGCTGGATTAATAATCATCTTATTTTGATCAAATTTTGCAGTAGGCTTTTTATTCAAAATAGTCCATGAGATTTGCATCATCCATAATTTTGGTCACTGAGATTTAAAATCAATAGAAGTAGTCCCTGAGATTGTCCACCATCCATGATTTTGGTCATTCCGTTAAAAACTCCGTTAAGTGTCCCAAAGCTCTTGGCTGGAAGTTTGTGCAATTTTCAAAGCTTCGTAACTCAATCGTTTCTTAACCAAATTCGACCCATAATATATCAAACGGAAGATAGGAAAGTGTAGAATAAGATTATACCTATTTGGAAGCCCAATGATTGCCGGAGATGGCCGGAAAATACCTATTTGGAAGCCCAATGATTGCCCAAAGATAATGGTATCTTTCGTGACTGCTAACTCACCATGGTTTGGTCGGAAAACTTTAGCCACTTTCGAGCCGTTGTCCTACCAAACCAAGGTGAGTTAGCCTTTGAAAAAGGTATCATTATCTTCGTCTTGTCAAGAAGTATGATTTTCGTTTTTGAATCACTCGATTTCGTTGAGTATTGAAGAAGTTATGAACGTTTAAAGTTTACCCAATTTCTGGCGAGTTTTCCAGTTTTTAACAGAATGACTAAAAATCATGGATGGTGGACAATCTCAGGACTACTTCTATTGATTTTAAATCTCAGGGATCAAAATTATGGATGATGCAAGTCTCAGGGACCATTTTGAATAAAAAGCCTTTGCAGTATAAATCAAGATCCAATATTTTTGTTTGTATAATTTGTAATTATTTACTAGATTTTTTTAATTGAAAACTACTCATTAGATTTAGATTAATCATCATGACATTGGAATTCAAGTTTTTGTTTGTATCAGTGCATGCTATTGCTAATCACCAAATTAATTACGTTTGTTGAAATTTTTAGAATAATTATTTTTTAAAGGGAACTTTAACGAAAAGCACCCGGTACTGTTCACTTTAACGAAAAACCACATTTTTACACTAAAAAGTCAATCATGTTACTATTTACTTTACCCTTTATTTTGTCCTTATCATTAAAACTCAAAATTTTCAAGCCATTTTCATTAGTTTTCTTTTTTTAAATGCCTGATTACTTAAACCTCACTGAGATAAAAATTTAAATATAGTTCCCTAAGCAAGCTTGCTTATTTTTCAACTATTTAACTGATGTGTGACTTCTAACTGTAATTTTTCGTATTTCTTCTTTTATGTTCTGATTATTAAATTTGAAATCACTTAATGAACTGAAATTGCCAAACCATGTTAGAGTGTAATTTTGCGCGTTCCATTTGAGTTTACAAACAACACTTACATTCATATGTATGTTTTGTTCAGTGCCTATCACCTGTTTGATAAAATATACCAGAGAAACACGCACGCTCGCACACACGGTTTTCTCGGTTCTTTGTTCTCTGTTTTTAGATGTTTCTGGATTGAGAATTTCATGGGTGAAATGCCTCTGCGCATTGGGTCTAAATTGCAGGTGAGAAAACACAGAGAGCCAGCAAAGCTTCGTAGAGAGGAGGCATGAGTTTCCTATGATGGTAAGTCTATTCCTTCATTTGGGTAAAGCATCTTCATTGTGGTGTATTTGGCAAAACTCGAGACCCTTTTATGCATTTTTTGTTTTGATTGGTTTGTTGGATGTCAGCATGTGGGACACTTGAGTTTGAGTACCTTTGTCTGTTCCGATATGATTTGCACTTGAACAGTGCAATTGGAGATCTTACTTTAGACTAAAGTAATGTCCTCAAATAGCACTATTCCAGTAACAAATCAACAATATCAATTACGGAGGTGATTTTCACTCTCTTATTAGCTTTTCACTCTCTTATTAGCTTCTCACACATTCTTTATTATTATAACAAAAAAATTAAATAAATTAAACGTAAACAAAAAATATAATTAAATAGGATTGTGCGTGAGACTAAGGGCCAGTTTGGGATTGCTGTGCTTTTAAAAAAAAAACTGCTTCTGTTGTGCTATAAGAATAATCAGCTGTAAAATAAAGCAGATGAGCGTTTGGTTAACTGTGTTTTAAAAGTGATATGAGTAAGAAAAGCAATGTAAAAGCATTGGTAAATTTTAATGTAACAGTAATATAATTGTATACAATGACAAAATAGATATAGTAGTAGGAGTGGGGAGACAACAGCTGTGGCGGGGACAATGGTGGTAATAGTGGTAGTGGTGGTGGTGGTTGCAATGGTGGTGATGGTAGCAGGAATGGAGGTGGTGTTAATAGCAGGATGTGGTGGTTGGGGTGTAGAGGTAATAATGGTGTTAATGGCAGTGCTAATGTCGATGGTGGCAGTTGTGGTTGTGGCGGTAGTGGTCGCAGTTGTGGTTATAGTGGAGGTATGGTGGTGGTGCTAATAGTGGGATGTGGTGGTTGGGGTGTAAAGGTAACAATGGTGCTAGGGACGGTGGTAGTGCTAGTGGTGGCAATGGTGGCGGTTGCAGTTGTGGTGGTGGTGGCAACGACGACATTAATGATGGTAATGACAATGGCGGTAGTGGTGGTTATGGTTAGGTTATGGTGGTGGTAATAATGTTGATAGTGTAAGGATAGTGTTTGTAATGGTAGGTCATAACGGTCACTTTATTTTCTAAGGGATAAAATGTGTGTGGAAGGCAAATAATGTTATTCTAAAAATATTAATTAATGAAGATATTACAACATACAAGCTACTTTTAAAAGTTGTTGTCTAGAAGCTATTACTTTTAAAATAAGCAGCATATTTTACTTTTACCAAACACTTTTTTTATTGCTTAGCTTTAAAGTGAAGCAGTTTTTGGTGAAAAAAAAGTATACCAAACGGGGCCTAAAAATGGTGTGTATCCCTATCAACAATATCAACAGTAACATCATCGTTATTTAAGATTTATTTGTTATTTAAGATTCATCCAACCACTCTTTCTTCTCTTTCTTTTTAGCTCTGCCTCCTCCTCCCGTTTAGCGGGAAATGAGGTGGATAGGCTTTCCCTGCTTGCCTTCAAAGCTGAAATCGTGACCGATACCCTCGGCATCCTTAGCCCTTGGAATGAATCCCTCCACTTTTGTCATTGGCCAGGCATCACTTGTGGCCACAGACACCAGAGGGTTACGGTGCTCGACCTCCAATCAAGCAGGCTGGCAGGCCACCTATCTCCCCACATTGGAAACTTGAGCTTTTTGAGGGCTTTATACCTCCAGAACAATAGCTTCAGCCACACCATCCCTCCAGAAATTGGTCGTTTGTTCCGCTTGGAAGAACTATTCCTTGATAACAACTCCTTCGGTGGTCATATTCCATTCAACATATCACGTTGCTCTAACCTCCAATACCTACGCTTAAATGGCAACACTCTTAGTGGCGAACTTCCAACTGAAATTGCCTCATTGTCCAAGCTTCAGGTACTTGGTTTAGGCAAGAACAATTTTTACGGGAAAATCCCACCTTCTTTTGGGAATCTTTCTTCTCTTTCGAGGCTATCTTTGCCTCAAAATAATCTCCATGGAGGTATTCCAAATAGCCTTGGCCAGTTGAAAGGCTTAACGGGTTTTTCACTGGCTATGAATTATTTGAATGGTACCATCCCTCCCTCCATATACAACCTCTCGTCAATTCAAATCATTTATATGTTTCAAAACAACCTTCGTGGAACTCTTCCACCTGGCTTGGGCCACACTATATTTCCAAACCTCGAAACATTTGTTTTCTATGCCAACCAATTCACTGGATCAGTACCAGCTTCAATCTCCAATGCCTCAAACCTTTCAAAATTTGATATCGCATTCAATAAGTTTACTGGAAAAGTGCCTAGTCTGGCACGCCTGTCAAATTTGTCTTGTTTTGAACTTGATGAAAACAATCTTGGAAATAATGAGGAAGGTGACTTGGATTTCATCTCTTCTCTAGTTAATTGCACCAATTTAGAAGTGTTATCTATCGGTACCAATAATTTTGGAGGAGTGCTGCCTAAATCTATCAGCAATCTCTCAACAAAGCTCAAGGGAATATATTTATATGAGAATCAGATACGCGGAAGCATTCCCGTCGGGGTTGGAAATCTTATCAACTTGGAGAGACTAAGCTTTTATGCGAATTTATTGGCAGGCACTATACCGAGTTCAATATGTAAACTGAATAAGCTTTATGGCCTAGATCTACAAGCCAATGAACTGTCAGGTAATGTTCCATCATCTCTAGGAAATCTAACTTCATTAAGCAATTTGTATCTCCGGTCAAACAAGTTAAATGGAAGCATACCACAAAGTCTCGGAGACTGCAGGTTTTTGATATATTTGGATCTTTCCCACAACAATCTTAGCGGTCCATTTCCAAAACAAGTCATCAATTCACTTGTTCACTTGAATCTAGCTAGAAACCAACTTACTGAATCCATTCCCTTGGAAGTAGGTAACTTACAGCATCTTGTTTTCTTGAATGTTTCTGAAAACAAGTTATCTGGTGAGATTCCACAAAGCTTAGGGAGTTGCACAAGTTTGACGACTCTGTCTCTGAGAGAAAATTTATTGCAGGGGACAATTCCTAAATCCTTGAGCTCTTTGAAAGGAATTGAAGATTTTGACCTCTCTCACAACAAATTGTCTGGCATAATTCCCAACTACTTGGGGAGTTTCCCCTTCTTGCATAATTTGAACCTCTCATTTAACGATTTTGAAGGCGCAGTACCAATCCAAGGAGTTTTTAAGAATGCAAGTGCGGTATCTGTTGTGGGAAACACACGGCTTTGTGGAGGTATACCTCACTTAAGATTGCCTAAATGCATCTCCAAGCAATCTAAGCGCGGGTTATCTCCTAAGATGAACTTAATTATCTCAGTTTCCTGTGGGGTTGTCGGCTTGGTCTTGGTGTTGTTACTTGCTCTTCTTTATCGATCAAGAAAGGCTAGAGCGCTCAAGTCAACTTCAGGATCATCACTGGGGGTTTCACTCTTGAAACTGTCCTATGGAGATCTCCTCAAAGTAACTGATGGGTTCTCTGCTTCGAATCTGATTGGTTCTGGAAGTTTCGGGTCCGTATACAAGGGAGTTCTCAATCAGCATGAAGAAATAAATGTTGCGGTGAAAGTACTCAATCTTCAAACTTCAAGAGCTTCTAAAAGTTTCATATCTGAATGTGAAGCCTTGAAAAGCATTAGGCATCGAAATCTTGTCAAGCTACTGACTGCTTGTTCAAGCATTGACTTTCAAGGAAACGAATTCAAAGCCCTGGTGTATGAGTTCATGGTGAATGGAAGCCTAGATGAGTGGCTGCACATATCAGCTCAAGAAGTAGGTAGGCCAGCCAATCTGCCAAAGAATCTGAATCTCACTCAAAGAGTTAACATTGCCATCGATGTAGCATATGCTTTGGATTATTTGCACAACCGCTCCCACATGCCAATAGTTCATTGTGATATAAAGCCCAGCAACATTTTGTTAGACAATGACATGACTGCTTGTGTTGGTGATTTCGGTTTAGCAAGGTACCTCCGGGATGCTTTTTGCCCATCTCCTTTGTACGAGAGCAGTTCCAATGTCATAAAAGGCACCATAGGCTATACTCCCCCAGGTAAATTTTCTTTTGTATATATTTTATTTGTGCTTCCAGTATGGTTTTGTATATAGCATAAGTTTTTTGAAGTCACACATAAGAACAAAGCTATGTTTTTGTGCATATAACTTAAGAGTATGGAATGGGAGGCAAGCTGTCAACATATGGCGATGTGTATAGCTATGGAATACTGTTGTTGGAGATGTTAACTGGCAAGAGGCCGACAGATGACATGTTTAAAGGTGGTATGGACCTGCACAATTTTGTTATAACGGCTCTACCAGAACGTGTGGGAGAAATATGTGATCCACTACTTGTTCAAATAGAAGAAAGCAGCAGCAGTACTAATCCCAGAAGTAATAGGGGGAATCATGCCCCAAATGATCAAAGAAAAAGGGTTGTGGAGTGCTTGACTGACATTGCAAGAGTAGGAGTTGCTTGTTCTGTAGCGACGCCGAGAGAGCGAAAGGACATGAGCAATGTGGTAGCTGAATTGAGTCTAATAAGGGATGTGCTAACTGGAACTAGGATGCCCAGAGAGAATCTGTGATGACGACCTAAGTAGTGAGTAATAATACCCTGTTATCATTAAATAAAATCCCATGACAGTGCTTGAATTTTGCATGGTGATCTTCTGAATGATGACGAGGAGGACTGGAACAAGTGAAGTGGATTTTCCCGTTTTGCAATTTCATTTTGTATGTTTTGTGAATGATCTTAATTTGTAAGATCATCTTTATGTTTGCTTGGAAATTTGAAATTTGTCAATTTAAGGTTGGTTCATGTTCTTATAATTAAATTATGCAATTTTAAGTTTAGAATTTGTCAATTCAAGTTTGGTGTGTGTGTATATATATGCATATATATGTATGTATGTATGTATGCAAGCCTTTTCGTACACAGCCTGCAAAAATAAACATTAAGCGCACCTCTTGCATACGGGTGTAGTCAGGTTCAGGTTTGAAGTAGGTTTAGATTTATTTGGATTGTGTTCGGATTCGCCCATGGAGTTCAACCTTATAACACATTATTTTGCATAACCATTCAAATTTTGAACCAAAAAGCGTCAATATTAGTTAAAATTTTATTTACACATGATCATTTACACAAAAGTTAAAACAAACAACTTAGAGATCTTACCTCTCTTAAAGTATTATCTGTAGCCAATTTTTGCATGGAGATATTCCAAATAGCCTCGGACAGTTGAAAAGTTTATTATTTCCTTCCATATACAACCTCTCTTCAATAGAATACTTTTCTGTCACGGAACTCTTCCTCCTGGCTCGGATCACCCTTTATTTCCAAACATAGTAAATATTGCTTACAATGGAAACCAATTTCCAGAAATGTTTTGGAGGTTTAAAGATTCAGGAATTGCACGAGTTTCCAAAACTGTTTGGGAGTTGCATGAGTTTGAGGACTGTCTCTGAGAGGTAACTTATCGGATGGGACAATTCCTTAATCCTTGAGTTCTTTGAGAGGGGTTGAATATTTCGATCTTTCTCGTAGCAACCTTTCCGGCAGAATTCCCAACTATTTGGAGCGTTTCAAGTTGCAGAATTTGAACCTCTCATTACAATTTTGAAGGTGCAGTAGCAATGCAAGGAATTTTAGAAAACACAAATTTAATTTCTAACATGGGAAACACACAGCTTTATGGCGGTACACCTAATTTAAGATTGCCCTTATGCTTTATCTAAGAAAGTACTACTTCTTAGGCTGAAAATATTCTCTCAATTGCTTGTGGGGTTGTTGGATTGATCGTAGTGTTGTAACTTGTGCTTCCTTGCCGATCAAGAAAAGCAAGAGAACTTAAGTCAACTTGAGGATCTAGGGGTTTCGCTCTTGAAATTGTCTTATGGAGATCTCAACAAGACAATTCTCAATCAGCATAGGAAACTACCGACTGCTTGTTCAAGCATCGATTTTCACGGAAACGAGTTCAAGGCTTTGGTTAACTGGTTCAAGGTGAAAGGAAGCCTAGAAGAATGGCTGAATCGGTCAATTCAAAGAGTAAACATGTCAACCAATCTGCAGAAGCATTCAGATCTTATTCAGAGAGTAAACATTGCCATTGACCTAGGGTCTGCTCGGGATTATTTGCACAATCGCTCTCACAGGCCAATAACCGATTAACATTCTCTTGGACGATGGCCTGACTACCTGTTTTGGTGATTTCGGTTTAGCATGTTATTTGTCAGATGCTTCTTCCATACTTCCTTCACCTGAAAGCTCTTTGAACGGAATAAAAGATTTCATTAATTTTTTGAAGTTACACTGAAAGCTCTTTGAGCGAATGCACATGAACAATGGCGTAGCTGTTTTGGTGATTTCGGTGATATGAGATACTTTTGCTTTGGAGTCATTGGCTTGCAGAGGTACCCCAAGGAATAAGGAACACTGAATGACTCGAGAGGCTTCGTTGGGAAAGCATCTTTGGAGATGAAGAAAGGCTCTGTATGTCTGCCTCGCTATGGAAGGTGAAGGTGGACAGTTATAGGAGGTCCCTTAATACCTGTAGAGGTACTATTCTTTCACTCGTGTCGGCAACTAATGCGTGATTGAACAGTAAGGCTTCACGTGATTTCTTCTTTATCAGAAATCTTCGACAAATTGTCCGTAATTTCCGCCAAGCTGAGTGTGCATGTGACAGGTGTTGACGCTGCTGAAAAATACTGGCGCCTCTTCGATAACTGGGATCGGCGCTTCGACAAATTACCCGTGATTTCTGCAAAGCTGAGTTTGCGTGTGATGGGTGTTGACGTGGCTGAAAAAGACTGGCGCCTCTTCGATATCTGGGATCGGCGCTTCGACAAATTGCCCGTGATTTTCGCAAAGCTGAGTTTGCGTGTGACGGGTGCCGACGCGTCTGGAAAAGTAAGATGCTTCTCCGATTTCTGAGCTTGCCTCTTCGATTTTTGAATGGCCTATTCGAATTCTGAGCTCGCCTCTTCGATCTCTGAAATCCCGTCGAGTGCTGATTTTTTATAGAGGCACGCTGTTCGTTTCAAAACACACTTGAATTTTCGCTTGTGAAAACTCACCTCTTGTACTTCTAAGCTCTTGATTTGTCCGATCTCTTCCTCCTTCAATACTTTGAAAATGTCTGGACCCTCCGACCGTCGTTTTGACTTGAATCTTGGTGAAGAGGCAGTCCCGCCTTCTCCAGACAACATATGGCGCCCATCCTTTATATCCCCTACTGGTCCTCTCACCGTTGGGGATTCGGTGATTAAGAATGATATGACCGCTGCGGTGGTGGCCCGGAACCTTGTCACCCCCAAAGATAACAGACTACTTTCCAGGCGGTCTGATGAGTTAGCTGTTAAGGAGTCTCTGGCTCTTAGTGTGCAGTGTGCGGGTTCTGTGTCCAACATGGCCCAACGCCTATTTGCTCGAACCCGTCAAGTTGAATCGTTGGCGGCTGAAGTGATGAGTCTCAAACAGGAGACTAGGGGGCTCAAGCATGAGAATAAACAGTTGCACAAGCTCGCACACAACTATGCCACAAACATGAAGAGGAAAATTGACCAGATGCAGGAATCTGATGGTCAGATTTTACTTGATCATCGGAGGTTTGTGGGTTTGTTCCAACAACATTTGCCTTCGTCTTCTGGGGCTGTACCGCGTAGTGAAGCTCCAAATGATCAACCTCTGACTCCTCTTCTTCCTGGAGTTCCGCTGAGTGGTGTGGCTTCAAACAGTCAACCTCCGACGCCTCTTCTTCCTGGAGCTCTGCCGAGTGGTGAGGCGCCACCTGATCGTCTTTGAAGATCCCTTTTTGTAAATTTGATTTGATTTGATTTTTTTTTTTCTGTATGTACAATGCAAATTTATGTAAAATTTCCAAAAAGAAATAAAGAAAAACGGACTTTATTTCTCTCGATGCATTTGGATTTTTTTTTTTTTTTGCTCCATACATACATGTATTATGTATATATATATATATATATGTATATATGTATATTTTTTCACGTGGATTGATCCACCATTCCAAAACCCTTCCCCTTTGCAGCCACCAAGAATCCACCTTCTCTCCCTTTTTTTTTTTTTAATTATTATATATATATATATATTTTTTTTTTTTTACTTTAATTTATTTTTTTATTTTTATTATTTTTATTTTTATTTTTATTTTTATTTTTGCTTTCATATGGTGCTGATCCACCATTCCCCTTTTCTTTTCTTTTTTCACGTGGTGCCAGCACCACTTTGCTCCACCATCCTTTTTTTTTTTTTTTTAAATATTTTTTTCTGTATAAATTTGGGTGGTGGGTAGAGGAATTTGCAGGAAGCAGACGAAGACGGACGAAGAGCTGGAGTTTGAGGAAGCGCTTCTCGGCCGACTAGTCGTTTGACAGCGGTCTTTGAAGTTGTTGGCAGCCGCGAGGTAAAAGACGGATGAGGTCTTTGGGTGTGGATTGTCAAACTTTGGTTTTGTTAATCTCATTCAAAGGCCGCAGCCATGGCGGAGCAAGGAGGAGAGGATGGGGCCACCATGTCTCAGAGAGAGAGAGAAGGCTGGAAGATCTAAGCAACAGTCCGAGACCAACTTATCCTTCAGCTTCGAGGTTTCTGCTGCAGATCCTGGTGTTTTCTGCGGAGGCTAAGTTTAAAGCAATTGCGATGGTGCTAATCGTGTATTTGAGGAGGAGGAAGACGACTTTGTTGCTGCCCTCCCAAGTCTTGAGGTAGTCGACTTAAGCTTCAATCGTCTCATCAGCCGCTTCCCACAACCCTCTTCAGAGCCGCCACCGTCATCATTGACCTCATCGAAGATCGAGATCAACTCCTCCGTTTTCACGACGAGTTCACGAGCCTACCAACGATGATCACTCTCAACACCACATGTGGGAATTTCTTCACTTGCACTTTCACAGGCCACGGTGCCGGAGTCCAGAAGCTTGCCATAAATGTCACTCTGCTCCGCTCGACTTTCACCACTGGCCTCTGTTCCAGCACCAGCTGCATCACTACGACTCCTCATTCGTCTTAGCCACAAACAGCATGCCAGATCTGGTTGACGGACTCTGTGTTTTTCGGGACTTTGACGGTGGAGATGACGGAATGAAGAAGACGAGGTGCTGACTGCTGAGTTATTCTTCTTTTGTTACCAGCTGTCACTTTGCAGGAGGAGAACGGCGGTGCTTGTCGTCGTCAGAGGTTGCTAAACGAGAAAGAGATGACAGACAAAGCAGTCCTACACGGGGGAAAGGTTGAGGCTCAGTGACGACTCCACAGAGTCAGAGTGGACGACGGCGTCGAGGAGTTGGTGAAGCGGAGCAACACTGGAGGAGTTGGTGGTGTAGCTGAAGAGGAGCTTGGGGTCAGAGGAGAGAGAGAGCCTCAACATACTGTTTATCATTGCTGCAGATTCTAGAGAGAGAAAGCTTAGTTTAGAGAGAGAGAGATCTGATAGAGTCATTATACTATATACAAAAGGTCCAACTATTGAATCAGCAAGCCTTTGTATGGGTGCTTCATGTCCTTGAGCATTTATCAACCATGCGAACGATCTTGAATATCATTGAATTGGAGCCAGTTGAAGATGTTTCAACCTGCAGAGGACCATCCCAGTTTATTGTTCCAGCTGAGACAGTAAGGTCTTTTTCCTTGAATACAGGAAGTGATTCTCCTGTGAGCATGGATTCGTCGACAACACTTCTTCCAGCCACAACTCTTCCATCCACAGGTATGGTTTCTCCTGGAAAAACCAACACAGAGTCTCCAACCCGAACCTTGTCAGTTGGGACTTCAACGCATATTGCATCAGAGAAAAGTACACTGTTGCTGAAGGAATCATTTTCCGGGGAACCAATTACAAGTCTTGCTTGTGTGTTCATCAGTGACAAGAGTTCATTCATATCACTAGATGCCTTGATCCTTGCCCTTTCCTCGAGAGAACGTCCTAGGAGCACAAAACCAAGAAGCATGACCGGCTCATCGAAGAACGCTGCATCCCATTGAAGCCCAAGGTTGAGAAGCGAGACCGCACTAATTGTAAAAGCTGCGAGGGATCCAAATCCGACAAGAGAATTCATGTTTGGTGCTCCTTTCTTGAAGGCTCTCAGACCATCAAAAAGCAAATCACGGCCAGGTCCCAACAAAGCTCCGGTAGCTAAACTCGCCTTCACATACGAATTATGCAGCAGCTCCCAAAACGATCCATGAGCAGCATGAATTCCTAGAGAATACAAAATGTGAGAAGCATGCGATCCG
The DNA here is from genome assembly GCF_042453785.1 of Malus domestica. Lineage (NCBI taxonomy): Eukaryota > Viridiplantae > Streptophyta > Magnoliopsida > Rosales > Rosaceae > Malus > Malus domestica. The sequence continues at coordinate 29,771,650 of NC_091667.1, read as the reverse complement.
CAGCACAATGCCACTAAAGTCCAAGCTAAAATCACTCTATTCCTGCTATTCACCATTATCTCCTCCTTCTTCTTCATGTGGTTTTGAATTTCTTCTGTACGCCGGAGAACTTCGTAGTTGATGTCCTCCAAGACGTCATCGGCATCATGAGCTACGTCTTTCAGATTCTTGACCCAGATTCTGACTGCCATGCTCCGATCCCGTGGTTGGTGGGCAACATCGCCTAAGTACTGTTGAATCTCAAGTGACGATTGACGAAGCTCAGTTAGCTCTTTTTTGAATCCTGGGAAAAGACCGATTTCTGAAGCAGCAAGTGAAGTGACCGACTGCAGTAATCCCTCCACCGGAAAAGTGTAGAGATCCATACTCGCCCGATAAGGGGAGATTAGAGAGAGGAGGAGGAGAGAGAGAGCTGCTGGGCCGCACGTGATCTGAACACAATAGAAGCAGCGGTGAGAGCAGCGGCGGTTTCGCCAGCCATGTCAGACCCCTGGTGGTTTTTTTTTATCGATCTTGTACACAGCGCCTGATGTGTCCATGTCCTCCGACCGCTCCCAGCAGTTGTGGTCCGAGGCGGCGAAGAGGCTGGAGAAGCCGAAGACGACAAGGGCCTGGAGGTTTCTCTGAGAACTTTACCCATTACCCAAATGAATTACTCGGATTTGGGATCTAGGGTTTAATCAGAATGTTGGAGTTCGGATAAAATTGGATGGGGAAATGAGGAAGTTAGGACCTTCGGAAAGAGAAAGATTCAATCTTTTCCTGGAGATTTTCTCGGGAAAGTGATAGAGAATCTAGGGTTTCGTTTCTCGAAGGTGAATTTGCAGGGCTTCCGAAAGAGAGCGAAGAGAGAGAGAGGGAACGGGAAGTGAGAGTTCATCGGGGGTATGGTACTGAATTTGGACAATAGGCTTGGGCCTGGTCACTGCCACTTGGGTTTGGATGTCCTCCTTTTGGTGAGCTGGCTGCTGATGCCTTGTTGCTGCTGGAGCTTGGTGTTGGGCCGAGACATATATATATATATGTTTCCCTTTTTTTTTTTTTTTTTTTTTTCTAAATACATAATAACATATGTTTTTTTTTCTTTTTTTTTTCTAAATACATAATAACATATGTATTCAAATTTTTTTTTTTCGAAGAAACTGTAATTTAATTTTGTATAAAGAAAATTGCAAATTTTCTTAACAAAATAAATTTGTAATGAAATTGACCTTCTTTAATAAAACATTTATTCTTTTGATTTTGATGTGACTGAACTCGAAATTGAATATTCAAGCTGCCTATGTACCCTTCCAAAGAAGAGATCAAGTCTTAACGTAGTTCGAATACATTTTTTTTTTCTTTCTTGGTAATTTCTTTTGGTGCCGTTTGCAGTTTCAACTCGTGCAGACAAGGAGTGTTGGTGTCGTTTGCAGTTTCAACTCGTGCAGACAATGAGCATTTGGTGCCGTGTTGCAGTTTCAGCTCGTGCAGACAAGGAGCTTTGGGTTGTCGCCTTTTAGGCTCGTGCAGACCAGGAGCGTTGGTGTTGCCTTTTATGCTCGTGCAGACCAGGAGCATTGTGCCATGCAGTTTAGGCTCGTGCAGGCGAGGAGCATTTGTGAATTTTGTCAAGCAATCCGGGAGAGGCGTTCCTCACAATTTTCATAGCAAAGAGCTTTGACCGCATGATTGAAGAAGTCCTCGGGCAAGAAGTCGCGCATCGTTATGGCAACGGACGATTTTTGTGTCGCAATTTCATCATCTTCAACACGTTCACGTTGCTTTGAAGGTTGACAAGAGCTGATTTGCCCCCTTTCCGATTGGCGGACTTGTGGAGGAGACGTATGCTTCTTGTGCAATTTCTTAGGGGTGACTTGAGTCCATCCTTCTACTTTGCTTGTCTTGGAGGATGCCCCCAACGGTTGAGGTGAAAACTTTGAGTCGGAAAAGCCAGAAGTGAAGGTGGTACAGTTTGACTCCCCCACATCGTCAAGATCTAGCTCGATGATTCCTTTCTGAGCCAGCTTCATGATGAGATCTTTCAGCACGAAACACTTTTCGGTCGGATGACTGATGAAGCGGTGGAATTTACAGTATCTTGGACTGTCAGTACGATTCATCTCTTCCGGCCGTCTGCACTCAGGCAAACTGATCACCTTCTTGTCCAACAGGTCATCTAGCATGGCAACCACATCAGAGTCGGGGAATGGATAAGTTTTCTCCTCAAGCTCCTTCAAAGTGCGTCGACGCGTCTCTTGATCACGAAAAGCTTCGGTTTGAATCGCCTTGCCTCGTGTGGATATTTTGACGGGAGATGTGTTGATCGTCATCGCTTCCTTGGTGGGTTTCCATGCAGCCTTTTCCACCTTTGTCCCAAGAGCTTTGTCGTTCTTGTAGTCGGCGATCGGTTCTTTCTTCCCATGATGGGCGATGCTCAACTCCATGTCATGGGCGCGAGTGGCCAATTCCTTGAAGGTCCGTGGTTTAATGCCTTGAAGGATGTATTGCAAACCCCATTGCATACCTTGGATGCACATCTCGATTGAAGAGGTTTCCGAGAGCCTGTCTTTACAGTCGAGGCTTATAGTGCGCCATCTGTTGATGTAGTCAATGACTGGCTCATCTTTCCACTGCTTTGTGCTCGTTAGCTCTAGCATGCTCACAGTGCGGTGGGTGCTGTAGAAGCGGTTGAGGAATTCCCGCTCTAATTGCTCCCAGCTGTTGATGGACTCAGGCTCTAGGTCTGTGTACCACTCAAAGGCGTTTCCTTTTAGCGAGCGCACAAACTGCTTGGCGAGGTAATCCCCTTCGGTTCCTGCGTTGTTGCAAGTTTCAACGAAGTGGGCAACGTGCTGTTTCGGGTTTCCCTTTCCATCAAATTGCATGAACTTTGGTGGTTGATAACCCCTCGGCATCCTTAAGGCATCAATCTTCTTGGAATAGGGCTTCGAGTAGAACAATGAGGTATGTGAGCTCCCTTCGTACTGTGCCTTGATGGTGTTGGTGATCATCTCCTGCAGCTGCTGGATAGAAAGAGATCCCATGAGTGCTGCCGCTTAGTCTGGCTCCGGCTTCCCATCGATTTTCTTCACCGGGGGTTCTTCGTCTCCGCCAGCTCCTCCCTTTAGTGGATCATCATCTGGGTCGGGTTTATCGCCGTCCTGCGCCTCCAGTCGGTTGACTAGTGCTGCAATTTGCAAGTTTTTTTCTTCCACAGTTCGGGTTAGCTTTGCGATTGCTTCATTCATTTGAGCCAGCTGCTCATCGATTGAAGTTGCTCCAATGGTCATGACTTGCATGGCTGAACTGTCGCTTGAATCGGCATTGGAGAGCATGGATTCGGAGTATTTCCTTGGGCTTTCCCCCCTTGGTGCCCTTAGTGAGGCTAAGGTGATCAAAGGCTCGTGCCTTGGGTGCTTTTGTTCCCTTGATAGAGTTGATGCAGAGGTGAAAGAGGCGGCAGAAGTAGCTCTTGCCATGCTTCGAGTCGTAATGCCTAAAGTGACACCTCTTGCGACGAGGGCGCTTTTGTTCTTTACGCCAGTTGCGGGAACAGTTTGAGCCTTCCTTGAAGCCATTAATTTTGGAAGTGCGCTTGAATTTCTTGAACGGAGAAAGAGATGAGAGGCAGAGATTATCCCACTGAGCGTGCCAATTTGTGAACACGGAAAATTCCTGAAACGAAAGAGACAAGAACAACGTGCACAAACAAATATTATGTATTTGATGATTTTGGGTTACAATCTCTCTCTAATTTGATCCTCTGATTCGATCTCCGTAAGGTGTGTATTTGTGGATGTGTGATTGATCCAAAGGGCCGTTGGGCTTGATCTAAGGATGAACGTTCTTCAAGGGCCGTGGACTTGATCTTGAATGTGGATTTGAGCGGATCTTTGAATGGGCTTTTGGGCTTGATCTTTGAAGAACAGTGATGAATGGATCTCCAAGGGCTTTTGGGCTTGGTGATCTTGAAGAACAGTGATGAACGGATCTTCAAGGGTTTTTGGGCTTGATTTTGAAGAACGGTTGGATGTGTGGATTTGTCGACGTTGTTGATCCAAGGGTCGTTGGGGCTTGATCTTGGATGAACGGATGATGAACGATGGTGCTTTCTTCAAGGGCCGTCGGGGCTTGATCTTGGAAGAACGATGAACGAAGAACACTTTCTTCAAGGGCTGTCGGGGCTTGATCTTGAATTGGTGGATGATTGTTGATCCAATGGCCGTCGGGGCTTGATCTTGGAAGAACGATGAACGAAGAACGGAGAAGGCTTTCTTGATTCTTCGGGAACTTGGGTGCTTGAGAGCTTCGGAGTTTCAGAGCTTCAGAGCTTCAAGGTGTAATATGAATCGGTCCCCTAAATGAATGAAATGGGCTTGTATTTATAGAATTTTCCAATGCCTAATTTTGAATATAATATCCCAGATGAAATAAGTCGTTTCTGCCAGGTGTTGACACGTGTCCTATTTGATGACTTTTCCAACTCATTTCAATTTTCGTTGAGTCACACGCTACGTGTAAAATTTATGTAATACATGAGCGTTGACACTTTGATTTATCGGTCAATATTTATTTACGAAATTTCGATGTCTACAATAATACATAGTAAGTGTTTGGTTTTTGTTTTGTTTTGTTTTTTAATTTTTGCAGCAAAGTTTTTGAATTTCTCATTTTTCAGACACCAAATTCCATTTGAAAAGAGTATGTTGGTTAAATACAGGTTTTTCATAGGAACTATAGAACTTATGTAGTATTGATGCAGGTATTTTTGTCTTATAGGAGTGAAGAAATCATCTTATTTTGATCAATTTTTGTAGTATAAATCACGATCGCATATTTTTGTTTGTATAATTTGTAATTACTTACTAGATTTTTTTAATTGAAAACTACTCATTAGATTTAGATAAATCATCATGAGATTGGAATTCAAGTTTTTGTTTGTATCAGTGCATGCTATTGCTAATCACCAAATTAATTACGTTAGTTGAAATTTTTGGGAATAATTATTTTTTAAATTCCTGATTACTTAAACCTCACTGAGAGAAAATTTTAGGACGAGACAATTTAGTCAACAACATGTCAACATATCGAGATGACAGTGATCGAGGATAGTTCTATTGAATGCGTGTTCGTACTTTGATGTTGGTGGCCCATTTTTTTTCTCTTTATTCCAGGTTGAAAATCCGGGCAATTTTTTTAATTTTTTTCAGGGGTCACTCATTTAAACCTTCTGTTCTCTCGTACATTTTCTAGTCTCTTTAATGAAAATTGTACTTTCATATAAAAAAAACAAAGAGTATTTGCTACGTCACAATGATGCATCGCAATTTGCAAGAGTAATAATTATGAGAGTAGAAAACTAGCCAATTTACCATTTGCATTACGGTGGAAAACTAGCTAGTGCAAAACTAGCTAACATTCCACTAAGGCCGAACATTTCATGACTAACGTGTAAGTCATTTTCTGTTTTCTATGATAACTCTCTGTTTTATTTATTTTTTATTCAGATTGGTTCTTTTACTAGATGAATTTTTTCAGTGTGTCGGAAATACGGCACGGTACACGTGTAATAAGATAATGGTTAAATTTTCTTTTTTCCAAGTTTCAAACAAATTGTGTTATTACACTTGGAGTACCAGACCGTCTTTCTGGCAACCTGAAAAGTTTCTCCTTTCACTTAATCTGCAAGCTTGAAATGGCTTTGTAAATACCTAATGAAGAAGAGTAATGCCACATTTAACACATTTTTCATATCACATTTGTACCACCCATCTAATAGAGGTTAACCTATTAGTACATCTAGATTCATCTCTATTAGAAAGGAGGTACAAATATGATATGAAAAATATGGTAAGAGTAGCATTTTTGATTTAAAAATTATTGCAGGTGCCCCAAAACCATCAACCACGGCATGCACGCAGAAACGGTCAAAGCGATTTGGGTTTTTCCGCACCATATTTTGATCTGCTTGACACTAAAATTGACTCTTTTTTGTTCATCGATTTACGTTACTAAGGATATATAAATATCCAGAGCTTTATTTTGAAGCCTAGCTAAAATGGAGTTCTCAAGTATTCATATTAGCATTTGGTTTATTTTCATGCAACCACTCTTTCTTCTCTTTCTTTTTAGCTTTGCCTCCTCCTCGCGTTTAGCGGAAAATGAGGTTGATAGGCTTTCCTTGCTTGCCTTCAAAGCTGAAATTGTGACCGATTCCCTGGGCATCCTTAGCTCTTGGAATGAATCCCTCCACTTCTGTCATTGGCCAGGCATTACTTGTGGCCGCAGACACCAGAGGGTTACAGTGCTCGACCTCCAATCAAGCGGGCTGGCAGGCCACCTATCTCCCCACATTGGAAACTTGAGCTTTCTGAGGGCTTTATATCTCCAGAACAATAGCTTCAGCCACACCATCCCTCCAGAAATTGGTCGTTTGTTCCGCTTGGAAGAACTATTCCTTCATAACAACTCCTTCGGTGGTCATATTCCATTCAACATATCACGTTGCTCTAACCTCCAATACCTTGACTTATATGGCAACACTCTTAGTGGCGAACTTCCAACTGAAATTGCCTCATTGTCCAAGCTTCAGGTACTTGATTTTGGCAATAACAATTTTTATGGGATAATCCCACCTTCTTTTGGGAATCTTTCTTCTCCTTGGTGGCTATCTGTATTTGGAAACAATCTGCACGGAGGTATTCCAAATAGGCTTGGCCAGTTGAAAAGCTTAATTCATTTTTCATTGGCTTCAAATTACTTGAATGGTACCATCCCTCCCTCCATATACAACCTCTCGTCAATTAAAGTCATTTATATGTTTCAAAACAACCTTCATGGAACTCTTCCTCCTGGCTTGGGCCACACTATATTTCCAAACCTCGAAACCTTTATTTTCGATTCCAACCAATTCACTGGACCCGTACCAGCTTCAATCTCCAATGCCTCAAACCTTTTAGTATTTTCTATCTCATCCAATAAGTTTACTGGCAAAGTGCCTAGTCTGGCACGCCTGTCAAATTTGTATCGGTTTTCACTTTTTAAGAACAATCTTGGAAATAATGAGGAAGGTGACTTGGATTTCATCTCTTCCCTAGTTAATTGCACCAATTTAGAAGTTTTATCTATCGGCTTCAATAATTTTGGAGGAGTGATGCCTGAATCTGTGAGCAATCTCTCAACAAAGCTCAGGCTAATATATTTCTATGAGAATCAGATACGCGGAAGCATTCCCATCGGGGTTGGAAATCTTATCAACTTGGAGAGACTAAGCTTTTATGCAAATTTATTGGCAGGCACTATACCGAGTTCAATATGTAAACTGAATAAGCTTTATGGCCTAGATCTACAAGTCAATGAACTGTCAGGTAATGTTCCATCATCTCTAGGGAATCTCACTTCATTAAGCAATTTGTATCTCAACTCAAACAAGTTAAATGGAAGCATACCACAAAGTCTTGGAGACTGCAGGTTTATGTTAGATTTGGATCTTTCCCACAACAATCTTAGCGGTCCAATTCCAAAACAAGTAATCAATTTACCTTTTCACTTGAATCTATCTGGAAACCAACTTACTGAATCCATTCCCATGGAAGGAGGTAACTTACAGCATCTTGTTATCTTGGATGTTTCTGAAAACAAGTTATCTGGTGAGATTCCACAAAGCTTAGGGAGTTGCACAAGTTTGACGACTCTGTCTCTGAGAGAAAATTTATTGCAGGGGACAATTCCTAAATCCTTGAGCTCTTTGAGAGGAATTGAAGATTTTGACCTCTCTCACAACAAATTGTCTGGCATAATTCCCAACTACTTGGGGAGTTTGCCCTTCTTGCATAATTTGAACCTTTCATTTAACGATTTTGAAGGTGCAGTACCAATCCAAGGAGTTTTTAAGAATGCAAGTGCGGTATCTATTGTGGGAAACACACGGCTTTGTGGAGGTATACCTAACTTAAGATTGCCTAAATGCATCTCCAAGCAATCTAAGCGCGGGTTATCTCCTAAGCTGAACTTAATTATCTCAGTTTCCTGTGGGGTTGTCGGCTTGGTCTTGGTGTTGTTACTTGCGCTTCTTTATCGATCAAGAAAGGCTAGAGCGCTCAAGTCAACTTCAGGATCATCACTAGGGGTTTCACTTTTGAAACTGTCCTATGGAGATCTCCTCAAAGCAACTGATGGGTTCTCTGCTTCGAATCTGATTGGTTCTGGAAGTTTCGGGTCCGTATACAAGGGAGTTCTCAATCAGCATGAAGAAATAAATGTTGCGGTGAAAGTACTCAATCTTCAAACTTCAAGAGCTTCTAAAAGTTTCATATCTGAATGTGAAGCCTTGAAAAGCATTAGGCATCGAAATCTTGTCAAGCTACTGACTGCTTGTTCAAGCATTGACTTTCAAGGAAACGATTTCAAAGCCCTGGTGTATGAGTTCATGGTGAATGGAAGCCTAGATGAGTGGCTGCACATATCAGCTCAAGGAGTAGATAGGCCAGCCAATCTGCCAAAGAATCTGAATCTCACTCAAAGAGTTAACATTGCCATCGATGTAGCGTATGCTCTGGATTATTTGCACAACCGCTCCCACATACCAATAGTTCATTGTGATATAAAGCCTAGCAACATTTTGTTAGACAATGACATGACTGCTTGTGTTGGTGATTTCGGTTTAGCAAGGTACCTCCAGGATGCTTCTTGCCCATCTCCTTTGCACGAGAGCAGTTCCAATGTCATAAAAGGCACCATAGGCTATACTCCCCCAGGTAAATTTTCTTTTGTATATATTTTATTTGTGCTTCCAGTATGGTTTTGTATATAGCATGAGTTTTTTGAAGTCACACATAAGAACAAAGCTATGTTTTTGTGCATATAACTTAAGAGTATGGAATGGGAGGCGAGCTGTCAACATATGGCGATGTGTATAGCTACGGAATACTGTTGTTGGAGATGTTAACTGGCAAGAGGCCGACAGATGACATGTTTAAAGGTGGTATGGACCTGCACAATTTTGTTATAACGGCTCTACCAGAACGTGTGGGAGAAATATGTGATCCACTACTTGTTCAAATAGAAGAAAGCAGCAGCAGTACTAATCCCAGAAGTAATAGGGGGAATCATGCCCCAAATGATCAAAGAAAAAGGGTTGTGGAGTGCTTGACTAACATTGCAAGAGTAGGAGTTGCTTGTTCTGTAGTGACGCCGAGAGAGCGAAAGGACATGAGCAATGTGGTAGCTGAATTGAGTCTAATAAGGGATGTGCTAACTGGAACTAGGATGCCCAGAGAGAATCTGTGATGACGACCTAAGTAGTGAGTAATGATACCCTGTTATCATTAAATAAAATCCCATGACAGTGCTTGAATTTTGCATGGTGATCTTCTGAATGATGACGAGGAGGACTGGAACAAGTGAAGTGGATTTTTCCGTTTTGCAATTTCATTTTGTATGTTTTGTGAATGATCTTAATTTGTAAGATCATCTTTATGTTTGCTTGGAAATTTGAAATTTGTCAATTTAAGGTTGGTTCATGTTCTTATAATTAAATTATGCAATTTTAAGTTTAGAATTTGTCAATTCAAGTTTGGTGTGTGTGTATATATATGTATATATATGTATGTATGTATGTATGCAAGCCTTTTCGTACACAGCCTGCAAAAATAAACGTTAAGCGCACCTCTTGCATTGTTAATAAATTTACTCATTGCTCATTTGGTGGTTTTGGTAGCCCAAGTATCAGGCCGGGTAGGCAGAGAAATCTTATTTTTGGGAGTTTGGTTATGGCGTATTTGGTATCGTACTTAAATGTTTTCATAATTTTTTAAAAAAATTCTTAAGAACATCTTTTAAGAACAATTTTATTTTAGATTCAAGAACTTGTTTGGTATGAGATTTAAAATGGTTTAAAAAAATTTAATTAAAAATAAAAGGAAAAAAAAAAACCTACAACAACTCCCTGTGGATTCGAGCATTACTACTAATTTAATTAGATAGAGAGATCCAAAGAGAGGGTCGCAAGCGAGGGTGAGAGAGAAAGAGAAGAGAGAGAGCTTAGAGATGGGCGTGGATCTCGGGCGGGTTGGGCGTGTTGCATGGTCAAACCAACCCTAACCCAACCTTTACAATTTGGGTTGGTTTTGGGTTCATACGAGTGTAGTCAGGTTCAGGTTTGAAGTAGGTTTAGATTTATTTGGATTGTGTTCGGATTCGCCCATGGAGTTCAACCTTATAACACATTATTTTGCATAACTATTCAAATTTTGAACCAAAAAGCGTCAATATTAGTTAAAATTTTATTTACACATGATCATTTACACAAAAGTTAAAACAAACAACTTAGAGATCTTACCTCTCTTAAAGTATTATCTGTAGCCAATTTTTGCATGGAGATATTCCAAATAGCCTCGGACAGTTGAAAAGTTTATTATTTCCTTCCATATACAACCTCTCTTCAATAGAATACTTTTCTGTCACGGAACTCTTCCTCCTGGCTCGGATCACCCTTTATTTACAAACATAGTAAATATTGCTTACAATGGAAACCAATTTCCAGAAATGTTTTGGAGGTTTAAAGATTCAGGAATTGCACGAGTTTCCAAAACTGTTTGGGAGTTGCATGAGTTTGAGGACTGTCTCTGAGAGGTAACTTATCGGATGGGACAATTCCTTAATCCTTGAGTTCTTTGAGAGGGGTTGAATATTTCGATCCTTCTCGTAGCAACCTTTCCGGCAGAATTCCCAACTATTTGGAGCGTTTCAAGTTGCAGAATTTGAACCTCTCATTACAATTTTGAAGGTGCAGTAGCAATGCAAGGAATTTTAGAAAACACAAATTTAATTTCTAACATGGGAAACACACAGCTTTATGGCGGTACACCTAATTTAAGATTGCCCTTATGCTTTATCTAAGAAAGTACTACTTCTTAGGCTGAAAATATTCTCTCAATTGCTTGTGGGGTTGTTGGATTGATCGTAGTGTTGTAACTTGTGCTTCCTTGCCGATCAAGAAAAGCAAGAGAACTTAAGTCAACTTGAGGATCTAGGGGTTTCGCTCTTGAAATTGTCTTATGGAGATCTCAACAAGACAATTCTCAATCAGCATAGGAAACTACCGACTGCTTGTTCAAGCATCGATTCTCAAGGAAACGAGTTCAAGGCTTTGGTTAACTGGTTCAAGGTGAAAGGAAGCCTAGAAGAATGGCTGAATCGGTCAATTCAAAGAGTAAACATGTCAACCAATCTGCAGAAGCATTCAGATCTTATTCAGAGAGTAAACATTGCCATTGACCTAGGGTCTGCTCGGGATTATTTGCACAATCGCTCTCACAGGCCAATAACCGATTAACATTCTCTTGGACGATGGCCTGACTACCTGTTTTGGTGATTTCGGTTTAGCATGGTATTTGTCAGATGCTTCTTCCATACTTCCTTCACCTGAAAGCTCTTCATTTTCATAAGGATTCGACGTGATCATGGAGTGCCGGCTGTCGACTACCTGACGCCCTCCCCCTCCTCCTTTATCCGGGCTTGGGACCGGCCATGTAAGACATAGGCGGAGTTACCTGAAAGCTCTTCGAACGGAATAAAAGATTTCATTAATTTTTTGAAGTTACACTTAAAGAACATGGCTTTTCTTTTTTGCGCAAATAAATTATAGGGTATGGAACAGGAAGTGAGATGTGAGCTTATGGTGATGTCTACAGCTATGGAATTCTGCTATTTGAGATGCTGACTGGCAAGTGGCTGACAGATGACATGTTTAAAGATGGTATGAACCTACACAACTTTATCATGATGGCTTTGCCCAAATGTGTGGAGGAAGTATGTCATCCACTGCTTCTTCAAACAGAAGAAAGTAACACTAGCACTAAGGCCACATACAATGCGGGATATCTCGTGCCCCAGATGATGAAGGACAAAGAGTTGAGGCATGCTTGATTTGCGTTGCAAGAATAGTAGTTGCTTGTTCTGCAGTAATGCCGAGAGAGCGAACGGACATGAACAATGGCGTAGCTGAATTATGTTAAATACGGGGTTAGCTGACAAGAAACCAATTGCAGCAATTAACAAGTTTTTGATAAACAATCAATTTAACAATTTGATAACAAATTCTTGAAAACTACCGAAATCAAAACCGCAACTTCCACTCAGTTTCTCCGCAACAGAAATATCAAACCAACCCAAAACCAACAACTTTCAACAAAATTGCACAGAAGAATCAAAATTTAATTGCTATACCCTACCTCCTCCATTCTCTGAGAGCCAAGCCCTCCTCAGGCAGCATCTCCGACGGAGGCGGCAAAGTAGGATCGTCGGACACGCCAAACCCTCCATCAAAGCCCTGGCCGTTTGATTCGGCGTAGATCGACGGAGGAGAGAAGGCCTCCGACGCCGGGTGAGTGGCGAAAGCGTCGTCTACGGCGGAGCCGTGGAAGATTGGGGAATCCGTGGCGGAGACCCTGAGCGACTCGGAGTCGAATCACTGGGAGGAGGGTCTGGGGTCGTAGCCAACCGTCGTCGTCGAACGGGCGAGTTGACCCGGTGGTCGGGACCGAGTCGTCTTCGGGCTGAGGGAACGAGGCCATGATGCACTGATGAGCGAAATGCTCCCAAGGGCAAAACTCACGCAGGAAGAATATCGGCACGCTTTATGTTAGGCTGGGCCGACTCACTGGGCCTTCATTTGGTCCCTGACAATATCTGGTCCAATATTTGAATTCACTTCCCTCAAGCCCGCTTCCGCTCCTCGATTCGCTACCCAGAAGATCAAGTTGTCAAGGTTCGATGTTTCCTCCTGAACTTCTTCCCTCCTGCTCGATTTGGATTGGAACGAAAAAGCTCCAACATGGGATCAATTTCTTCCCCCTCACCGATTATTTATTTCGGTATTGCATTCATATTGGCTTTTTCATTTTTTATTAATTTTGGTTATGTGATTAGTGAACTCCGCCTATGTCTTACATGGCCGGTCCCAAGCCCGGATAAAGGAGGAGGGGGAGGGCGTCAGGTAGTCGACAGCCGGCACTCCATGATCACGTCGAATCCTTATGAAAATGAATCCAGAACAAAATCGCGCTAAAGCTAGGTCGTCACCCGTAAGTGGCGCGCTGTGTGGCCCGAGCACAGTGATAAGTGAGCAAGGGTCGCTGTATCTCCATCGGCACCCGGATGCAGTGTTAAATGAGCAAGGGGGCCATAGAAACTTCTTTTCGAACGACTCCACTCAAAGTTGTTTGGGAGCATATGCTCCTATCAACTTTACCCGGGACACACAAAAGAAGTACTTTGATCCTATTAGACGGGGGAGGGTGAAGAAGCTAGGACAGAAGGGTAGAGTTCAAGAGAGCAAAATGCGTTTAGGAACGTGGAATATAGGAACCTTAACGGGAAAATCTATGGAAGTAGTGGAAGTTATGGTGAGGAGAAAGATAAATATTATGTGCCTACAAGAAACTAAGTGGGTTGGTAGTAAGGCAAAGGATCTAGAAAACTCAGGGTTTAAACTTTGGTATTCGGGCACAAATAGAACGAGAAACGGTGTTGGCATCATCGTGGACAAGACCTTGGTACAAGATGTTGTAGATGTCAAGAGGGTAGGAGATAGAATCATGGCAATCAAGATTGTAATAGGACAAGAACTTATCAATGTGATTAGTGCGTACGCACCTCAAGTAGGGTTGGATACGAGTTCGAAGGAGAAATTTTGGGAAGATCTCGGAGACTTGGTGCAAGGAATTGCTCAGACGGAGAAGTTATTTATAGGAGGAGATTTAAATGGACACGTGGGCAGGGAGACAGGCAACTATGGAGGTTTTCATGGTGGCCATGGTTTTGGGGAGAGAAACGAGGATGGGGAAGCTATCTTGGATTTTGCAATGGCATATGATCTCTTCTTAGCCAACACCTTCTTTAAGAAGAGAGAAGAACATGTGATCACCTACAAGAGTGGGTCGTCAAAAACACAAATAGATTTTCTTCTAATGAGGAAAGGGGATCGTATAACTTGTAAGGATTGCAAAGTTATACCAGGAGAGAGCGTGGCTAATCAACATCGCTTGTTGGTGATGGATGTACATATCAAAAGAGTAAGACAAAAGAACAAGACTTGGAAGTGCCCAAGGACTAGATGGTGGAATCTAAAAGAAGAAAAACAAGCCATTTTCAAAGAGAAGGTAATCACCCAATGTGTGTGGGATAGAGAGGGGGAAGCTAGCCAAATGTGGGATTCCATGGCTAGTTGTATCCGAAAAGTAGCAAAAGAGGTATTAGGAGAGTCCAAGGGCTTTGTCCCACACCAAAAGGAATCTTGGTGGTGGAATGAGGAGGTACAAACAAAAGTGAAGGCTAAGAAGGAATGTTGTAAAGCCTTATACAAGGAGAGGACCGATGAAAATGGTGAAAGGTATAGAAAAGCGAAGCAAGAGGCGAAGAAAGCTGTCAGAGAAGCTAAGTTAGCGGCTTACGACGATATGTATAAACGACTAGATACCAAAGAAGGAGAGTTGGATATCTATAAACTATCTAGAACAAGGGAAAAGAAGACAAGGGACCTAAACCAAGTGAGGTGCATCAAGGATGAGGATGGAAAGGTTCTTGCTACAGAGAATGCGGTTAAAGACAGATGGAGAGGTTATTTTCATAATCTCTTCAATGAAGGACATGATATGAGTGCTTCTTTAGGGGAGTTGAGTAACTCAGAAGAGTGTAGAAACTACTCTTTTTATCGTCGAATCCGGAAGGAAGAAGTGGTTGTAGCTTTGAAGAAGATGAAGCATAAAAAAGCAATAGGCCCAGACGATATACCAATCGAAGTGTGGAAACTTTTGGGAGAGACAGGTATAACATGGCTCACTGACCTTTTCAATAGGATTTTGAAAACGAAGAAGATGCCAAATGAGTGGCGAACGAGCACTTTGGTGCCTATCTACAAGAATAAGGGCGACATACAAAATTGCATGAACTATAGGGGTATTAAGCTAATAAGTCATACAATGAAGCTCTGGGAGAGAGTCATTGAGCATAGATTGAGGCAAGAGACACGGGTTTCGGACAACCAATTTGGGTTCATGCCAGGGCGCTCAACCATGGAGGCAATCTATCTCTTACGAAGATTGATGGAAAGATATAGAGATGGGAAAAAGGATTTACACATGGTCTTTATAGATTTGGAAAAAGCGTATGATAGGGTCCCAAGAGACATTCTTTGGAGGATTTTAGAGAAGAAAGGAGTACGAGTAGCATATATCCAAGCTATAAAGGATATGTATGAAGGAGCAAAGACTGCCGTAAGAACTCATGAAGGACAAACCGAAAGCTTTCCCATAACTGTAGGATTACATCAAGGCTCATCCTTAAGTCCTTACCTTTTTGCGTTGGTAATGGATGAGTTAACAGGACATATTCAAGATGATATTCCTTGGTGTATGCTTTTCGCAGACGATATAGTGTTGATAGATGAAACTCAGGAAGGGGTAAATGCAAAGCTTAACCTTTGGAGAGAAGTGTTGGAATCTAAAGGTCTTCGCCTAAGCCGATCAAAGACAGAATATATGGAGTGCAAGTTCAGTGCAAATGGAGGCCAAAACGAGTTAGGGGTGAGGATCGGAGATCAAGAAATACCAAAGAGCGACCGTTTTCGTTACCTAGGATCTATCTTGCAAAAGAATGGAGAATTAGATGGAGATCTCAGCCATAGAATACAAGCTGGATGGATGAAGTGGAAGAGTGCATCCGGCGTGTTATGTGACCGCCGTATGCCACTGAAGCTCAAGGGAAAATTTTATAAGACGGCAATAAGGCCGGCGATGCTGTATGACACAGAATGTTGGGCGGTGAAACATCAACACGTACACAAAATGGGTGTAGCGGAGATGAGGATGCTTCGTTGGATGTGTGGGCACACGAGAAAGGATAAGATTAGGAATGAGGATATCCGGGGTAAAGTAGGAGTAGCCGAAATTGAAGGAAAGATGAGAGAAAATCGGTTACGGTGGTTTGGACATGTGCAAAGAAGGCCTACTGACGCTCCGATTAGAAGATGCGACTATGGGACAGAGGTTCAGGGCCGAAGGGGATGGGACAGAGGTTCAGGGCCGAAAGGGTAGAGGAAGACCTAGGAAAACTTTGGAAGAGACTATAAGAAAAGACTTAGAGTATTTGGATCTAACGAAGGACATGACACAGGATCGAGCACAATGGCGTTCTAAGATTCATATAGCCGATCCCACTCAGTGACTTGGATTTTCCAAGTCTCTAACCGAGAAGTTTTCCTCACTCGGAAAATTAAGGGAACACTACCCCAACCTACATGCTCCACTCAGAAAGCTTCAACATACAAGCTTCAACAAAAGAAAATTCAAAGAACTTAGCGAAGAAGGCTTTGGTGTATCTAACACAATACGTTGAAATGAAGGAAAGCTTATTTATTGATATCCCCGATAAGCTACAAATATGTACATATACATGAGTCAAAATAAACACACAAGAGGGAGCCTTCACAAAGGTTGCTTAGGAGAAGTCTCAGCAGTCGGTAGAGCCCCAGAAAAAGAAGGCACCGGAGGGGGATCATTTGGAGCCTCAGTACTGGACAGAACCCTAGAAGGAGGAGGCATCAGAGGTTGATCATTTGGAGCTTCATTACGCGGTACAACCCCAGAAGACGAAGGCAATAAATGCCTTTGGAACAAACCCACAAATCTCTGATGATCAAGTAAAACCTGACCATCAGTTTCCTTCATCTGGTCAAGCTTCCTCTTCATGTTTGTAGCATAGTCATGTGCGAGCCGGTGCAACTGTTTATTCTCATGCTTGAGCCCTCTAATCTCCTGTTTGAGACTCATCACTTCAGCCGCCAATGATTCAACTTGGCGGGTTCGAGCAAATAGGCGTTGGGCCATATTAGACACAGAACCTGCACACTGAACACTGAGAGCCAGCGAATCCTTAACAGCTAACTCATCAGACCGTTTGGAAAATAGTCTGTTATCTTTGGGAGTGAGAAGGTTCCTGGCCACCACGGCAGCGGTCATATCATTCTTCATCACGGAATCCCCAACGGTAAGAGGACCAGTAGGGGAGACGAAGGATGGGCGCCATATGTTGTCTAGAGAAGGCGGGGCTGCCTCTTCAACAAGGTTCAAGTCAAAACGACGGTCGGAGGGGCCAGACATTTTCAAAGGTGTTGAAGAGAGAAGAGGTTGGACAAATCAAGATCTTAGAAGTGCAAGAATGAAGCTTCTACTGGTGGAGATTCAAGTGTGCTTTGGAACTTAATGCCAGCCCCTATAAAAATCTGCACTCGACGGAGCTTCAGAAATCGAAGAGGCGCCTGCTCAGAAATCGAAGAGGCGTTTGCTTTCTCAAAAGCTGGGCTGCTTAGAGATCACGTAGGTTGATCTCAGAAATCGAAGAGGCGTTTGCTTTCTCAAAAGTTGGGCTGCTCAAAGACCTCGAAGGCTGATCTCAGAAATCGAAGAGGCGCTCGCTTTCTCAAAAGCTGGGCTCCCCAGAGACCACGAGGGCCGATCTCAGAAATCGAAGAGGCACCTACTTTTCCAGCCTTGTCAGCACCTGTCACACGCACACTCAGCTTTGCGGAAATTATGGGCATTCTGTCGAAAACTTCTGGGGAAGTAGAAAACACATGAATCTTACTGTTTAATCACCCACTTCCCACACGCAACAATAGCTCATGGGTACCACATATAACTTTGCCAAAGTTCTCTGCCAAAGTTGAGCACGTGAAGCTTGCAGCTCCCACTACATCGCTCTGACCAAGAAGGGTAAAAGAATAGCAAAGAAACAACACTAACAAAGTTTAGACCCATAAATTTTGAAGGTCTAGCTACCATATTATTACCCACAAGGGTAAAGGAACAGTACCACTGCTGGATAATTGGAAAGTCCCTGTGTGTCAACCTCTGTGCTTCGTGGCAAGGTAGACTAGCAAACATGCCCAACCTTTACTCACATTCGAGAAAACACTCCCAATAAGATTGCTTGCTCCAAAATCGAAGAGGCACCGTCCTCCGAATCTCGAGAGCCAGACTCCCAACATGACTACTTTCTTAAAAATCGAAGAGAGGGTAAAGGAACAGTACCATTGCTGGATAATTGGAAAGTCCCTGTGTGTCAACCTCTGTGCTTCGTGGCAAGGTAGACTAGCAAACATGCCCAACCTTTACTCACATTCGAGAAAACACTCCCAACAAGATTGCTTGCTCCAAAATCGAAGAGGCACCGCCCTCCGAATCTCGAGAGCCAAACTCCCAACATGATTACTTTCTCAAAAATCGAAGAGACACTGCTCCCCGAATCTTCGAGAGCCAGACCCCCAACATGATTGCTTTCTCAAAAATCGATGAGGCATCGTTCTCCGAATCAATCGAAGAGGCGCTCGCTTTCTCAAAAGCTGGGCTGCTCAGAGACCACGAGGGCCGATCTCAGAAATCGAAGAGGCACCTACTTTTCTAGCCTTGTCAGCACCTGTCACACGCACACTCAGCTTTGCAGAAATTATGGGCATTCTGTCGAAGACTTCTGGTGAAGTAGAAAGCACATGAATCTTACTGTTCAATCACCCACTTCCCACACGCAACAATAGCTCATGGGTACCAAAGATAACTTTGCCAAAGTTGAGCACGTGAAGCTTGCAGCTCCCACTACATCGCTCTGACCAAGAAAGGTAAAAGAATAGCAAAGCAACAGCACTAACAAAGTTTAGACACATAAATTTTGAAGGTCTAGCTACCATATTATTACCCACAAGGGTAAAGGAACAGTACCACTGCTGGATAATTGGAAAGTCCCTGTTTGTCAACCTCTGTGCTTCGTGGCAAGGTAGACTAGCAAACATGCCCAACCTTTACTCACATTCGAGAAAACACTCCCAACAAGATTGCTTACTCCAAAATCGAAGAGACACCGTCCTCCGAATCTCGAGAGCCAGACTCCCAACATGACTACTTTCTCATAATCGAAGAGAGGGTAAAGGAACAGTATCATTGCTGGATAATTGGAAAGTCCCTGTGTGTCAACCTTTGTGCTTCGTGGCAAGGTAGACTAGCAAACATGCCCAACCTTTACTCACATTCGAGACAACACTCCCAACAAGATTGCTTGCTCCAAAATCGAAGAGGCACCGCCCTCCGAATCTCGAGAGCCAGACTCCCAACATGATTACTTTCTCAAAAATCGAAGAGACACTGCTCCCCGAATCTCGAGAGCCAGACCCCCAGCATGATTGCTTTCTCAAAAATCGAAGAGGCATCGTTCTCCGAATCTCGAGAGCCAGATACCACAGACCACTTTTTCAAAGTGCTCTGACAGAGTTAAAACATGTGAAACTTGCAGCTCTCACTACCGTGCTATGACCAAGCAGGGTAAAGGAATAACATTACTACTTGTTAGGGAGACTCCTATATATGTCGACCTCCATCCCCAACAGATAGGCAGACCTGCAAAAATGCTCAACCCTTCATCATATCTGAGAGGGCACTCCCAACGAAGCCTTTCGAAATATTCAGCTTTCTTTCCCCCCGATAATACCTCTGCAAACAAGCTATACTAGAGCAAGAATATCTCATATCATCAGGGTTAAAAGCAAGAGTATCCCATATCATGCTTTTTCCCTGTCTTTTCCTTTGGCCTTGTTTTTACCTGCAAGACAAGGAGAAAGAGAGCAATCAGTCAGCACTTGGAATCAAGCTTCCAGCCAGGAACTGACTGCCTGGAATCCCTTCCTTGATTACTTACCTGGCATTGCTCTCGAGTACTCATCTTCAACATCTTATGTTTCCAGGGAAGATTCCGCATCTGCTTGAGGAACAGATAGGGCAAGTGCGAAGGATACAAGGAAGCATGTGGAGACAAGCGTAACAGCACACGTGCCGATACATCCATTACTCTGTCAAAAGCAAAAGTATCCCATATCAGCAGGGTGGAACGTACTCTAGATTTGATGGACTTGTTTTGACCCTCAAATTCTTCAGTCGGCCTTATACTCTGGAGGAAACCAGAAAACCCTCCAGCTCAGTTCAAGAATAAGCCTGTGGAAAGTTACTTCTTCAAAAGCAAAAGTATCTCATATCATCTCTTCTCATTTTTCTTCTCTTTATCCTTCATGCTGCTGCAAGATGGGGAGAAGGTGAACAATCAGTCGGAGCTCTGATTGCTTACCTTGTCTGTCACCTCTTTCAGCAGACCCCCTAGCTCGGCGACTTGGGGGACTCCTACTACATGGTTTGTATCGCGCTTGACCAAGCCTGAAACTACAAGTAAGCTTCAAGTGAAATTGATACATTACCTTGTGCATCTCCACCAGTTAAAGATACCACCCCCGGATGGAGGAAGAGTACTTCCAGAGAAGATGCCACATCTACCTATGAGACAGATAAGACAAGTCAAGACGACACCACACTCCGATACTTAGAAGTTTCGTGATTACGAGATCATTCTCCCACAATATTTCCTAATGTCATTTGTACTAAATCATTCACTTGTACTCACTAAAGGAGAGCTTGAACCTATGTACTTGTGTAAACCGTTCACAATTAATGAGAACTCTTCTATTCCGTGGACGTAGCCAATCTGGGTGAACCACGTACATCTTGTGTTTGCTTGCCTATCTCTATCCATTTATATACTTATCCACATTAATGACCGGAGCAATCTAGCGAAGATCACAAAAAGCGACCGTTTTCGCTACCTAGGATCTATCTTGCAAGAGAACGGAGAATTAGATGGAGATCTCAACCATAGAATACGAGCTGGATGGATGAAGTGTAAGAATGCATCCGGCGTGTTGTGTGACCGTCGTAGGCCACTGAAGCGCAAGGGAAAATTTTATAGGACGGCAATAAGGCCAGCGATGTTGTATGGTACAGAATGTTGGGCGGTGAAGCATCAACACGTACACAAAATGGGTGTAGCGGAGATGAGGATGCTTCGTGGGATGTGTGGGCACACGAGAAAGGATAAGATTGGGAATGAGGATATCCGAGGTAAAGTAGGAGTAGCCGAAATTGTAGGAAAGATGAGAGAAAATCGGCTCCGGTGATTTGGACATGTGCAAAGAAGGCAGAATGACGCTCCGGTTCGAAGATGTGACTACGGGACAGAGGTTCAGGGCCGAAGGGGTAGAGGAAGACCTAGGAAAACTTTGGAAGAGACTCTAAGAAAAGACTTAGAGTACTTTGATCTAACGGAGGACATGACACAAAACCGAGCGCAATGGCGTTCTAGGATTCATATAGCCGACCCCACTTAGTGGGAAAAGGCTTTGTTGTTGTTGTATGTGATTAGTGATTATTGTTCGTCATTTTATTTTGGGTTTTTCTTTCTGTTGTTTTTAGGGTTTTCTGCTCTGCAAATTTCGATCAA
Organism: Malus domestica; assembly: GCF_042453785.1. NCBI lineage: Eukaryota > Viridiplantae > Streptophyta > Magnoliopsida > Rosales > Rosaceae > Malus > Malus domestica. The sequence goes on along the minus strand of NC_091667.1, from coordinate 29,750,299 downwards.
ATTGTCTGCATTTGAATTATTTTTTAATTATCGTAATTTATATTGGGTGGAATTGGCCTTTCCATTCTCCAAAATCCTTTTTAGGAATTGCATTTTGCTTAAATTTTGCGAGTTCAAAAAACAAATTGAGACTTTTTCTGATTTTAAATTATTTACACAGTTCCAAAGCACTGTGTGTTAAACAGTGGAATTTTGATTGAGATTGTAGTAATTGCCGTACAAGTTTATACTTTTGTTTGGAGAAACCAGCTGGATTAATAATCATCTTATTTTGATCAAATTTTGCAGTATAAATCACGATCGCGTATTTTTGTTTGTATCAGTGCATGCTATTGCTAATCACCAAATTAATTACGTTTGTTGAAATTTTTGGAATAATTATTTTTTAAATGCCTGATTACTTAAACCTCACTGGGAGAAAATTTTAGAGCGTTGTGCACAGGTAATTGGAGCTACTTAGTGACAGTGATCATAAAATTCAGTGGCAAATTGATAAAGTAGTCTTGAACCAAATTAACCATCTACTTAGAGATACATTAACAAACATCTGCATGCACATTTATTCCTAATATTGTAGACACTATATAATGATTGCCTACGATATTGTTGTTTACCAACTTGCATTCCAAATTTGAAAGATCATCTTTTACCATATGGTGCACTTTTACCTGAGAATATAGCGTTTATTGTGATTAATTGTTCAGTTTATATGTTTTTTGTGGTGCACCATATGGTGATGCATAAGCTTGAGAGGTCCTCTGGATTTTGGTAGTTGCAAATTTGCAATGATCAAGAAACATGGGACATGTTACTAGAAAATGTGTTTGTAGATTCAAAGGTTAACTGTTGTTATTGTTATTATAGTAGAATTTCATTTGATTTTGATGTTGGGATAAGATGAATCATGATCGGGTTATGATTAATGCTAATTAATGATATGGATCAAATGCTTGCAATGTGTATTTATGATTGGATTAAAGGAGTTTGGGCTTTTTCTCTAATGAAGGTTATAAAACAAATTGTAATTTTAGGTACTTCACAAGTCAGAGGCCAAGTCTTAAAATATCTTTCGTAATGTTTTCAGATAAATGTCAAATTGTAAGGTTCTCTCTTTTGATTGGATTCAACAATCGATCTGGTTTTCTGGTGGAAGTCATAATTTTCATCCCAATTTTTGTCCGAAAATCTTAAATTCTCTCAGAAAATTGAGAAATGAAGATTCTCTGTTTGTTTTTGTCTGTTGTGGATACCCAATCTGAATTGTGTGTTCTGGTCGATCTTGGATAATTCCCTTAGAATTAAGGGAATTGAATTGTCCCAATTATGGTGGTATTAATTTTGCACACAAAGATTGAAGGGTTTGTTTTTATGCTTTCAAGCTTGGTTATTGAGAGGTTGTTGGTCAGGGAATATATTTTAGTTCCTATCCCCTTGGCTGTTTGCAAAGCAAAACACAGATGATTCATGTATTATGTAAGTTTTTATTTAGTTTTTGTGTTGCGCTGCGCATGCTTTTGAAAATATAAGAATTTGTGCGTTTGTGGATATGAAAATTAGGGCTGCAGACTCTCATCCTTCACATTTTAGTTTCTCTTGTTGCTTCTCCCTTTTGGGATTTTGTGGAACCAAATTTGTAATTTTTGTGTATTATTTTCTGCACTTTTATGGTTCGACAAAATCGATCGTTTGACATTAAAAAAAATTAAAAAATATAAAAATATAAACTCTAAGGGTTAAAATTTCTGATACTTTCCTTGGTGAGGGGTTGGTTTCGAATTTCTGGGTTTAAAGCGGATCGATTTTTATATTTAGGTTTAATATGGGGAATTAATGAAAAACGAATTTTGCCTTTTTTGAGTATTTCATCAGTACTAGATTGTTGTATTTATTATTCTGTAGGTGTAAATATAGTTCCTTAATCAAGCTAGCTTATTTTTCAACTCTTTAATTGATGTGTGACTTCTAACTGTAATTTTTCGTATTTCTTCTTTTATGTTCTGATTATTGAATTTGAAATCACTTAATGAAATGAAATTGCCAAACCATTTTAGAGTGTAATTTTACACGTTCTATTTGAGTTTACAAACAACATTTACGTCCATATGTATCTTGTGTTTGCCTGTCACCTGTTTGATAAAATATACCAGAGAAACACACACGCCCGCACACACGATTTTCTCGGTTCTTTGGCCTCTGCGCATTGGGTCTAAATTGCAGGTGAGAAAACGCAGAGTGCCAGCAAAGCTTCGTAGAGAGGAGGCATGAGTTTCCTATGATGGTAAGTCTATTCCTTCATTTGGGTAAAAGCATCTTCATTGTGGTGTATTTGGCAAAACTTGAGACCCTTTTATGCATCTTTTGTTTTGATTGGTTTGCTGGATGTCAGCATGTGGGACACTTGATAATGCGATGTTAATTTAGGCTATAATCATGAATCTTTGTGTTTAAGATTATTTTATGACAGATGTGTGAGGCATTAGCCATGATTTCATCTGGGCAATTACGAAATATCTAAAAGTATCCTCTCTGCTAAGGGTAGCACACTCCTGCGGGAACTAGACATCCCAATATTTTGCAATCTGATTACAAATTATCTACCAAAAGTACGTACCGCTATCATTTATATGATATTTTTAGATTGTTAAGAGGCTTTGTTCTATTTTATATATTGACATACAAAATTAAAATCTCGATCGTGGTCCACTAAAAAGTATTAAACGTGTTATGAATAGAAACGCATTCTAACATGGATTTCTTTTTACAGTGGAATTATCTACAGTAAAGTTCTCAAAGGTGGTTACAGTTGGGACCAATATTCAGAACACAGTGGACAAATCTTTACAAGCTAATCGTACCGGTAATAGAAACCACATCCTTTGTCTCTGCTTACATGCTTTTTAACATGGAGAGAAATTTAATCTGTATTTCAGAATTAGTGGTCTTCTTGATGTTCAATTGTAGGGAATTAGTGATCTTGATTCAGAACAAAAGAACTAATTTCCTTCCTACATTCCACATGTATGTAATGTGACAGTCCGTCCCCGATTTTAAGAGTTTTAAAGTTTTAATAAAGGATTTTACAAAAATGCCCTTTGAGGAACGCACATTATTCGAGGTTAATCGTTGTGTCGTACCATCTAAGATTTGTTTTCTTGACATATCCTCGTAGTACTCGTCGCTTCGGACGTGTGGGCGCTGACGGTTCGTGATTTGGAGTTATATCGAAAAAGTTATTAACGTTTGAAATTTGGGATTTTAAGGAATTATAATTTTAGTAAAATCCAGAATTTCTTTTATGAAAATGGACGGCCCAGATTTAATGAAGAATGAAATGGATGGCTTGGATGTAAGAGAAAGAAAATAAAAATAAATGATGAAAGAAGGTTGTGTGTGTGTGTGTACGTGAGAGAAGAAGAAGAAAATAGAGGATTGGGCAAAGCTGCCCAATCGGAGAAGAAGGAGGAGAGGCCGAATGGGGAGAGGAGAGAGAAAGCTGACTGGCCAATCGGAACAGAGAAAGGAGGAAAGGAGAGAGGGCGAGAAGCGGAGGAGAGAAGGAAGAAAAATGGGTCTTCACCCACGACCCGTTTCGACCCGCGACACCCACACCCAAATTCCGACGATTTTCACCGGAATTCTCACAAATTGGATCAAGGTACAACTCCCAATCAACACATAGGCCTTCCCTCTCCATGTTTCATCCAAAATATCATGAAATTTGATGGTGAATTGGTGAAGAACGCACCCGTGGTGCCGCGATTTTTCTTGTTCAAATTCTTCAAAATTTGAAATGTTTTCTTTCAATTACTAACACCATTAGCATTCCCTTAAGACCTAGAACAAAGCCCAAGCATTGGTTGGGACGACGGAGTTGATTTGAAGACGAATTGGAACTCACCCAAATTCTAGGGTTCTTCACGGTTTTGGAAAAATTGGAGCTCTTCCAGGCCAAATTGGCCTTGGCTTCAGGTATAAAGTTTACTCTACTCGTTGAGATCTTCAAATCTGAAAATTTTGGTAATTTTTGGAAATAGTTGGATTTTCCGGCGAGCCGGGGCGGCCAACCGCCACCCGCGGCGGCCCGTGCGGCGGCGCGTGGCCAATGGCCCGCCAATGTCATTCTTAGCATGTGTTTAAGGTTCTAGGTTCAGTTTTGATAATTGATGGACTTAAATTGAGTAATTGAACCTAAGTTCGTTTCGATTCGTGGTTAGGTGAAAATGTGAATTGACGATCCAACCGTCGGATCGTCACCAAACTTTGATACGTTGTAATACGTAATATTTGAGGATTATATGAACTTACGGATTGGGAATCCGATTTACGGATCTTCTGGAATTAGAGTTGTAAGTTCATAAAATAGAATGTTAACCGTCACTTGGTTTTGGAAATTGACGGAGATCCGACCGTTGGATGGTAAGGAAATTTTAGGATGTTGTTCTAGAGATTTATTGTGGACCTCTGGAAGTTATGGATTGGAAATCTGAGTTGCAGATATTCCGGATCGAACTGCGTAGTGACGTGTTTTATATAAGTTATATATTCTATCGATATGATTTCTGATGTTGGATTTGATTATTGTTCTAGGCGCCGATCGTCATGATGCCTTGATGTATTGTGCTAGGGAGTTGTAGGGCGAATTCCAGGTGAGTGGGCAGTTTTGTTTTCGTATTACCTATATACTATTGTTTTTCCCAGAAAATGCATTTATTTGAAAATATGTTTTTCAAATGCCATGCATAGAATTATTTGGAGAAAATATGAATTGTTATATGAATTATATGATTGATATATGATGCATACATGTGCATGGTGCTGTGGAGGCACAGAGTTCATTATTCATTGAATTGTTTGATGTTGAGACGTTTTAAGCTCATAACCTGCACCCTAGGTGTTAGTGCTTATATTATTCACCACACCGCACGCTCGCCTTGGATCCAAGTAGGTGGATGTCGTACAGACCATGTGAGGGTTCCGACATGCTAGTCGTATAGATCACTAGGTGTGATTCCGACTAGTGGGTGACCTTAAATTATGCGCGCAGATGATTGATGAGAGAAGCACTAGAGCGTATTTTTACACCTTTCATCGTACAGACTACCTTACGTAGTTCCGAGTGATGTGCAGAGTAGGGCCGTATAGGTCACTGTGGTGACTCCGGCTGAGTGGGATATTGAGCTATAGAATTAATCGTATAGGACCAAGTGCAGGGTCTCCGATTGATTCCTTATTTCACCTGATTTATATTTTGATTCATGGCATGACATATTTTTCTTGAAAAATGTTAAAGACTTGGGATTTGAGTTTTGAGATTACATATGGTTTTATATATACTATTTTCTGGGAAAGTATACAGGTTTTACGGTGAAGGGTTAGAAATGTTTTAAGTGAAATGTTTTCGAAAAACTTTATTTTACTGACCCACTCCATTTTGTTTTGCGCCCCTCCAGGTTCAAGTTAGCAGATCTTTGGTGGCCACGAGGAATCCAACGGTGTTCTGACAGAATTCACAAAAGTAGGATTCACCCTCGGGTGTTATACCTTAGTAATTGTATCTTTAAAGCTTCCGAACTGTGTAAATGGTTACGTCACTCTCACGTGACGGCCAGCATGCCCTCCTTCGGGACGGGGTGTGTCATGTAAATAGTATCGCTATATATATATATATGAATCAAATTCTTAGAGAAATTATGTGGATATTGGTATAGTTTGACAAATCAAAGCTAAAAACCGCATTGATCCAATTTTATTTCTATTGACTAACAAGGTTGTGATGTCTATTAATTCCCTAGTTGTTATAAATATGTAAAAGTTAGAGGGATAACCTTTTAAATAGGTGTGAAGCAGATGTAAAATATCATACTAAAACTATAGTTTAAGTGAATGACAAATAAAAGATGGAGGAATGAATGATATTGTTGATCCTTTTGTTTTGATCTGTATGTTGAAAGCATTACAAAGTGCTCTATTTATAGAGCAACTCCAAGCACACATCTTTGACAATATGATCTTCCTTCATCTCCCAAGTCAATATTGATTTTTATGGGCATTGAAAATCTACCCAATGTTTTCAGTTTCTACGTGGGCATTCATTACCCACTATTATTTTCAACACTCATCCTTGGATGCCCACATATCAACATCAGTTGCCTCGTTAAAACCTTGCTTGGAAAAACCCAGTGGGAATAAAACCATACCGAAGAGTACAACTTTACCTGAATTGTTGATATAGTGTTAAGTATGTTTATGTTGCCTCGTTAAAACCTTGATAGGAAAAACCCAGTGGGAAAAATCCTAATCGAAGGAAAAAGAGTACAACAAGCATGTATCATGGATGCTCCCCCTGATATGTATCTCCCCCTGATTCCTCATTCTCCAAATTCAGCTGTTTGGTAAGTCGACGTAATCTGATACTTTGCATTAACTTCTGAAATGTGCATTTTGGTAGAGACTTGGTGAACAAGTCTGCCAGATTTTCATTAGAACGGATTTGTCTGACGTTAATAACTTTAGCCTTCTGGAGCTCATGTGCACTGAAAAACTTTGGAGATATGTGTTTAGTCTTATCGCCCTTGATGAATCCTTCCTTCATTTGGGCAACACATGCTGCATTATCTTCATGAATGACAGTTGCATTGTCTGTCTTCGAAGTTAGACCACATGAATTCCGAATATGATGAATCATTGATCTTAACCAAGAACATTCACGACTTGCTTCATGTAAAGCAAGTATTTCTGAATGATTTGAAGATGTAGCAACTAATGTTTGCTTTGTTGAGCGCCATGAGATTGTTGTATCTCCATTGTTGAACACATATCCAGTTTGTGAGCGGGCTTTATGCAGATCAGAGAGGAAACCAACATCTGCATATCCGACAAGGACCTGGTCATTTATGGAGTTCTTTGAGTAGAAGAGACCTATATCTTTTGTCCCACAAAGGTATCACAATATATCTTTGACACCCTTCCAATGACGGATTGTTGGAGCAAAGTTATACCTGGCTAACAAGTTGACTGAAAAAGCTATATCTGGTCTGGTACATTGTGCTAAATACAACAAAGCACCTACTGCACTCAGATATGGTACTTCTGGTCCAAGGACCATTTCATCATCTTCTTTTGGACGGAATGGATCTTTCTTAATGTCCAGAGAACGAACGACCATTGGTGTGCTGAGTGGATAAGCCTTGTCCATACCAAATCGCTTCAGGATTTTTTCAATGTAAGCTGATTGATGGACCAAAATTCCACTAGCACAATGCTCGATCTGCAGGCTGAGACAAAATTTTGTTTTTCCAAGGTCTTTCATTTCAAATTCGCTTTTCAGATATTCAGCAGTTTTATGTAACTTTTCAGGAGTTCCAACTAGGTTCATATCATCAACATATACTGCCACTATAGCAAATGCAGAGTTGGATTTCTTAATGAACACACAAGGGCAAATGACATTGTTAATATACCCTTCTTTGATCAAATACTCACTGAGACAATTATACCACATTCGTCCAGATTGTTTTAGCTCATACAATGATCGCCTTAATTTGATCGAGAGCATACTTCGTGGTTTGTTAGCTGTTTCAGGCGACTTGAGTCCTTCTAGGACTTTCATATATATGTCAGTATCTAATTCTCCATATAGATACACAGTGATGACATCCATAAGTCGCATGTCAAGCTTTTATGAAATCACTAAACTTATTAAGTAACGGAACGTAATTGCGTTCATTACAAGAGAGTATGTCTCCTCATAATCAATTCCAGGTCTTTGTGAAAAACCTTGTGCAACGAGTCGTGCTTTATATCTTGCAATCTCATTTTTCTCATTGCGTTTCCTTGTGAATACCCATTTGTAACCCACAAGATTTACACCAGGCGAGGTTTGGACTACTGGTCCAAAAACACTTCGCCTTTCCAAGGAATTTAATTCTGTCTGGATTGCATCTTTTCATTAGGCCAATCTTGTCTCTGTTTGCACTCATCAATATAGCGGGGCTCAAGATCATCACTTAATATGATTTCAGTGGCTACTGCGAATGCAAACATATCGTCAATGAGTATTTCATTCCGATCCCACAATTCATTAGTACATGCATAATTTATGGAGATTTTTTTGCTCTCATGTACTACTGTCTCTTCAGGGACATGTGTCTCATCAAGGACATTCTCTTCTTCTGGAAGTCCAGAATCATGAATTGTGGATTTGTCATTCATTTCCTCTTCCTGAATGATTTCATTTGGATTCAGCTGTGCCCTTGTCTTTCTCTTTCGAGGGGCTGAATCTTTTGAACCTCGTGGTCTACCACGCTTCAGGCGTGCACCAGATGAATCATTCGCTGCCACTTTATTTTGTCCAACAGGGACATCAATTTTGGCAGGTGCATTTACAGCGGGTATATGTGATTTTGTCACTTTCATAGCATCATTAAATGCATCTGGCATTTGATTGGCAATGCTTTGAAGATGAATGATCTTTTTTACTTCATTTTCACATTGAATGCTTCGAGAATCAAAATGAGACAAGGTGGGAACAACCCATGTCAGCTCTTTCCGTTCTTTTGGAACAGTCTTTTCTCCCCCTAACGATGAGAAAACTGTCTCATCAAAATGACAATCAGCAAAACGAGCTGTAAACATATCACCTGTCAAGGATTCCAAATATCTAATGACAGATGGTGAATCAAAACTCACATAAATTTCCAGTCTACGCTGATGTCCCATTTTAGTGCGTTGCGGGGGTGCAATAGGCACATAAACAGCACAACTAAATACTCGTAAATGTGAAATGTGATGTCCAAACACGAGTTGTATTGAAGAGTATTGGTGGTTGGCTATAGGTCTCAATCGAACCAATGATGCATCATGTAGGATGGTATGTCTCAATGCAGAAACTGGCAATTTGGTTTTCATAAGCAGAGTGCGAGCTATTAACTGAAGCCACTTGATCAATGCTTCTGCTAAACCATTTTGAGTATGGACATGAGGAACAAGGTGTTCAACATCAATGCCCAATGTCATGCAGTAATCATCAAAAGTTTGAGACGTAAATTCACCAGCGTTATCAAGTCGGATTGACTTAATGGGATAATCTGGGAACTGTGCTCATAACTTAGTTATCTGAGCAAGAAGTCTCGCAAAAGCTACATTCCGAGTAGACAAGAGACAAACATGTGACCATCTGGTAGATGCATCAAACAAAACCATAAAATATCGAAATGGTCCACAAGATGGTTGAATAGGTCCACAAATATCCCATTGAATTCTTTGCAGAAATGATGGGGATTCAGCATCAACCTTTAGTTGTGATGGTCTAATTACCAACTTCCCTTGAGAATAAGCCTGACAAGGGTTATCATTTGAGATAGTAATGTCTTTGCTCAATAATGGATGTCCATTAGAGTTGGTAATGATCCTACGCATTATGGTGGATCCTGGATGACTCAGACGGTCATGCCAAAGCATGTAAACTTTTGAATCAATGAAATTCTGGTTCATGACAGTATGTGATTCAACTGTCTTTATGTATGTATAATACAATCCACTTGACAAACTACGCAACTTCTCCAATATACGCTTCTCGGTATCATTGGAGGTAATGCATAGATACTCCACATTTTCTGCACTTTTCGTTTCAATGTGGTATCCATTTAAACGTATGTCTTTGAAACTCAACAAGTTTCGAGTAGATCGAGTAGCGTACAACGCATTCTGTATGGATAATATTGTTCCATTTGGTAACATAATTTGGGCTTTCCCTGAGCCTTCAATCATATCTGATTGACCTGATATTGTTGTTACCTTTACTTTTGTAAACATCAAGCTTGAGAAATACTTTCGATCTCAAAGTATTGTATGAGTTGTTGCGCAGTCTGCAAGACAGATATCTCTGCCATTTTTCATGTTCTGAGAATTACCATAGTTTTTATCCATGCTCTATGAGTAAGGGAATCAGAGTTAAAAACAAGTTATAACAAGAAATTTACATGCCACTTTTATTGAATCTGAAATGCTAGTTTTACACAACAAGTTCAGCATAAAAAAAGTACATCAAACATAAACGATTCAGTCGGACCGGTATACTTCATTCCCTCTTTCCATAATGAAGTCTGAAACATCTAGGTGGGTTGTGTCCAATTACCCTGATAAATCAAACACTGGATCAGGTATATCCATTGGCTTAGCCTGGTCGAGAAAATTGGTCTCGACACCTTTCTCCTTGAGGGATGCTTGATACAGCTCCACTAGATGTTTTGGGGTACGACAAGTGCGCACCCAATGCCCATTGCCACCACACCTATGGCAGGCTCCTTCAGAGTTCTTGGGAGCATTGTTCATGTGAGCTTTGCCTTTGTGGCGATTCACATGTTTAAAGCTCGGGCCTGAATTATGCCTCGGAACCTGGTTGTGAAACTGACCACCATGATTATTGCTTTTCCTATTCCATCGACCTCGCTTGTGGCCACGTCCTCGTTTATGATTATTGCCACCAGAGGATGTGGCGTTCACTTCAAGGGAAGCATCATTCACTTCTGGTAATGGTGCAGATCTAATAGGTTGAGAATTATGGTTTTTCATCAAGAGTGAATTGTTCTGTTCAGCTACCAGGAGCACATATATTAGTTGGTTGTATTCAGTGAAGCCTCGCGCTCTATACTGCTGCTGCAGGAGCACGTTAGAGGCATGAAATATGCTGAAAGTCTTTTCCAGCAACATTTCCTCAGTAATAGTATCCCCACAGAGCTTCATCTGAGAGGTAATTCTGAACAACGTAGAATTGTACTCAGCCACTGACTTGAAATCCTGGATCCTTAGGTGAGTCCATTCATAGCTAGCTCTTGGAAGAATCACCGTTGTCTGGTTATTGTATCTGCTTCTCAAAGCCTGGCAGAGAGCTAACGGATCTTCAACCGTTAAGTACTCACTCTTTAGTGCCTCATCAAGATGACGACGAATAAAAATCATAGCCTTCACCCGCTCTTGAGAGGATGAGTTGCTCTCTTCCCTGATGGTATCTCCAAGATTCCCTGCTTCCAGATGGATTTTGGTATCCAGTACCCAAGTAAGGTAATTCTTCCTGATAATGTCCAGGGCAGCATATTCAAGCTTTGCCAAGTTCGCCATTTTCTTTTCTGAAAGAAAATTGAGATGTGTAAGAACTTGCAATAATATGTATTCCTGGAGGAATATAGTGTTAGAACTTCTGGTTCTTACAAATTTTTTATTTTGATCTTCAAGCCAAAATGATAAGTACTCGAAACTTCTGGCTCGAGATTTTCAAGGTGAATGAGAAGGACAATTGTACCGCACCATTCTCATTGAAATAATGTAACATAGAATGGGTGATTATTCCGCACCACTCAAGTAGCAGGAAAATTTAAATACGCAGAGCAGTGTGGGCGATTATACCGCACCACCTAAAATTGCAATGAAATTAAACTGCAGGCAAATTAAATATACAGGGTAGGGCGGGCGATTATACCGCTCCACCTAAAATTTGCAGTAAAATTAAATCTGTAATTCAAGATAGGCGATGATACCGCACCATCTTGGATCGCAGTAACATGAAATTTGCAGTTCAAGATGGGCGATTGTACCGCACCATCTTGGATTGCAGTAAAATCAGCATAAATAAATATTGGGTTAGTAATCAATATCTAAACCAAACAAGAAATCATAGATGTATGTAACCACTAGTTGGAGAACTAGAAGCAGGCATGTAGCAAACAATTCGTCGCGAGGGTGTACCGTGCAGTTGAGGCAGAGGAAGAAGATGAACAGTAAAAACCTTAGAGGAAACATTTTTTTCTTTCGGCGAAGAGAAATGATTTCTTTCAGCGAAGAGGAATGAGAAATAGTTATATTTAGAGACTCCTGCTGATAACGTGTTATAAATATGTAAAAGTTAGAGGGATAACCTTTTAGATAGGTGCGAAGCAGATGTAAAATATCACACTTAAACTATAGCTCAAGTGAATGACAAATAAAAGATGGAGGAATGAATAATATTATTGATCCTTTTGTTCTGATCTGTATGTTGAAAGCATTACAGAGTGCTCTATTTATAGAACAACTCCTGTTGTACTTTTATGCGCAAACGGAAACGAATTATAACAAAGTACCAAATATCAACGTCGTAGGTGAAAGCTAAAACAAACAATCTCAAACTAACACGAGATTTACGTGGTTAGGCGTAAAGCATACGTCCACGAGCAAAGCACGGCGATGAATTTCACTAAACAAATGGAGATTACAAAAGAGTGTTTAAACTCTCACAACCCAAATCCCACAAATTACAAACCCTAAACCAAACGAGTAGATAACCCAAAACTAACGGAGAAAAATTGCTCTCTAACTCACAAACTCATAAATTGACTCTCACCAAATTGCCACACGAATGAGCCACGAATTTGCCACACACTCGTGACTCCACCCAAAACCAAAATAGAGAAAAGTTCTCTAAACCATGACGAGGCACACTAAATACACTAACCCTAAGGTCCTATTTATAGTGTATAGGACTTAGGTTACAATAAGAATCCTAATAGGAAATAAATCCAAATCCTAATCAAATAGGTAATTAACAAAATCTTTCCACCAAGGAAACTAACTAAGAAGTCAAAACCAAACCCAATTAGGACACCAAAACCAAATAGGTAACACAAACCTAATTTATTGTATCATCTTAATTTTGAGCCAAAAACCCAAAAACTCCAAGCACACATCTTTGACAATATGATCTTCCTTCATCTCCCAAGTCAATATTGATTTTTATGGGCATTGAAAATCTACCCAATGTTTTCAGTTTCTACGTGGGCATTCATTACCCACAATTATTTTCAACACTAGTCTTAATCTAACAGTTGATGTCTATTAATTCCTAGTCTTAATCTAACAAGGCTGTGATCCAATTTTCCTCCAGAAACCAGCTGTGCAACCCAATTCGGACCCTGAATTTGACTCCATTCTTTGCGTCAACTAACAGTTACATAAATATCCAGAGCTTCATTTTGCAGCCTAGCTAAAATGGAGTTCTCAAGTATTCATATTAGCATTTGGCTTATTTTCATCCAACCACTCTTTCTTCTCTTTCTTTTTAGCTCTGCCTCCTCCTCCCGTTTAGCGGGAAATGAGGTGGATAGGCTTTCCTTGCTTGCCTTCAAAGCTGAAATCGTGACTGATACCCTGGGCATCCTTGGCTCTTGGAATGAATCCCTCCACTTCTGTCGTTGGCCAGGCATCACTTGTGGCGGCAGACACCAGAGAGTTACAGTGTTCGACCTCCGATCAAGCGGGCTGGCAGGCCACCTATCTCCCCACATTGGAAACTTGAGCTTTCTGCGGGCTTTATACCTCCATAACAATAGCTTCAGCCACACCATCCCTCCAGAAATTGGTCGTTTGTTCCGCTTGCAAAGACTAGGCCTTGAAAACAACTCCTTCAGTGGTCATATTCCATTCAACATATCAAGTTGCTCTAACCTCCAATACCTTGGCTTATTAGGCAACACTCTTAGTGGCGAACTTCCAACTGAAATTGCCTCATTGTCCAAGCTTCAGTTTCTTGATTTAGGCAAGAACAATTTTTCTGGGACAATCCCACCTTCTTTTGGGAATCTTTCTTGTCTTTGGATGTTATCTGTGATTGAAAATAATCTGCATGGAGGTATTCCAAATAGCCTTGGCCAGTTGAAAAGCTTAATGGCTTTCTTATTGGCTGTCAATTATTTGAATGGTACCGTTCCTCCCTCCATATACAACCTCTCGTCAATTAAATTCATTTATATGGCTCAAAACAACCTTCATGGAACTCTTCCTCCTGGCTTGGGCCACACTATATTTCCAAACCTCGAAACCTTTGTTTTCTATGCCAATCAATTCACTGGACCAGTACCAGCTTCAATCTCCAATGCCTCAAACCTTTCAGTATTTTCTATCTCTTCCAATAAGTTTACTGGGAAAGTGCCTAGTCTGGCACGCCTGTCAAATTTGTATTTGTTTGGACCTAATGATAACAATCTTGGAAATAATGAGGAAGGTGACTTGGATTTCATCTCTTCTCTAGTTAATTGCACCAATTTAGAAGTTTTAGATATCAGTGCCAATAGTTTTGGAGGATTGATGCCTGAATCTGTCAGTAATCTCTCAACAAAGCTCAGGAAAATATTTTTCTATGAGAATCAGATACACGGAAGCATTCCCATCCGAGTTGGAAATCTTATCAACATGGAGATACTAAACTTTCATGCAAATTTATTGGCAGGCACTATACCGAGTTCAATAGGTAAACTGAATAAGCTTTATGACCTATATCTAGATTCGAATGAATTGTCAGGTAATGTTCCATCATCTCTAGGAAATCTTTCTTCATTAAGCAACTTGTATCTCAGCTCAAACAAGTTAAATGGAAGCATACCACAAAGTCTCGGAGACTGCAGGTTTATGTTAGAATTGGATCTTTCCCACAACAATCTTAGCGGTCCAATTCCAAAACAAGTCATCAATTTACATGTTCACTTGGATCTACCTGGAAACCAACTTGTTCACTTGGATCTATCTGGAAACCAACTTACTGAATCCATTCCCATGGAAGTAGGTAACTTGCCGCATCTTGTTTTCTTGGATGTTTCTGAAAACAAGTTATCTGGTGAGATTCCACAAAGCTTAGGGAGTTGCACAAGTTTGACGACTCTGTCTCTGAGAGAAAATTTATTGCATGGGACAATTCCTAAATCCTTGAGCTCTTTGGGAGGAATTGAAGATTTCGACCTCTCTCGCAACAAATTGTCTGGCATAATTCCCAACTACTTGGGGAGTTTCCCCTTCTTGCATAATTTGAACCTTTCATTTAACGATTTTGAAGGTGCAGTACCAATCCAAGGAGTATTTAAGAATGCAAGTGCGGTATCTATTGTGGGAAACACATGGCTTTGTGGAGGTATACCTCACTTAGGATTGCCTAAATGCATCTCCAAGCAATCTATGCGCGGGTTATCTCCTAAGTTGAACTTAATTATCTCAGTTTCCT
The DNA here is from genome assembly GCF_042453785.1 of Malus domestica. Taxonomy (NCBI): domain Eukaryota; kingdom Viridiplantae; phylum Streptophyta; class Magnoliopsida; order Rosales; family Rosaceae; genus Malus; species Malus domestica. The sequence goes on along the minus strand of NC_091667.1, from coordinate 29,735,277 downwards.
GTGGGGTTGTCGGCTTGGTCTTGGTGTTGTTACTTGCGCTTCTTTATCGATCAAGAAAAGCTAGAGCGCTTAAGTCAACTTCAGGATCATCACTGGGGTTTTCACTCTTGAAACTATCCTATGGAGATCTTTTCAAAGCAACTGATGGGTTCTCTGCTTCGAATCTGATTGGTGCTGGAAGTTTCGGGTATGTGTACAAGGGAGTTCTCAATCAGCATGAAGAAAGAAATGTTGCGGTGAAAGTACTCAATCTTCGAACTTCAAGAGCTTCTAAAAGTTTCATAACTGAATGTGAAGCCTTGAAAAGCATTAGGCATCGAAATCTTGTCAAGCTAATGACTGCTTGTTCAAGCATTGATTTTCAAGGAAACGATTTCAAAGCCCTAGTGTATGAGTTCATGGTGAATGGAAGCCTAGATGAGTGGCTGCACATATCAACTCAAGGAGTAGATAGGCCAGCCAATCTGCCAAAGAACCTGAACCTCACTGAAAGAGTTAACATTGCCATCGATGTAGCGTGTGCTCTGGATTATTTGCACAACCGCTCCCACATGCCAATAGTTCATTGTGATATAAAGCCCAGCAACATTTTGTTAGACAGTGACATGACTGCTTGTGTTGGTGATTTCGGTTTAGCAAGGTACTTCAGGGATGCTTCTTGCCCATCTCCTTTGCACGAAAGCAGTTCCAGTGTCATAAAAGGCTCCATAGGCTATACTCCCCCAGGTAAATTTTTTTTTACATACATAAACATACTATATAGTTAGCATGAGTTTTTTCAAGACACACATAAGAACAAAGCTATGTTTTTGTGCATATAACTTAAAAGAGTATGGAATGGGAAGCGAGGTGGCAACATATGGCGACGTGTATAGCTACGGAATACTATTGTTGGAGATGTTAACTGGCAAGAGGCCGACAGATGAAATGTTTAAAGATGGTATGGACCTACACAGTTTTGTTTCCATGGCTCTACCAGGACGTGTGGAAGAAATATGTGATCCAGTACTTGTTCAAATAGAAGAAAGCAACAACAGTACTAATACCAGAAGTAATAGGGGGAATCATGCCCCAAATGATCAAAGAAAAAGGGTTGTGGAGTGCTTGACTTCCATTGCAAGAGTGGGAGTGGCTTGTTCTGTAGCGATGCCGAGGGAGCGAATAGACATGAACAATGTTGTCGCTGAATTGAGTCTAATAAGGGACGTGCTAAATGGAATCAGAATGCCGAGTGAGCGTCTCTGATCAAGGCCTATGTAGTGAGAAATAATAGCCTGTCATCATCATTTCAACTGCCATGAAACTTGGACAGTAGTTTGCGTGGAGTGCTAAATGGATTTTAATATTTTTGCAGTTGCTTTTATTCTAGGATTTGTGAATGATCTTTGTAAGATCATCTTTGTGCTTGCTTGGATGTCTATTAAAGTTTAGTGTTCTGTTTAATATTTTGCGTTACTAAGTTTGTGTTTGTCCAGTCTTCAAATTTGTCAATCTTTCTTACTTTCTTTGTTGTTGACATTGATTGTTTACACACTTGTTATTGTAGTATATACTAGCAATTGAACTTGTGCGATGCTTTAATTGTGTTAAACGTGTAGAATATGTTAAAATCCATTTACATCCATATCAAACTCTATTTACATCCTTATGTTCATTAAGGAATAAAAGATAGGTGTTTGTAGAACACATTACATAGCTAAAAAAGTTGGAGACTAAGCTGTTCATATAGATATAATACACACCAAAATATTTTTGCTTTTCATGTCCCAACTTTCAGATTGTTCCTCAGGACTTCACTCTTCTTTCTTCATCGTTGCCAAAAAGATGTTCTTCTGGCCCAGTCCGTTAAAATATCGTGTGAATGTAATTGAAACCTGAGACAACAGATAGATAGCTAGGAAGAAAGAAAAACACATGCATGAAGAAAACTTGTAATTTTAGACATACACCAACCTACATTCTTACACAATTCTTCCTGTTTTCCCAAATCTTTCCAGACATCAATGAAAACAAAACTGTTCGTAGCAATGAAAACGTAATTTCTACTAATTGCATCCATACAAAAGCTGACAACCCAATGAGGCAGCATTAAGTTACAATGCTTGATCCTCTAATGGAACATTGTTAAAAATTCAAGCACTTGAGCATCTTTTGAGTTTAATTACTACTACTTAAACATGCAAAAAATTGGCTAGACTTTTTTTAATTAACACATCCGTAAGATAGCTAATTCTAATTAGTCTCATGACGAGCAAATAGGTGAATTTGGATTGGCAGTTCTAATATTGACGAATAAGAAAACAAATGGGGGACATATAAGCAAAGCTGAGACAGAGAGTTTACATATATAATCCCTATTTCCTCTTTTTTCATCTGCTCTCAGATACAATGTGAGTGACTAAATGAGTGCATTTAAATTAGAAAGAGATGACATAGGCATAACTGGGCAAAGAAAAGGAGGAAGATAAGATGAAACAAAGAAAAGGCCTTTAAAAAAAATTTGACAGAGGCGTTTTCAGCAAGTAAAAAAACAGAGGCATTTCCAAACAGAAGATTAAGTGTTAGACTTGAGTCACAGACTCACATGAGTACTGAAGGGGGAGGAGAAAAGGCTAACGTCCACCCGCGGCGAATTAGGGATGCATGCGCACGGTTCAACGCCAATGCATACGATGGTATAGTTTGACCATTCATTCAAGTTCCCTAAACACGCAAAATAGGATGAAAATAAATGATTTCATGCAATAGACGTGCAATTCTCGTCAATATTTATGTTT